>NC_141152.1:104046938-104713367 GCF_053477565.2 Lygodium microphyllum | reverse complement strand
TTTTAAGGAAGGTGTAAAAACAAAAGTTTTAGCCCTCAGAAAGATCTACAATTGTTATTAGACAGATATTTTACAAATTCTAAATATGTAGTGAGTTATTTGAGTCCTAAAGTGACCTCGAATGCAAATTTCACAATAGTATGCAAAAAACTGTGTAGTAGCCAACTTTGAGCCTATTTCTTATGACCTTACCTTCAGATTTGGTAATCCATCATAATGACATGAAGTGTAGACCTTTTTGTTGTCTACAACTCTCTAGTTAGTATCATGACCTAATTCTATCTACAAAGAAAGTTAGTTATCTTGAAAGTAGGTCTCACAATTAACCCAGATGGTGAAATTTGTAAATTTCAACCTATATAGACATCTAATTTCCTAGTAGAATAGCTTTTAATCCATTTGAAATTTGAGTATACTCCCAAAAGGGAAAAAAAAAGTTTTAGCTTGTAGAAAGATCTAAAACTTATATTAGACATGATTTTGTCTAAATATGTATATAATAAAAGATAATCATATCTAAATATGCCATAGAACTTGAATATTACTATTTTTTACCAAGAGACTAGTATTTTATTCAACTTTAGCCTTATCTTTAATATTTTTCTTTTTAAAATTTAGTCTTATTCATAAGTAAATATTTTATAAAATTCCTTATATGCTCCAACTCTCTAGTTATAGACTAACCTGATTCATAAGAAGATATAAGTTGTTTTTTATTCAAACTAGGCCTTCAATATGATTCATACTCTATTTTAAAAAAAATGATTATAGTATGGCTCTAATGTTGTTATCTTTTGATTTGATAAACATTGAGACTAAAAAATTTCTCCTAAAAGTACTTAGAAAAATTCTTCAACTTTCTAATTCTGTTGTGAATTCACACTTTTTAGTAAATATATAGATCTCCAAATCAAGGTAAGATAGGTAAGTCTTTTACTATTTTTTTTCTAGAGTTCTTAGTTAAATTTTTTCTTACTATTCAACTAAAAATAACAATTTTATTTGTTATTGTCGATGCTTTGAGTATGAGACCTAGTATTTATAATATTTTTAACTTATCTTTTGACTCTCTTACTCCCATGAAAGACATCTATAGCACTAACACTAGTTTTTAATCGTATTAGAATCAATTGTTTGCTAATGATTAAACTCTGATTGATTCATTGTCCTGTACTAGATACTTGGTAAAATTTCAAAAAAAAAAACATTCAGTTGCAAATGTGCAAAGGATGACCACTTGCACCCTTAGTGCTTACCCTACACTATTAGCTCTAGATTGAGCAGCTAATAGCAATTGTATAATTGCTGTCCCACCCCAATTGTATGATGCGAGAAGGCATATTCCATAGTGGATTCCATGAGGTTTTTTAGTGGATTGCGTAAAACTATATTTTTTTCCTAGGGCTTGTACACAAGGTGGATTCCTTCTGTAAGAAGTTAACATGGACGCTTGTTCTTTTTGAGCATTAGATTAATTTAATGTGCACGTGGGTGATTCCGTAAAATACATATCAAATTAATGGACATTTATGAGTTTAGAGTGCCCACTCAAATAAAATTAAGATTAGGACAGTATTACAATCTATTTTAATTATTTGTAACTGAAGACTGCTAGGTATTCACTATTGTTTGTTTATTTTATTTATAAATAATTCTGAATGCTTTAGTTGATGTGTAGGGCATATAGTGGTAGCTTTAGGTAGCAATGGGCGTTAGCGTAAGTCCAAGCGTAAATTTCATAATTATGATCAGTTGTTTTAAGTATAATATATAATATTATGTATTTATATGATATTATATTATTAAAATAATTACTCTATTTGTAAGTTATAAGTTTAAACTTCTTTAGTAATAATTAGATCATTGTCCTTAGTACTATTAATTTATTTGTTTATTTTAGAATATGAGATTTAAGATATGGTTTTATTGAAATAAGTTTTCTTTATGGAATACCTTGCTATTTTCTTAATGTGGTTAAGTTTAGAAGGATTTTCTAGCTTTCTTTATAAAAGCAACGTGATTGCGCGTAAAACAAGAAAACTGGTGAGTTTTTTCATTGGTCCCTCATCCGGAATCGTAATTTAAAGTTTCAAGAGTCGTTTTGGGGGTTTTGGTACACTTCGGATGTGATGGTCACTACAAGGATATGGAGGTATAGCGACGACGATTTGCGACCTAAAATAGTGGCGTCACTAAAATAATGACGCAAATAGCGACTGTACTTACACGAAAAAAATGCGGGCTGAAAGCCAAGTACGTTATTTTGCGCGCATACATGAAAGGAAGAGCGAACATCTTGCATTTGAGAGGAAAAGGGAGAGAAAGAGAGAAAGAGGGAGAAAGAAGGCTTCTCATTGCTGCTGCCACTGTTCGCGAAGAAGAGGAGGAGATGTACGGAGGGCGAAGAGGAGCCGCCAAACCTTTCTTCGAGCCTTTACGGTGAGTACATTGTTCATTCTTGCTTTGCTTTTGTGTTTTCTCTCTCTCTTTTACTTGTTTTTGGTCGTGTGTATTGAGAGAGGGAGAGGGAGAGGGAGGGAGAGGGAGAGAGGAAAAAATTAAACATAATATGAAAAGAGAGAAAGAGAGGGAGAGGGAGAGGGAGAGGGAAATATTAAACATAATAGGAAAAGAGAGAAAGAGAGGGAGAGGGAGAGGGAGGGAGAGGGAAACATTAAACATAATAGGAAAAGAGAGAAAGAGAGGGAGAGGGAGAGGGAGGGAGAGGAAATGAGAGAGGGAGATGAAGAGAGAAAAGGAAATGAGAGAGGGAGAGGAAGAGGGAGAGGGAGGGAGATGAAAGAGAGGGAAATATTAAACATAATAGGGAAAGAGAGAAAGAGAGGGAGAGGGTAAGGTGTTGAGATATTTGTAATCACACCTACTTTAGTTCCTTTGTATGGAATAGCTAGGCTAGGAAGATGCAGTCCATTCTAGGAAGAGAGACAGATCCCATATGCACAGTGGATGTTAAGTGCTACCAAAGAACTCTATATAATGATGTACTTGAACTATCACTTTCATATATGATAATGAAATAGTACTTGTCTCTTTCTGTCAAGTGTATGTGTCATTGTTGTCCATACACAAGATTGTGTTTATGAGTCCAAGCCTCAATCTTGAAACCTAATTCACTTGTGTAACAGCTGTCTACATTGTCATGTCAACATGAGTTGTGTCTTTATCTTCCATCCTCCATAGCTTCCGTCTTTGCAATGCTCTAGATCACGCATCTCTAACATCAGGGTGAGGGAGGGAGAGGAAATGAGAGAGGGAGAGGAAGAGAGAAAAGCAAATGAGAGAGGGAGAGGAGAGAGAAAAAGAGAGAAAAAACATTAAACCTAATAGGGAAAGAGAGAAAGAGAGGGAGAGGGTGAGGGAGGGAGAGGAAATGAGAGAGGGAGAGGAGAGAGAAAAACATTAAACATAATAGGGAAAGAGAGAAAGAGAGGGAGAGGGTGAGGGAGGGAGAGGAAATGAAAGAGGGAGAGGAAGAGAGAAAAGAAAATGAGAGAGATTAAACATAATAGGGAAAGAGAGAAAGAGAGAGTGAGGGTGAGGGAGGGAGAGGAAATGAGAGAGGGAGAGGAAGAGAGAAAAGGAAATGAGAGAGGGAGAGGAGAGAGAGAGAAAAAACATTAAACATAATAGAGAAAGAGAGAAAGAGAGGGAGAGGGTGAGGGTGAGGGAGGGACAGGAAATGAGAGAGGGTGAGGAGAGAGAAAAAGAGAGAAAAAACATTAAACCTAATAGAGAAAGAGTGGGAGAGGGTAAGGGAGGGAAAGAAAATGAGAGAGGGAGAGGAGAGAGAAAAAACATTAAACATAATAGGAAAAGAGAGAAAGAGAGGGAGAGAGTGAGGAAGGGAGAGGAAATGAGAGAGGGAGAGAAGAGAGAAAAAGAGAGAGAAAACATTAAACATAATAGGAAAAGAGAGAAAGAGAGGGAGAGAGTGAGGGAGGCAGAGTGAAAGGGAGAGAGGATCGAAGCTTGGACTCGAGATCTATGGTGGGAGAGCAAGAGTAAGAAAGAGAGAGACAAGAAATGGGAACTCCAATAGTCACAATGTGTGACTGAGCCTTCCTTTATTCAAACTGTCACTAAAAGAATAAAAAATAAAGTGACAGTGACAGGTGCTCACCACCTGCAGTGTGCAGTGGCGGTGACTGTCAATATAGTAATATACGGGCGGCTAGGCAGAGGCACCTTTACCCCCAACAATCTTCCACTTAAAGGCGAATCTGCCCTAGTGAGGAGTGAAAAGAAAAAGAAAAAAATAATACATGTACACATATACCACAGGATGAGGAAAGACGTCATCTCATCCCACGCCCATAAACTGCCTGAGGAAGGCAAATCGCTCTGTAGAGATGCTTTTCGTAAGCAGATCTGCAGGATTCTGGTCAGTCGAGATCTTGACAAGATCAACAAACTTGTCCTCAAAACGACCCCACGTATGAAGTGATACGTCACCTCAATGTGTTTCGTCTTCGCATGGAAGACCGAATTCTTGGCTAATTGAATAGCACTCATAGAATCCGAATGTAGTGTAAGGATAGCATCAATACCAAGGTCAGCAACCAAATGACCCAACCAAATGGCCTCCTTGCAAGCCTCGGTGGCTGCAATATACTTGGCCTCTGTAGTAGAAAGGATAGTGCATTTCTGCACCTTGGACATCCAAGAAACAACACCTCTAGCATAGGTGAATACATAGTTGGAAGTGGACTTCCTACTATGTGCATGTCCTGCATAATCAGAGTCAGTGTACCCCACGACTCCTGTATCCTGGCTGCCATAGCATATGCACATATCTGCAGTGCCCTTCAGGTACCTCATGATACCCTTCACGGCATCCCAATGCTTCTTGCTAGGTGTAGCCATATAGCGTGCCACAACACCAACTGTAAGGGAAATATTTGGACGAGTGGCTATCATGGCATACATAAGACTGCCCACTGCAGATGCATAGGGAATCTTGGCCATCTCAGCCCTCTACTCATCTATCTGTGGACAATTAGCATGTGATACCTTCACATAAGAAGGCAATGGATAGTCAATAGGCTTTACCTCTTGCATACGGAAGCGCTCAATGACTTTATGAATGTACTCCCTCTGTGACAAGTAGAGGAGTCCCTGATGCCTGTGGTGTCTAATGTGCATACCAAGTATATGAGTGGCCTGTCCCAGATCTTTCATCTCAAAGCTCTTCCTGAGCTGAGCTTTAAGAGATCTAGTTCATCATGAGCTTTCCCTGCTATTAGCATATCATCCACATGGAATACCAAAACCAATAAAAAACCATCATGGGCTTTTTTCATGTAAAGACACGAATCCATAGCACTCCTGCTGTAGCCCTGTGACTGCATAAAGGCATCAAACTTATAATACCACTCCCTAGGTGCCTGTTTCAAGCCATAAAGACTTTTCTTCAATTTGCACACTAGGTGCTCCCTACCAGGTTCTGCAAAGCCCTTAGGCTGCTCCATATAAATCTCATCATGCAAGTCCCCATGTAATAAAGCCGTCTTGACATCCATCTGGTATAAATCCAAGTCAAGCTGAGCAACTAAAGCCAAGACTAAGTGCAGGGTGGTCATCTTAACCACAGAAGAAAAGACCTCATCAAAGTCCACACCATGCTCTTGCTTAAAACCCTTTGTTACCAATCGAGCCTTGTATGCTAGCTTGGGGTGTCCAGGGATACTTTTTAGCTTATACACCCACTTGCATGGCAAAGCCTTCTTGCCCGTAGGAAAGGAAACCAAATCCCAAGTGTCATTCTTATGTAGGGAGTCTATCTCAAACTGCATAGCCCTCTCCCAGGAGTGACCGTCACCCCTGCGCATAGCCTCATCATAAGTGAAAGGCTCTCCTACATCTGTAACCAAGACATAATGCATCGAGGACTGAAATCTATCAGGTGGACGTCTGTCTCTAGTAGATCATCTCATGGTAGACTCTACTGCCTGCTCAGCTGCTTGTCCAACACCCTGACCATGAGCATTTGCTGCAACTGTAGGCTATCCAACTGGCTGTGCGGAAGCTCTCGGCTCCTCCTGAAATATAACCCTTCGGATCTCAAAAACTCTCTCAGGCTGCCTATGCATCTTGTCTTCATGGAAGACTACATCATGATTGCGGATGACTTTCCGCGCATGCGAATCCCAGAGATGGTAGCCCATCTCACCCGCATCCCCATAACCAAGGAAAATGCATTTGACACTCTTAGGATCCAGCTTACTTCTCTTGTCCCTAGGTACATGGCAAAATGCCTCACATCCAAAGACACAGAGATGCGCATAAGAGGGAGGTTTTCCAGTCCATACCTCCTCGGCAACCTGGAAATCCAAACCACTAGAAGGTGATATGTTTATGATATGCACAGCTGTACTAACTACCTCAGCCCAAAAGCTCTGTGGTAGGCATGCGTGGCTAAGCATACTACGTACACGTTCCTGGATGGTTCTATTCATCCGCTCAGCCAAACCATTCTGGGGGGGGGTGTAGGGGGCAGTCAACTGACGCTTAATACCCCTCTCATCATATAACTGCTCAAAAGCACGTGAGACATACTCACCCCCATTATGTGTCCTTAGGCATTTTAGCCTATACCCAGACTAGTTCTCAACCAATGCAAGCCATCTCTGAAACACAGCCAAGACATCGGATTTAAACTTGATGGGATAAGCCCAAACTTTCCATGAAAAATCATCTATGAAAGTAACAAAATACTTTGCAGCACCCATAGACTGACAAGGCATGGACCCACAGACATTCGGATGTACCAATGCTAAGGGCTCACTCATGCGTAGCCTACCAGACTTCTTATGCATAGATCTAATTTGCCTGCGATAAAGACAATGCTCACATGAATCAAAACATGCATAATCAAGGGACGGTAAGTACTACAAACCAGAAAGCATTTTCATTAAGACATATGGCCCAAACGGGCATGCCAAAGAGATACATGTGGGATAGAACCCACAGAGAAAACATGATCAAGGGAAGAAGCTGATACAATCAGGGGATAGAGGCTGCCAGCCTTGGCACCTCTCACAATCACAAGTCTGCCACGAGTGATCTTCCATGCAGATTCTCCAAAACATACATGATATCCTGCGTCATCAAGCTGTCCAACTGACATGAGACTGTGTGTCAAAGTAAGTACATGATGTACATCCTGCATAACAAAATTGCTACCAGAAGAAAACTGCAGCCTAACATCACCAATGCCCACAATATCAAGAGAGCTGTCATCACCCAAGCGCATAGAACCCGAAACAGTACGGTATGAATGAAACCACTCTCGGTAAGGTGCTACATGAAAGGGCGCACTTGAGTCCAAGAGCCAACACTGTGCATACATAGAGTGTATCTTTGCCATCTGCGAAGCACTAGAAGAAGCTGCTAGGATATAATCATTATCGTCAATATCCTCAGGCTGCATAACATTGATCTCTTCAATTTTAACACTGGACTTTGCGGGCACTATGCTGCGATCAGAAGACTTATCCTGCAGTTTGTCTTTCCTCTTATCTTTGTGCCTTTCATTGCGCAGTTCATGGCATTGTGGCCTAATATGGCCCTTTTTCCCACAATGGTGACAAGTAACATCTGCATTCCTGCCACGGGATTTGCTACGTGACTTCCCACGAGACTTGGACCAAGATTTTTGGGAATGCCATCCATGGCCACTACCATTGCCATGCTTTCCATATCCATCATTTCTGCCTCTAACTGTTATAGCATGTGACACACGAGAGGCATCCAAATTCTTACGGTTAACCTCTTCTTGCAGAAAAGCACTTTCAACATCAGATAATTTCAAGGTAGCAGTAGAGGCACATAATGTAGTGCGGAATACATTCCATGACTCATTAAGAGTACCAAGCAAGAAGAGAGGAGTGACATCCTCTGCAAAAGTGATATCCTATGAAGTTAGGTTCTTGATTATAGCACGGAACTGACTCAGGTGAGCAGACATAGTCACATTCTCCTTCATGCGGCGCAGATCCATAAGCTGCTTCAGCCAATACATCTGACTTGCTGGACTTTTCTTGTCATAGAGATTCTTGATCTTATCCCACAACTGCCATGCACTCTGTTCTTCCTCAAAGACATTGTAATGAACTTGTTCTGTGAGAGACAATACAAGCTAAGTCACCAATTCTCTTCAGTATCTCATAGGGGCCATAGCAATGATGGGCTAGCTTGTTACTACTACCCTCCTTGAGAGTAGAGTAGGAAGACTTAGGCACTTTAAATAAGACCAACTGCACATATTGAAATTCCAAATACCTTCTTCTCTTATGAGTATAAATCATCATATGATCTTGTGCCTTTTGAAGATTCACTTTGCATTGTTGAAGTAGAACATGCATGTGCTCTAACTCCTCTTTGCTCTAGGGATTGATCTTATCATTGAATAGGAACATAGGGAGGGAAACCTTATACCCGTATAGGGTCTCAAAATGAGAAATTCCAATATGAGAGTGGGTGAAATAGTGTCACCAATTTAGTTTAAATAAGCACATGATGACTATAGATAGCATGATGTCCACCACATGTATGCTAAGGTAAACCTACCATAACTTTTGATAGGCTACTCCAAATGGGGCGTGATGCATGTCAAAATGTAGCATATAATGAGCAATTTTAGCCCAAGTATAATGATTTTGTTTGTAATTAATGGAGGTACAATTTTTTTCTAAAACAGAGTATAGTTTGCATATAGTATTGGGTCAAAATAGGGCATATCCATCTATTCTTTAGCTCATTGGGCCTCTCTTAAGTGGGGGAACTATTCCAAGATAGTGACTAGGCACTAAGAGTCTTCTTCCAAGGGTAGTCCTTGCCATTTGATGAGGTATTCCTTGATGGATCAAGGCCTCAAGTGTTTATCGTACTACCTAATGATTGCCTTAGGGGTACACTAAATGATGCCTTCTTCATTTGTGAGAGGTAGCTCTTCCACATAGTCCACTGAGGTACTAATGAAGGGCTTTAAATGACTTATCTAAAGCACATTGTAAGTCTTTATGGTGGGGGAAATCTCTTATTGATAAGCCAAGTTACCAATTCTCTTTAGGATCTAATAGGGCCCTTAGAAATGATAGGCTAGCTTATTACTACTATCCTCGTTGAGAGTAGAGTAGCGGGACTCTGGCACTTTCAATAAGACCAAATCATCCTCTTGGAATTCAAAATGCCTTCTTATTTTATCAATATAAATCTTAATATGATCTTATGCCTTTGGAAGGTTTATTTTTCATTGTTGAAGTAGGGAATGCATGTGCTCTAACTTCTCTTTGCTTTGGGGGTTGATCTTGTCATTAAATAGGACCATAGGGAGGGGAACCTTATACCCATATAGAGACTCAAAATGAGAAATTCCAATGCTAGAGTGGGTGGAGTCTTTATATGCAAACTTAGCCAAGTAGAGCCATATATTCCAACTCTGTTGTACATCATTGAAAAAGTGCCATATATAGGTTTCTCAAGCCATTTATTGACTCTCTCGATTGAACCATTAATTTGTGGGTGGTATGTGGTCTATGGAGCAAGCTTGCTAACCGTTGTCAAGTATTTTTCTAAAACCTAAAAAGCCCTAGTCAAATTGTAGTTAGGTTTGATTTCTGTTAACTTAGTTGTTTGGGTGACAGTGTGTTTTGTTATTTCGTAGTTTGATTTCTTATGTTTGTTTAGCCTAGGATTTTCTTCTGTCATTTTGTTTGATTTGTTGAGTATGAAACTTGATAGCCTTGGTCGAGCTTGGTATTTTTTTGAACAGGATGAAGCTTGTGTTTGTCAATAGCTATCAAACATTTTGGACAAGGTATGTTTTATTGTCAAGACTTTTGCACATCATAGGGGATAATGGGTTCACGAGCACTTCACGTTACACTTGTTGATGCACTGCACTCGGGGATCGTTTCCTGTTCTTATCAAATACTTCCATGCCGTGGGTTGGGATTATGCACATTTTGCACCATCATTGAGCACTAGCATGGCATGAGGTCCGCTGCAGCTATATGCAGTAAGTTTTAGATGCATGCGCACATGAGAGAGCACTTGTCATTGAGCACACACATTTCTTGCACGCATGATATTTGGGATGCTCATCACAAAGTTAGGAACCTCTGGTTGAGTGTGTAAGGAGGTTGGGTGAGTTTAGAGGGTCGTGAAGGAAGCCACCAATTGTGAGATGGGTTGTTCATATCTGGTCAATATCTTGAGGACCATCATTTTCTAGAGTGATTGTGAGATTTTGGATGGGTGGAGCGGAGATTGATATTTTATTGATGAGAGTTGAGAGGTGAGGATAAGGTTTTAAATAATCAAGGAACTATGTTTGCATTTTGCATGACGCACTAGCACATTTAGATAGGCTAGGCACAATTCTTCCAGTGCATCCATATTTTTTCTGTAAGCATTGTTTGAATGGTAGCATGTCATGGATTCGATCAATTGCATGTTTTGTCAAATCATGTATGGTTGGGCACGGAGTTCATTTAAAAAAACCATATTCCTGTTAGGGCACACTGCATAAAAAACAGGTTTATATCTAGAGAATGTTTATTTTGAAGACTCAAGGATCAAAGGAAAAGATCGTACGTTTTACATCATCAGAGTATTTCTTGAAGAAAAAGAGGACATGTGTGTTGAAAGTATATGCAATTACAAGAAAATAGGCCAAGGGAATAAGTCGTCCAAGATAAAAGATGGAGAAAAATGATGCGATTTACGAATATCAGTATTTTTGCCAATTTTTTATGAATTTTCGTAATTCTGCGCATACTAACTTGTCGACCAAAAATGTTCCCATAATTTTGAGTATCCAAACAACTATATTCGGAGTTCAAATGACGAAGTTATGATCCAAACAAGTTACAAACAGGTATAAAGCAAAAAAAATGAAAATAGTGAAAAGCAGTAGAAAAGCAAAAGCCAAAAGCTGAAAGCAAAAAGCCTAATGTGTGTGAGTGTGGATAGAAAACTATATAAGGAGAGGAGATTGAAGAGTTAAGGGCCTTTCCCCTTGATTATAATTGTATTTTATGAGAGAGGAGAGAGGAGGGTCGCATGCTAGAGTGAGCTCTTGTCATGCTAATTTGAAAGTTAGAGCCTTTGGATGTCAAAGCTCCGAGCGTCAGATCATGGTTGTTAAGGTACGAGAATATTTTTCACCTTGTTTGTTTTCAAATTGTTGGGTTTTTTTTGTTGAGTTGTGGTTGTGTGATGCTCTACCCGAAATAGGGTTTTAGTAGTTTGAGCTACAAGAGACAATTCTTTATTGTTTTGTTTTTCGTGGTGTATTGTCAAATATTTAAAATTTTTAAGTTGTGTTGTGCATCCAACAAAGTCAATATCCCAACCGGCACTCCTTAACGTCTCGTTATCAGGTTGTGAGTGAGGCTTGCTCTCGATCACCACTCGCATAACATCGTAGATGTGAAAAGTGCCTGCCAAATGTTGCTCATGAAGTTAGCATCCCTATCATGCACCGTGACACGCAGTAACCCATCTAGTTGAAACACATGCTCCATAAATTGAGTAGCCACCTTAGATGCATTATACTAAGTTTTAGTGGGAATAATGTAGGCAGATTTAGTAAGTCTATCAAAGACCACATATTATAATATCCCGCCCGTCCTCGCATAGAACCCCTCCTAATTATTTTTAATCGAATTGTTTTAACTACCACCTCCCCTTGTCGTCGCCCCAAGAGGAAGAGGGACTGGAGTAGGAAAATGGGAGATGATGAGGGAGGGAAGATTCTTTCGACATGGAAGGGAGGAGGAAATGGCCCGACATCGACAATAGGATTGCAACCTGCCACGATGTACAACTCCACGTCCCCCCCTTCCACCCCAATAATAACTCCCAAAAATCTTATAAACCGCGCCCCCCCCCCCCCCCCCCCCCCCCCCCCCCCCACCCCCCCAATTATAATAGGAAGGAGGGGAAGCCTTAAGGGAGGACCAGGAGGTTGTAGGGAAGGAGGGTGAGAGAGAAGGGAAGAGGGAGAAAGGGAGGAGAGAAGAAGGGAAGAAGGAGAAGAAGAATAAGAGTAGGAGAAGAGAGAGAGGAGAAGAAGAGGAGAAGAAGAAGAGGAGAAGAAGAAGAAGAAGAAGAGAAGAAGAAGAAGAAGAAGAAGAAGAGAAGAAGAGAGAAGAAGAAGAAGAGAAGGGAGAAGAGAGAGAGAGAGAAGAAAAGAGGGAAAACAATCGGAAGCCTTATAGGAAGGGCTAAGGACATTGTGGAGAGAAAAAACATTGCCAATCTGTTGATGAGAGAGAGAGAGAGAGAGAGAGAGAGAGAGAGAGAGAGAGAGAGAGAGAGAGAGAGAGAGAGAGAGAGAGAGAGAGAGAGAGAGAGAGAGAGAGAGAGAGAGAGAGAGAGAGAGGAGGGAGGGAGGGAGGGAGGGAGGGAGGGAGCGAGCATGTTCACACCTTAGAGGCCATTTGGGATTTCAAGCAAGAACCAGCCAAGTCCGTCAAGGTCTCGAGCATCCTCCATAGCACACTAAGCAAACACAAGGGAAGTAGGTGTGCAAAACCCCAACAGTAGGGTGGTCCTAGAGAATTGGGAGGCTTCTCACAAGGTTTTATTGTCGTTTGACCTTTAGGTATGGTTAGGTTAGGACTCGATTCATGTTGTTTTAGGGGACCAGAATGAGACTATGCCCTATGGGCAGAGAGGTTGAGTGGCGCATCCCTCTTGTTTCCCATTCTCTTTGAACTAAGTGCATCATGGAACTGCTTCAGCTTGGGTATCTCTGCGTAAAGTGAAAGGTGAGAAGGATCGAAGCTTGCTTGGAAGTGAGCTATGGCAGAGAGCAAGAGCAAGAATAGAGAGAGACACAAATGGGAACTCCAACAATCACAATGTGTGACCGGGCCTTCCTTTATTAAAAATCTCACTAAAAGAATAAAGAATAAAGTGATGGTGGTGGGCGCCCGCCACCTGGAGTGTGCAATCGCGGGTACTGTCAGTGTAGTAATACACGGGCGGCTAGGCAGAGGTGCCTTTACCCCCAACAACCTCAGTTGAATAGCACTCGTAGAATCTGAATGCAGCATAGGGATAGTATCAATCCCAAGGTCATGAACCAAACAACCCAACCATATGGCCTCCTTGCAAGCTTGAGTGGCTGCAACATACTTGGCCTTAGTGGTAGAGAGAGCCGTACATTTCTGAACCCTAGACATCCAAGAGACAACACTCCAACATAGGTAAAGATATACCCGAAAGTGGACTTCCTACTATCTGCATGTTCTGCATAATCGGAATTTGTATAGCCTACAACTCTTATATGCTGGATGCCATAGAAAATACACATATTGACTATGCCCTTCAAGTATGTCATGATACCCTTTACGACATCCCAATACTTTTTGCCAGGTGTAGCCATATAGCATGCCACAGTACCAACTGCAAAGACAATTTGTGGATGAGTGGCTATCATGACACACTGTTGGGGGTAAAGGCACCTCCGCCTAGCCGCCCGTGTATTACTACACTGACAGTCACCGCCACTACACACTGCACACTGCAAATGGCGGGCGCCCGTCATCCTCACTTTATTATTTATTCTTTTAGTGATAGTTTGAATAAAGGAAGGCCCGGTCACACATTGTGACTGTTGGAGTTCCCATTTCTTGTCTCTCTCTTACTTGCTCTTGCTCTCTCGCCATAGCTCTCGAGTCCAAGCTTTGATCCTTCTCTCTTTTCAACTGGTATCAGAGCTTGGCTTCCCGACTCTTGAGCTTGGTTCGTGGCATTCTTAGCTTCCCATCGGACTCCCCACTTGCATTGGGTCTCCTTCCCGGCAGCCATATCTGACTCCTTTGAGCTCCTGTCACTCCCCGGCTTCCCAAGCTTCTTCTCGGCATTATTGGGCACCTTCAGGGCATTATATCAGAGGTATTGCTTCATTCTCCATAGGGTTTTGTATTGTTTTTAGGTCACACAGGCTGTGAACAGTTTGGGGAAGCCACCATTGAAGCTCCCTTGCTTCATGTCTACATTGCCCTTGATCAAGACCCCTTGAGGCTTGTTGTGTGCCCCCTTGGGCATCTACTTGAGCCCCTCCTTCACCCCATTTGTGCCACGTGGATTGTAGGCCACCCATAATAGTAGCACGCTATTTGTGCCTGATTCCTCCATCTGCATCACACCATACTACTCAAGCTGCATCACACCAGGCCATTGGGCACTTAAATAAGCGTCATTTGAGGCATTTGCACATGCTTTGATGCTTGGTATTGAAGGTTTGAGCATTGACATTGCTTCTGGTATGATTTAGCACTGTTTTGGGACTGTCATAATAGTCCACATGCAGTTTATAATAGTGCTACAATAATATTCTTGCCCGACATTGTCATATGATGCCTGGTTGGTCCCGTATGATGCCTACATGTTAAGGGAATGTATGCCTATTGTTTGGCAACCATTTGGAGCTGATTTGCATGCTGAAATTTCTCAGTTTTAACAGTCATTCTTGGCTATAATAAAAGCGGGCTGAAGCTATTACACATGCCTTGGGTTATGCCTATTGGTTCCGGCCTATGTCTTGGATATATGCCATGAAGTATTGATCTTCGGGGTACGACTTCGAGCTTGGATTTCATTCCAGATGCTTTTGGAAGAGCTTTGACATTATGCACTCATTGACATGGTTCATGCTTGATAGTGGTATATGCCTTGACAGTGATGCTCCTTGGGTTTATGCATACCCGTTGCCTACGGCTTGATGCTTATGTCACGGTTGATTACCCTATGCATACGTTGAGCTTGAGTGCTCATTGAAGCTCTACCTTGGATGCATTTTGGATTATCTGGAGTTATCTTGGATGTTACTTGGCTTGTGAGAGTTTGGATTAGGATGTATTTGATGTCTTACATGCTTATGGATGCTACATACGGATGCTCTACCACCTACATGTTCGGGATGTACTATTGATGTATTGTCTTGGACTTATATCATTGGCACTGTGTCTTGCCTTGGTTTGAGCTCTTGAGCTCGTACATACGGCTTTTATGCTAGTGGGAGCATTCTTGAATGCTTATCAGACATTGAATAGGTGGTGCTTTTATGCATTGAGTAGTTACATGCTATTGAGCAGTCATAGACCCAATGCCGAGGAGTGACAGGAGCTCAAAGGAGTCAGATATGGCTGCCGGGAAGGAGACCCAATGCAAGTGGGGAGTCCGATGGGAAGCTGAGAATGCCATGAACCAAGCTCAAGAGTCGGGAAGCGGAGCTCTGATAGCATTTGAAAAGAGAGAAGGATCAAAGCTTGGACTCGAGAGCTATGGTGAGAGAGCAAGAGCAAGTAAGAGAGAGACAAGAAATGGAAACTCTAACAGTCACAATGTGTGACCGGGCCTTCCTTTATTCAAACAGTCTCACTAAAAGAATAAATAATCCCAATAGCATTTCTTACCCTTTGGGAGGATGCATGGTTTATATGTCTTGGTTCATTGTATGCTTATGAGCCGAGTCCCAGATTTGGATCCGTATCTTTGTGAGTTGACACCTACTTGTGTCAAGTTTTGGTAGTGGCAGGAACACTTTGCCTCGTTGACTGGGGGGTGTGCCTACTCATTGGCAGATGTTTGTATAACATACTTGGGTGTTGGATTCATGCTTATCGACCGTCATATGCTTATGTTATGCCCGCATGATGCTGGCTTTAGTCTTGGCAGTATCTGATTGCCTTGGGATTCGATTTTGGTACTATTAGCTCTCATTTACTGAAATCTATAATTTATTATAGCAAGCATATTTGTATAGACTGACATGGATTTTTCATGCTGAAACATTCTGAAATGATGTACTTTCAATAGTACTTGGTGGGCAGCATCTTTGGTTACACTTTTCTCACCATTTTCTCTCGATTTTTGGTGATTTTTGATCATTTTCTGCAGTAAACAGCAAGCAGTTTTGAACTATCTACAGTCTTCAGCTTGCATTATGGCGAGTTTGTCCACCACTGATCATGCTATTTTCAACATCACTAAGCTTGATGGTACAAATTACACTTCTTGGAAGAGCTAGATTTGGCAGGTGTTGGTGCAAAAATCACAGATCAAACCTTTGAGGTTGAGCGGGCATCTGCCTGCAACTATGCCAGATGAGGAATGGCTTGAGCTTGATGAGTTATGCAAGCCCACTATTATATTATCTCTCACAGAACATGCTCACTACAATGTATTTGAGGAACAACAGAGTGCATGGGAGTTGTGGGATAAAATCAAGAATCTCTATGACAAGAAAAGTCCAGCGAGTCAGATGTATTGGCTGAAGCAGCTTATGGATCTGTGCGCATGAAGGAGAATGTGACTATGTCTGCTCACTTAAGCCAGTTCCATGCTATACTCAAGAACTTGACTTCGCAGGGCATCACTTTTGCAGAGGATGTCACTCCTCTTTTTTTGCTTGGTACTCTTAATGTCATGGGATGTATTCCGCACTGCATTATATGCCTCTACTGCTACCTTGAAATTATCTGATGTTGAGAGTGCTCTTCTGCAAGAAGAGGTTAACCGTAAGAATTTGGATGCCTCTCGTGTGTTGTATGCTATGACAGTTAGAGGCAGGAATGATGGATATGGAAAGCATGGTAGTGGCAGTGGCCGTGGACGGGATTCTCAAAAATCTTGGTCCAAGTCTCATGGGAAGTCATGAAGCAAATCCCGTGGCAGGAATGCAGATGTTACTTGTCACCATTGTGGAAAAAGGGCCATATTAGGCCACAATGCCATGAATTGCGCAATGAAAGGTGCAAAGATAAGGGGAAAGACAAAGTGTAGGATAAGTCTTCTGATCACAGCATAGTGCCTGCAAAGTCCAGTGTTAAAATTGAAGAGATGAATGTTATGCAGCTTGAGGATGTTGATGATGATGGTTATATCCTTGTAGCTTCTTCTAGTGCTTCAGAGATGACAGAGATACACTCTATGTATGCACAGTGTTGGCTCTTGGAATTAGGTACGTCCTTTCATGTGACACCTTATCGAGAGTGGTTTCATTCATACCGTATTGTTTCGGGTTTTGTGCGCTTGGGTAATGGCAGCTCTCTTGATATTGTAGACATTGGTGATGTTAGGTTGCAGTTTCCTTCTGGCAGGAGTTTTGTTATGCAAGATGTACGTCATGTACCTTCTTTGACATGCAGACAGCTTGATGACGTAGGATATCATGTATGTTTTGGAGACTCTGCATGAAAGATCACTCGTGGCAGACTTGTGATTGTGAGAGGTGCCAAGGCTAGCAGCCTCTATCCCTTGATTGTATCGACTTCTTCCCTTGATCATGTTTTCTCTGTGGGTTCTATCCCACATGTATCTCTTTGACATGCCCATTTGGGCCATATGTCTTTGAAGTGAATGAAAATGCTTTTTGGTTTGCAATACTTACCGCCTCCCCTTGATTATACATGTTTTGATTCATATGAGCATTGTCTTTATGGCAGATAGACTAGGTCTACGTATAAGAAGTCTGGTAGGCCACGCATGAGTGAGCCCTTGGTATTGGTACATTCAGATATCTGTGGGCCCATGCCTTGTCAGTCTATGGGTGGTGCAAAGTATTTTGTTACATTCATAGATGATTTTTCACAGAAATTTTGGGCTTATCCCATTAAGCTAAAATCCGATGTCTTGGTCGTGTTTTAGAGATGGCTTGCATTGGTTGAGAACTAGTCTGGGTATAGGCTAAAATGCCTAACGACAGATAATGGGGGTGAGTATGTCTCACGTGCTTTTGAGCAGTTATGTGATGAGAGGGGTATTAAGCATCAGTTAACCACCCCCTACACTCCCCCCAGAATGGTTTAGCTGAGTGGATGAATAGAACCATCTAGGAGTGTGTAAGTAGTATGCTTAGCCATGCAGGCCTACCACAGAGCTTTTGGGTTGAGGTAGTTAGTATAGCTGTGCATGTCATAAACAGATCACCTTCTAATGGTTTGGATTTCCAGGTTTCAGAGGAGGTATGGACCGGAAAACCTCCCTCTTATGTGCATCTCCGTGTCTTTGGATGTGAGGCATTTTGCTATGTGCCCAGGGACAAGAGAAGTAAGATGGATCCTAAGAGTGTCAAATGCATTTTCCTTGGTTATGGGGATACATGTGAGATGGGTTATCGTCTCTGGGATCCGCAGACGTGGAAACTCATCTGCAGTCATGATGTAGTCTTCCATGAAGACAAGATGCATTGGCACCCTGAGAGAGTTGTTGAGATCTGCAGGGTCATATTTCAGGAGTCGAGAGCTCCCGCACAATCAGTTGGACAGCCTACAGTAGTAGTAGATGCTCATGGTCAGGGTGTTGGATAGGCAGCTAGACAGCCCCATCAGAGCCTGTCGTGAGACGATCTACTAGAGACAGACGTCCACTTGATTGATTTTAGCCCTCAATACATTATGTCTTGGTTACAGATGTAGGAGAGCCTTTCACTTATGATGAGGCTATACGTAGGGGTGACAATCACTCTTGGGAGAGGGCTATGCAGTCTAAGATAGACTCCTTGCATAAGAATGAGACTTCATATTTGGTTTCCTTGCCTAAGGGCAAGAAGGCTTTGCCATGCAAGTGGGTGTACAAGCTGAAAAGTACCCCTGGACACCCCAAGCCGGCATACAAGGTTAGATTGGTAGCAAAGGATTTTAAGCAGGAGCATGATGTGGATTTTGATGAGGTCTTTTCTCTGGTGGTTAAGATGACCACCCTACACTTAGTCTTGGATTTGGTTGCTTAGCTTGACTTGGATTTATATTAGATGGATGTCAAGACGACTTTGTTACATGGGGACTTGCATGATGAGATTTATATGGAGCAGCCTAAGGGCTTTGCAGAACTTGGCAGGGAGCACCTAGTGTGCAAATTGAAGAAAAGTCTTTATGGCTTGAAACAGGCACCTAGGGAGTGGTATCATAAGTTTGATGCCTTTATGTAGTCACAGGGCTATAGCAGGAGTGCTATGGATCCGTGTCTTTACACGAAGAAAGCCCGTGATGGTTCTTTATTGATTTTGGTCCTCTATGTGGATGATATGCTGATAACAGGGAAAGCTCATGATGAGCTAGATGCTCTTAAGGCTCAGCTCAAGAAGAGCTTTGAGATGAAAGATCTAGGACATGCCGCTCACATACTTGGTATGCGCATTAGACGCGATAGGCATCAGGGACTCCTCTACTTGTCACAGAGCGAGTATATTCATAAAATCCTTGAGCACTTCCGCATGCAGGACGTAAAGCCTATTGGCTGTCCATTGACTTCTTATGTGAAGGTATCATAGGCTGATTGTCCATAGACAAATGAGCAGAGGGCCGAGATGGCTAAGATTCCCTATGCATCCACAGTGGGCAGTCTTATGTATGCCATGATAGCCACTTGTCTAGATATTGCCTTTGCAGTTGGTGTTGTGGCATGCTATATGGCTATACCTGGCAAGAAGCATTGGGATGTTGTGAAGGGTATCATGAGGTACCTGAAGGGCATTGCAGATATGTGCATATGCTATGGCAGCCAGGATATAGGAGTCGTGGGGTACATTGACTCTGATTATGCAGGACATGTAGATAGTAGGAAGTCCACTTCTGGCTATGTATTCACATATACTGGAGGTGCTATTTCTTGGATGTCCAGGGTGCAGAAATGCATGGCCCTTTCTACTACAGAGGCCAAGTATGTTGCAACCACCACTGAGGCTTGCAAGGAGGCCATTTGGTTGGGTCATTTGGTTGCTGATCTTGGTATTGATGCTATCCCTACACTGCATTCAGATTCTATGAGTGCTATTCAGTTAGCTAAGAATCCGGTCTTCCATGCGAAGATGAAACACGTTGAGGTGAGATATCACTTCATACGTGGAGTCGTTGAGGACAAGTCTGTTGACCTTGTCAGGATCTCGACTGACCAGAATCCTGCAGATCTGCTCACGAAAAGCCTCTCTTCAGAGCACTTTGCCTTCCTTAGGAGGTTGATGGGCGTGGGATGAGATGATGTCTTTCCTCATCCTGTTGTACATGTGTGCATGTTGTACTGCCTTTTTTCTTTTTACTCCTCACTAGGGCAGATTCGCCTTTAAGTGGGAGGTTATTGGGGGTAAAGGTGCCTCCGTCTAGCCACCCGTGTATTACTACACTGACAGTCATTGCCACTGCACACTGCAGGTGGTGGGCGCCCGTCACACCGTCACTTTATTCTTTATTCTTTTAGTGATAGTTTGAATAAAGGAAGGCCCGGTCACACATTGTGACTGTTGGAGTTTCCATTTCTTGTCTCTCTCTTACTTGCTCTTGCTCTTCCGCCATAGCTCTCGAGTCCAAGCTTCGATCCTTCTCTCCTTTCACATACATTAAATTGCCCACGGCTGATGCATAAAGGATCTTGGCCATCTCGGCCCTCTACTCATCTATCTGCGGACAATCGGCCTGTGAAACCTTCACATAAGAAGGTAATGGATAGCCAATAGGCTTTACGTCCTGCATGCGGAAATGCTCAAGGACTTTATGAATGTACTCCCTCTGTGAGGTAGAGTAGTCATTGATGCATGTCACACTTAGTGCGCATACCAAGAATGTGAGAGGCATGTCCCAAATTCTTCATCTCAAAGCTCTTCTTCAGCTGAGATTTAAGAGCACCAGCTCATCATGAGCTTTCCCTGCTATAAACATATCATCCGCATAAAGTACCAAAATAAGCAAGGAGCCATCACGAGCCTTCTTTATGTAAAGACACAGATCCATATCACTCCTGCTATAGCCCTGTGTGTGACTGCATAAAGGCATCAAACTTATGATACCACTCCCTAGGTGCCTACTTCAAGCCATAAAGACTTTTCTTCAACTTGCACACTAGGTGCTCCTTGCCAGGTTTTGCAAATCCCTTAGGCTATTCCATGTATATCTCATCATGCAAATCCCCATGCAAGAATGCAGTCTTGACATTCATCTAATACATGTCCAAGTCAAGCTACGCGACTAAGGCCAAAACTAAGTGTAGAGTGGTCATCTTGACCACAAGAGAAAAGACTTCATCAAAGTCAACTCCATGCTCCTATTTAAACTCTTAGCAACAAGTCTTGCCTTATAAGCCAGCTTGGGGTTTCCAAGGGTACTTTTCAGCTTGTACACCCATTTTCATGGCAAAACCTTCTTGCCCTGAGGCAATGCAACCAAATCCCAAGTCATATTCTTGTACAAGGAGTCTATCTTAGACTACATAGCCCTCTCCCAGGAGTGACTATCACCACTGCGCATAGCCTCATTATAGGTGAGAGGCTCTCCTGCATCTGTAACCAAGATGTAATGCATTGAGGGCTTAAATCTATCAAGTGGACGTCTATATCTAATAGGTCGTCTCACCGTAGGCTCTATTGCACCTGTGGAACACTCTGGCAATGTGTACCAACTGCTGCTGGCTGCAGGCTATCCGACTGGTTGTCCAGGAGCATGTGGCTCCTCCTGGAATATAACCCTGCGTATCTCTACCACCCTCTAAGGCTACCTATGCATCTTGTCTTCATGGAAGACTACATCATGGCTACGGATGAGTTTTTGCGCTTATAGATCCCAGAGGCGGTAACCCATCTCACTTGCATTCCCATAGCCAAGGAAAATGCATTTGACACTCTTAGGATCCAACTTAGTATGGTTATCTTTGGACACATGGCAGAATGCCTCAATCCAAAGACACATACATGTGCATAAGACGGAGGTTTCCGAGTCCATACCTCCTCTGCAACCTGGAAATCCAAACCTCTAGAAGGTGATCTATTTATGACGTGCACAGCTGTACTAACTGCCTCAGTCCAAAAGCTCTGTGGTAAGCCTACATGGCTAATCATACTGCGTACACGCTCCTCGATGGTTTTATTCATCCGCTCAGCCAAACCATTCTGGAGTGGGTTATAGGGGGCAGTCAATTGACGCTTAATACCCCTCTCGTCACATAGTTTCTCAAAAGCACGTGACACATATTTCCCCCCATTGTCAATCCTAAGGCATTTCAGTCTATGCCCAGTCTAGTTCTCAACCAATGCAGGCTATCTCTAAAACACAGCCAAGACTTCGGACTTAAGCTTATTGGGGTAAGCCTAGACTTTATGCGAAAAATCGTCAATGAACATCACAAAATACTTTGCACCACCCTTAGACTGACAGGGCATGGGCCCATAGACATCCGAATGTACCAATGCCAGGGGCTCACTCATGCGTGTCCTATCAAACTTCTTATGCGTATTCCTAGTCTGTCTACCATAAAGACAATGCTCACATGAATCAAAACATGCGTAGTCAAGGGGCGGTAAGTACTACAAACCAGAAAATGTTTTCATTCCCTTCAAGGGCATATGGCCCAAACGGGCATGCCAAAGAGATACATGTGGGATGGAACCCATTGACAAAACATGGTCAACAGAGGACCTATCAACTACAAGAGGATAGAGGCTGCCAGCTTTCGCACCTCTAGCAAGCACAAGTCTACCACGGATTATATTCCAGGAAGAACCCCCAAAAGAAAAATGAAACCCAGCATCATCAAGCTACCCTAGAGACATAAGACTGTGTGTAAGCACATGTACATGACATACATCCTGTAAGAGAAAGGTAATGCCAATAGAGAATTGCAGCCGTGCATCCCCCTCCAATGCCAACAATAGCAAGTGACTTGTCATCACCCAAGCGAATGGAATGAGAGACAGTGCGGTAAGAGTGGAACCACTTACGACGTGGTGTAACATGAAATGAAGTACCAGAATCCAAAATCTAGCACTGCGCATACAAAGAGTGAACATCGGTCAACGATGTAGCATCACAAGAACTAGTTGTAAGTATGTACTCCTCATCGAAGTCATCAGTCTGCATGACATTTATCTCATCGATTTTCACACTGGATTTCGTAGGCATAATGCTGCGATCAGAGGACTTTTCATGTACTTTTTCTTTCCCCTTCTCTTTGCACTTCCCATTGTGCAACTCATAACACTGTGGGCATATATGACCCTTTTTGCCGCAATGATAACATGTCACATTAGCATTTCTTCCACGAGACTTGCTGCGTGACTTACCACGCGACTTAGACCTAGACTTCTGCGAGTCTCTGCCACGGCCATTCCCACGGTCATTCTTGCCATTACCATCTCTGCCTCTTACAGTCAAAGCATGCGATACACGAGAGACATCCAAGTTCTTATAGTTGATCTCTTCATGTAGAAGAGCACTCTCTACATCAGGAAAGTTCAAAATAGTAGCAAGAGCACATAAGGCAATGCGGAATACATCCCATGACTCACTTAGAGTCCTAAGAAAAAACAATGGAGTCACCTCATCATTAAAGGTAATACTATGCGAAGTCAAGTTCTTGAGAATAGCATGAAATTGACTCAAATGAGCATACATTGTCATATTGTCCTTCACGTGCAGGTCCATAAGCTACTTCAGCCAATACATCTGACTTGCTAGACTTTTCTTGTCATAGAGGTTCTTAATTTTATCCCAAAGCTGCCAAGCATTCTGTGCTTCCTCAACCACATTGTAATGCACCTGTTCAGTGAGAGACAAGATGAGGGTGGACTTGCATAACTCATCAAGCTCATCCCAATCATCATCAATCAAAGTTTCAGGTTGCTCGCCATGCATCCTTAGTGGCTTTATCTGCGATTTCTACACCAATACATGCCAAACTTGGCTCTTCCAATAGGCAGCAAAAAACAATGCAGACAATTCAAAACTACTTCCTGATTTTTGTTGTAAACAACAAAAAATACCACCAGAACCAAGGCAAAATGACCACAAACTAATATCTAAAAATATTGCCTACCAAGTACCATCAATAAACCATGATGACCAAGCATCAATACATCCAACAAGACACCTGAATGTCAATAAAGAGCATTATGCATAAGTCATCCTTGATAAAATCTTGCTGCCCAAACAATGTACAACAATAAATCCCTGCATAAATCAAGCTATGGAAGCTCAAACCAAGTCCCAATGAATCTCAAAACATTGGGCAAACATCCCCAAAGTATCTGGGTATCAAATAGCAAGCCTTGGGAGCATTACATAAGCTAAGAGCATGACATTTTTTTGTAGTGAATCAACTCAAATCTATTACACAAAATGTTGTGATCAAAATTTGGCAGATCTGACATCACCATTGCATTTGGAGCGTGCAAAACCCCAAGTTAGACTCTTACCTTGCCTAAATCGGGTTCGGATGCCCGAGATATGAGAAAAAATGGGATTTTTGAGCTAGATTTTGAAACATGTGCATGAGCTGACTATGAGACCTGCTGGTTATGCTAAGGATAATGGGGCAAATGGGGGACATATAAGGTGCCCAATGAAGCCAAGGAACACCTGCAAAGAGACTATGAGGGACGGGGAGAGGCGGGAGATGAAATCTTACCTCGGGGGAAGAAGCCATGGCTAGAATTGAAGCTCCAAGCTCTAGGTCTTCAATCCAGGATGAAGTAATGCCGAGTGTTCCATGATCAAGCTCTTATCCAAAGCTTTGATACCAGTTGAAAGGTGGGAAGGACCGAAGCTTGGAAGTGAGCTATGGCAGAGAGCAAAAGCAAGAAGAGAGAGAGACACAAATGGGAACTCCAACAGTCACAATGTGTGACCGGGTCTTCCTTTATTCAAACTGTCACTAAAAGAATAAAGAATAAAGTGATGGTGACGGGCGCCCACCACCTGCACTGTGTAGTGGCAGATACTATCAGTATAGTAATACACATGCGGCTAGGTAGAGGCGCCTTTATCCCCAACATAAAGTAGGATGTCCAGGAACCGACGCTAGAATGCTATCAGGAGACCTTGACCACCAGGAACTGAAATTTCAAGTCGATCTTAGTGGATCTGGCGGTGAACGTTCCGTTGCGAGGTGCACTTGGGAAACCCTAGGCAACAAACCTCGTAACATTCCATGGGAGTGCTGGGCAACGTCACTTAGATTTGTTTCTCGATGGGCCGCTAAAATGTGATTGGACAGTTGATAGGCGAGCACGTTACACATATATATTGTTCCAACTGACAAGCAATCTAGTAATAAAATCCAAACTAATATATATCCATTTCCCTTCAAGAATGGGTGGGGTTTACAATAAGCATGTTGTCCTTATTCTCTTGGCATGGAACACAACTGATCACAAAATCCTTAACATTCTTGATCTTGAAGGGAATGTTGTCCTTATTCTCTTGGCATGGAACACAACTGATCACAAAATCCTTAACATTCCTGATCTTGAAGGGAATATATATGTTTTGAAAATATCAAAACCAATAGTGGGACAATAATGCATCTCTTCCATGATCTTTCGTGTGAAGGGAGAGGTGTGGGGAATGATAATCTTGCCATGGGACCATATAAGGCCATTCTTGAGCTGATAGTGGGAGTTCTCTTCGATTACCCCATGCTGTAAATTTTGAAATATGTGACTAAATTCCTCATATAGCAAGTAGCCCTCCTAAAGCTCCTTAATCCAATCACTATGTAACTCTGAGATAGATGATACTTTGCATGGGCACATCTGTGACATTGAATCGGCCACAACATTATGTTTAGGCCTAATGTGAGAGATGTAAAAATCAAAGATTTGCAAGGTTTCCACCCATCTTCTCTACTTAGAAGTCAAAGTAGACCGTGTTAGGAAGTACTTGAGGACTTGATGGTTGTTCTTTACTCTAAACCAGTTGCCATATAGGTAATGGTTTCATTTCTTAATAGCATGAAGGATGGCCAACATTTCCTAGTCATTCACATTCATCTACATCTTCTTTTCATCAAGCTTATGGCTCTCAAAAGGAATCACACCATGTTCTTACAACAAGATAGCACCGATACCTCTACTACTAGCATAACACTAAATGGAAAACTCTTTCAAGAAACCAGGGCATACAAGGATGGGGGATAAAATAAGCATTTTCTCCAATGGTTGAAGCTACAATCAACAACAACATCCAAAAAAAAAGACTCCTTCTTTAATCAATCTCTCAAGGATGTTGCAATTATGGCATAATGCTTGATGAAACATTAATAAAATGAAGAGAGACTAAGGAAATCATGTAGTGAAGTGATGTTGGATGGTGTGGGTCAATCCTTTACACATTGCACTTTTTGGGGTTAGCCTACATGCCATTTTCACTAACAATGTGTCCCAAGTACTCCAATGATGTCTACATAAAGATGTACTTACTTTCCTGATCAAATATCATATGCTCTCTCAAGACATCAAACACCCTTCTGACATGTGCCAAGTGCTCCTCTCGTGATTTGCTATAAATGAGAATGTTATCAAAGAATACGAGCAAAAAATTAAAAAGGAAGGGATGTAAGATTTTGTTCATGAGACTTTGGAATGTCGCAAGGACATTAGTTAATCCACAAGGCATCACTAAGAAATAGTAGAGCCCATGATTAGTCCTAAAAGCCATTTTGACCTCATCACCCTTCCACATATGTATTTGATGATAGACAACATGTAGATCTATCTTAGTGAAATACCGTGTCCCTGTTAAATTATCCAATAAGCCATCAATCATGGGGATAGGATACTAATTCTTAACTATGATGTTTTTCAAGTCTTTGTAGTCAATACACATAAAAGAGCCATCTTTCTTCTTGACTAGCAAGATAGGAGATGCATAAGGTGAGGAACTCAGGTCAATAGACCCCATCTCAAGTAACTATTTGGCTTGCTTAGCAACTTCTTCACATTCACACTTAGAGGCTTGATAGTATGTCTTGTTCATTGGCTTAGCATGGGATTGTAGATCAATTGAGTAGTCCACTTGCCTTGTAGGGGGAAGGGTTGTAGGTATTTGAAATAAATCTGCATACAACTCTAACAAGGCTTTCAATGCTGAATTCTTAGTCACTTTAGAGGACTGATCAATGTGTTCCTTTTGCAAATGCAAGACCAATATTTCTGAGCATTTCTTAAACTTCTCTTTGAGTTACTTTGTTGTGATTGGCTGAAAATCAGCATTATCATTAACTCTTAAAATGAGGAGTTGTCCATGCATAACAAACTCCATATAGAGCTGAGATAAGTCCATGGTGATTTTTTCCAAATTTTTTAGTCAAACAACATCAATGGGGCTCATTTCTAATGCAATTAGATCAACTGATTCCACATAGCTTTCAACCAAGCATAGGGAACCTGGGAGCATACATGTATGGTTATTTTGTATTCACCATTGTTCCCTTGAACTTTCAGGGGGGTGCTATAATTTCATAGGAATGCATTTCAATCGATGAATGGATTATTTATTGACAAAAATATGTGTGCTATAACTATCCACTAGGATGAACACATGCTTTTCATTAAGTCTCCCTTGAATGGGTAGTGTGTTTGGACTCTAAGAGTCCATCCATGAGTCCATAGAGATGTAGCAAAGGGAAGGTGAAGCTAGAGGGAGTGGAGTAGAAGTTATCAAACCAATATCATGAGGTGGACAACTACTTGTTGAGTTAAAGGGAAACCCATCCTCTAGATCATAGAACTGTTCTTGGTCCAAGTCCTCTACATAATCCTCATTTTCAACATGTCTAATTTCATTATACTTACTCTTATCATTTGAGCTAAGTGATGTGCCAAAAGTGCCATGTTTTCTTTCATCATGGATGGGGGGGTGAGTGGGGATTTTTGGGATATCGCTAGGCATGGGGTTTTCTATGTAAAGACCACCATATTGACCCTACCTCATTGGGGTTTGTGGCTGTGCAAAACCTTATTGAAAGCCCTCAATTTTACGATATTTCCTTGTGTATCTTTCACCCATTTTGATTGAATCAAATAAGGTTAAAAAAATTTGAGCCATGACATCCATGGATAATCTTGGCTTTAACCAATAGATGTACTTGTGTAATTTTGCTTAATCACTAAATTAATGCTCTCCATATACATGGTTAAGTTTATAAACTAATTCATGTACTCCTATACTGTGAGATTGCATTGGTTAAGAGGGTGCCATTGTCTTTCCAACTACTCTTATTTCATAGGGATATAGATACTTGAACCATGTGCATCTTAAAGTCTTCCCAATCAATAAATTGATGACTCTCTCAACTAATATAGCACCACTATGTGTGGGCAATGGAGAGATATAAAGATAATTTTGGGATCATCTGTGTGGGGATCAATATTGAAATATGACTCCAATTTGGAATTCTATTCTTCCAAGTCTGATGGGGATGGGGACTACCCATTGTACTTGGTAAGAATGATCTTGTCATAGATATCATTGGGGCCTTGTTGTCAATGGAAGCCTTGCTGTCCATATATACCATGTTGTGCATTTACCCCATGCTACCCATTATTACCATGTTGATCATTAATACCATGATGTCCATGATTGAGCTGAGCCACATAAGTGCCATTGGGGCTCCTAGGGAGAGTGGTGAACTTCTACCAATGGTGGAAGGGGGTCTCATGGTGATGATTGGAAACCATGTCATTATATCTCTCCATGTGACAAAGCTCATGTTGACATAGAGTGTGATTGAGCATGCTGGAAGGATCCATATTGGACACCTCCTCTTAAATATTACCATTATAATCTTGTGTCAAGCTAGGTTCATTGTTCATAGAGGTTATGGACTCTTTAACCTCCCTTTGGACCTCATCTTGGACATTGTCTTTGCCTTTATGCCTTACCATTTGAGTGTAGTCCACATGACCCACCATCGGTAAAATGGGTGTAACGTATACTATGAAACTTCGATGGGCAAGAATTTTTTATTTAGATCGAAGAGAAAAAAATACCTTTTAAAGGTGAGCTATTAATTTTTGTGATAGACATTGATTAGAGAATTTTGCAATTGAATCTCTATGACTGTTTTGGAGTGGTCTACACCCTATCCACCACAGTGACCTCAGTGCACACACAATAAGAGTTGTATCTCTTAAATCATAACTTTGATTGGGGATATTTTTCATTAAAATCAAAGGGGGAAAATTGAAAAGCTATAGGTTGTCCTCTGAGATTCAATAAATAATTTATTACACCAAGATTTTTGTGATTGTCCCTAAACTCCTATAACGGAAACACTACTTGTCATGGTTCCAATTCACCACTGTTTAGGGGTCTTAAGGACTAAAGATCATAAATATCACGGTAAACAGAATAAATAGCATATTGAGCATGATCCCAAGCATGTTTAAGTGTTAGTTTGCTCTGCCAAAACTACATATGGAAGCCTTAGTGTCATATACATCTTGAATTGACTACATACATATCAAGTGCCATACATGGGTGTCTTAGTCAAGGAATGTGCCTCATATCGAGGGTATATTATTGGTAATGGGATGATCATGGAGTGTACATGCACCTGCATACATGTATTGGACTCCAGATCACTAGGATGTGGGCATTATCCTTGATCAACAAATTGTATGACTAATGTCTTCTCTGAAAGCATGGCGTTTGATCTTCTTATCTTAGCATTAGAAAACAAATCAACAAATATATTAATAGGCACAAACATAGTAACTTAGTAATACTAGTACTTCTTTTATGCTATTCTTTTTGCCTCTAAGCTTGAAATCTTAAATTGTACCCTTCTAAGCATAGATGAATGAGCTCTCATATCTTTGTCTTTTTCCATGTTTTGTCTGCTACATGGTGATCCAATTACCGTTATTGATGATAGTAGGAATCCAACTTCTATTTATTTGGAATGAGTCAAACACTATTATGGATATGATTTGGAAGCTTGGACGCCTTGTTGAAGGTTGAATTTCTATATCCATGGTAGAGAGAGAGAGAGAGAGAGAGAGAGAGAGAGAGAGAGAGAGAGAGAGAGAGAGAGAGAGAGAGAGAGAGAGAGAGCTCTAGGCTACCGTAAAGGAGGAAAACCACGAGAGGGATAAAAGAAAGGAGGAAAAAAATGAGTGCAAAGCTTTTTACTTATTTGAATTAAGATTAAATTAATCATTATTATTAATCTAGATATATAATTAGATAAAATTGATGGAGATTGTATACCATTAATATAAAGAATATTATAATCATGAATATAAGAGGCTAAAAATAGATAGGGTTGCTTCAGTTGATCCCAAGAGAGTAATAACATATCATAAAATGGTAAGTGGGAGTCCCAGTGAGTAACTAGACTGCCAAGGTAAGCCCCTATCCATGCTCTTGTCCAATTCTTATATCTCATGAAGAGGCCCAATGTTTATTTTTCAATGCATCTCATGCTGGTTGAATAATTAAAACCGATTGCCATGTATACTCTAGTTAATGAAAAAAGGTTGATGTGAGAAAATCCTAAAGGTTAGATCATCATGTATGCTACATCAAGTGAGGATGGATTTATAGAATGAAGATATTAAACTATCATGCTCATTTGTGTTTCAAATTAATAACGAACGAGTAAGTTTTTATATCATATTATATTTACTTAGGTGTATATCTAATTCAATTTCTTGATTAACAAAAATTTGTAACATATTTTTTGCAGATATATCAACAAGGAGAGAGAAGAATATACAATGCAAAGATATTGAAGAACATATCTCTTTACTATCAATATGAAATACATGTACAAATTTTATGGCAAGTTTTTTGTTAGCCATCCCCATGACTTATACATATGAGGGCTTACAAGCAATGAGGGAAAGCTACTTCTTTTTTCAAGGACTCTTCTTAGGAGAAGGGACATCCTTTCTAGGTGTCCTTTTGACTTTCTTTGATGCTTTTGTTGCCTTAGGTGTTGAAGGCATAACTTCACCTACTGTAATTACATGCACCTCCTCTCCTTCATGTCTAGGCCCCAACTATTATCCATTCTTAGTTTAATACAATTGACCATTATGTGCTTCATGACCTTTGCTTTTATATACCAAACATGCTTACTTGTATAGAAATCCCTTGAAAAATATCATACATTTGTAATAAAATATTTTTAGTTCATTGTTATTTTTTACAATGGACTATATTGTTATCATCACTTGACTATTTTGGAATGAACATCTATCTCAAAGTTTAATATCCTTCACATTTCCTTTACAAGTTTATCATCATTGAGATAAATAAACTTAACCGATCTTTTGGCATTTGCAATTACTCTCCAGCCACAAGAGTGACTATTATCCTGAGGAGGACACTATAACCAATAATGTAAAGTAAAACTATGAAACTTGTTTATGGTAGTTTATATAATAACTTTTCTTATTATGTTCCAACCATATTAACAAGACCTTACCACAAATTTTCTATATTGCATTGTTGCAAAGTAAATTAGAACTCATGGGAGACATTTTCTCTAGCACTTCAATTAATCATTTTATAGCTCTATACTAAAAAGACAATAAACTTTAGAGTACTTGTAAAAAAAAAGATCAAAATGTTTAGATCACTAGCAAAAAACAAAGATCAAAATATCAAGGAGACCCTAGAATATATAACTTACAATTTAGCATTTCCATGGCTTCCCTTATATGAATTGAAGAGGAAACATTGCTTGTCCACACAGTTTATTCCAATAAGACTCCAATGAGAATGGAAAATAATCATAATTCAATAATTTAGAAAAATAAAGGTGGTTTGGCAAGTCTTGGTGGGATATGAATGTTGTGACCTCTCGTCTCTTTGGTTGGGGGCATATGAGGATGGCCTTACTCTGGGTGGCTCTAATGGATGCTGCAAGGATATATATATATATATATGTATATATATATATATATATGTATATATATATATATATGTATATATATAGTGTCCCCTTCTTATCAATTGTGTTTACTAGCATTGCCCACATTGGCCATGCCCATAGGGTTTGTCTACCCCAAGACACCTAGATTTATTCAACCATTTGCATGTGGCACTCCAAAGGGTACACGTGCTACACAAAGTAGTCGTGCAAGTACTTCACTACATACTCCTAGATTTGTAGGCCCTATGCCAAAGTTATTTCACCAAGCTACTCCTACTTGGTGGAAAGGATAGTTGTGCTATTCCCATGAAAAATGAGAGAAAGAGAGTTATATCACATATCCATGAGTTGAACAAGCAAGTATTTTGGTATAACATCTTAAATACTTGGAAGAACTTGCCGCAAAATTCAAAGAAATACATGATAGACTCCTTCTCTATAACTCATGATGTACTCCTAATGTGCCCAACTAAAAGAATGAGCTAGTGCCAAGTGAAAATATGAGCTATTTTGGATAGCTCTCTTATTATTAGAGTTGGGTGAGGAAGGATACCTGTGAAAATATGAGCTATTTTGGATAGCTCTCTTATTATTAGAGTTGGGTGAGGAAGGATACCTATGCATCAAGCAACTTATACAAATCTAAATAGGCAATGCTTATAATGCCATTGAATAATTCCCCTTTCTATTATACGAGTTTGTTACTACCTCATTAGAAAGCCTTTCCATTTTGATGTGGGTACAATCTATATCACCCACACAATTTGGAAAGTCATGGAAGCTTTCCCATCTAGCCATGGTGGACATGATGTCTATAGGAGTTGTTGGCCATTTGACAACATTCTGAATGTTTTAGCATCAGTTGGATAAAATCATCCGCAAATTTTGAGTTTGTGGACAAGAGACAACCAAAGTGCTTAGAAATAAGGGGGTAGGATTAGCCCCTTGCAAGATGGAGAAGAATAATGACTATCTTTCTTTTGATAGGGAACAAAAAATCTTTAACTATATTCAATGAAGGTGTGAGAAATTGTACCAATTGTGCAAAAAAACTCGAGGGAATGAAAAAAAATGATTGGAACCACATTTGACCATCCATGTATTGCACATGGTGATTTGGACATCAACGTATTGAACATAGCTTTATGCACTACTCCTTGAATTGGACCATGTTCCATGGCACATGAGATACTAATGATAAAATATGATAGAAATGATAATTTTAGTCATGAGAAATATGTATTATAAAAAATAATTCATATCCATTTCATTCATGGACAAAGTAATCATCTAATATAGGCAAAGTTGATGGAAAAAGTTGGATTGTGTGCTCATGAGGGAGGAAATCATGCATTAAAGCATGATGATACATATTGATAAAAAAACTAGCAAAGTGTTCATCATTACGAGGAACTACAAAGAATTACATCATTGGAAAATTATAATCTTAATCAAGAGTGATGAATTTTATTGAGACAAATGAAAAGTGGAATAACATTGTCATATGACTAGATGCCCAAAATTTGACATTATAAGAACAACTACTTCTTAGAGAACTCAATGATATGCATGGGGCGTACAATGTACATGGCTTCCTCAAGTAATCTATGTGTGGAAAATACAAGTTTTGGGCTTGTCATGAAGAGGGCTAACTAGTAAGTCATGTTGGAGCTTGAGGTAAGTCAAGTTTGCTTGTGACCTAGAGTAGGGGACTTGCAAAGAGACTTGTAGTGGCTTTCAGAAAGGCTTATGGGGACTGATTTTGAATGTGAAGAACAAGAGTACGTGAAGGCTAGGAATTTTATTTATTTTTGGTGATCTAGGGTTGCTTACTTTGTGTGGAAGAGGGGAAGAGAAGGAAGGATATTAAAGAAGACAAGATGGATACACCAAGGGACTTTTTGTGAAAAAAGGGTAAGCCATGTCTCTAATGCATATGAGGGTTCTTGTGGACCGAGAAATAGTAGTTCGTTGCTATAAACATAGTAAAACAAGGGCAACACTACTACTATCCACATTAATTCCAGATTGTAAGCTTTTCATGCTTGTTCTCGGAAATTTTGTGTACCTGAGAAGAGGGTACATGTGGATAGATTTGGGAATTTCTTTACCTAATATTGTAGGTGATTGAAAGGAGGGTTTTGAATATTCTGTGGCTTGCTCCCCACATGGCTGAAATAGGGTTTATTATTGTAATAAATTACATGTACTTCTCTTGTTTACAGGGAGAAAAAAAAGGAATATATTCTTATACACTACAAGATATAAGTCTTATATCGACGTTAAAAGCGATGAAAATGTTCATAAAGAAAATTTCCCCCGTCATCGCAAAAAAATCGTTATTGGTGACGCCATAGAACAGTCGGTATTAGCGTCATATCAGTGTTGCTATTTGCATCAGTATCAGTGTCGCAAATGCGATGCTCATACCGACATAAATAGCAACGTTGATAACGATGCTTTGCGATGCATTTTGCGACACTAATAGTGACGGTAATAGGGAAAAAATTTGTTGCCACATATAGCATTATGTACTTTATTTGGGCCATACAAAATAGTTTTAGTAATGTGTACAATGCTCGTGTAAATAAAGGCAAAGTGTACTTAAATCATAACACTAATACATGAAATAAATACATGATCGCATAATGAAAGTGACCGGTATAATCATGGCAAGATACTATTACTACATAGAAAGTGTCTACACAAATCACGTGACAAAAAAAGAGAGTATGTGAGCTCCAGGGATCCAAGGGCCAGCTATAGATCCTCATCATCCGAAACCTCATCCCGCCACAAAGGAGCATCGATGGACTCTGCAAAAAAAGAAACAACTACATATCAGTCCACCATACAATAATGCATTTTAATTAAACTTAGTAACTATGGATAAGAAATATGAGTGACTTACAGGGCCGCCGCGTCCATATAATTGGTTGATCAATGCAGTGAGATCCTGCCTCTTTGCATATCGAGTCTCAAGGCCAGTGGGATCGCAGTTTGTAATGGAGTGCTACAAAGAAAAAAAAATATAACGGTTAGAAACAGATTGTTAGTACAAAAGATATTGCAAAAAAAAAAAAGCAAGCGGAACAAAAGAAAAACTTGCAAAGTCCTCCAGATATGTCATGTGGTCACCACTTCCAACATGATAGACCACTCCGGTCTCTTGTTGTGCCCTCGCCGCCTCGTGCTGCTATCTCCAATGTCCTAGAGAATCTGTAACCTCCTCCTTGAGCCGGTGCTAGTTGTCTACGTCTATCCACTCGGGCTTTGAAGCCCCACTCTTGAGTGCCTTTGCGCGTGTTCGATCATCTGTGTGATATGCATGCACACATGCACTCCATCATCCAGCCCCCGTAGAAAACTTATCTACTACGACTGGTACCGAAAACTCCTCATGCAAGGATGCTTTGTCAATATGCTCCATGTGGAAATGCCGTCCGTGTGACCACGTCGCACTATATATTTTGTACTGTACATTAAAACACTCAATTAGTTGTCGCATATAAAATATAGATATGACAAACCCTAAACACATCATCACCTTTGGACTACATCCCCTCAAGAATTCCCATTCCTCGGTTGAGATCTCCGCTCCTTCGCGAGATGTTGCGGTCAAAGCTCCATGCAACCATCGTGTTGACATAAATCGTGGCATCTCCTCCATGCCCTCGGGATATCAAATCGGTCAATGGCACATACTATGTCGAAATTCAGATCGCACTTATTCTTGATCTTTCTTTGCTTTGCTAGTACCTAGCAAGCCACGTCTCCATAGAGGCATGGTGCAACATACAAAAGCGATTCACTTTCTCCTCCATCGCATTATCCATTCTTTTTTCTACCCCATTTCCAACCACCATATCTTCGGTCAGTCTATCATCATCCTTCAGTGACCATAGCATATTGTTGTTTGAATCCACTATTGGTAGCCATTGTAAAATATGCACTAGCGGCTTAGACACCAACCAACCTTCAGCCATGCTACCTTCTGGCTGAGCTCATTGTCACACAAAGCCTTTTCAAGGTTTTCATGAAGCACTCCAACAAGAACATCCATCACGTATGGATAGGTCGAGTAATCTCCACTTCATCTACAAGATACACAAGGAGATGGATTTGTATCGTGAGCATGCTGGTAGGCAGATATTTCTCAAAGAGACAAATTGCCTTCACTACTCCTTGCCTTGCGGATTCAATAGAGGACATCTTAATCTCCTTCTGTGAGATCCATTGCACGAAAGTCAATAACCTGTAAATTGCCTCGCGTATTTCTGGAGTAAGGCATCCTGCGATCGTGTGATCGGTAGTACAAACTTTCACAAACAAGGAAGCATTATGAACAATGACTACACTCCAGATAGCAAAATACGCAAGCCACTTACAATCCATTAGTAGTACAAACCTGACATATCTTATGCCAATCATGGGATTTTAGCCCTGATAATTGGTCGTCTTTAGAAACTGCAGACCTGAGAGAACGCATCATACCCATCGAAGTGCGGATAGACTTAACTATTTGCTTCACAATGCGCTCTTCTTTAGTGGAAAAAACCCAAGGAGCGTGAGGTAGCTCCAAGCGACCATCAACACTTGACTCGCCTCCATCTTTCCTACATCCTTCAAATCCATTCGTGCCCCTACAGTGTCTCTCTTTCCTATGATGTGGTCCCATAGAAAGCTGCCCACGTTCTTGAAAATATGCATGGGATCCAACAAGTGGTTGATTTGTAAGTGGATTTAATATGGCAACTCGCAGAAAACTGAGAACCGTTGCATTCTATTTGGATGTGACTCCGTGTGGACCATTTTTAGCTCATACCAGCTTTGGCCATTCATACATGCTGGAAATCGTCCAAGAAAACCTTCCCTGAGTTCATGACCCTCTGGCAAGAAAGCGGCGTGTCCTTTGATATACCATCTTCTTCATGGTTCGTGACCTTCGGGAGTCTAACTGTGGCCCACACAATGGACATGCATGAAACCTAAGGTAACCATACCTACCCCAACAACACTATCCAATGAATACAAACTTGAACAAGCTATGATAGATATTAACAATGAGAACAGAAGCCAACTACTTACCTGAGCACTCTCCGAATCTCAAAAAGTCATGTACGGTCCACATGAAAATGGCTCAAATATTGGCAGACCGTCGACCATCGTGCTTGCTCATATCTTACATGGTGACCCCCTCCTCTCACAAAATCTTAAGCTCATCGACTAATGGACGAAGATACACATTCATATTTCTGACTTTGTAGCGGCCAGGAACGAGCAAGCTAAGGATGAGATGTTCTTTCTTCGTAGAAAGCCATGGAGGGATATTGTAGTTAACAAGGACTATAGGCCACACACTGTAAGAAGTTGAGCGTAGACCGAATGGGTTTACACCATCCATAGCAAGACCGAGCCAAAGATTCCTTGGCTCTCAGGAAAAGCATGGGAAGGTAGAGTCAATGTGGTTCCATGCGCGTGAATCTGCTGATATTTGTTGAACTCCATTTGTGGACCTATTCTAGGTATGCCATGTTTTCAAGCTCGCCATGCCGGACGTATGAAACATGTGACTTATGCGGGGGATAAGCGAAAAGTGTCTCAGAACTTTTTGAGGGATGGTTTGCCCTTGCAAGTCCTGTCGATACATGTGAGAACCACACTTTGGATATGTCTCCATAGTCTCCTATTCTCCTCGAAACAGCATGCAATCGTTGATACATGCATGGATTGTGTTGTAGTCTATGCCAAGCTTTTGTAAAACATGTCGTGCATCATCACGAGACTCATGCATGGTATTTGCAAGTGGTAATATATGATACTTCAGTAACCTGAAAAAAAATCATAAAACACCTTGAAAAAGCATAAAAATTTTTAATGATAGAGCCGAAAAGAAATCAACAAAGCGTACGTACATGGTACGTGAACAATTCGGTCACACTCGCATCACTCCACCCGTATTTTGCTTGCATACTTAGGAGTGCAAGCAGTGTCTTCAAGCGAGATACTCGGTACCCATCATATAATGGTATGGATGCTTCCTCTCTAAGCAGATCAAAAGTCTCGACATCCATGGTTATCAATGCATCCATCATTGCCTCCATCTCAGGCCCCAAGATTGTAGGTAAGTTTGGAAGGCTTCTGTCTCCTCTGGTATCGATGGTATAGATTGGGTAGTACCTTCAAAGTGGTGGATTGGCTCAATTAATCACTCCATCCATCGCACGTCCACGAACTCTTCTAACTGGCCGTAAAGGGTAAACTCCTCCTTGGGACAAGACATAACCTCTATGGATAGAAAATTTGCCTGCCACACCCAATGTTTTTGTATATGGTATTCAATTAGCTTGTAAATACAATGCATGATTGATATATAATTTTCTTACTGCTTTCTCAAAATCTGAGATTGCCTGATCAATGATCTCAGATTGAAACTCCTCGAAGCGTCGTACGTGTTCTATAGACAATCGACGTTTTCATCTAATTGCCAGCTTACATTGAGAGGAAGGACATGGGATACGCTGATTAAGATATGCCTTGCGATCTTGAACATCACGACCTTCATTGTTTTCCATTTAGTCTACGTTACGACAAACAATTTGTTTTTGTTATCATTCTTTTTTTCTTTCTTAAATTATTTGAGAAGGGGCTTCTTCTCTTATAACTCAACAAAATTAACGTATGTAAAGTCTCCATGCACCCACAAATTAACGTATGTCGGAGTGTTTCCTGTCTCGTGGTATTGCACCGGACCTCGCCACCACTCTCTCTTTGTTTTTTATCCATTCATTCTCTGATCTCCTTCCATCTCTCTGTCTTTTTCTCTTTGTTTATTATGCTGTATGTTTATTCCCTCTCTCTCATTCCTTCTTCCTTTTTCTCTTCTTCTCCCTCTCTCATTTCCTTTAACAAAATATCTCTCTCTACTATCAATTTCCTTTAACAAAACATCTCTCTCTCTCTATTACTACCACTACCACTACAATAAACAAGAAAAGAAGGAAAAAAAAAAACTACTACTATTACTACTACAAACAAGAAAAGAAGAAAGAACAACTACTGCTACCACTACAATAACAACAACAAACAAACAAGAAAACTAAACAACAATAAACAAGAAAAGAAAAGAAAAGAAAAACTACTACTACTAGTACAACAACAACAACAACAAACAAGAAAACTACTACTACTACTACTACTACTACTACTACTACTACTACTACTACTACTACTACTACTACTACTACTACTACTACTACTACTACTACTACTACTACTACTACTACTACTACTACAACCACGACTACGACTACGACTACCACAACAACAAACCACTACCACTACCACTACAATAAACAAGAAAAGAAAAAAGAAAAAACAACAACAATAACTACTACTACTACAAATAAGAAAAGAAGAAAAAACTACTACTACTATAACAACAACAACAACAAACAAGAAAACTAAACAACAATAAACAAAAAAAGAAAAAAAACTACTACTACTACAACAACAACAACAAACAAGAAAACTAATATTACTACTACTAGTAGTACTACTACAATCATGACTACGACGACTACGACCACAACTATGACTACCATTACAACAACAAACAAGAAAAGAAGAAATTAAACAACAACTACTACTACTATCACTACCACTACCACTATTACTACTACGACTACCACAACAACAACAAACAAGAAAAGAAGAAATTAAACAACAACTACCACTACTACTACCACTACCACTACCACTACCACTACCACTACTATGACTACCACAACAACAACAAATAAGAAAAAAAGAAAAGACGAAATAAAACAACAAGAACAATAACAACAACCTCTCCCTCCCTTCCTCCCTCTCCCTCTCTTTCTCTCTTTCCCTATTATATTTAATGTTTTCTCCCTCTCTCTCTCGTTCTTTCTTTTCTTTTCTCTCTTCCTCTCTCTCTCTCTCATTGCCTCTCTTTCTCTCTCAATACACATGATTTTCAACAAAAACAAGTAAAAGAAAAGGAGAAAAAACAAAAACAAAGCAAGAGGGAACAATGCACTCACCACAAAGGCCCGAGGATGGATTCGGCGGCTCCTCTTTGCGACGGTGGCTCCTCTTCGTCCTCCATACACTTCCTCCTCTTCTTCGCAAACGGTGGCGGCAGTGGTGAGAAGCTTTCCTTCTCCCTATTTCTCTTTTTCTCTCTCTCTCCCTCAAATGCAAGATGGAGTTCGCTCTCCCTTTCACTCTCTCTTTCGTTCGTTTGCGCAAAATAACACGCTCGGGTTTCGACCTGCATTTTTTCGTTTGAGCACCATCATTTGCGATGCAAATAGTGACGCCACTATTTTGCATTGGAAAGCGTCATCGCTACATTGCTATTTTGCATCAGAAAGTGCCTTCGCTATGCCTCCGTATCCTTGTAGTGATATACACTCGATAGACACTTTGCACATGCAAAGAGGAGTCTTTGGTTGAATTTTAGCTAGTATAAGCTTAAAGATTTAGTATTGTAAATCAATAAATAATGGGGTTGAAGTTAGTGTTTGAAGCAAAGAAAGGGTTTTACATGTTTCTTATACATACTATTAGTTGGAATCATTCCTAATTGATAGTATTTGACATATGTTAAGTGAATATTGGATTATACATTACTTTTTCAATTCCATGCTTGGAATTGGGACTTATGTGTAGCTGATGTTTTGATGTAAGTAGAGTATTATTTGAGCCATCAACTCCTCAAATTGGGATATAATCCTAGTAGACAAATTTTGAAATGTCTCCAATACATGCATGTAAGGGTTTATCTGACTAAGATCTATTTCATGGATTGTAATACAGTTGATCTAGGGTGATTTTGATGTCTCACATACATTTTCTCTTCTTTCTTCTTAAACTTTCTTATCCCTATTCTTTGTAACTTTTCTATTTAAATGCTTGTGAGATTAAGGCCTTAGAATTAATCTTTCTTGGCATTTCGTGAAGCCAACATGAAGGCAATCAGAAGGGTTATTGGATACGTGATGCTTCATGTTTCTCTACATGATCATTTGATGATGTGGTATTGTTAGTGCATATGAGGTAGGAACCTATGGTTACAAAATCTTTGGAGTGTGTTGAAAGCCAACTAAAATTATTTGATAGAGTCAAAATGTTTCAACCTCTTCTCTAAAGTTGTATGTTGAAAAAATGAAATTTTTGGGGGTTGCATTAGAGTAGGTACTTTGTATAGCTCATAGTGCATAAATTGAAAACACATTGTACATGAAAGATATAGATTGGGATGAAATCAAGATAGCATTAAGAGAAGAAGTTTTTATTGAGGATGCAAGCTTGGTTACTCATAGGACTTTTATGGAGTGGGTGACTAAGCCTAATAAAGGACTTGCAATCACAAAGTTCTTGCTTGAGTTGGAGTGCACACATGAGTAGTTAGATAGCCTTAAGCAGTAGGCTCTAGAGGCACAAAAGGTAGAGTTTTTTTTACAAGCTACAGATCTGATCTTGTAAATGAGCTTGGAAGAGCTCTTGGAAGATGAAACAACAAAATTGGGGTTGAAAACCAATTGGTAGAATGTAAATGATGTTATTTTTGTTCTTGTTAAGATGCAACAAAGAAGGCATGGATTGCATTTTGGGGTTATCGCTATAGCCTATAGTAAGGTGACAAAGCCTATCATGAAATAGCTATGCCTACAAAAACTATACCACTTGTAAAGAATGATGTTATGGACAAGCTAGTCAAAGGGATGCATGGATTGTAGCTTAAGATTGTGAAGCTTGATCAAAAGGGGTGGGTTGTAGCCACTAAGGCTCTAACTAGAGAGGGATTTGTTCATCCCTTCATTTGGTGTGATAGCCCTTTGCATGAGAGTGGTGAGAGTGTGATTTATATTGGGATGCATTAGAAAGAGGTTTGATTTTTTGGAAAGAAGGAAAAATTCATTCAGGGGAGCTAGGTCATCCACTTAACCCAAAATTTGAGAAAGGGGTGATGTAGAAAACACTTGAGGATATGGTTGCCCGGAACACATATGCAGTTGTGAAAGCTACCACTTTTGGATTGCAGATTAAAAAGGCTCTTGGAAGTGGAACATAACCAAAGTATACTTTCACACCTAAAGAATATCTCCACCAAGTTTGGTAGGCAACATAGTAAGTATATGAAAGATACATGCTTTGAAAGGCCGATGTCTGTAGTAGACTACACACATGAAAATAGGACAACATGTTGTGTATAGCTTTTTTGGGACAACAATTCTTACTGAATTTGACTCTAGTATCTTCAAGGAAATTCTATTAAGGAATTGGAGCAACATTTTTCCTTCATAAGCCTTGGTGATCCAAGATATGATTGGAAAGTTGTGAGTAGTTTTATTCAAGGATGTCTTGATTGATAAGTTTTTGAGAGCAGGGAGTGACTAATCATGGTAGGTGAAAAGCACTAACAAAAGAGCATTGACTCGAAGATTGAGTAGTATTGTATATGTTAGAGGTTGTGCAAAATTAAAGGGGGTGGATGTCATACAACTGGACGTGCAAGAGTTGAAATCATAAGAAGAGCCACTTCTTAGGGAACTCAGTGATATGCATGTGAGATACAATGTACATGGCTTCTTGAAGTAATCTCTGTGTGCAAATTTAGAGGGGGTGGATGACATACAATTAGGCATGCAAGAGTTGAAATAATAAGAAGAGCCACTTCTCAAAGAACTTAGTGATATACATGTGGGATACAGTGTATAGGGCTTCTTAAAGTAATCTCTTAGTATGTGGAAAATATAATTGTTGGGCTTGCCATGAAGAGGACTAAGTACTAAATCATGCTAGAACTTAAGGTAAGTCAAGTATGTTTGTGACCTTGAGTAGGGAATGTGAGGAGAGACTTGTAGTGGCTTTGGGAAAGCCTTATGGGACCTAATTTTGAGCATGAAGAACAAAAGTACATAGATCTTGGGAAAAAAAAAAGAAAATTTTGCTAATCTGGGTCTACTTTGTTTGTGTCAAAGAGGGGAAGAGAAGGGAGGATATTGAAGAGGAGACGAGAGGGATACACCAGGGGGACTTTTTGTGACAAAAGGGTAAGCTATATCTCTGATACATATGAGGGTTGTTGTGCATTGAACAACAACAATTCATTGTTGTGAACACAATAAAATAGGGCAACATTGCTATTGTCCACATTAATTCCAAATCCGTAAGCTTTTGGTGCTTGTTCGTAGGCAATTTTGTGTGCTTGAGAAGAAGGTATGTGTGGACAAATGTGGGAATGTCTTTACCTCCTATTGTAGGTGATTAAAAGGAGGGTTTTGAAGAGTCTATGGCCTGCTCTAATAAAGCTAAAATAGGGTTTACTATTGTAATAAATATCAGCATAGTTCTCTGGTTTGCACGGCTCAAATAGTGATCATCTTCTTATATACACTAGATAGACACTTTGTACACGGAAGGCTGAATTTTGGGCATCATAAGCTTGTAGATTTAATATTGTAAATTAGTAAATAATAGGGATGAAGTGTTTGAAGAAATAAAAGGTTTTACATGTTTGTTATGCATACTATCACTTAGATTCATCCTTGATTGATAGTATATGATATATCATAAGTGAATATTGGATTATACTTTACTTTTTAAAGTCCATGCTTGGAATTGGGACTTATGTATAGTAGATGCTTTGATGTAAATAAAGTATTATTAAAGCCATTGAACGAGATTGGGGTATCATTGCAGTAGATAGAGTTTGAGCTATTGTTTGAAATATATGCATGTAAGGGTTTATCTTTGTTGACTGAGATCTAATTCATGGCCTTCGCTACATTTGATTTAGGGTGATTTTGGTGTCTCAAATACATTTTCTGTTCTTTCTTCTTGAACATTCTTATCCCTATTCTCAGTAACTCTTCTCTTTAAATCCTTGTGATACAACATACTAAAAATTATTGGGATATAAGTAACTACAGTAGTGACAATGTGTTGAAATAACAAAACAACATAAGAACAACTATACAAGTAAGAAAATATCAAGTTTAAGAATTAAGCTTTAGACGTTGCCATGGTGAAGGGATGGATCCTAAAGCAATTCTCAAAACCACTACAATTCAAAATGCTATTTGAAAGATATATCTATTGCAAGATATTATGTAGGTGTATAGTGATAAGAGAAACTTCTACGGAACGATAAGCATCGTACATTGAAAGACCACATTAAAACTTGTAGGGAATGATTATATATACCCATTATGCATTTTACATTCAAAACATACATTTCCAAAGGAAGCAAAGGTTGTGTGCTGCTTAAGTAATCACCTAGGCTGGTTTTGTTGGACTAGGTTCGGTGGGATGGCTTTGGCAGAGCTAGAGCCGATTGGCTACCGGTTCAGTGGAGGTGGAGAGAACTGGCTGCCGCTGCTTCGGTGGACCGGCTAGCTCCTGCTTCGGCAGACGTGGAGCAGGCTTGCTTCTGTGCTACTGCTGTCTACGTACAGGGATTCCAAAGGATTTTGTTGGGTATGCAGACGAGAGAGGGACTGCAGCACTGCAGTTGGCTGAGGGAGAGACTGAGCGTGGTAGCATGACTGAGGGAGAACGTATGGAGACAAGAGAGAGACTATAGCACTACAGCGAACGAGGGAGAGATGATGGAGCACTGCAACGATGAAGGGTTGAAGCGTGGGGAGGCAATGAGAGAAGGGTGGCAATGAGAGAAAGAAGAGATGATTTATAGAAGTGGACCCTAGTACAAGAGGTCCAACCTAGGACTCATTGGGATTAACCCATCCAAGTAAAACATTGAAGTAGCTATAATATAGTATATGCTCTAATATGTGCTACCAGGCGAACTCTTTTGTACATTGTCTTCTTCACCCTTTGATTGTAAGGTGTTGAAGGGCTCTCATTCTTATTTTGTCTAGCACCTCTTTTTCCCTTGAAGGTTCAAATAGCTCTTGAAACATGGCTTCCTTGATTTCCATTTGGAGCCTTCTTTCTTAATAAATAAGAAATTTCCTTATCTCCAAATCTTCTATCTCCTCTTCCCTTTGAGCTAGCTTCATCTTTCCTTTTTTCTTCTTCTCTTGGTATTTGCCAATGTCCATGTCTAATTTTTTTTCGTAGGAGTCACTTGCCACAATAAGTTAGCATTAAACCATACATTTGCTACACATTGCTTTGTTCACATATTAACTTATTCTTGCATGACGAAATGTTCCAAGGAAAAATGCTCCTTAACTAGTTCCAAATAACTAGATGGAGATGAGAGATCTCCCTAAGAAGCACTTCCTTCCAAGTGAGTGTAATTGGATGGAAGGGGGTTATCATTACCTATAGCATGTTAAAAATATGAGCATTAGCCTTACAATAAAGAAATAAGTGTGGGATAGTTTCAATTTCTTGTGTATATTTGGGACACAACGCATGTCCTAAACCTATGTTTTGGCTCTACTATTAGTCTAGACAGCCTTTAAGAATATTAGCTAGAGCAACCATGAGGCTTTGGCCTAGATGCTACTGCTCTAAATCATCTGAAATCTATATGACCATTGTCGTTGGTTCCAACAAAGGTTCCACCTTTTTAAGTCTAAGAAACAGTCTATTAGGTGTAGGTTTATTTTTCATTATTGGAACAAGAGGTTTATCATTCCACCATTGAGCTGGATTGCCTTTTAGAGGTGGGGACCCCAACAGGATTGCCTATGTTATATTAATTGAATCTCACTTTTGGTCAACTCATAATGTCTACTTAGTTGGGTTTGATTTAGCCAATCTCCATTGGAGTAATCCCAAAGGACTCCCTGATAGTTTTGTAGAGATTTAGGAAGCTTAAGGGAGTTGGTCATTATCAATGCTTCCATGAAACAAGCTAAATCAAACTAAGTCTGATGCACACCATGGGAGAGTGAAATTTCTGTTTGGGGATATGACTATATTAACTTTGTACGACATCCATGTAGTGCATAAGCTTCTCATCAAGTACGAGTACCCTTTGATGGTTACTTTGGCTTTGCCAAAGGCTATTATGACTAGAACTTGGGTGTTTCTTGAGCTATAACAACTATTGAAGATCAATATGGCCCAATCCATAGTTTGATGCAAGAAGGCTCTCAATATCCACTTTGCAATCATTTTGTTAGCTAGTGTAACGCATCCACTTGTATCTTCAGGACACGTCTTAGCAGTCCATCGGAAAGGATGTCTAGAAAGCTCCGCCCGACACTCCCATGGAATGTTACGGGGTTTGTGATCTAGGGCTTTCCACGTCTGCCACGTAGAGGAAGTATTCCGACCGTTCCACTTAGGATTGACCTAAATTAGGGTTTTCCTTATTGGTCATTTCCTAACGGCAACTAGCGTCACACCGAAGCGAACTACTTTACATAGAAATGCCAGGTCCGAAGCAGATTCACACTGCACTTGGTTCAAGGAGAATGGGAAACGAGAGGGATGCAAAGCTCAACCTCTCTGCCATAAGGCATAGTCCCATTCCGTTCCCCTAAAACATCGTAAATCGAGATCAATCATAACTCTAGGTCAACGCTTTTGTTGTTTGTGTTCTTTGATGATCTTTCTGCTGTCTATCGTGATTTGAGAAAAGTTCCCAGCCAACCGGGACCACCCATTCGTAGGACGGACCTATGGCCACATCCTCCGCACTTTCGTCGGGTTGTTTTAGTTATTTAATTACCTAGCACATTTAGTTGGACATGTAACAATCATCTTCTTTAATTAATCTGTTAGGCACTAGTTCTTTTACGTAATCATATCACTTGACATAGAAAAACAATGCCAAACAAGTTCCTTATTAACAGGTTATCATATTTATCTTTGAAATACAAAAAGTCCAGCCCATAGGCTTATCCACAATCCGCCCGAAGGCTATCCAACAATCCACAGGGATTACCAATCCAAGTTTTCGCTTGTAGACTAGTATGCGGGCCTCGAGATCCAATCCCGAGTCACGTTAGCCTCTTGTATAGGGCCCGGAAGGCGAGGGATTTACGACCAGAGCCCCCCTTGGCACCCAAGCGTCCTCCTACTCCAAGTAGAGCTCAACGGAGAGATCTCTCACGGCGGGTTCGATCCACTTTCCCAATGCGGTTAACAACCCCCTTGGTTAGGGTTAGGCAGGCAATCGGGGGTAACTCAAGCTGCCTCTCCCTTCATGCCTTCAACCTGAAGTATTAGATATCCATTTATCTTTTAATTCATTGATCATACAAAGCCAAATAGTGCTCTTAAATCTGTAACAAGCACAAACATTTCTATTGGTCGTTTTTGTTGGCAAATTGCTAAGGAATGAATCCTTCCTTTAGAATGTGTCCAGCACTCGATCCGGGATGACTTGCAACTTGGCAAGATCCCTTATATCGTGGGTTAGGGCGTACCCTATTAACCCGACTTGGTCAAACCTTAAGCTCATAGGTTATTTCAGTTTATCAGCTGGTCTTTAGCTTCCAATCAATCTTCTTTACTCAAGAAAGATACTAAATTAGGATAATTATTCATCCTCTTGCAAGATAACTTGCGTAAGGACCTGCCAACCTCATTGAGAGAATTTGGCCATTCCCTTGTGATCCAATTACAAGATCATATGACTCCGTACTTGCTGCGCAAGTGTCGCATCAAACTATGAGAATTATTCTACTCATTGAACGGAGTCACGAAATAATCTGTTCCTAATTATATTAGGCTGATGTCGTTAGTCCTAGGGTTCCAATTCCATCTTGTAAGATTCTTAGGGACAAACCCTAGTTCACTTTCTAAATATGTTTCACTGTCCCTACATTTCAGTGAAAGTGGGCAAGTATTTAGGGTATAGGAGTTTCAGTTTTAGCAATATGTAAATATTAGGTTATGTATTAGTTCCTAGTGAATTTCTTGGAATTTAACTCATTCTAAACGAGTACTCCGGGGTTAAGGTGTTTAGGTTTGTGCCAATTTGTTTAACTCTTGAAGATAGTTACGTTAACATTTCATAAACACATGACTCGTTGTCTATGCGTAAATTGATTTTTCAACCTTAACTTATCGATTAAGGTCAGGCATAGGTTAGGTTAATTCAACTAATCTTCCTATAACTTGCGAACAAAATTCATGCTAAACAAGCAACCTTTTACTTGATAACTTATGCAGTTGACAAACGATAATTGCCTAGAGTTATGCATCGTAAGAATCATTTCATGCCTTGCACTTTCCTAAGGATTCCTAGCACTTTCCATGATGATTCAATTTGTGAAGAGGATATGGGTTAATAATGCGATATGCAGTTTATACTTCCATGTTTAAACAAGGTATACTATTTTAATTCCGTTCTATAACAATGGACATTAATATAATTTTAATTCATTGCACTGCATAAAGCTATTTACTAGAAATGAATTATTGCGGCCTTTATTTTTCTTATTTTATGAAAAATATTAATGACTAAATTCCTCCGTCGTGAGCTAATTTTTCTAAAGCATTTAAGATGAACAAATGTATCCTATTTCCAACAATTATCCTTTGCATGATTGAGTTATAACGATACAAAAAAAAAAAAGATGAAGGAAAACCTAGACTTGGGGTGAGATGTCCATGTGGATGCTAGGAGACGACCCTCCTGCGGCTACGCCTTGGGCTTTCTTAGGAGGCATCGCGAATGTAGTCTTTCCGTTGTCAATGCAGCTTTACAACTCCTTTTTGAAATTCTACCGTGACTCCCTTTTGCAATAACTTGCACCGTCCGTCGAAAGCAGTTTTAGAAGGCTTCCTCTTTGAAGTAGGGATTTCGAAAGGGGGTGTTTCAAAAATTTTGCGAATAAGACCCATTAAGCCATGGGAAAGGCTTAATGGCCTTGTAAAGACTGGCAGGAACGGGGAATAAAAGGTGTGGAATCCCTTACGAGGGCTTTTGAGTGGGAAAGGAAGGTGTCAAAAGACCCTCAACACTCTCTTTTCTTTTACGTGTGAGGGAAAAAAAAACAAGGTATGGGAGAGCTAGATGGGTTATTTTTGCATGGCTTAAGGGGGCCCTTAAAGGGATTTAAGATTCGGGAAGGAAGAGACTTTAAGGTAACATCTTTTGGTGGAAAAAGGGCTTATATAGCTTCAAGGGGAAATTTGAGGGGGGAAGGAAAAAGGGATAAGGGGGCCCTTAGGGGGGGAAAATTCCAGGGGGAAAAAGGGGGTAGCCCTAAAGGCTAAGGGAAAGGGGGCCTAAGGGAGATTTAAAACGGGGGGGGGGGGGGGGGGGGAATAGGACCTTTAGGGTGAACTTCTTTTGGGGAGGGAAAGGGGGCTTATGAAGCCCCTTAGAAGCTTTCCCCCAAGAAGCTTCTAAAGCTTCTAAGCCATGTGGGGGGGGCATACAAATGCCAATTCGGCGGCGTTCTGACGGCTGGGGGCGCGGACTGCGAGACGGTCAGAGGGCGACGATGGCTTAGCATACGGCGACTTCAGCGCCGCCACTCCTTCTTAGCCTTTTCCCTCTTGCAACAGCAGGTGGCAACACACCCCGTATGTGATAATGGCAGCGCATCTCTCCATAGAGCCTTCTCTCTCCCACTCGCAGTATCTCCATGTACAACGTCATCCGGCTTCAATATATATAGGGGAGGGGATAAGATCCTCCCTCCCCACGCGTCGATGGGCATGCCCCATTGCCTAGGCAAGCTCCAACAAGGAACTTGCCTCACTTGCTATTCCCCTCTTCCTCTAGCTCGACAATTGGCTGGAGGAGAGGGAAAATAATTTTAAAAAATTGCTTAAACAAAAGAATTTTCCAATTCATTTATCCTCTATTGAGGCAGTTCACGTGTGCTTGCGCCTTCGGAATATTATAGCTAGATTCAACAAGTTTGGTAGTCCTAGTGCTTCTTCCTTTTTAGAGAGAGTGCAATCCTCCCAAGCTATCCCCTGTGACCAAAGAAAATTCCTTGGTAGACTCTCTAGGAGTTTGAGGCCAATTTTGGAAGGTTTCCAACATGTTTGAGATCTAGTCTCCTCTCTGCAAAGGAGAATTGGAGATATCTCCCTCTCTTCCATTTCCTTATATCACTCGTCTATGAGCCATTTGGGGTGGGGGGTTAACGGCTATTTTGATTCTAGTTTTAGTAGGGTTGACTATTGAACCAAATACTAGGAAAAAAAATTTATGCGATTCCAAAAAGAGCTAATTGAAGAGGGATCATTGTTTGTAGTGCCATTAGTGTCATCTGCAAATAGGTTTAATACCATGTCCTTGTTACTAGGAAGCTTTAATCCAGTTAATCCCTTCATTGATCTCATCTTCCACTAGCCATCCCAAGGCATTAGCTAAGATAGAAAAAAAATAGGGGGGCTAATGAACAACCCTACATGATGGATTTGAATTAAAAAAAGGGTGTAGATAGATCGCCATTGATTGCAATTCTAGCTCTTGCATTTCCAAACAATGTGCTAACATAGCCGATAAATCTTTTGCCTAGATCCATGTCTTGGAGTGATTGCAGTATAAATCACCAATCAAGCCTCTCATATGCTTTTTATCAAAATCTATTTTGAAGAACATGAAATCCTATTTTTTAAAATTGGCAAATTCAAACCCTTCCCACATAATAACTATAGAGTGAAGAATGTACCTCCCTTTAATGAAACCCTCGTGTTCTTTCTTGAGCCAGTAGCCTCAAGATGAGGGTGGAGTCTTCTTGTGCCAAGGATTTGGCAATTAACTTGTAAGAAAAAGATAAATAGGTAACATGTCTCTAGTTGGATAGAGACTTTTTAATGTCTCTTTTATGTATTAGTTTGATAAACCCTTGGTTTATGTTTATAGGGAGGGCTCTATATCTCATGGAATCTTTCCATACCATTAGTAATGTGGTTGAATGAGAAGAGATTTAAATTCCTTATAAAACTCATTTGGTAACCAATTCACTAGACTAGGGCTTTTCCCATTAGGCAGGCTATCTATTATGTCTCCTATTTCTACTTTTGAGAGGTATGAGCATAAATTTGGATAGGGAGGTAGGTACTAACCTAGGTCTAATTGGAGCTATTCTAGCTCTGGCCAACATGACTTCCTATGTTTGATGTGGGTGGGGAAAAGATTTCATCCAAAAATCTCATTGTTGTTTCTAGATTTTAGTCATTGGAGGAGGTTATACTTCCATCCTTTTTAATAAGCGTCCGAACTAAGTCCCTCTCCTTCTTTTTTTAAATTGTGTTAAACATCTCTTTTGTAGCCATGTCCATTTTCCCTGCCCACCAACTTTTGGTGTAGAGTATAATAGAGTTGGCCTCTTTCTCCTCAAGAGATCTAAGCCCATGTTTGACTAAGATTAGTTCTTCTAGTGATGAGATCTAACCTTGAAGGATTTTAGATTCTAGTTCTACTATTTTGGCATGTTTCAAAGCCATGTTAGCTTTCCTACTCACGATCTCTTCTTTTTTTATTTGTCTCAACATCTCCTGAGTAGCTTTGATGGCTATGCCCCAACAATGGGTAGAGGATTTTGTGAGTAATAAATCTTGATCCCATAGGACTTGGATCTTCTCCTTAACTTTTCGATCTAAAAAGAGTGCAGGATAAGTACGAAACCATCCAACTCTAATAATGTTAGTATTGCACGAAAGGTGAGTTGACACTAGAAAGTGATAAAGAAGAACAATATCTTTATTGATTTTACATTTAACATAAGAAAAGGTGGAAAGCAAACTTGATTAGATACATGTCCTGTCAAGTCTTGCCTTTCTTGTAGAATGGCCTTTTTGATTATTTGACCATGTGAAGCCAGTTTCTTTGCTCACATCTACCAATCCATGGAATGACATACAATTCACTGATGCCACTTTTTCATTATCTAAGATGACCTAGCCTTTAATATGAAACATATCTTTAGTATCTTCTACAATATTGAAATCGCATCTTAGGATTATTGGGCTATGAATTTTTTTATGAGACTCCGTAAGGGGAAAAGGTGGAGTAGGAGGGAAGAATAAGCGAAAACAGGAGACAAGCAAGAGCTATGGAGGTTTAAGAAAGAGAGAGCAAGACGGCATGTGGGAATTGCAAAATAGTCACACTGTGTGACATATCCTCCCTTATTCTATTTTCATGTAAAGAATAAATAATAAAATGACAATGATAGATGTACGAGCGATAAGTATAAGTAAATATAGGTGGCTAGGTGCATGCGGCCTTTAACCCCAACAACCTCCCACTTAAAAGAAAATGTGCTTGTGTGTGGAGAAAATAAGAAAGAAGTGGCAAAGTACATTCTGTATATATAAGTACAACAAGATGTGGAATAGACATCATCTCATTCTACATCCATCATATTTCCAAAGAATCACATAACAAATGCCCATGACTTCAATATCTTGCCCACCATAACAAATGCACATCTCTATAGTGCCCTTAAGATATCTCATGATACCCTTCACAATAACCCAATATTGCATGCCAGGTATCACCATATAGCAAGCCACAACTCCCACTACAAAAGCTATGTCAGGTCTAGTGGTTATCATGGCATATATCAAGCTATCCACTCCCAATGTATATGGAAACTTTTCCATCTCAGCATTCTTATTATTTGACTAGGGACAATTTGCCTGCCTGACCTTCATGTGAGAAGGTAATGGATAGCCAATAGGCTTACCACCCTAAATATGGAACAATGAAAAGAGATCAGTCATAAATATATGTATGTATTACGTGACTTCAACATAAGGGATTTTAAAAATATCATATATATATATATACTTACATATAGAATGGTCCCATATAAAGGGGTCACTTATAGATTGAATAGAAAATAATTATATTTTATCGAGGGAAAATTCATAGATAAAGATATTTATAAATAAGTCTTGAGAATACACATGATATAGATAATATACATATAATGAATTCCCTAGGTGGAGCCACTCAAGGACTTTATGAATGTACTCCTTCCATAACATGTAAAGGAGCCCCTTAGAGTGTTTGCACATAATGTGCATACCACGTATGTGAGAGGCATACCCTATGCCCTTCATCTCAAAGATCTTCTTGAGTTAATCCTTCAAAGCATCTATCTCATCATGAGTACTTCTAGCAATAAGCATGTCATCAACATATAGCATCAAATTTATAAGGCTACCATTGCAAGTCTTCTTCATATAAATATATGAATCCATCGACTATGAGTATAAAACTAATGATACCATTCCTTAGGTATTGCTTAATTCCATACAGACTCTTTCTCAAGTTGCACACTAGGTGTAACCAACCCTTTCCCTTAAAGCCCTTAGGTTGTTGCATATAAATGTCCTCATGCAAGTTTCCATGAAAAAAAGCATTTTCACGTCCACCTGGTACAAGTGTAGGTCCACTTGTGCAACCAATGCCCAGACCAAAGCATGGGGTAGTTATCTTGACCACAAGAGAGAATATCTCATCGAAATCAACTCCCTTGTCCTACTTAAAAACCTTATCAACCAATCTGGCCTTATATACTTGCTTAGAGTGATGAGGGGTACTCTTGAACTTGTACATCCACTTGTATGGCTATGCATATTTCCCATTGGACAAAGGAATCAAATCCTATGTACAAATTTTTCAGAGTGAATCATACTCAAACTACATGACCTTCTCCCAAAAGTGACTATCACCTCTATGCATGGTCTCCTTATATGTGAGGGGCTCAACAGAATATTCACCATGACATTATGCATAGAGGGATATAAATGATCAAGAGAACATGAGTTTCTAGTAGAGCATCTCAAAATTGGTTGTCAAGCCTATATGGCCTGTCCTCTCTATCTAAAATCATGGTCATGCACAACACGTGGATCTTAGGCCACTACATCATCATCAACAACTACTAATAGTTGTCTAATTGGAGCTAGTTGTATTATAACAAGAGACCTCTCTTGAAAGATCACCATGTGTACCTCAATTACTTGGTTTGATTTCATATGTATCTTGTTCTTATGAAAGAAAACATCATGGCTATGGATAACCTTTCGAACTTACAAATCCCAAAGGCGATAGCCCATCTTACTTGCATTACCATAACCAAGAAAGATGCATTTGATGGACTTTGAATCTAACTTATTAAATTTATATTTGAAAATATGGAAGAAAGCTTCATATCCAAAGACTCGCAAGTGTACATATGAGGGAGATTTACCAAACTATACCTCCTTTGAAACTCTACTAGTAAGGGTAGTACATAGGGATCTATCAATCAAATGAATTACAAGTAGTAATTAGCCCAAAAGTACTATGATAACCTTAACTAACTAAGTATACTATGGACTCTTTTCTCAATAGTCTGATTTATGCACTTTGTAATGGGGTGTACAAGGTAGTCAACTGATGCTTAATATCCCTTTCATCACAAAATTAATCAAATGCCTTGGAGATATATTCATCCCCATTGTCAAATCATAGGTATTTTAGCATATGCATAGTATTAGGGGAGTTTTGAGGTATCGAAAATGCCTTGTAGGCGATCCTAGAGAGAGAAAATATTTTAGGAAATATAATCTTTTTTTATTTTTAAAAACTTTTATATTTTGGTAAGTAAATATATAATTTTTTTTAAATAATTCACTATCGCGATATTCTCATGTGGTCATATCAAACCTAGAAATCTAGGCCGCCAAAAGGTGACAAAGATTGTCATAATCAAGATCTTACCCATCCTCATTAAAGTGAAAACTAATATTCAATTTGAATTTTGTTCGACGTTTGATTACTTCCCTCCATTCTCACTCTCTTCTTTATTTCCATCCTTACTAGTTTCTTCTTCGTTTTCCTTCTTCTTTCTAATTTGCATAATTTTTCAATCCAATCTTCTAGTCACATCCTTAGCTATTGATCAATCATCTAATGATCTCTGTAGCTCTAGTAAAAGGCCTATCTATCATCTTCATATTGAGTTGGATAGTGAATATGAACCAATAAGGAAGAGAACAAAACCCATTACCATTACAAAGTCTACGAAACGTATGCTTAGATTTGAAGGAAAGAAGAATCTTGATCTTTGGTTAGATTGCATGCTATATACCAAAGATCCTAGCAAAAATAGCACTCTGCCTTTCTATAATAGCTCTTCATTGTTGAGGTTCATTGGTAATGGTTATAATGGGTTTCTAGGCTATACACTTAACTTGGTTGTAGAAAAGGATATCCTCAAATTAGAGAACCATCTTTTATCAAAACATAACAATGAGTTAAAGAAGCTAGAATGCTATCAATAGAGGATTCATTTGTTGGAGAAACGCATCAAATCTTATCAATGAAAGCAAACTATTTTAGGACTTTGAAATTGAAAAAAGGCTCTTAGAAATATTGAGAGTCTTAGACGATGAGGAGGTGGTTGTAGTAAAAGAATCCAAGTAGCAAGGTACATTTTTGTTCCACTTTAAAATATGAAATATGATTTTGTTTATAATTAATTGTATTGATTTGTGATGTTGATTTTGTTTAGGTCTCTTCTTCAGCCAAATGCAAGTGAAAGAGATATATTTTAGAGAAGAAGAAATTTAAAAAGGCAAAGAAACAATGCTTTGAGTCATTTATCAGGATCTCTCTTTGGATACTAAGTTAGTGCAAAAGACAGTGCATAATATTGGTATCATTCGAGATGCTTATATACAACTTTTTTAGCTTTTATAGTCAAATATGAAGTAAGGACAAGTACATAATTGCATATTTCCAAGACCATCTATGATTAGAACTATTAGACAGAGAGTGAATAACAAGGTAATGGAGATTCTCAGTGAGCCTTTCCATATCAAGGATAGCTTCAAGGGCAAGATAAAGGAAGTTGTATTCAATGAATTTAACAATATTTTCCTTGAATTGCCCACCCTACAATGCTTAATGATTAGATTCTATGACTTGTCACTAGAAGAGGCACAAGAAGTGGCTAGATTTGTGGTTAAACTTGATGAAAGTGAGATTCCAAAATGTACAAAACTAGAGAGGGTCTCTATTACCTTGATGAATAGTGCACTTTTATAAGATCATTACAATCACTGAATGTCATTCAGTCTTCAATCAGAACACAACATTTGGTGACTAGGAGCATTCAAAGTAGATACCGAGGATTTTGATATATTGTATTGGGTTTTTCATCGAACACCAATACCTGATGTTATTAAGAGACAACAAGCAAGAGAATAGCTATTTGTTGAAGGATTTGGGAACTATAAGATTGAGTGGCATATAGCTGGTGACTTCAAGACACTTAAATGTATGTACAATGTATCAAAGTGAGCTAACTCTAGATCTCCTTGCCTATATTGCATGTCCCCAACCAGGGAGTTGAACTCAAGCAATTGGAATAGAGCTCCCTCTAGGCACAACAAGGATCCATAGTTTAAGCCAGTCCTAGATATTCCTTTAGTGAATTCCCATATCTATACACTTTATGCACTTTGTAGGATAATTGAAAAGCTTGTTCATCTTTATATAGGATTTGCATGAAAGTTAAAGCCATTATCAGCTAGAACAGATGTTATAACAAAGATTAAAAAAGTCTTATCTACAATTGGTTTGCATGGTGGTAATGTTGTTATTGAACTAGATCTTCAAAAGTCTAAGGATAGCAATTGTGTCCCCAAAAAGCCACCTATTGGTGGAGTGAAGGCTATAAGGTTCCTAGACTTTCATGGGAGACTTGGTAAGATAAAATCTAGGAATGGTGGTTGAACTATTAGATACAATCAATGGAAGTGCCTACATAATACAGTTAAGGATCATGCTGATAATGGACAAGCTCAAAATAGAAAAGCCAATGTTTGGGAAATACTAGATAAAGTATTCTTTTATTGTGATAAAATAGAGTGGAATGATGATGATTCCAAAGACTTCAAAAACCAATTGAACCTTTTTAAAAATGCAATGAGAGAAGCTTGCAGTAATCAACACTTCACTCACTATATGGTAAGAAGTTTGCATATGTATGTCTCTTTATTGTCTGACTCACATAGGATTTTCTAATTGAATTTCTTTATTTGTTAAATATGCAGCATATTTTATACAACCATGCTCCATATTTTATTAATAAATATGGATCTCTATCTAGTTGATCAACCCAAGGTATGGAAAAATCACATTATCAAGCAATAACAAAATACTTTAGATACACAAGACATGGAGATGGAAGATACAAAGAAAACAATTTAATGGAGGTCTCTCAATGGTTCTACAGACAAATTTGGCACAAATTCAAGCTCAAAGACACAATCGCATCATGTAATACATCATCTTTACTAAGGACTATATCCACTATTATCGAAAGAAGAAAATAATGATATTTAAACTCTTGTGCAAATCAAAGATATTCTGAATGGTTACAAACTAGACAAAGAGATGGGTTTCAAGAAACTCTTAACATCTTTTAGTTTGACTTTGTTGCAGAAGAGTCTTTAGTTTCAGGGAATTCAATGGGCCCTCTAAGGGATTCTTTTGTTTCATCCCAGTCAATGAGACCTCTACATTTAAGGAACTCTGGTTTCCTATAGCCTAGAAGGAGCTTCAAATTCTTGGCATCTCCTACATGGGAGAGAAAATAAGAGGCAAGAACTCCAAAGTATTGTGCCCTAGACCCATTGTATCCAAGCATGAAACCAAAAAATCTTACAACTTCTTTCTTCCCCACCCAAATTATCTTGTCTAAACCTCTATTGAAAGCTTGGGATCCAATCACCTCAGAGATAGCTTTCAAATACATTAATGGTAAGCTTGGAGAGCTTGACAACCTGCTATGATAAATTGCAATTGTTTGATTATTTAAGCTTCAAATATAAGGACCAAGGCCTTGACTTTTGCCAAGCTTCAATGGCCTTGAGCCCTTGGTTCTTCCAAGAAAGTTGTCTACATCTTCAATTTCTATGTGCACAATAAACCACAATAGTATAAGATGTCAGTAGATAAATATCCAAAAATATGTGCATAATGCATACCATACTCTAATATAAATCACAATGGATATCTTAGAATTATCTTTCATACCTTAGGGTTTTCATATTCTTCAAGAAGACTATCATCATCTAGATTTATTGAACTTTTTAGTTTCTCCTCTAATGGAGACTTCACTTTCTCTTCATACCCCATGTTATGAATACCAAGTCTCTAATGAATTTATAAGTACTCTTCCTTTGAAGGTATCCCCTCCTTTTCATATTCCACGTTCTGATTAATACAAGAATGCAAGGCTACAAAACTGTCTTGAAAATTCTCTCCCTCAACATCAAGAGTTGCTAGCAATTCCTTTTCATAACCTATAAATTCTTATCATTTTGACCCCATGCAGCAAGGATTGCCAAGCAATAATCTTCTCTAAGATAAAAAAGTTGTTGATTATCATTTAGCAATACATATCTCTTTTTGTTTATGAGATAACTGGGAAATGTTGGGAGACATTCAAGAGGACCTGTTTCAATCTCTGCACTCAACTCCATCTCCTTTTCTTCCACTTTTGTAATGTTCTCACTTTTAAACAAAGCAACATCAAATCCCTACTCTAACTGGTTCTCAATATCCTCCTGAAACATTTCACCCTTCTCTTCAACTTCTTTGTCTTTGCATGCAATATCCTCCATCTTCTTCTCTTATATTGTATCTGAAGAACAACTATCCATATATTGAAGATATACAAGAAGACACCGTTGGCTGCTTTTGATGAAAAGGGAAATCTGCTTTCCACTTCTTGAATTCTTCATCAATAAGGCTAAACCGTGTTTGCAAAGTTGTTCTATTAGCATTAGAAGCTTCAATTACATCGCTATAATGGACAAATCCCTCAATCTCTAGGCCTTCCACATGTCTATCACAAAATACCTTAAAATCCTTCAGTTTATCTTCAATATCCTTCAAAAGCTCTTGCAAATCAAGGGGAACATTGAGCATATCTATGATGTAAACAAATCTAGATGAATTTCAAGTTTCATGGAGAAAATCAAACAGCTTTTCATCACAGGTGACCTCTAAATTCTCCTCATCCATTCCCTGTAATGAAAACTTCCTTTTAGTCATCCTGATTACTCACAAAAAAAAACTTCCTTTTAGTAATCCTGATTACTCACAAGAGAAAATCAAGAAAACAAAAATAAGGGTCATAATATACAAATCCGCATTTGCTTATATGCAATAGACTAAAGAATGATTAATAAGAAATCTTGGAAAATACAAGATGAAAGAAATGAATTAAATCTTTATGCAGTAGAGAAAGCATGAAATTCCAAGTCTCATCGATCAAACTTTGTTTAACATTTTCAACTCATGAAACACGAAAACAATGATTCAAACCACCTCACAATTCACAAAATCGCATTTCACACGTCACTTATAAAAAAAACTTGACCAATTCATGTTTTATACATTCGAAAAATTTGAACAAAAAAATGCCTCAAGAACATCAAAACCCCATCGTTTTACATGTTTACCAAACCAATATTGCTAGAAAAACAAAGTAAAAATATTAAAAAATTTCAAAGTCCCTGATGTATCTTTCTTCTTTTAAACCAACTAACATCTTTAATGCCTTGAAATTTAGGATTGCAGAGATAAATATTAAGAAAAGAGTGATACATGATATTTGCAGGACTTCCTACCTAGAGAATAAATGGTTTCTTGTAAACATATGCTTGGTTTGGCTTGTGATTCTTACAAGATAAAACATTGGTTGAAGACAAGACAAAATACGTGAAATAAATAGTAACCAAGACTTGAACCTGAGTGTTCATATATATATGCCAATAGTCACCGCTATCGTGCCGCTACGCACACAGCATCTAGAAAACTCTAGAATGTGGCTTCCTTATAGATCTAGAGAGCCAATGCCACTTTAGGCATTAGTGTTAGTATCCATGGTTCAAAAAATTTAGATTTTTGGATAAGTTTTAGCCAATTTTTGATATTTTAGATATTATCTCTTATAAAAATCCATAAAACTATAGACAACAGTTAGATTAGAATAACATGTAAAAGAAAGCATGTAGCTTTCAGCTATTTTGAAAGGATTTTATGTAAAAATAAAGATTACCGAAATCGGGCGACGCGCGATCGCTATTTTCAGGTAGTGAACATCACTCTGAAGTGGGAGATGAAGAGAGAGTGATCTGGTAGAATTCTGGTTAGGTGTGCAGGTTTTTTGCCCCCCTTTGAGAGCCAATGGAAGCATTAGATTGGTGATCTGAGTAGCATAGAGGAAGGTATTATTTTGTACATGTTTTTGTCTATAAGAGTTTTATCCTCTCATAATGTAGAAATAAGCTGATAAGCTTCATCTCTGTTAGTATTCTTCTACATTTTCTATTTCTTTCAGTGAGTATTCTTCTACGTCTTCTATTTCTTTGAATCCCTTCTCTTCCGTTTACTCCTCTCCCTGAATCTCCCTTCATGCTGCCGTCTCTCACCTCCATGGAAGACTTTGGACACCAAATGCATCGATACCGTGTTAGGGGAAGTTTATGCTATCATTAGAGGTGAATTTGGGAAGATATTTGGGCTGATTTGGGGCTAATATCTTCAACCATATTCAGAGAATTAGCTACAACAATGTTCTTTTAATTCATTTCTTACTCCATAGAAGACATCTTGCCAACATATGCAACTATTATGTGCCCCTATGGTAGGGCAATGTTTATAGATCATTCATAGATGCTTTGAGTTGAATTAAGAGGATCTTTTTCTCTTATTTCTTAGATGTGGTGACTAATCCTTATCAGGAACTCAATTTGAAGCTCTCTTGAAGCAAGTCTCTTTGCCCTACAAGCCTTATAATTGACTCATAAGCTTTTGTCCCTAATTTGTTGTCTACATTGAATGTAATCATGCAAAGTTGATTCATGCTATGGCATCATGTAATCATGCAAAGTTGATTCATGCTATGGTATCATGACAACATATCGTACTTGATTTATAATTTGTGATTGCTCTTACAGTCAAGAAAAGATGCTTGATTTGAGTTAGAACTTATGAGATAATACTCTTGTGATCTTTGCTAAGAACATGCAGTTGGAAGCTCTATTAACATCTTCAAGAAATTCACTTGAAACCTTGAATCCTTCTCTTATGTCTACCAACTCCAGAGTCTAAGCTCTTGAACCCCCCATACATTCTTCTCTCTCAAACCCCTGTGATTGACCATGAAGTACCTCTTGAATTTAAACATTCATTGTAATCTACTTATCTCTTGAAGACACATATCCATCTACCTTGTCCAGTTTTCTTGCCAAACCCCTGTGGTGACCTTCAACCCTATGTGCAACGACATTGGTGAACCCGACGTGAAGGTTAGTGTAAGAGAATTGCAAGATGGGGGATTCTTCAAGAGATACTCTACAACAGTTGGTGCACATACTGTAATAGACTCAACAACAACAAATCCAAATGTTACAACAACAACAACAAGGGCAAGACAAAGAGAAGATTGATTCCACAGTTATCAAGGCCTTAGAGGAAGTTGGGTGGGAATTAAAACAATTTAATGGTCAAAATGTCTCTGTTTTCATTCGCTTGTATGTTGAGAAAATGCTCTTCTTTGTTGTACCGCAACATGCATGGAGTTGCTATTTTGCCAGACTAGCCAAGCATGGTCTTCAAGAAAGAATCCATGGTCTTTTTCAGTGAGATGCGGATTGGGCAGCATTCAAAAAAGCCCTATGCAAAGAATTCTTCTTAGAAGACTCCAGTCTAATGACGAAGAAACATTTCATTGATTGGGTTGAGAAACCCAACAAAGGTTTAGCTGTAACAACTTTATACCATGAGTTTGAAAGTAAATTTGGACAACTTGATGCTAAAGACCAACAAAGTATGGAAGGTCAAAAGATTGAATTATTCCTTAAGGCTATAGATCTCATTCTGCAAGAGAAGTTTGCTGATCACCTAGAAGATTCTACCTCCGAATCAAGAGTCAAGACTACATGGACAGATGTTACTGATGCAATTAACATGATTACATGAAGAGAGCAGATGCGACTAAAATTGGGCTCTACTTCAACTTCAATAACTCCATTGATGGAGCTTGTTCCACCTTCAAAATCCTCTATTTCTTTAACTAATCAACCAATTATTTCTTCTTCTGTTCCTTCTAAAAATGATGTCATGGATGAACTCATTAAAAGCATGCGTGACCTTCATTTGAATCTTACAGAAATTAGTTCCAAGGTGGAGAAGTTGGATATCAAAGTTGAAGAACGAGGATGATCATAAACTCAAAGACCCATGAGAGAAGGCTATAAGAGGCATTGTATTTGGTATGATAGCCAACAACATGACAAGAGGGAGTGTTCTACCTTCTGTGAGGCTGAAGCACAAAAGCTCATCTTTTGGAAAGACGAAAAAAATTCATGCGGCTGAAAGTGGTCTTCCATTGGAGCCAAATTTTAGCAATGGTGGAATGAAGAAAAGATTTGTAAAGAATGCCTATGCAACAATTGATGTAGCTACCTATGGGCTGCAAATTGAGCCAACTAAATTAAATTTGAAAGCTTGTAAAGCTAATGTGCAATCTCAAGTATGGATGCAAGAATTAGATCAAATGGAACGCGACAAAGTAGCCAAAGATGATTTGACTAATGCCAGTCAGTGCATTTGAGGAATAACTGGTCCAAAAGAACTGGTAGATTTTTTTTTTGACTTTGCACATTTGGCTGACGTCAATCATAAAGAAGTCTTGATTGAAGAAAAGAAAAGAAGAGAAGATGAACTAGGGCCTTCCTCTTCTGGCCCTCCGAAACGGGTAACTAGAAGAATGCTTGAACAACCAAAGCTTGTTGAAAATATAACCCCAGATCAAGAGATGGAAGATGTGCCACAAACAAAGCAGACCGAAGGAAAAAAGAAAGGCAAGTAGCCAGGCTATAAATTGCAGTCTGACATAGAATTTGCAACCGATCTCAAACGATTTCTACAAGAACGAATTTTTGAAAGTAAAATTGATTTCACCTTAGGTGAAATTCTCAGAATTTCTAGACGTGAATTTCATGATATAACTATTAATGTAATCAAAAGAAAAAGACAATATATTGGTGATGGTGTTGAAGAAACAGTGCATCTTTTTTGCAAGCTCTTCAAGTCTTTGTGCAAGATGAATAGAGGCTGACTGCACAAGGAATTTAGCTTGAAGCAGTTAGAGAGTTAATTGCAGAAATTGAAGTTGAAGATAAAGAAAGCATGGATGCAAAAATTAAAGAAGTGAAGGCTGAAAATGTAACGGTTGGCTAGTCAAACCAGTTGGGAAACCTATCTCTAAAAAATAAGGTCGTCTACAACACATGCATGATGAGGAAGAAGCCCTATTCATTCCAAGTAGTCACTACTCTCGTACACATTGGGCAAGAGAAACAATGGAGACAGTCGTCAAAATTCGAGAAAAAGAAACATCGTGTATTGCACTCTTAGACCATGGTTTTGAGATAAATGGCATGGCAAGGATTCTCTATGAAAGTGGTGGATGGTCCATAGATGTTGATGCATGTTGGCAAATGAGAGCTGCAAACAACTCTTCTAGAGAGTTATATGCTACATGTCCTAATGTGCAGGTAAGTATTGGAGACATAAAAGACAATTTTTACTTTTTTGTTCAAGACTCTTATAGTTACCCTATCATTCTTGGGCAACCTTACATTTCTGACGCCCACTTGGAAACAAAATCTCTTGATGATGGTTCTTCCTATGCTCAAATCCGAAGCAAGGATAATGAATGAGGTGTCCAATTTCGTACTGTGTGTGTTAACCATCATCAAAACAAAGATCAATTGCATGATTATAATGTGCCTCCTAATGCGTGAGAACTCAAGGGTTTTCGGGCTGCAGTGTTGTAAAAGGAGGCTATGGCAGTGCATTATGTAAAAATATTGAACCTCCTTATGCTATAGAAATTGTGTCTCTAGCAAATTTTTATGCATGTACAACCAATAGTATGGGATGTTATAAGTCTCTTCCAACCATGACTAAAGCTAAAATAAAATATTTATGTCATGTAAAAAGGGTGCTGAAAACTGATGATATGATGGCTGAAAATGAAGATATTTCAGGCGTTTTTTTTGGACAGATTACTACTGACACATTGGTTGAAATATATGCAGCTGCTCATATAGAAAATTAGGCTGAAAATCAATCCATAGAAGTATGTACATTAGATTTCTATCAAACAATTCAAGAATTTGTTGAGCAGGAAGACATTGGTTTACTCAACAAGGCTGAAGCACAAGTGGAGACAAAATACAAGACAATGGTAAGAAAGTCAAGCTTGTGGCACATGAAAATCTTTTGCATTTCAGCCAAGTGAAATAGGCTGTGTGGATCCAAATATAGTGGCTCCTATGGTCATTTTTATGGTCCCATATGTGCCTTGGAACCTCAAGCCCATTCCTGTTCCAAGGACGCATTTGCTCAAATTATTGGAACTTCTAAATGAGAAGATCAGAATGAAGATTTTAGAATCTTCTTTAGCACCTTACTCAAATCGATGGTTTACCATGCCCAAGAAAAATGGATCCTTACGATTCATTCAAGATTTATAGCCTGTTAATTGTGTCACAATCAGACATGTTGGTTCGGGTCCAATTGTTGATGAGTTTACTAAAGATTTTGCAAGTAGAGAAATTTATTCTATGGGCAACCTATATTCAGGATATGACAAATTTCAGTTTTCATTAGAAAGTCGAGACATTACCACAATGAAGTCACCTCTTGTATTGTTCTGCATGTGTACTCTACCACAAGGTGCAACAAATTCCGTAGCCTATATGATGAATGCCATGCACAAAGTCTTAAGGGACTTTATTCCACAACTTACTCTTCCGTTTCTTGATGATGTACTTATCAAGGGATGTGATGTCAATGAAAATAATGAGGAGCTTGACGAAGATGGTTGCAGGACATCTGTAATTGATGCCAGGAGGCATATTCCACGGTGGATTCCGTGAGGTTTTACGGTGGATTCCGTAAACTTAGATGACCGGGGCTCATACGCAAAGAGGATTCTTTGTGCGAGAAGTTGATGGGGACGCCTGTCCTTTTCAGGCGTTTCATTAATTTAGTGTGTACATGGGTGATTCCATAGCGGGTGATTCCGCAAAATGCATATTAAATTAATAAACGTTTATGAGTTTAGAGTGCGCACTCGTAATAAATTAAGGTTAGGATTTATTTCTAACCAGTTGATTTATTTATGTAGCTGAAGACTGCTAGGTATTCACTTTTGTCGGTTTTATTGTGTTATTTTACTAACGATTGTGAATGCTTCAGTTGATGTGTAGAGATAGCAGCAGTGGCGGAGGAAAGCATTGGAGACTAGCGAGTTTTCGATCTTTGGACTATATTTTGATAGGCGCCACGCCTATATTTTGATTATGTCTATAGAGACATTGATTATTTATTATTATTTTGTATGCGCTTATGCGCCTGGATATGTTATTTTTATTTGGACATTGAGATTGGGCGTGCCAGACTCTTTGGGCACCGTCCATTAGCTTTATTTTCCTATTTTTGGTAGAAAGCAAACTCAAAAGCTAAAAGCTTGTCATATTTTTGTAATTGGGCTATTATTGAGCATGAAGATTGGAAATATACATTAAATACATGCTTTGTGAAGCGCTCACACAAGGCATGGGGGAGATTGAACCCAATTTGTCTCTTGCCTCATGTCGTGCTTGCTTTTACATGGGTTTTTGTGCTAAAAAGTAGAGAACTTTGTTCTTGGGGACCTTCTGGGATTCACCACGTGAGCTATCTGCGTCCGATCTGCGCACCAGTAATTAACCATATTCATGATTGTGACAGGATTTTGACAAGGCTAGAAGAGGTACATCTTACCCTTTCTGGAGCTATGTCGATTTTTGAAGTAGAAGAAGTCCTAGTGGTCGGACATCTGTCTGGCCCCTATGGACGTAAACCTTCACCAATCAAGATAGATGCCATCAATAGAATGAAAGAAAAATGCACAAATATTTCAGAGGTGAGAAGATTTCTTGGCGCATGTGTATTCTATCTCATATGGATATTACATTTTGCTCATGTAGCCAAAAATCTCTATCAATTATTAAGAAAAGGGCCAAAGATTCTATTGGGGGAAAGAGCATACTCTCATTGTACCAAACTAAAGAAGTGGTTAATTTCAGCCTCCACTCTCAAAATGACTGATTATTCAAATGGTCAACCCATCATCCTTACTGTGGATACAAGTCCCATTGGGAGAGGATGGGCTATTGGACAAGAAGACCTTGAAGGTAATATGTATGCAATTCGTTTTGGAGCAAAGGCTCTCAATGGACGTCAAAGAAGGTATGCACAAGTAAAAAGCGAATTGTGGGGAGTTGTAACAGCATTAAAGTGTGATCGTGAATACTTTATAGGTGCTTCCGTAGTGGTAGAAATTGATTGTCTTCCACTCTTGGGAATGATTGCCAACTGCTCTACACCCGACATTGCTATGCTAAGATGGATTGCATATCTTAAATCTTGCAACCTCGAATTAAAGCATATTGCAGGAAAGGAAAATCTAGTTGTTGGCATGCTATCACGTGCAAGATATGACAATGAAGAAGAGCTAATGGAAGAAGATGAAGCTGAAGAATCTATACTTTCTGAATTTCATTCCATGGCTGCTAAAAGTATATTTTCAGTTGTTGCATATACAAACCCAAAGCTAAATCTTGTAGGTGAAGCTGATCTTTTTAATGGTATAGCATTAAGTATAGTAAAAACAGGAAAATGTACTGCTGTAAATCAACATAAAACAACAAAGATGAAAGATTTATCTATGGAAGAAGGGTGGTCAATTAGAAGCCATCATGCTCATTACATTGCTCAAGTTCTAGTTCATTTCCTTGAAGAAGATTGGCTTGAGCACAATGAAGAAGAAAGAGACTTGGACTGATGACGTTTAAGCATATTAAGAGGAAAGCTTATGGTTTCTTTCTTAAAAATGGGCATCTATGGAAGAATGCAAAGAAGAAGAAAGGAGCATCTGTCAGAGTTTTAGGTAATAAAAGGTTGCAACTACAGGTAATGAAGGAATTTCATGAAAGCTTTTGGGCTGGCCATAGAGGTATATGGGGAACCTTTATTAAAGTGAAAGAAAAATAATGGTGGGAGAACATGTATCGAGATATAAATAATTTTGTTGAAACCTATTATGTGTGTTCGATGTGTTCTATGGTCAAGCATCGAGATGGGTTACAACCGACTTATCCCTTGTCTATACATTATAGATGGGTTATTGATCTTGTAACCATATCTACAAGGATATGGAATATGCGATATTTAGTGCTTGTAAGAGAAGATCTAACCAATCAAGTTGAAGGTAAAAATTTAACAACCAAGACTACTCAAGCTGTTTGTCGCTTTTTGCTTGAAGAAGTATTTTCCAGATATGGCTATGTTGGCAAGGTAACCGCAGATAGAGGAGAATTGGATGCCGATGAGGCACGCAACTTCTTTGCTCAATTGGGTATCAAGTTGGCTTTGACATCAGCCTACAATCCTGAAGGAAATGGAAAGATTGAGAGAGGACATTAACCTATTCTCAAATCTCTAGCAATTTCTTGTAGATGAAAGATCAAATAATGGCCTAAAATGCTACCTTTTGCATTATGGACTAACTGGATTACTCACAGTACAGTGAGTGGCTATATGCTAGCTAAACTTATGCATGGGAAACAACCAATTATGCTAATTGAAGAATCTATTCTCACTTGGAGTCTTCTACCTTGGGAGGAACGCATCAGTAGAGAAGAGTTGATGACTTTGTGTATATGGCAGCTAGAAAGAAGGCCTTAAGATGTTCAAGCAGCTATTAAGAAGTTAAAAGTAGAAATACTAAAAAACAAAAGAACATTTGATAAGCAACATCGACTTCGGCCAAGAGCTATCTATGAAAATGACTAGGTGCTTGTCTATGATAGCAGCCTAGATAATCAATACAATGCTTTTAGGAAGATAATAAAGCGTTGGTTTGGCCCAAATGTGGTAAAGGTCATTCATGAAAATGCCACATATTCATTGGCTGAATTGGATGGGACAAGCATGAAGATACCCTTAGTAGGTGGAAAAAGAATCAAGCTCTTCAAATGAAGAGAAAGTTCAAAATATGAATTAGAAGACTTGGATATAACTCAAGAGCATGAAGACATAGAGGCAGAAGATGAAGACATTGACATGGCAGAAGATACTTCTTCTGCCACTACAGATTCGTAAGACTTTGGCACATGCCAGAGGATGTGCAAGTTAGGAGGGGATGGATGTCGTGCTGCTACATGCACATCGTGTAAAAAACTCTAGAATGCAGCTTCCTTATAGATTTAGAGAGCCAATGCCACTTTAGGAATTAGTGTTAGTATCCATGGTTCAAAAATATTAGATTTTTGGACAAGTTTTAGCCAATTTTTGATATTTTAGATATTATCTCTTATAAAAATCCATAAAAATGTAGAAAAATTCTAGATTAGGATAACATGTAAAAGAAAGCATGTATCTTTCAGCTATTTTGAGAGGATTTTATATAAAAAGAAAGATTAGCAAAATCGTATGACACGCGATCACTATTTTCAGGTAGTGAATATCACTTTGAAGAAGTGGGAGATGAAGAGGGAGTGATCTTGCAGAATTCTGGCTAGGTGTATTGGTATTTTACTCCCCTTTCAAAGCCAATGGAAGCATCAAATTGGCTATTTGAGTAGCATAGAGGAAGGTATTATTTTATACACATTTTTTTCTACAAGAGTTTTATCCTCTCATAATGTAGGAATAAATTGACAAGCTTCATCTCCGTTAGTATTCTTCTACATTTTCTATCTCTTTTTATTAGTATTCTTCTACATCTTCTGTTTCTTCAAACCCCTTCTCTTCCGTCTACTCCTCTCCATGAATCTCCCTTCACCCTGGTGTCTCTTACCCCCATGGAAGACATTTGACACCAAATGCACAGACACCATGTTAGGGGAAGTTTATGCTATCATATCAGAGGTAAAATTTGAAAGATATTTGGGCTGATTTGGGGCTGATATCTTCAGCCATATTTAGAGAATTAGCTAGAGCAGTGTTCTTTTAATTCATTTCTTACTCTACAGAAGACATCTTGTCAAAATATGCAAGTATTATGTGCTACTATGGCAGGGCAATGCTTGTAGATCATTCATAGATGCTTTGAGTTGAATTAAGAGGAGATTTTTATCTTATTTCTTGGCTATGGTAACTTATCTTATCAAAAACTCAATTTGAAGCTCTCTTGAAGCCTTTGCCCTACAAGCCTTGTAATTGACTTATAAGCTTTTATCCCTAACACTCTATATTGAATGTAATCATGCAAAGTTGATTCATGCTATGGCATCATGTATGAATGTTGGGATGCAGAGTTATTTATGATACATGATAGCATATTGTACTTCATTTTATAATTTGTGATTGCTCTTACAATCAAGAAAACAAGCTTGATTTGAGTTAGAACTTATGAAATAATACTCTTGTGATCTTTCTAAGAACATGCAGTTGGAAGCTCTATTAACATCTTCAAGAACTTGGCTTGAGACCTTCAACCCTTCTCTTATCTCTATCATCTTCGAAGTCTAAGCTCCTGAAACCCCATACATTCTTCTCTCTCAAACCCCTATGAATGATCGTTGTCGTGTTGTTACGAGCACACCATGTGAAAAACTCTAAAGTGTGGCTTTCTTATTGATCGTGCACACCATGTGAAAAACTCTAAAGTGTGGCTTTCTTATTGATCTAGAGAGCCAATGCTATTTTAGACATTAGTGTTAGTATCCATGGTTCAAACATATTAGTTTTTTGGACAAGTGTAGCCAATTTATGATATTTTACATATTATCTCTTGTAAAAATTCAAAAATTGTAGACAATTTCTAGATTAGGATGACATGCAAAAGAAAGCATATAGCTTTCAGCCCATCTGTGAGGATTTTATGTAAAAAGAGAGTTGGACAAAATCGTGCGCATCACGATCGCTATTTTCAGGCAGTGAACATCACTCCGAAGTGGGAGATGAAGAACGAGTGATTCGGCAAAATTCTAGCCAGGTGTGTTGGTATTTTACGCCCATTTTGGAGCCAATGGAAGTATCAGATTGGCGATCTGAGCAGCATAGAGAAATGTATTACTTTGTGTACGTTTTTGTGTACAAGAGATTTGTCTTCTCATAATGGAGAAATAAATTGACATGCTTCAATCTGTGAGTATTATTCTACATCTTCTATTTCTTTCTGTGAATATTCTTTCATATATTCTCTTTCTTTCAATCCTTTCTTTTCCATCTACTCTACCCCTTGAATCTCCCTTCACCCTATTGTCTCTCACCCCCGTGGTAGACTTTCAACCGCAAATGCTCCGACACCATGTTAGGTGCCTTAAGGAGATTAGAAGTGCAATGAAGGCCCTGGATAATGCAATTCCAAAGCTGTCTTTTCATAGGCTTGTTAGAGAAATCTATTACAAGAATACTCTATAGAGTTTTAGATGGACTAGGGTAGGTCTCAACTATATTCAGGAGGTTACATAGGATTTTTTGATTGAGTTTTTCCAAGATTCTTATATTTGTGTGGCTCATGCACATAGGCTTACGCTTATGGATAGAGACATGATTATTCTCAGGAGATTGAGATACAGGTTTTCAAAGGTCCTTGAGCAAGTCCCTCTTTTTGATGTTAATGCTTTCAATATTTTAAATGTGCCTCCGTGTAGAAAGAAGAAAAATGATACTAGTCTGAAGGTTGAAGATGTTACACATGAAAAGGACACAAGCCAGCATGAGAAACAAAAAAAGGCCACAGTAGAGTAAGGAGATAAATGGAGGGAGTTTGAAAGAAAGAAGAAAGAAGAAAAGGAAGCAGAAAAACTCCCATCTTTTGAAAAGGAGTTATCTACCCTTCTTGAAAGGGCTGACCCTAAGGGCTTCAATGTTTCTTGCTTTTTATCTACTAATATTGACAAAATATTTGATATGACATTTTTGGACTTTGATTGTGTTCAAATTCTCCAAAATAAAGTGAGAGAAGTAAATGACTCGATTCTTCTTGTTGGGATGAGGTATAGTTTACCAAAATTTGTTTAAACTCACCATATTTTTCTACTTCCATGTCAATGCTTACTACCTCCATTCCTTTGCTAGGTGTGTAATGCATGAGCTCCTCTTTGATATACAACAAAAGATTGAGGTTCTTAATTCATCCATCTCATACTATATGTGGAGTGAGCTTGATGTAAGTGCTTTTGACCATTGGTTCAATTCAATTGACTTTGAATCTTTGGAGCTTCTTCTAATTACATACAATGAAAAGTAAGTAATTTGATATTTTTAAGGATTTTATGAGATATTGTTTTGCTAGATAATTGATTTTTTTTTTCAATTCTTATTCGAGCCTAATTGGAATAGACTATGTGGAGAGGCAATGTTTCCTCATCAATTATATAAAATGAAGCCATGGAAATGCCAAGTTGTAAGTTATATAATCTAGGGTCTTCTTGATATTTTGATATTTTTGTTGTACATAATCTAAATATTTTGATCTTTCTTTTGTAATAACTCTAATTTTTATTACCTTTTTGGTACACAGTTTGCAAAAGATTGATTGAAGTGCTAGAGAAAAGGCCTCCCATGCCTTCTGACTTACTTGCAACAATGCAATATAGACAAGTTGCGGTAAGTTCTTGATTAATATGGTTGGAACATACTAAGAAAAATTATTCTAAAAACTACCATAAACAAGTTACTCTTGTTGATTGCAGTGTCCTCATCAGGATGATAGTTACTCTTGTGGTTGGAGAGTAATTGTAAATGCCAGAAGATTAGTTTAGTTTATTTATCTCAATGATGATAAACTTATAAAGGTAATGAGAAACATACTAAACTTTAAGATAGAGTTTTATTGAAAAATAGTCCATTGTAAAAAATAACAATGAACTAAAAATATTTTCTTATAAATGTATGACAGTTTACAGGGGATTGCTATACAAGTGAGCACGTTTGGTATATAAGAGCAAAGCTCTTGAAGTACATAATGACCAATTGTATACAACCAACAAGAAGTGGGGGACTTGGACATTGAAGGAGAGGAGATGCATGTAGCTAGAGCAAGTGAAGCTATGCCTTCAACAGCCAAAGCATCAAAGATATGCAAAAAGACTCCTAGAAAGGATGTTCCTTCTAAAAAAAGTAGCTTTGCCTCAGATTGTAAGCCCTTGTGTATAAGTCATAGAGATGGTTGACAAAAATTTGTACATGTATTTTATATTGATGACACCTAAATGAATATAATATGAAATAAAAACTTACTCGTTTGTTATTAAGTTAGAATACAAATGAGTATGGTAGTTCAATATCTTCATTCTGTAAATCCATCCTCACTTGATGTAGCGAACATGATGATCTACCTTTAGGATTGCAATAATGTCCTCATTGTACCAAACATCAAGATCCACTATAGGATCTTTGCTAAAATTATCAAGATTTTGGTAGACTAGAGCAACCAGACTACCGCCAACATAATGCCATCTACTATAATAAAAGCTAATGATGAAATTTTGAGTAGCAATCATATATTTACAAGCTATAGAGTCTTGATCTATCTTACATATAATTTTCCCTTCTGTCCTAGTATCCCATTCCTCATCAACAAATTGAATAACATGATTCTTATCTCAGCATTAGAAAAGAAGTAAAAAAATATTTTAATAAGCATGAACAAAGTAACTTTGCTTAGCCTACTTGAGATACTAGACTTTAATGTTATCTGTATCTTAGAAAATATTTTACATCTATAGCCCTCACTAGTTGCTAGACTTGGCAAAGGCCACTCAAAGCTTGAAAAATCTAGCAAAGGAAGGGGGGATATTGATCCCCATTGGCTACACTGCATGGGGACAATATAAGAATGGTAATAGAAGAATACTCCATTCTTTGCAAGCTCTGTCTTCTTTCTAACTTTGTACATCTCTTCTCCAATCAAGCCATGCATCACATCAATCACATCAACAATAGACTCAACCAGTTGCCATTCCTCAAGATTAGAGGGATAGTAGACATCTACAAGACAAATAAACAAATGTTATAATGGAAAACCTTAAACCAAGTTCAAGAAAAGAAAGACTTTAAGAATTAAATCCATACAATTTGGTTTATGCATTGGAAGATTTGAACTTCCAGGTTCCAAATATAGCTCTCTATGCATAAACACATGTTACACTAGAACCTCTTTTATGCTATTCTTTTTTACTCCAAGCTTGACATTTCAGATTCTACACTTCCAAGCAGAGATGAACGAGCTCTCATATCTTTGCCTTTTCCCACATTTTGTCTATTGCATGGTAATCCAACTGCCTTTGCTAATGATTGTAGGAATCCATCTTCCATCTTTTTGGAATGAGGTAAATACTAATATGGATGTGATTTGGGAGCTTGGATGCCTTGTTTAAGGTCGAATTTCTATATCCATAGCGCCGCGCGCGCGCGTGCGCGCGCGCGCACACACACACACACACACACACAAGACTACGCTATCTCGAGAGGGACAAAAGAAAGGAGGGAGAGAAATATATACCAAGCTTTTTACTAATTTGAATATAGAGTAAACATGCCATTATCACTAATTCAAGCATATCATTAAATAAAAAAGGCCGGGACTGTATATCATTAATGCAAAGAATGTCATAATCACAAATATAATAGGCTAAAAATTAGATATTGATAATACAAATTCGTAATATTATTATATATGTATCTTTTTGTAAAATAAATTTTTACATTTTTTAAAATAGAAGTTCTGTTATGGAGGCTTTGCTCCTATTGGTCTAGATCATTGTCTTTCTATCTCCTAAAAGGCATTTTTGAGACCTCAAAACTCCCCTAATGGACTAGTTCTCAATCAAAGTAAGAAAGCGCTAAAATGTACCTAATATCTATGATTTTTTCTTAATGTGGGATAGGCCCAAATTTTATGTGAACAATCATCAATGAACATCATAAAGTACTTAGCACCACCTAATGACTGATAGGGCATGGGACCACGAACATTTGAATGAACAAGAGCCAAAGATTCACCCATGTGTATAGAGCTATACTTTTTATTGGAGTTACGTGTCTACCTACCATATAAAAAATGATCACAAGGTTCAAAACATGAGTAATCAAAGCGGTGGAAAATCTTGCAAATGAGTGAGTACTTTCATTACTTTTTAAGAGACATATGCTCAAGATGGCAATGACAAAAAGATACATGAAGAAGATCAAATATGGCCAAAATATGATCGACAGATCTAGATATAACCAATGGATAGAGGCTACCAACCTTAGCACCTCAAGGCAAAACAAGATTGCTAAGAGTACTCTTCTATGTAGAATCACAAAAAAGAGACATCATGGAAACTACCATCATCCAATTGTCTAGCAGACATAAGGCTTTTAGTCAAAATTGATATATTATGTACATCATGAAGTACAAATGGAGCACAAGTTCATGTTTGCAAACCAAATATAATATGAGCTCTTGTAATAAGCCTTTTAGTCAAATTTAGACATTATGTGCATCATGAAGTACAAATGGAGCACAAGTTCATGTTTGCAAACCAAATATAATATGGGCTCTTGTAATAACTACAAAGTAGCCCCAAAACCAAGCTAGAAAGAGTATACCAAAAGGAAGATTGAGTTGATACATTGATATCCATAAATAGAAACATTAGAGCATTGAATACAAGTGTCTGCTCTAAAAAAAAAGACTCAAAAATCAATTTTCAACATGCTGTTCCAAAACCCAAAACTACAATAAATGAACATGTAACTATAGGTAAGCATGCAAAGTTTGAATCAAATTTATGGGTCTCAGTCCTAGTAGTTTCCCTAATGGGACAATTAGAGTCTTGACTAATGGCCAAAAATTTCTTGGCAGATCTGTAAGTTCAGACCCTAGCCTGTTAGTAATAGAGTTGAACTCTGGAGTCCACTTGAAGAGTGTAAGAGGGAAATTTCTAATCATCCATTGCCCAACCCCTAAAATATTAAAGGCCATCTCCTCTATCTCAAATACCATTTTTCTTTTTGCTTGGCATGTAGTTCATTTCTACTATTTAGCACCCTAAGGATTCTCAATTGCTTTCGATCAATGAACTCATGAATTCTGTGGGGTGGTAGGGATCATGAGAGAGACCCACTAAAGCCTTCTTTCAAATTTATTGTTGTAAAGTTCTAAAGAGTTAGTAGACACAGGTACTTGGATAATAACTTCTTGTTCATCTTCTGGATTCGAGCTTTCTTCTTTCTTATCTCTAGCCGCTATAGGCGGATTTTCATTTGCTTATTGTCGCTTGTGACATAGCCTGACTTAGCTCATCAATCTCTAGGTTAGGATTGCTTGCATGCTGGTGATGTTGCTTTGATGGACCTCCTTAGAATTGGTGATCTAGTCTACTATTCCTTGGTCCTCATGGTAAAAAGAGTGGGTCATATGAGTGCTTAAGAGGAGTCTACTATTCCTTGGTCCTCATGGTAAAAAGTAACTCCTATTGTGGACATGGTTGTTACAAGTATTGAACCAAATTCTGGGTACTATATGGGCAGAGATACAACCATTTCCAAGGCGAAATGACAAACAACTTCTCTTCTCTAAAGGGGAGAGACTGGAAAGGCTCTTCCCTGCTCAGGGTGCAATTAACAAGCTTCGGCAGGGAAGGGGAACCATGCATGTAGTCAGGCAGGTTGCCCTAACGGGGGAGTTCCCTGTTAGAGTGCTAGTTCGCTGGCACTCGACTCTCACCTTCCCAGGACCCGTCCCCTCGACCACACTTCTCCCATGCTTGATTACTAGGGGTTGCTGAAATTAGAGAGCCCTCAGCCTCCCTCTCTTTTTGTCCGTCTGGCCAGGAATCAGGATGCGAAAGCCATAGTAACTAACCACTTGACACACACATACACTCACTCACTCACACACACTCTCTCCTTCGGTTACTTCACTCTTTCCACATCCCACTTCAAGCTAGAGATCCTGGCCTCTGGGCCCCATCAGCAGATCACCTTTGACGTTTTTGAGTCCCCCCAAAAAGGAGAGAGAATACGTCGTGAAGGCCAAAATCCAATGACCACTACACTGCTTCGCCCAGCCCCACATGTACCAAGTTGACCTGCACTAGTTTCAAGTTGGTGTGTCCGGTGGCCAAGCGCAATTATATAAATGACTCATGACTAGTGAATGAGGCAGCTTGAGTTCTCTCTCTCTCTCTCTCTCTCTCTCTCTCTCTCTCTCTCTCTCTCTCTCTCTCTCTCTCTCTCTCTCTCTCTCTCTCTCTCTCTCTCTCTCTCTCTCTCTCTCGTGTAAGAGAGAGGGACAGACTACAGTATATCCGGACCTCCGGTCTGAAAACATGCTCCAGTGTCGACGGCCAAAACAGGGCTCACAAAAGACTGCATGTTATATATATATAATACATATATACATATATACATATACATATACATATACATATACATATATATATATATATATATATATATATATATACATATATTTGTGCAAACGATAACTTGTATTAGTAAAGTAAAAGTAAAAGAGGAGTATTACAAAATGTGGATTTAAGCAAGAGTCCACCTGCCTAGACTTAGCTTGGCTAACTTCTATTTACATTGGCTTAGCTTTTCATTTCCTAACTTGATTTTCCATTACATCAAGGGTGTTGACAGTAGTAGGCTTTTCAAACATTGCAAGACACCATGCTTCTCGCACAATTTTCCTTCTCTTTTCTTCATGAATGAGGAATTTCTTCATCTCGATGCCTAGTCCTTCATACGGATCTTACTTTTTCTTCTTTTGGGCTAAAGGATGCTTGCTGCAGTCTTTAGACATTTTCTTTCTTTTAATCTTGGCCTACAACAAAAACTCCTCTTTAAAACTATGCATTGGATCTACATTGAGCTATTCAAATAAATTTTTATTCCGAGAAATCCATATATGCCACAAAAATTGACTACATAGCTAGTTGCAAATGACATGATGCACCCCATAAATTTCACCAAGAATTAATTCTTTCCGTGTTATGGTTGAACACCATATTAGAGAATTTGGAAGTCTCCCAATTTCCATTTTTGAATACTACAAAAGGGGGGAATGTAGATAACATGTCTATTATAAGTTCCTCAACATCATATCATGCAACCTATCATTGGAAAGCACTTGAAAAATGGAATCTAAAGAGCCATAAAGTGCTCATTTTGGAGTAATGGTGTTCAAGTTATGGAAAATCCAAAGTTTTGACCATGCGTCCCAAACTTGTGAGAAATTTCCATATTCCCCAATATGGTGTTGTTGAGGGATGAAACGGGGAAATCATTTTTTGTAGTAGATTCAAAGCATTTCGATTAAATTGATATGAAAAGAAAAGATGGGGGATGGTTTTCTCTTCTTTGTGAAACCGAGGGCATAGGACAGTACCAATGCCTAGCTTTTTTGCTCTGGAGCATGTCTAGACAACTTTCATTTGAATCGACCATAAGAAGCTCAATTTTTTAGACTGGATGCTAGGAAATCAGATCATGATGAATCTGTAATTCCATTGGTGATGATTCCAATTGACATGCCATCTCTTGTTCAATTTATTGACTAGCTTGTTGGGTGAATCCTTCCTCTCTTGAATAGGTAGAAGTGGTTTATCATTTCACCAACAAATTCCTCTGAAGTTAAATTCCTTATTTAGCTGAATTGTATAGTAAATGTGTGGCCCCCAAGAGTTCCTTCTCTGCAACAACCCAGCACTCGGGGAGATCACTCATAAATATATATATATATCATGTGAGTTCAACATAAGGGATTTTTAAAATACAATTTTTACACATTTTTTACATACACAAGGGTCCCATATAAAGGGCTTACTTATAGATTGAATAGTAAGAAAAAATTCACAGATAAGGATATTTATAAATAGACTTTGAATGCATGTGATATAGAGGGTATACATATAGTGTACTACCCGAGGCAACAACAGGGTGATCTCTTCCCCTATAATAGATGAAACTGTTTATTTAGAGTATCCAGATCCTTCCAGTCCCCTCTGGTGTAGTCCCAAATGACCATTGTTTGATTCCTTTCTTGAGCATCTTGTATGCGACAAGAATTTGCTCTTTCTCCACCAATCCATGAAATATGCTAAGCAAGATAGTGTCGGAAGCACTCCATGGAAGAGTAAAGTTGTTGATTGGAGAGATGCCGACTTGATCTTTGTAAGTAAGCCATGGAAGCTAGATGCTTCTCATCAAGTCTGAGCACCATTTGACTTTGAATTTTTCTTGATTGAAAGCAAATGTTTATGGATCCATCTCTTTCCATCTTGGATAGTTCAAGAGAGAGAAATTCATGTAGTTGGCCTTGATGAGATAGACCAGTCTTCATTTTCATATTGGAATATTCTTGGAATCCACTTTGTTGCCATCTAGTGCCAAGTATATTAGACTCCGCAAACTTGAAATCACCCTTTGAACATAACTCTTCCAACATTTTTCTTGAAAGAAAAGCTCCACCTTGTCAATGCACTTTGCTATTAGGCTTATGCTCCCAGGTCCCCATCGCACGCAATCATCATAACTTTGTACATCGCATGCACACCTGTACACACACACACACACTCACTCACTCACACACTCTTTTTCTCTCTCTCAACATGCGGGCTGCAATAGCACATTCATTTAACACATTATGAACTTTTGGTCTTGCTAAAACGGTGAGATATAGCCTATAGATATGATATGTTTATATATAGTTATTTATTGTTGTGTCTCACCATGGGCGAGTGGGGGGAGTGGACTATCAAATCCCACTTGTCCCACGAGCACATGGTCGCATTAGGCAAGTATTAGTGGGAAAATGTGATATAAAAAAGGCATTTATAGCTATCATTTACAAAGTGCAAACCCCCTATAGTCAATGAGAAATTGCGAATCACCTAGCAATGGTTGAATGCAACCCTCACAAAACCTTGATAGATGGTGGATCATTCTTGGATTTGAATTGCAGGTAACAGAGGAATAGTTGATCAAATATTCACTTGTATACCTTCCCTAATTACCTATGGAAAATGATATTGGATTTATCAGTTTATCATAGTGTAAGGCTAAATTTTGGATGCTCCTAATACAATAGGGGTCATAATACTGTATAATTGACTTTAAAGGTCAAATGTTATGTGACATTGTGTAATTGATTTCAAGTTCAATTTAAAATTTGGTTTAAGATCTTTTTACTCTTTAGTGACTTTATTCACTCCTTTGAGATCTAACTATTTTTTCCATACTTTAAATAATTAGTTTGCTAATATTCTAGCATTCATGCTAGGCTACTTCAAGCGAAGCTACTACAAAGCAACATTCCAAGCCAAGTTGGCATGTTCACTCCTTCTTTCTATTAGCAATTCAGTAAGCTAATGAGTGAGTCTCTGCATGTGGTTTAATAGGCTAGGCATTGTAGATATTTCAAGCATTTTTAAATTGTCTTTATTCATGTGATTTTTGGCATTTATGATTGGTTGACTTGATGCAATATTATTGCAACTACTACATTTTCTACATTTAATGCATGTGCAAGCTAGGCAATGGTGGTTTCAACCCCATAATAGTGTATTTGACTGTTTTTATCTTGATCATCTTAATAGAGTTTGGAGTTGTTTATGGATTCACTCCTATTATCATCGCATGTAAACTCGTACTTTGTGCACTCTATGTTGTGTTTCATTGTAATCTCTCTCTCTATTCTTTGCTTTCAAAATTAGGGCGCTTCATATGCCTGTTTGGAGCTTTCTTGGAGTACCTCTTATTGATTACGTTTGTGGAGCTCATACAATATAAATTTGGAAATTTGGAAATTTGGAATTGACACCCTTTTTAACATGTTGTACATATAGTTCAAGGCCTTCAGATCCCTTGCCATGCACCATAGCATGTCATGATATTCTTGTGTAACATTGCACATATTTGAGCACACCTTTTTAAATGATGGATTGCTTGCCATATATCATTCCTATCCTCTCTAGATGGCTTTTCCTTGCTGTTCCTCCGCTAATGAAAAACTTCATGGTCATGATTACTTAACATGGAGTGTTGGTATAAAACGTGATTGTGATACATGGTTTCTAGAGCTATTGTGCATCCTAAGCCTCCCACTTCTCTTCCAAATGATTGGGAATAGGATAATCATGAGGAAGTTGTGCTTACATGGGACTCTGATAATGCTTTTGAGTGTTCTTCTTTTGTTAGATATGTATCTTTAAAGAAGTTCCACTCACAGTTATATCTTGGAGGATATCTTCAGTGGTATGGGAGAAGCTTTAGATATTGTATGAGGCTCCCTCAATAATGCATATAGTGACCCTCTATGGACAACTCTAGTAGATGAAGTTTGCATCTAAGGATACTATCCAATCCTTCTTACTTTGTGTTTTACAAGTATGAGATTATCTTTGGCACATGCAACTTGCACCTCAAGATGCTCATCTAGTTGGGATTGTGCTTTTTAAGCTCCCTCGAGAGTTTGATGGAGTAGAGAATGCTTTGTAGGTCTAGACATCATCAAGGTGAGTGAGCTTCACTTATATGTCCTCAATGTTGCTTGAGTATGATGCATCTTTTTGATTACATGGGATACTTCCATCTCAATATGGTGGTTGCAATGAGACTTTTGTAGCTTTAGAGAGGGTTAACAAGAAGAATACGTCAAAGGCTTAGTGTTATCACTATGGTAAGAAGGAACATTTACTCAAGGATTATAAGGACTTAGTGGTTTTAAGGAAGAAGAAGGAAGATACATTTGGACCAAGAATGTAGGTCACCTATGGGTGGACATTGAAAAGGGGTTTAAATATGCTAAATGCCCCACCCTCGTAAGGTGCCACTAATGATCCTCTCATAATGCAAAAATAAACTGACAGGCTTCATCTCTGTTAGTATTCTTCTACATTTTCTATTTCTTTCTGTGAGTATTCTTCTATGTCTTCTATTTCTTTGAACCCCTTCTCTTCCATCTACTCGTCTCCCTAGATCTCCCTTCACCCTGCTGTCTCTTATCCATGTGGAAGACTTTTGACACACCAAACAATTCAACACTATTGTTGGAGTGGTTTTTTTCGAAAGGCCGAATCCACTAAGGATCAGAGGTAGAAGGAAGTAGAAATAGGAGATGGAAGAGAAGAAAGAGAATAGACAAGAGGTAAACACGACAAAGGCAAAGCACAATGAATTGAATCAATATGTATTGAAAGAACCTAAGATCCTTTGTCTTGCACTATTCATAAGCACTCTCCAGGCATTAGATCTCTTGGAGCTCCCTCGTAGAACAAAAACATGGATCAGAAATAGCAGCTCCTTCTCTGCTACTCGGAACCCAAATCTGATGACTCCGTTGGCTCTGGAAGGGGGGTAAAACTATAGGACACCTACTCACAGATCTCCCAGATCACTCCTTCTTCCTCTTCTAGTTCAAATTGCAGTTTTTAGCCTCAATAGTGATCGCGACGCACACGATTTTACCAATCTGTCATTTTTTATGAAAAATCTCATAACTGGCTGAAAAAGCAAATTGCTTTTTGCATGCTATCCTAATCTAGAAGCTTTTCTAAAATTTTTAGATTTTTACAATGAATAATATAAAAAATAGACTAAAATTATACAAAAATCTAGTATTTTTGGATAATCCATGCAAGTCACACTAGTACTAATGAATCAAATCACATTGACTCTCTAGATCAACAAAGAAGTCATATGATTATGCATTCCATGGTTTTTCACACTGTGTCCACATAGCATCACGATATCCACCCCCTCTAAACCTGCACATCCTCCAGTATGTGCCAAAATCCTAGTTGTCACCAGGTTCTAAGTCCTCCCTTTCCATGTCTCATTTTCAGTCCCAGGGTTGTATACCCCTCATCCATGGCAGCACACCAGTTATCATCTGTAACTGCATCATCAAACTTTCTAGATTCTTTGTAACCTGTCACACTAGCCATATATGCATAATGGCAGGCTGAATAACCAATGTATATAAACCTATCAACTGGTATTTAACTCTCTTAGATCTCCATAACTGTGGCTCACTCTGAGCTTTCCTCTCATGAGGTAATACATAACGACTCTACCTTGCTCCAGGCATCATAACAGACGAAATGCCCAACTGTCACATCCTGCTATAAGTGATCAACATCTGTGTGTGTGTGTTCTCTTTCTTACTATTTGTACAATTGGATTTTATGTCAATTTAAAATTTTATAATCAATTGTTATTGTAGTGATCAACATAACATAGAGCAAATATTGTTTTGCTCTTTTCCACAAAAGAAGTTACAGGTAAAATTTCCCTCTTAAGCATTGCCGAAATTCATATGGCTAATTACACATGTTTGGTTATGAGGAGATTTATATTTTCTAATATCTATAATTTCCAATAGGTTTTGATGATCACAACTGCATAATCAAGTGTTCTTGAAGTGATCAACATAGGGTAGATCAAAGATCCCATATTGTCTTTTACAAATTGCTTTATAGGTAAAATTTTCCCTACATTTGTGTTGCCATAATTCATGTGATTGAGTAGTTATTTTTCATTTTTATTGAGATATATGTTCTGCCGATATGCAACTACAATATAGGGTTTAGGTGAAGCACATAAATCTCAATCCACTTTGTTGTGGTGAGTTATCATTTTGTGACAATGGATTGGGTGATTTGGAGGTCAAGGTTCAACAATTCTTTGATGTGTTAACCCCTTGTGCCTATTTGGTTCTACGTGCCATTGGTTTCCAACCCTATAACTCCTATATTGTACTACCAATATATCACACAATGTATTGATTTATAAAACATCTCACTTGCCAATCAAAGGTGTACATTTGAATCTATATGCCATTTGGCTACATCCTTGTAACTATCATTATGCATGATACATGTATTCATGCATTGTATTAAGTTATAGATATGCTTTTTTATAGAGAAGTTGAAGATAGTGTTAAGGATTGGATCCTCCTAGTTGAGAAGGAAATGGATAAATTAGAAATTGGGGTTGAAGTACAAGCAACAAATGCTAGCCAAGGTCTAAGAGGAGAAATATGGGATTTATTTTGTGGGTTGTCTAAGGATGTTCAAAATATTTGGAGTTTGTTCAAAGAATCATTTGAGATAGCCTATTTTAGGTAAGGAGCCGAGGAAGAATAATCTCCCGTAGAAGGTCATCAAACTATGTTAGAACGAGACTACTAGTATATTGAAAATCTTTTGACCCATGGAAGTAGTTGTTAAGAGGACTTAGTTAAAGAAGAGATACAAGAGTGATGCATAGAAAATAGGTTCTAATTAGGCAGAAACATATTCTATTACTGGAGTTCTAGAGTTGTGGATAGAAGAGGAAGATGTATTAGGAGTGTCAAAGCCATTAGAGTACCTCAAATGTTTGGGAATCCTAAAAGTGAAAGGGGTCACTTTGAGGTACAAGGATGATAAGTTGGGAGTCAATATGGATAAGAGAGAATTAGTGGACCTAGATTGATTTGATGTCCCATGTGGGGAGTTTTCTTTGTAAGAGATGTGGTGCCATAGAGAAACTACTAATTTTGCTGATGAGGGGAAGTTCCAAAGTCAGTCAAAAACTACAAGAGAAACCTACATTGTCCCTAAAATAGATAATTTTGGTGGTGATGTTGTGTTATAATATGGCATGTTATAATTTATTTGGTCAATGTCTATGGCTATAAAGACAAATGTTGTATTCCAACATGGAAATGCTAAACTTTTGTGGTTAATGGGTATGGTTGTAAAGACATACCTAGTTTATTTGAAAGTCTTGATTGAGGAGAAAATGTTCTAGAACATTATGAGATCATAGATGGACCTATTAGTTTTGATGACCTAGACAATAAAATTAGTGTTGATGCAAGGGAAGTTATTAGTAGTAAAGAGAAACCAAAATCTAGTATTATGAGAACTAAAATTGCAAGGGAAGCTGATAGAAGTGAAGAGAAATCAAAGTCCAATCTTATGAGAAGTTGTTAGTAGTGAAGAGAAATCAAAGTCTTGTCTTATAGGAATTAAACTTGCACTTATTGGCCAAGAGGCAATTTGACTTGCTCAATGCTTGTGAAAAGAAAAATTATAGGTGGCTATTAGCCACAAATTAAGAGATTGAACACATATTTTCTAAGTCTATAAGATGCTACAATGTTACTTGTCCTATGGAAAGCTATCATGTACTAGAGTATATTTTCCATTTAGGTGCACAATGATTGTGAAGGAGTTCATATAGTGGGCACTAGTAGCAAGAGAAATTGAGCTTCAATTTTTCATGAAAAGAGTTGTGAGGATGGAGGTGAGAGTATATATTTTTCCATCAAGGAGAGGTGAGGTTGAAAGGTCCAAAAGTGTTGGGGTATGTACTAATGGCCCGTAGCTTGAGGAAATATTATTTGTAAAACCTATATTTGTTTTTATCATAGTAGATATACTTGGACCTAATATAGAAAAGTACCTTATATAAGAGTGAGAATTAATATATGATATGTAAATCATATAGTACAGAACCTATAGATGTGAAGGTATAAAATTGCAAAATGAAATAACCATAAGCTTATATCTTCGAGTACAAGATAATCCTGAAGGCTTAGAAGAAGCTGAAGAGTCCAACGTTGGTGGATGATCAATGTTTACAAAAATCTAGATTGAGTAAAAATTTAGAAGTTCGTGTCACAACACATGTGGAAAGAAAAATATAGATAGAAAATTTGATCAAATTTCAAAAGGAGACAATGGTGAGAAAAGAGGAGAAGAAAGCAACTAACTGCACCAGAGAGAGGACTATAGGGGAGAGCTTCTCCTATTCTTGAGGGCACAACTACCCAATTATAGAATATCATAAGAAAGGATGTCATGGACTACAACAAAGAAGTCTACTAGGAGCTGCAACTAAGTTTATGCCTATTGGATATGGTATCAAGAAGAATACAACCTAGAGGATCCATAAAATATAAAGATTGTGATCTAGAAGTCTACAATTCCATGTGAATACTAAGAAAGAAGGTTGCCTATTTGAGTTCAAGGGAGAAATTTGAAGATCTTGAGAGATGGGGGTGGCAAATATCTTCATATGCTTGTAATGGTTGTGATAATGTAGTTGAATCAGTATGCTTCCATAGAAATCTTCTTCAGATTGATCATGAGGAGAACTTGTAGGGTGCTACATAATATCACAAGGTGAAAATTTCAAACACCCTTCCTTTTTTTAATATAGATTAATTAGCATTTTATTTAGTTTCTACTATCTACATAAGGAGATAAGCTTGAAATAGTCTACTATGTAGCAGTTTTAGTAGCATTTCTCTTTCATCATAATAATAATACCACTATCAACCTATTCAAATTCTGTTCCATCGTATCCATGAAAATTAGCATCGATGCAAGGAATTACTATATGTACATGGTGGAGTATTCAACCTACCCTCTTCTTCATAAGTAGTAGGTGATTAAAAAGTTTATAATGAAGTGTAGGCCATACTACAAGGATATAGGGGAATAGCGACAGGCAGTTCGGACGCATATTAGCGATGAATAGTGATGGTACTCAGAAAAAAAAACGGCTAGAAACCCGGCGCTGCATTTTTCTGCAAAGAGTGAATGGGAGAGAAAAATAGATGGTGTGTTTGGGACAGGAGGGAGAGAAAGAGAGAATGAGAGCGAATGAGAGCTTCACCGCCACACCGTCGCTGTTCGCGAAGAAGAGGAGGAAGTGCACAAAGGGCAAAGCTGCTGTCACGAAGAGGAGACAAAGATGCCATCCTCAGGCCTTTGCGATGAGTGTATTGCTCCCTCTTAGTTTGTTTTTGTTCTTTTTCCTTTTCTTTTGTTTGTTTTTTTATAGAATGAGGTGCATTGAGGGAGAAAGAGAGGAAATGAGAGAGGCAGAAGAAGAAAGAAAAAGGAAGAAAGAACGAGAGAGAGAGAGAATAAACATGAAACATAATAAAGAAAGAGAGATTTAGAGAGAGAGGAGAATGAATGAGAAAACACGAGGGGGTAGAGAAAAACAAAGAGAGGGTTTGTTGTTATTCTTTAATTTTTTCTTTTGTTGTTTGTTTTTTTTTCACAATGATGTGCATTGAGGAAGAAAGAGAGGAAATGAGATAAGAAATAAGAGAGGGCAAAGAATGTGATACATTGAGAGAGAATGATACGAAATGAGAGAGGGAGAAGAAGAAAGGAAAAGGGGGAGAGAGAGAGAGAGAGAGAGAGAGAGAGAGAGAGAAAGAGAGAGAAAATATACATGAAAGATAACAAAGAAATGGGAAAAGAGAGATAGAGGGAGGGAGGAGAATGAGTGAGAAAACATAAGGGGGTGGAGAGAAAAAAAGAGAGGGGCAACAAAGAAATAGAGAGAGAGAGAGAGAAAGATAGGAAACAAGAGAGGGGCAACAAATAAATAGAGAGAGAGAGAGAAAGATAGGAAACAAGAGAGGGAGAAGAAGAAAGAAACAGGAAGAGAGAAGGAGAAAGAGAGAATAAACATGAAAGACAAAGAAAATACGAAAGAGAAAGAGAAGAGAACATAAAACGAAGAGCACAAAGAAATGTGCAAAGAAAGGGGAGAAAACCAAGACTTTAGTTGATGTTAATTTTATTGAGTTACAAGAGAAGAAATCCCTTCTCAAATAATTTAAAAGAAAGAAAAAGAGAATGAGAACAAAAACAATTTGTTTGTCGTAACATAGACTAAATCGAAAATTATGAAGGTCATGATGTTCAAGATTACGAGGCGTATCTTAATCAGTGTGTCATGTGTCCTTGCTCTTAATGCAAGCTAGCAATTAGAAAAAAACGTCAATTGTTTATAGAACATGTACCACACTCCAACAAGTTTCAATTGGAGATGCACAAATGGAGTCCAATGAATATCAGCAGATTTATGTGATGTCGTGATGTTATTACAGTGTGAAAAAGTATGGAATGCATCATCATCCGACTTCTCTATTGATCTAGAGAGTCAATATGATCTGAGCCATTACTACTAGTGTGAGTTGCATGGATTATCCGAAAATACTAGATTTTTGGATAATTTTAGTCTTATTTTGATATTATTTATTGTAAAAATCTGAAAAAGTTAGAAAAAGCTTCTAGATTAGGATGGCATGCAAAAAGCTAGTTGCTTTTTCAGCCAATTAGGAGATTTTTCATAAAAAAGACAGATTGACGAAATTGTGCGCGTCGTGATTGTTGTAAACAGGCTGAAAACTGCAGATTGAACTGAAGAAAGAAGGAGTGACCTGGGAGATCTGTGACTAGGTGTCCTAAGGTTTTACCCCCCTTTTGGAGCCAACGGAGCCATCAGATTTGGGTTTCGAATAGCAGAGAAAAAGCTCATTTTTCTGATCCACGTTTTTGGTCTACGAAGGAGCTCAAGGAGAACTAATGCTTGGAGATTGCTTCTGAGTAGTGCAAAGATTCCAGGTCCTTTCAATACATATTGATTCAATTCATTGTGATTTGTTTTTGTCGTGTTTACCACTTGGGTATTCTCTATCTTTTCTTCCATCTCCTATCTCTACTTCCTTCTATTTCTGATCCCCGGTGGATTCAACCTTTCGACAAAAACCCCTCCGAAATTGGTGAACTCGACATGAAAGGTCATGAGAAGAAGGAAAGACAAGATGGGAGAATCTTTGAATACATTCTCTAGTGATGTTTTGCAACAGTTGGTGCAAAATATGAATATGCTTATGCAGGTACAACAACAACAACAGGTGATGCAAGCTTCAGCTCAAACAGAAAGTGTTGTGATGAATGCTTTGCAAGTAGTTGAGTGTGAGGTGAAGTTATTCAATGGCAGGAATGTATCTGCATATATACATACCTATGCTTAGAAGATGGAATTATTTGGAGTGGCTCAATCTGCATGGAGCCAGTATTTTGTACGTGTTACTGTTCATGAACTGAAAGCACGGATTACTGAATTATACTTGCAGGATGCAGACTGGGTAGCCTTCAAGAAGACACTCATGGAAGAATTTTACATTGAGGACACCAGTTTGATTATGCGCAAGACTTTTCAGGAGTGGGATATACAACCCAATAAGGGTCTTGTGGCTACAGAATTATTAAGAGAATTTGAAAGTAGATTTGAGCAGTTGGATCTTGCAGAACAACAAGCTCTTGCAAGTCAGAAAATTGAATTGTTTCTACAGGCAGCTGATCCTAAGCTTCAAGAGAAGCTTGATGATTTGCTGGAGGGTCTGACTACAGAGACAAGTTTGAAAACAAAGTGGAGATATGTTAAGGAAGCTGTTACAGCACTTGTGAAGAAGTATAGAAGAAGAGAAAGATTGCATGTCTCTAGCTTGCCCACTGTTACGGGTAAGACAGTTGAAGTATCCAGTAAGCCACCTGCTTCTGTGGCTAACCCTATGGTTGTACTTGCTATTGTTCCCTCTGTTAGGGAAGACGTCTTAGATGAATTGGTCAGAGGGATACGGGATCTTCAATTGAAGGTTGCAAAATTGGATGAAAAAGGACAAGAGGAAAGGGGACGGGCGGTGGCCCCTAAGCCTGGAAAAAGATGTATGTGGTGTGACAGTTTGCAGCACGAGAGAAAGGATTGTGCTGTCTATCAAGAGGCCTTGGCACGACAGCTTATCTTTTGGAAAGATGGCAAGATCCATGCACAAGAAACGGGATTGCCTCTTGCTTTCAATTTTGGAAAGGGAGGTATGTAGAAGTTGTTAGAAGACTTGGTTGTCCGAAATGCTTATGCGGTGATATATGCTTCTACTTTTGGTCTACAATAGGATAGAATGCATGGCCAAGTGATGGTTGGTCCAAAGGCTGAAATATGGACACATGCTTTACATGCACCTGAAAAGAGAAAGGTCACTGATAGTGAAATGTCTCATGCAGGGCAAGACATTCGTGACATAACTGGTTGGAAATCACCGGTAGATGCATATTCAATGTATGCATATTTAGCGAAGGTACAAAACACGGATGTACTTGTGGAAGAAAAATAAAAAAGAGATGAAGATATTGTAGGGACATCTAAAAGAATGACAAGAAGAAGAGTGGATCAGCCTAAAGCTGCAAATCAGCCACCTCCCGAGCATGTTATGGAAGAGGTCAGTAGAAGCAAAAACACGATAACAAACAAGAGGGCAAAAAGAACAGCAAGCAGCCAGGATATAAGTTGCAATCTGACATTAAGATAGACACAGATCTTAAGAAGGTTCTTAAAGAACGGACCTTAAACAGTCGGGTGGAATTTACCTTGGGAGAGGTGCTTGGCATTGCCAAGTGAGAATTTCATGATGAGATCATTGACATAATTAAAAGGAAGCGTCAGTTTCTTGGTGATACCACTAGTGCATTATTGTAATTTGAAGAGGAAACTGGTTTGTTGGGTATTCGGGCTGAATATGAGCATGAAGTAAGTACTGGATTATCTATGTAGGATGCTACTAATCAGTGGGGACAACATGTGGAAAAGAGAAGAAAGTGGCTGAAAATACATTGTCTTGTAGCAATATGCACGGTGGAGTAAGGCAAATGCAACAATATGGAGAAGAAACACTAGGATTTATGCCTTGAAGTCACTACACAAGAAATCATTGTGCTAGAGCTATCACTGAAACGGTAGTGAAAATAGGGGAGTGTGAAACTCCTTGTGTTGCTTTACTTGATCATGGGTCTGAGATAAATGTCATTGAGTGGAGATTATATGAAAATGGTGCATGGCCTATGGACACTGATCATGGTTGGCGTATGAGGGCTGCAAATAATTCTTCAGAGGAGCTCTATGCTGCATGTCCTAATGTAAAAGTGACGATTGGTGATGTACAAGAAGAGCAACACTTCTTTGTGCAAGATAATTCCTCTTATGCAGTGATTTTGGGACAACCCTATATTATAGGAGTGCATATGGAAACAAAGGTACTTGATGATGGTTCTGCTTATGCAAGAGTCAGAAGCAAAGATAGGAGGAAAGTAGTCCAATTTTTTACTATTTGTGTTAATCATCCTAGAGATCGTGATACGCTTCGAGAGTCTCCTTTGGTTCCAAATGCAAGGGAATTCAAAGACCTGGAATTTCATCAAGCACTGATGTAATGCGGGGCTACAATAGTGCTTTTCAGAGGGTGTACTCGCCTCTTGATGAAATGAAGCATGTATTTACTATTGGTAATTCTTAATTTATAGCAAACAATTCATGTTGGTTTAAGCCTATGGAAGCAATGTGTAGGGCTGAACGCATATTTATGAAATGGGATATTAAGAAACTAAGAGCATTGGGGCTGTTAGTTGAAAATGATGGCATTTTAGGCATCTTTTATGGGCTGAATATTACTAGCACTATGGTTGAAATTTCAGCAACTATACATGCAGAAAATGAGGTTGAAAACAGAGTGTTGTGAGTATGTTCTTTGGATATGTATGATGTTATAGTATTGTTTGTTCAGCAAGAAGGATTACAATGGGCTGAAGCACTTGTGGAGACAAAGTATAAGACAATTGACAAAAAGTGAAACTAATTGCTTTGCCACTTCCAAAAGAGAGTGAGGATATGCATGAAAAAGTCTCAAGGCAGTGCCAAGCTTATGGGATCCTAAAGATATAGGTCATCAGTTTACATCTGAAACATTACAAGAATTGAAAGTTGGTGCAGAAGGGTTTCTTTTGCCTGCTGAGAGAAATTGTTTTATGCACATGTTGGCTAGACATGGGAAGGCATTTGCATTTCAACCAAGCGAAATAGGTTGTGTGGATCCAAATGTTATCTCTCCTATGGTCATATTTATTGTGCCACATGTACCATGGAACTTGAGGCCTATTCCAGTTCCTAAAGCTTACTTTCCAAAGCTGATGGATTTGATAAATGAAAAGATTCACATGAAGATCTTGGATCCTTCTTTAGCCCCATACTCAAATTGTTGGTTTACTGTGCCCAAAAATAATGGGGCTTTGAGATTTATTCAAGACATGCAATCGGTCAATAAAGTGACCATAAGAAATGTGGGTGTAGGTCCTGTTATTGATGAGTTTGTAGAGGCTTTTGCAGGCAGAGCGATCTATTGTTTGGGTGATCTTTACTCGGGGTATGATCAGTTTCAACTTGCAATTGAAAGCAAGGATATCACAACCATGAATACTCCTTTGGGGTTAGTACGGATGTGTACTCTCCCACAGGGTGCAACAAACTCAGTGGCACACATGACAAATGCTATGAATAGGGTACTTAAGGATTTTATACCACAATTGACTATGTCCTTCTTGGATGATGTTCCAATCAAAGGGTGTGCAGTGGATGAAAAGAATGAAGAGATGGATGCTCATGGATGTAGAAAGTTTGTTGCAGATCACATTGTGGATTGTAAGAGGATTTTGACACGTCTAGAAGAGGTGCATTTAACTCTTTCTGGACAAAAGTCTGTCTTTGGAGTTATGGGCGAAGGCCATCACCATAAAAAATAGATGGGATTGATAGAATGCAAGATGTATGCACGAATGTATCAGAGGTGCGTAGATTCTTGGGTGCATGTGCGTTCTATTTGATATGGATTCCTCACTTTGCACATGTAGTAGATGTTCTTTATCAACTTCTAAGGAAAGGTCAAAATTTTCATTAGGAAAGGAAGCATCAGAAAGCAATGAAGAAATTGAAGCAACTCTTAAAATCTTCTCCTACCTTGAGAAAGGCTGACTATTCACATGGAAAGCCTATCGTTATTACTGTTGATACAAGCCCAATCGGGATTGGATGGGCAATTGGGCAAGATGATGAGGAAGGACAAATATATGCAATTTGCTTTGGTGCTAAAGTATTGACTGAACAACAAAGAAGATATCCACAAGTTAAAAGAGAATTATGGGGAATTGTGACAGCCCTTAAATGTGATAAGGAGTATTTTATGGGTGCTCATGTAGTCATTGAGACTGATTGTTTGCTGGTGTTGAGTATAATTACTAGTTGTGCTACTCTAAACATTGCTATACTTTGGTGGATTGCATACATTAAATCTTTGAACGCTGAATTTCAGCATATTGCAAGAAGAGATAACCTAGTGGTAGACATGTTATCTCGAGCACGTTATGAGAATGAAGATGGGATGATGGATGAGGAGGAAAAAGATGGCTTTTTTATGGCTAAAAATGATGTTGTAAGAGTGAATTTAGTAATGCAAGGTGTTGCTATAGCATTAACAGAAGCTTGGACAACAAAGAGAAGACACTTTAGATGTTTTGTATCTTGTGTAGAAGTGTTTCTGAAAGACAAATATGCAGGAGAGTGGCTAAGAATTGGTCAATATCTCAGTACATTAACAAAGAGAGATGAATGGTCAGATGAGGAGTTTAAGAAGATCAGGAGGAAAGCCTATGGATTTTTCTTAAAAGATGGATACTTATGGAAACATGCTAAAAAGAAACAGGGTATGCCATTGCGATTTTTGGGTGATAGAGCTTCACAAGTAAAAGTAATGCAAGAATTTCATGAAAGCTTGTGGGCTGGTCGTAGAGGTGTTTGGGGTACTTTTACAAAAATCAAAGAACGATATTGGTGGCAAGGTATGTATGCGGATGTTGCTCACTTTGTGGAAACATGTACGACATGTCAAATGTATTCAATTGTGAGACATCGGATGGATTGCAACCCACATATCCATTGTCTCTTCATTTTAAGTGGGTGGTGGATTTGGTCACAATGCCTACAGGCCTTTGGCAAATGAGGTATCTTGTGCTTGCTCATGAAGACTTGACTAATCAAGTGGAAGGGAGAACTCTACGTACTAAGATGACAAATGCAGTATGTACTTTTCTCTTAGAAGAGATCTTTTGTCGATATGGCTGTGTGGGAAAAATTATAGCAAATAGGGGTGAGTTGGATGTAGATGAAGCTCATGATTTCTTTGCACGGTTGGGGATAAAGCTTGCTTTAACTTCAGCCTATAACCTTGAAGGAAATGGCAAAAGTGAAAGAGGTCATCCACCTATTGTGAAGGCATTGGCAAAAGCATGTGGAGAGAATATAAAAGAGTGGCCACGATTGCTCCCTTATGCTTTGTGGACTGACATAACAACTCATAGTGTTGTTACAAGATATATGCCTGCAAAATTGATGTATGGTCAAAAACCTATCATGCCGATAGAAGAGATAATAGTCACATGGAGTGTGTTACCTTGGGAGGAGGAGTTGAATCGAGAGGAGTTGTTGGCCTTACGCATTAGACAGTTGGAATGAAAGTTAGAAGATATAGAGGTAGCAACTACAAAGTTAAGGGCAGCAAGGATATAGAACACGAAATGGTTTGACAAAAGACATAGACTGAGACCAAGAACCATACAAGATGGGGATTGGGTATTGGTTTATGATAGCAGTTTAGATAACCAACATAGTGCCTTGTGTAAAGTTTCCAAAAGATGGTTTGGACTCTATGTGGTAAGACAAGTTTTTGATAATGCCACTTATGCATTAAATGAGCTGGATGGGACAGCCATAAAACTTTCGGTAGCAGGGAAAAGAATCAAATTATTCAAAAGGAGGGAATCTACTGCCTATGAGTTGCCAGAATTGGAAGAAAATAGTGGCCATGATATAGGGGCTAGCCAGGAAGATATGGAAGATGAATAAGAAAAGGATATGGTTTCAGAGGATGATGAGGACTCAGAATCCAGTGACAACTAGGATTTTGGCACATACCGGAGGATGTGTAGGTTCAAAGGGGGTGGATGTCGTGATGTTATGAGGACATAGTGTGAAAAAGTATTGAATGCATCATCATCTAACTTCTCTATTTATCTAGAGAGTCAATGTGATCTGAGCCATTAGTACTAGTGCGAGTTGCATGGATTATCCAAAAATACTAGATTTTTGGATAATGTTAGTCTATTATTATTATTATTTATTGTAAAATTTTAAAAAAGTTAAAAAAAACTTCTAGATTAGGATGGCATGCAAAAAGCTAGTCACTTTTTCAGCTAGTTAGGAGTTTTTTCATAAAAAAGAAAGATTAACGAAATCACGCGCATCGCGATCGCTGTAAACAGGCTGAAAACTGTAGATTGAACTGAAGAAAGAAGGAGTGATCTGGGAGATCTGTGAATAGGTGTCTTGAGGTTTTACCCCCCTTTCGGAGCCAATAGAGCCATCAGATTTGGGTTTCGGATAGCAGAGAAAGAGTTGATTTTTCTGATCGACGTTTTTGGTCTACGAAGGAGCTCCAAGAGAACTAATGCTTGGAGATTGCTTCTGATTAGTACAAAGATTCCAGGTTCTTTCAATACATATTGATTCAATTCATTGTGATTTTGTTTTGTCGTGTTTATCACTTGGGTATTCTCTATCTTCTCTTCCATCTCCTATCTCTAATTCCTTCTACTTTTGATCCCTGGTGGATTCGACCTTTTGACAAAAACCCCTCCGATAGCGCATGGAGCCACATTGACTCACAAGCCAAGGAAACTTCAGCTTGGTCTTTCTAACTAAAATCATATCTTAGTGAGGGAGCAAGTTGGCGGAGTTGCAAAAGGATGAAGGGTATTGTGAAAAGAAGTTGATCACGTGCTCGCATGAACGGAGCAGTGAGGAGCATGTTGAAGGTTCACTTTAAGTGTTTAGAGAAAGATAGAGAGAAAAAGAGAGAGCTCAAACAATATGCCTATTCTTCATCTCTAGAATCTGTGTATATGATTCACGAACAGAGAAATGGCCATTGTGTGTGTTGTACTCTCGTATTCTAAAACTGTTAAGCAATATATGAAAGGTGGGATGGTGGCTATAGTAGTAGTAGTAGTAACAGTTAGCAGTTAGCAGTTAGCAGTTAGCAGTTAGCAGTTAGCAGTTAACAGTTAGCAATTAGCAGTAGTAGTAGCAGTAGCAATAGCAGTAGCAGTCGCATTAGTAGAAGAAAGTGAGAGTGAGTGAGAGAGAGAGAGAGAGACAGAGAGAGAGAGAGAGATTTTGTTAAAGGTGCACCTTGGGTGTGTTCGACGCTTCGGGAAGGCACAGAAGACTTGTGTCTCCAAGACTAGTAAAGCGAAAGAGAGATTGGACTTGGAGGTGAATGGATGGTTTTTTTGACATGCTTTGTGCTACCTCCTTCTACGCTTTGCATATCGAGTCACACACAAAGGAAAAAAGATGGTGCGGTCTAATGCAATACTACACGATGGTAAACACTCCGATGTAGGATAGCTAGTCCCTCGCCCCCATGCATAGCATATTGGACTTTACATGCTATAGGACCGCCTGTAAGGGGGTGGAGAGAAACAAAGAGAGGGGTAACAAAGAAAGACAGAGAGAGAAAGAAAGATAGAAAATGAGAGAGAGAGAGAGAGAGAGAGAGAGAGAGAGAGAGAGAGAGAGAGAGAGAGAGAGAGAGAGAGAGAGAGAGAGAGAGAAGAAGAGGAAGAGAGAATAAACATGAAAGAGAAAGGGAAGCAAACATAAAACAAAGAGTGCAAAGAAAGGTGCAAAGAAAGGGGGAGAAAACCAAGACTTTAGTTGATATTAATTTTGTTGAGTTATAAGAGAAGAAATCCCTTATAATAAATTTTAAGAAAGAAAAAGAGAATGATAATAAAAACAAATTATTTGTCATAACCTAGACCAAATGGAAAAGCGACATTTAAAGTGACAGAATTATTCATAGAAAAAATTACCCTTGTCATCGCTATTCGCGTTGCTATTAGCGACGCGATCGATTCGTCGCTATTTCTGTCTCTAATTGGGCGACACAAATAGCGACGCTAATAGTGATGCTAATAGCAATGCAAATAGCGATGGTTGTAGAGTAAATTTGCAACGCAAATAGCGACGGTTACAGAGGGGAAAAAAAAAAGGTGGCAGGGCATGCAGCCCTGCCACCCTTCTAGCTATATGCACTAAATATTCTTGCATAATTCATTTGCCAATGTCAGCTACATCTAATGTCTAAAAATTGTGTATCAGATTATTTAAAAAAAAACTGAATCCTTTGATTGCAAAAGCAAGATATAATTAATTCGAAAAGGTATTTCGCAAGGAGATTTTTCATCACTTGCTTAGGCCGGAGAAGAAAAAGAGATTGTGATTACAAAAGCTTGATATAATCACTTCAAAAAAGTATTACTTAAGGAGATTTTTTATCACTTGTTAGACCCAAGAAGAAGAGCTTCACTTCAAGCTTTCATTATAGTCAGGACCCTGAGGTATGAATAAGTCCCATTGATCTTCTGCTCACTCCAGCTTATTCCAAAATTGTTCAAGTCTTTTTGGGGGAGCATTTGGACATCTGTAAGAGTTATACGATGGTGTTGAAGCCAGAAACCCTTATATAGAGAGTGGTAATGTCTCTAAGCTCTACTTCTTCCTTTTTGTTTTTACCTACATCTAAGTCATCTTCTATCTCTTCTTTCTTGCCTTCACCCTCAATCTCAATGGGTGGAGGTGTTTTAAGATCAAAAGAATCAAGCTCATTCTCCCCCTTCTCAAACTCCATTTCTTGAGCTCAGATTAGTTACTGTACTCCAAGTAGATCCATGAAACAAACAAATTTCTCTTTACCAAGTGATTTGGTAAAGATATCGGCTACCTGGTCTTGTGTCTTCACATGAAGTAGATCAATCTGTCCTACAAGTACCATTTCTCTGATGAAATCATAATGAATCTCTATGTGTTTGGATCTAGTGTGATAGATGGGGTTGCTAGCTAACATCCATATACACCTCAGGTTGTATACATAACCCTCAAGCTACTCCATATATACCTCTTCAAGCAAGTCACCATTCATGAATGCATTTTTGACATCCACTTTTCATAATTTTCATCCCTTAGAAGCCACGAATGCAATGACTATTCTCACCATTTCCATCTTGGCAACCGAGCTGAAAGTCTCCTCATAATCTAGGCCGTATTGCTGTGAATATCCCTTTGCAATGAGCCAGGCTTTATACCTTTCCAATGAACCATCTGACTTGCATTTCTCTTTATAAACCCATTTTCTTAAATACATCGAGTACCTCATCCTTGTACTTTCGAATGTACAGCCATGTGTATCAGTTGAAATCATCTATCCAACCGACACTAGATTCTTGCAAATTTCGTTCCGCCATCTGTCCAATCGACAATAGATTCTTGGTAATAGAAGGTACATGTAGTACATCATGTAGGCTCTTCTTTCTATCGTCATAGCTGCAGCAGTCTACCTTCCTACTGGTGGGCTGTCTCGCACTCGTGCCCAAAATCTTTCCATCCCTTTTAGCTCCAAGTCTTGCATGACTTCTCGAACAATGTCCTTATGAAAAGATCTTTTCGGGATGAGAAGCTTGTATCCGCACTGCATTTTCCTTATCTCTCCAAGGGCAATAGTGCCCGGTTTCCATCTCCTCTTCTTCTCTGGTGGTCGTTGTGCTCTATGGGGAGCACCTGTTGTCTGCACTAGAGGAGGCTCCACCTTGTACTCCAGGTGGCAGGCTTTGGCATGACGCCTCTCCATGGCCGAGGAAATGGGGACATGCTTGCTTGGTGCCTACCATGCAAGCTCGAGGAGGGCAAGATGGAGAAGAGACAGAGGTTGGGGGTTCCCTCCTTCTCCTTTGTAGTTGTCCTCTCTCTTTTAGTGGATGTGGTGGCAATGGTAGTGGCAATGGCAGCTTCTCTCTCTCTCTCTCCCTCTCTCTCAATCTCCCTTGTGTTGATCTGTCTCTCTTCTTCTCTCTATACATCTCTTCATCAACAAAAAGAAAAAGAGAAATAAATAAAAGAGAAAAACAAAGAGAGAAGATATTATATATTTATCTCAAAGCTTGAAGAAGAATCCTTTCGCGCTTCTCTCCTTCTTCTTCTTCTCCTTCACGGGTTCCCTCATTCTTCTTTGCAGTTGTCCCCTCTATTTTTGTGGTGGATTGGCAGTGGCACTCTTTCTTCTTCATGTATAGCGGCGGCGGCGGTGACAATGGTGATGAGCTCTCTCTCTCTCTCTCTCTCTCTCCCTCCCTCCCTCCCTCTATCTCTCTCTCTCTCCCTCTCAAAGCTTTAAGCTCTCGCTCTCTCTTTCATTCTTTCTCGCAAATGTTTTCTCGGCAAATGTTACACTCAGGTTTTCGAAACTTTTTCCCCAGACCGGTGTTGTTATATGCGTCTCTATATGTGTCGCTATTTGCATTGCTTTTAAAATTAGCGACGCATATAGCGATGCTTTTAGTGACACCGCTTTCTTGCGTCGCAAATGGTCGTCGCTATTGCCCCATTCCCTTGTAGTGAAGATTGTGAGGTGTATCTTAATCAGCATGTCCCGTGTCCTTGCTCTCAATGCAAGCTTGTAATTAGACGAAAATGCTGATTGTCTATAAAACATGTACGACGCTTTGGTGAGTTTCAATCGGAGATCATTAATCAAGCGATCTTAAACTTTGAGCAATCGGTAAGAAAAGTATATATCAATCATGCATTGTATTTGCAAACTAATTGAATATCATATACAAAAACATTGGATGCAATTGTAAAATTTATTATAGGGAGGTGATGTCTCATCCCAAGAAGGAGTGCACCTATTGTAGCCAATTACAAGAGTTCGTGAGTATCCGATGGATGGAGTGCTTGAGCCAATCCATCGCTTGTAAGGCACTACCCAGTCTATACCGTCAATACCAAAGGAGATAGGTAGCCTTTCAGACTTTCCTACAATCTTGGAACTTGAGAGAGAGGCAATGATCGATGCATTGATGCCCATGGATATTGAGACATCTAATCTGCTTAGAGAAGAAGCATACGTATCATTATATGATGGATGTTGAGTATTTTACCTACAGACCCTACTTGCACTTCTAAGTGTACAAGTAAAATATGGGTGGAGCGATGCAAGACCGATACGTTAGGGAGAGACAATTTAGATCCAGAACCTTGAGAGAATGCCTCGTCCAGTGGAAAGATTATCCTGAGGAGGATGCCACCTGGATGGATGAAAGCACTCTCAACCAACAATACCCCAGCTCTTCTCGAGATGAGGACATCTTGATTCCTCCAAGGGGGAGAGAATGTAATATTTCCGCTCGAAAATATTACTAGACTCAACTCCTCGCGCTGTGCGTAAAACTCATACAAGGTTATCTCCCGCATTGTATTTACCGGCAACTCAATCCGTACCCCACATGCGCAAGAACGAGGCCTCTGCATTGTGAAAACGAGCCCACGGGTTCAAGTCTGGATAACCACCGGGAAACACCCGGACGTTGGCTACAACAATGGGAGGCAACGAGGGCCTGACTCTAGACAGGGGTGGTCCATCATCTTGGGAGTGGTGCCCAGAGGACTTATTTAGAGGACTTTTTAAGTTTTTTTTTGTTATTCTCGCTTTCTTATTTGCAATATCACGTGTACTAACAATCCTGTTTCTAACAGTTGTATTCTATTTTCTTTGTAACACTCCATTACAAACCATAATCCCACTGGCCTAGAGACTTGATATGCAAAGAGACACGATCTCATTACATTGATCAATAGTCTATATGCACATGGCAGCCTAGTAAGTCAATCATTTTTCTTTTCTATAGTTACTATTTTTATTAAAATGCATTATGTATGGTGGATTGATGTGTAGTTGTTCATTTTTCAAAGTCCATTCCATGCTTCTTTGCGTCAGGATGAGCTTTTGGATGGCGAGGATCTATAGCTCACGCTTGGATTCTTGCAGCACACATCCTCTTCTTTTTTGGTCATGTGATTTATGCAGGCATCTTCTATGTACTATATTGTTATTATCCTTTGTATCTTGCCATAATTCCATGATTTTTCATTAGCGTTCTTGTACTTATTCTATGTATTAGTCTTGTGGGTTCAAGTACTTTGCGCTCAACTTGACAAACATTGCACACTTTATGTAATATATCAAAAATTGAAATTCACAATTGAACCTCCTATTAAGGTTAATGGGAAAAAAAAAATATTCTTATCCTCCCGTCGGCGATGGTCGAGCTGGAAGGGAAGAGGGGAATAGAAGGGCCAGCAAGCTCTTCGCTAGAGCTTGCTCAGCCTTAAGGCCATGCGATGCAATACATAGGAGAGGGAGGATCCCCCTCCCCTCCACTATTTAAGCAGGAGGAGGCCATTGCCATAGAGGCAGCCGTGACGCTTGGAGGAGGTGAAAGGGAGCGCTGCCCCACGCTGATGCAGTTGACGAGAGAGCGAGAGAAGACTATTACAAGAGATCAAAACAAAGGATGCCATGGGTTGCAACAAATAAGGCTTTTAGGAGGTGCATTTGAGTTCATGCCTATTGGATATGGTATCAAGAAGATGACAACTTGGAGGACCCATAGAAGATGAAGAAAACAATCTAGAGATCTATATATTGTTAGAATATCAAGCTCCTATTACTCTTCAGTCAATCTATCTTTATGTGTGTGACTGACATTAGTTGGATACAGTTGTACGTGTGTGTGACATTCAATAATGCTAAAAATACACCTACAGTGAGTACATCTATGAGTGGTCCTATAGGTGATGGGTCACCTACAGTGAGTAATCTGAGAGCAACAATTTGGATAGTGAGTTGGGCATTCCATCTATTATGATGCCTGGAGCAAGGTAGAGTTGTTATGTACTGCCACATGAGAGGCAAGCTCAAAGTGAGCCACAGTTATGGAGATCTGAGAGAGTCAAAAAACCAGTTGATAGGTTTATATACATTGGTTATTCAGCCTGCCATTATGCATATATGGCTAGCGTGACAGGTTACAAAGAACCTACAAAGTTTGATGATGCAGTTACAGATGATAACTAGTGTGCTGCCATGGATGAGGAGTATACAACCCTACTTGAAAATGAGACATGGAAAGGGAGGACTCAAAATCCGGTGACAACTAGGATTTTGGCACATATCGGAGGATGTGCAGGTTCAGAGGGGGTGGATATCGTGATGCTATGCGGAACAGTGTGAAAAAGTATGGAATGCATAATCATCCGACTTCTTTATTGATCTAGAGAGTCAATGTGATCTGAGTCATTAGTACTAGTGTGAGTTGCATGGATTATCCAAAAATACTAGATTTTTGGATAATTTTAGCATTTTTTAATATTATTTATTGTAAAAATCGAAAAATTTTAGAAAAGCTTCTAGATTAGGATGGCATTCAAAAAGCAAGTTACTTTTTCAGCCACTTATGAGATTTTTCATAAAAAATGACAAATTGGCAAAATCGCATGCATCACGATCGTTGTTGACAGGCTGAAAACTGCAATTTGAACTAGAAGAGGAATAAGGAGTGATCTAGGAGATCTGTGAGCAGGTGTCCTATAGATTTATCCCTCTTTTGAAGCCAACTGAGCCATCAAATTTGGGTTACGAGTAGCAGAGAAGGAGCTGCTATTTCTGATCCATGTTTTTGTTCTACGAGGGAGCTCCAGGAGATCTAATGCCTAGAGAGTGCTTCTGAATAGTGCAAGACAAAGGACTTCAGGTTCTTTCAATACATATTGATTCAATTCATTGTGATTTGTCTTTGTTGTGTTTACATCTTGTCTATTCTCTTTCTTCTCTTCCATCTTCTATTTCTACTTCCTTCTACCTCTGATCCCCGGTGGATTCAACCTTTCGACAAAAACCCTCCAACAATAGTGTCGAAGTATTTGGTGTGTTGAAAGTCTTCGACATGGGTAAGTGATAGTAGGGTGAAGGGAGATTTAGGGAGAGGAGTAGATGGAAGAGAAGGGGCTCAAAGAAATAGAAGATGTAAAAGAATACTCATAGAAAGAAATAGAAAATGTAGAAGAATACTAACAGAGATGAAGTTTGTTAGTTTATTTTTGCATTATAAGAGGATCATTAATGGCACCTTATGAGGGTGGAGCATTGAGAATATTTAAACCCCTTTTCAATGTCCACCCACAGGTGACCTACATTCTTGGCCCAAATGTATCTTCCTTCTTCTTCCTTAAAACCACTAATTCCTTACAATCCTTGTGCAAATGTTCCTTCCTACCATAGTGATAACACTAAGCCTTTGACGTATTCTTCTTGTTAACTCTCTCTAAAGCTGCAAAAGTCTTATTGCAACCACCATACTGAGATGGAAGTATCCCATCTAATCATAAAGATGCATCATACTCAAGAAACATTGAGGACATATAGGTGAAGCTCACTCACCTTGATGATGTCTAGACCTACAAAGCATTGTCTACTCCATCAAACTCTCGAGGGAGCTTATAAAGCACAATTCCAACTAGATGAGCCTCTTGAGGTGCAAGTTGCATGTGACAAAGCGAATTCCATACTTGTAAAACACAAAGTAAGAAGGATTGGATAGTATCCTTAGATGCAAACTTCATCTACTAGAGTTGTCCATAGAGGGTCACTATATGCATTATTAAGGGATCCTCATACAATATCTAAAGCTTCTCCCATACCACTGAAGATATCCTCCAAGATGTGACCGTGAGTGGAACTTCTTTAAAGATACATATCTAACAAAAGAAGAACACTCACAAGCATCATCAAAATCCCATCTAAGCACAACTTCCTTATGGTTATCCTATTCCCAATCATTTGGAAGAGAAGTGGGAGGCTTAGGATGCACAATAGCTCTAGAAACCATGTATCACAATCACGTTTTATACCAACACTCCATGTTAAGTAATCATGACCATGAAGTTTGTCATCAACGGAGGAACAACAAGGAAAAGCCATCTAGAGAGGATAGGAATGATATATGACAAGCAATTCATCATTTAAAAAGGTGTGCTCAAATATGTGCAATGTTACACAAGAATATCATGACATGCTATGGTGTATGGCAAGGGATCTGAAGGCCTTGAACAATATGTACAACATGTTAAAAAGGGTGCCAATTCCAAATTTCCAAATTTCTATTGTATGAGCTCCACAAACATAATCAATAAGAGGTACTACAAGAAAGCTACAAACAAGCATATGAAGCACCCTAATTTTGAAAGCAAAGAATAGAGAGAGAGATTACAATGAAACACAACATAGAGTGCACAAAGTATGAGTTCACATGCGGTGATAATAGGAGTGAATCCATAAACAACTCCAAAATCTAAGATGATCAAGATAAAAATAGTCAAATACACTATCATAGGGTTGAAACCACCATTGCCTAGCTTGCACATGCATTAAATGTAGTAGTTGTTGATCAAAATGTAGACAAACAAGTGGTAAATGCAATCATCAATATTAAAATAATGTAAAAACTCAAAATGTACATGTAGTAACTAAGAGAAAACATAGATTGCAAGGGGAAAAAATGAGGTTGTTTTGCAATAATAATAATAATAGGCTGCCTAGGTTGCAATAGACAATAGGAGACTAATCAATAGCAAAACTGTGTTAGGAGAGGGTGTCCACAACAAAAAAATAACACCCGGAGGCCAAAACACGAACGCCTAATACCATGTTAGAAGTGGGTGTAATGATGGAAGCATGGAAGACTACTATAATAGATTGCACAACACAAAAGAAAAGAGGAAAAAAAAGAAAGCAAAATAACACTATAAAGGGAGAGCTCAGATGACATGCTTAGAAAATGGAGCCCATATACCAAAGAGGAAACAAAAGAAAACAAAAGAACACTATAAAGGGAGAATTCAGAGGACATGCTTAGAAAATGGAACCCATATACCAAATACGAGACAATCACATACAACAATGAGTCACTAGTTGCGTGGGCACTAGCACTAGCTCCCTCTCTCCAATAGGACCTGCATTAGAAGAGTGCAAGTGGGCAATTATATAGAATGAGGAGGAGGGAGCCAAATATATAGGCAATAATAATGCATCAAGTCAACCAGCCATAAATGCCAAAAATCACATGAATAAAGACAATTTAAAAATGCTTAAATTATCTACAATGCCTAGCCTATTAAACCACATGTAAAGACTCACTCATGAGCTTACTAAATTGCTAATAGAAAGGAGTGAACATGCCAACTTGGCTTGGAATGTTTCTTTGTAGTAGCTTCGCTCGAAGTAGCCTAGCATGAATGCTAGAATATTAGCAAAATAATTATTTAAAGTATGGAAAAAATAGTTAGATCTCCAAGGAGTGAATAAAGTCACTAAAGAGTAAAAAGATCTTAAACCAAATTTTTAATTGAATTTGAAATCAATTAGACAATGTCACATAACATTTGATCTTTAAAGTCAATTATACAATATTATGACCCCTACTGTATTAGGAGCATCCAAAATTTAGCCTTACACTATGATAAACTGATAAATCCAATATCATTTTCCATAGGTAATTAGGGAAGGTATACAAGTGAATATTTGATGAACTATTCCTCTGTTACCTGCAATTCAAATCCAAGAATGATCCACCATCTATCAAGGTCTTGTGAGGGTTGCATTCAACCATTGCTAGGTGATTCACAATTTCTCATTGGCTATAGGGGGTTTGGACTTTGTAAATGATAGCTACAAATGCCTTTTTTATATCACCTTTTCCCACTAATACTTGCCTAATGCGACCATGTGCTCGTGGGACAAGTGGGGTTTGATAGTCCACTCGCCCCACTTGCCCATGGTGAGACACAACAATAAATAACTATATATAAACAAATCATATCTATAGGCTATATCTCACTGTTTTAGCAAGACCAAAAGTTCATAATGTGTTAAATGAGTGTGCTATTGCAGCCCGCATGTTGAGAGAGAGAAAAAGAGTGTGTGAGTGAGTGAGTGAGTGTGTGTGTGTGTGTGTGTACAGGTGTGCATGCAATGTACAAAGTTATGATGATTGCATGCGATGGGGAACTGGGAGCATAAGCCTAGAAGCCAAGTGCATCGACAAGGTGGAGCTTTTCTTTCAAGAAAACTGTTGGAAGAGTTATGTTCAAAGGGTGATTTCAAGTTTCTGGAGTCTAATATACTTGGCACTAGATGGCAGCAAAGTGGATTCCAAGAATATTCCAATATGAAAATGAAGACTGGTCTGTATCATCAAGGCCAACTACATGAATTTCTCTGTCTTGAACTATCCAAGATGGAAAGAGATGGATCCATAAACAGTAGCTCTCAATCAAGAAAAAGTCAAAGTCAAATGGTGCTCAGACTTGATGAGAAGCATCTAGCTTCCATGGTTTACTTTCAAAGATCAGGTCGGCATCTCTTCAATCAGCAACTTCACTCGTCCATGGAGTGCTTCTGACTCTATATTGCTTAGCATATTTCATGGATTGGTGGAGAAAGAGCAAATTCTTGTCGCATACAAGATGCTCAAGAAAGGAATCAAACAATGGTCATTTGGGACTACACTGGAGGGGACTGGAAAGATCTGGACACTCTAAATAAACAGTTTCATCTATTATAGGGGAAGAGATTCTTGTTGTTGCCCCGGGTAGTACACTATATGTATACCCTCTATATCACGCGCATTCAAGGCCTATTTATAAATATCCTTATCTGTGAATTTTTTCTTACTATTCAATCTATAAGTAAGCCCTTTATATGGGACCCTTGTGTATATAAAAAATGTGTAAAAATGGTATTTTAAAAATCCCTTATGTTGAACTCACTTGATACATATGTATATTTATGAGTGGTCTCCCCGAGTGCTGGGTTGTTGTAGAGAAGGAACTCTTGGGGGCCACACATTTACTATACAATTTAGCTAAATAAGGAATTTAACTTCAGAGGAATTTGTTGGTTAAATGATAAACCACTTCTACCTATTCAAGAGAGGAAGGATTCACCCAGCAAGCTAGTCAATAAATTGAACAAGAGATGGCATGTCAATTGGAATCATCACCAATGGAATTATAGATTCATCATGATCTGGTTTCCTAGCATCCAGTTTAAAAAATCGAGCCTCTTATGATTCAGATGAAAGTTGTCTAGACATGCTCTAGAGCTAAAAAGCTAGGCATTGGTACAGCTCTATGCCCTCTGTGTCACAAAGAAGAGAAAACCATCCCCCATCTTTTCTTTTCGTGTCAATTTAATCGAAATGCTTTGAATCTGCTACAAAAAATGATTTTCCCGTTTCATCCCTCAACAACACCATATTGGGAAGTATGAAAATTTCTCACAAGTTTGGGACGCATGGTCAAAACTTTGGATTTTCCATAACTTGAACATCATTACTCCAAAATGAGCACTTTATGGCTCTTTATATTCCATTTTTCAAGTGCTTTCCAATGATAGGTCGCATGATATGGTGTTGAGGAACTTATAATAGACATGTTATCTACACTCCCCCCTTTTGTAGTATTCAAAAATGGAAATTGGGAGACTTCCAAATTCTCTAATATGGTGTTCAACCATAACACGAAAAGAATTAATTCTTGGTGAAATTTATGGGGTGCGTCCTGTCATTTGGAACTAGCTATGTAGTCAATTTTTGTGGCATATATGGATTTCTCGGAATAAAAATTTATTTGAATAGCTCAATGTAGATCTAGTGCATAGTTTTAAAGAGGAAATTTTGTTGTAGGTCAAGATTAAAAGAAAGCAAATGTCTAAAGACTGCAACAAGCATCCCTTAGCCCGAAATAAGAAAAAGGAAGATCCTATGAAGGACTAGGCATCGAGATGAAGAAATTCCTCATTCATGAAGAAAAGAGAAGGAAATTTGTGCGAGAAGCATGGTGTCTTGCAATGTTTGAAAAGCCTACTACTGTCAACACCCTTGATGTAATGGAAAATCAAGTTAGGAAATGAAAAGCTAAGCCAATGTAAATAGAAGTTAGCCAAGCTAAGTCTAGGCAGGTGGACTCTTGCTTCAGTCCACATTTTGTAATACTCCTCTTTTACATTTACTTTACTAATACAAGTTATCGTTTGCACAAATATATGTATATGTATATATATATATATATATATATGTATATGTATATATGTATATATATTATATATATATATAACATGCAGTCTTTTGTGAGCCCTATTTTGGCTGTTGACACTGGAGCACGTTTTCGGACCGGTGGTCCGGATATACTGTAGTCTGTCCCTCTCTCTTACATGAGAGAGAGAGAGAGAGAGAGAGAGAGAGAGAGAGAGAGAGAGAGAGAGAGAGAGAGAGAGAGAGAGAGAGAGAGAGAGAGAGAGAGAGAGAGAGAGAGAGAGAGAACTCAAGCTGCTTCATTGACTAGTCATGAGTCATTTATATAATTGCGCGTGGCCATCGGACACACCAACTTGAAACTAGTACAGGTCAACTTGGTACATGTGGGGTTGGGCGAAGTAGTGTAGTGGTCATTGGGCCTTGGCCTTCACCCTTAGCACTATCTCCAACGGGGTCTTTAAGACCTCGGGGAGATGGGATCAACGGCTCTCGTTGACCCCCTCCTCATGACGGCATCGCGGACGTCGATTCTTGGGCCAGTAAACCCATCCCAAATTCGTGACCCCGCCCAAATATTTAAACACGTCCAGCCAAAAAAGTGCATGTCGATGGGACTGGGGAGACGTGTACGTGCATGCGAAACTGGAGACGCCTTAACTCCTCATAATTGGGAGCCATCGAGAGAATGTGGCGCCGCAAACGAACAGGGTCCAGGTGACACGTGTGCGCATGCGAAGTCTCAGATGCCGCCTTTGTTTCTCACGAATGCGTCTCCAACTCCTGCACTATCGTTCATTCCGTTCTCTCTGTCTCTCTCTCTCACGACCCACAAATACAATAGCGTGCGCCATTGATACGGACCCTGTGACACTGCTACTCTCCCATAGGTTCAAGGATGCCATCAACGCACTCGGCCTGGTGCTAGACAGCTAGCCCATCCCTCAGCATTGTTGAACGTTGTCGTATTGCTGCGCATTCGAGGTGTGAAATCCACCCAAAAGTTGTGTGTGTGGGAGTTGATATTTTGTACATACTTAGTTGTTATGTTTGCATCTTTATTCTGTGTGGTAATATAGTAAAGAGGGGTCTTTTACTACCTTTTCTTTCAGCTGGGGGTGCACCTGATAGGTCCTCCTTCAATAATGGTGGGCATGAAGGGATGCTTTCAGCCTATGTTGAGCAGGGCAGATTGGAGAATGCCTTGCGATTGTATACACAAATGCAAGAAGAAAAGGCTTAGCAAAGGCGGTGTGTTTGGAAATAGGAAAATCACTTCATGCTGATGCCAAGAGGCAGGGTTTCACTTCAGATGCTTTTGTTGGCAACACTCTCATACGTGCATATGGGAGTTGCGGAAGCATGGAAGATGCACTGGAGGTGTTTTGTATGATTCCTCAGTATGATCTTATTTCATGTAATGCACTCCTTTCTGGTTATGGACAGGAAGGAAATATTGCAGCATGCCTGCAAGTATTTGAGGAAATGCAACCAGCAGGGATTATGGGTTAACTCCCAGTTTGAAACACGATTTGGTTATCTTAGATATTTTTGGGCGTGAGAAGGAAAAAGCAAGGAGGACTATTTTTGAAAGGGGAGTTTTGGAGGCAAAAGGACGATGAAGAAGGAGCTGAAAGAAGACGAAAAGGAGAAGTGGAAGATGACGAAGTTGAAGCTCTGCAATACGACGCAGAGGTTGAAGGTGAGGATGAGGATGCTGAAGCGAAGAGAGGTTGAGTTGAAGGAAGGGATGGTGTAATAAAGAATCTGATGCCAAAGACGAATGCAGGGTGACGATGAATCATCATCGAAATGACAGCGGAACGGGACGAGTGAAGACAAGGAGGGTGACTAGAAGACATTGAAGAAAAAGCAACAGTCGGCATTCTGCAGATGAAGACATAGGAGGGCGTGATTTGAAACCACAGCATGGCAGAAAGTGACAACGTGAAAGCTGACGCTGAAGCGGGAGGATAAGAAGAAGTCCAAGCCTGTTTATCTGGAGGAGACCCTTGCACATCAGCTTATTGAAAACAGCCCTGATTTCATCGACGGTAAGATTAAGAAGGGAATTATCACTTATGCTGAAGAGCAACAGGCTTTGAAGGATGAGTTTTTGCAAAGCGCAGCTGGGGCCGAAGATGATGAGGAGAACATGGGAGGAAACAATGGACGAATGTTTGGTATTGTGGAAGGCGAAAGAAGCCGATGACGTTCTCTGATCTGCAAAGGACAATGGGATATATCGAGTGCAGGGCACATCTCTGCTGGGGACACATCACTTATATCTGCAAAGAGGGAATTGCAAGAAGAACTTGGAGAGTCAGAGGTTTCGATGGTGAAGTACATCCGGTGGAAGGAGTACAAAGACCTTCTAAGCAAAGAGTCATTGGGCTAGGGCAACTACAGAGACGATGGTAAAAATTGGAGAGAACCAGGTGCCTTATGTTGCTTTGGTGGATCATGGTTTAGAGATTAATCTCATAGTTCGTGGAGTTTATGAGAGTAACAGATGGCCTATGGATGTAGAGCATGGGTGGCGTATGAGAGCTGCCAACAACACTGCAGGTGATCTATATGCTGCATGTCCCAATGTCAGGGTTTCTATTGGGGATGTAGAGGAGGATTTCCATTTCTTTGTGCAGGATTCATGCTCTTATTCCATAATTCTTGGATAGCCATTCATCACAGAGATGCATATGGAAACAAAGGTAATGGATGATGGATCTACTTATGCATAGATTCGCAGTAAAGATGGCATGAGAGCAGTTCAGTTTATGACTGTGTGTGTGAACCATGTTAGAAACATGGATACTCTCAGAGATGCACCTTTGCCCACTGTGAGGGATTCGGGTTTTCATTAGGTACCGCCGTTTCACGAGACGACAGTGGTACAGAGCAGAGGAGATTGGAGTTCTCGCCTCCTGGCAGCAGTGTTTTCTCCTCCGATTTTGTTGGGATTTCAGCAAACAGTTCAATGAGCTATCAGAAGACTTCTAAGTTGCCTAGAGCTGCCAGGCAGTACATATGCAAGAAGGAGAAAAATTTGAAAAATGCAAGAATTTTGGAGGATGATGAACACATAGATGGGATGTATGACAGTATGATTTGTGCAGATACGATGACAGAGATGGAAGATGTGCTGGAAACTGATATGCAGAGTTGTCACAGTAATGTATTAGTGCAATCCCTGGACATGTTTCATGAAATTGTAGATTTTGTGTCACAGATTGAGTCAGAAGCTGAGGTGGCACAGCAAAAAGTGTTGAGTGCTGAAGAAATTCAGCAAACAGAGTTTCCGGCTGAAAATGATCAACTTATAGCGACACAGAGGGCTGAAAACTTTCAGCCAACAGAGTTTACTGCTGAAATATTTCAGCATCCAGAGTTTAGGGATGTTCCTATGCAGTCCATAGAGCAGAGGGCTGAGGATATTCAGCCATTGGAGTGCAGAATTGCTGTTTTACAGCAAGATTTGAGTAATGCAGAGGATCATAATGAAGCCAGGGTTGACATGAAATACAAGACTGTGGATAAGAAGGTGAAGCGGTAACTGTACCACTTCCACCTGACAGTGATCAGCAAATAGAGAGGGCTGCCAAACAGCCAATTTTGAGGAATCCGGAGCATATAGGCCATAAATTTTCAGCAGAGACTCTTGCTGAATTGAAAATTGGAAATGGTGATTTCTTGCTATCCACAGGGAAGCAATGCTTTCAGGAGATGATTGAGCGACATGGAAGGGGTTTTGCTTTTTTCCTGCATGAGATTGGATGTGTGAATCCAGATATTGTTGCTCCTATGGTGATCTTTACTATTCCTCATATTCCATGGAACCTCCGACCTATTCCAGTGCCTAAGGCACACCTGCCAAAGTTGATTGATTTATTGAATGAGAAAATCAGGATGGGAATTCTTGAGCCTTCATCTGCACCATACTCAAACAGGTGGTTTACAGTTCCAAAGAAGAATGGTACTCTCCGATTTATACAGGACATGCAACCAGTAAATAGAGTTACTATCAGGAATGTTGGTATAGGTCCAGTTGTGGATGAGTTTGCAGAAGCATTTGCTGGACGTGCCATCTATTCTTTAGGTGATTTGTATTCGGGATATGATCAGTTTCAGTTGGCTTTGGAAAGTAGGGATATAACCACCATGAGAACTCCTATTGGGCTTGTCAGGATGTGTACCTTGCCTCAAGGTGCCACTAATTCTGTTGCGCATATGATGAATGCCATGCATAAGGTTCTTCGTGATTATATACCTCAGCTTACCATGCCTTTCTTGGATGATGTGCCCATTAAGGGGTGTGCAGAAGAAGAGAAGAATGAGAGTTTAAATGAGCAGGGATGCAGATACTTTGTGGCTGATCAAATTTCAGCTTGTGAGAAGATTTTGGCCAGGTTAGAAGAAGTGAACTTGACACTATCAGGGCAAAAATTAAATTGGAGTGAATGAGGTTGTCATTGTTGGACATATGTGTGGATATTATGGCAGGAAACCCTCACCTGATAAGGTGGATGCTATAAATAAGATTACGGAGTATTGTTCTACCACTTCAGAGGTACGAAGATTCATTGGAGCTTGTGTGTTTTATATGATTTGGATACCCCATTTTGCACACATAGCAGATTGTTTATATGAGCTATTTCGAAAGGGGCAGAAATTATTTTGGGATGAGAGCCACACTAGAGCCATGCGGAAAATGAGGAAGTTATTGCAGATTTTTTGGAAGATGGTGAAAAGATGGTTTGGGCTGTATATAGTCAGATATGTCTTTGATAATGCAACATATGAGCTGACAGAATTGGATGGGACAGTGCTTAGAGTGCATATTGCAGGAAAAAGAATTAAGATTTTCAAGAAAAGAGATGATGAGGATTATGCATTGGAAGAATTTGCAAGAGAAGAGCAACGACAAGAAACTCCAATAGAAGAGACAGATGACATGACAGATAATCTTGTTGATATACCGGAAATGCACAATGAAGAGATTGATCTGTTTGTGGATCTTGATGATAACGATCATGGGTGGTTGGCCCATCCGGAGGATGCGCAGGATTAGAGGGGGTGGATGTCGTATTGCTGCGCATTCGAGGTGTGAAATCCACCCAAAAGTTGTGTGTGTGGGAGTTGATATTTTGTACATACTTAGTTGTTATGTTTGCATCTTTATTCTGCGTGATAATATAGTAAAGAGGGGTCTTTTACTACCTTTTCTTTCAGCTGGGGTTGCACCTAATAGGTCCTCCTTTAATAATGGTGGGCATGAAGGGATGCTTTCAGCCTATGTTGAGCAGGGCAGATTGGAGAATGCCTTGCGATTGTATACACAAATGCAAGAAGAAAAGGCTCAGCAAAGGTGGTGTGTTTGGAAATAGGAAAATCACTTCATGCTGATGCCAAGAGGCAAGGTTTCACTTCAGATGCTTTTGTTGGCAACACTCTCATACGGGCATAAGGGAGTTGCGGAAGCATGGAAGATGCACTGGTGGTGTTTTGTATGATTCCTCAGTATGATCTTATTTCATGTAATGCACTCCTTTCTGGTTATGGACAGGAAGGAAATATTGCAGCATGCCTGCAAGTATTTGAGGAAATGCAACCAGCAGGGATTATGGGTTAACTCCCAGTTTGAAACACGATTTGGTTATCTTAGATATTTTTGGGCGTGAGAAGGAAAAAGCAAGGAGGACTATTTTTGAAAGGGGAGTTTTGGAGGCAAAAGGACGATGAAGAAGGAGCTGAAAGAAGACGAAAAGGAGAAGTGGAAGATGACGAAGTCGAAGCTCTGCAATACGACGCAGAGGTTGAAGGTGAGGATGAGGATACTGAAGCGAAGAGAGGTTGAGTTGAAGGAAGGGACGGTGTAATAAAGAATCTGATGCCAAAGACGAATGCAGGGTGACGATGAATCATCATCGAAACGACAGCCAAACGGGACGAGTGAAGACAAGGAGGGTGACTAGAAGACATTGAAGAAAAAGCAGCAGTCGACATTCTGCAGATGAAGACATAAGAGGACGTTCTTTGAAACCACAACATGGCAGAAAGTGACAACGTGAAAGCTGATGCTGAAGCAGGAGGATAAGAAGAAGTCCAAGCCTGTTTATCTAGAGGAGACCCTTGCACATCAGCTTATTGAAAACAGCCCTGATTTCATCGACGGTAAGATTAAGAAGGGAATTATCACTTATGTTGAAGAGCAACAGGCTTTGAAGGATGAGTTTTTGCAAAGCGCAGCTGGGGCCGAAGATGATGAGGAGAACAGGGGAGGAAACAATGGACGAACGTTTGGTATTGTGGAAGGCGAAAGAAGCCGATGACGTTCTCTGATCTGCAAAGGACAATGGGATATATCGAGCGCAGGGCACATCTCTGCTGGGGACACATCACTTATATCTGCAAAGAGGGAATTGCAAGAAGAACTTGGAGAGTCAGAGGTTTCGATGGTGAAGTACATCGGGTGGAAGGAGTACAAAGACCTTCTAAGCAAAGGCCATCCAGATTATGTCCCGTATGAAGCTGACGATGCATATGGAAAACTTTTCTCTTTACTGCAAACAAGGTACGAGGAAAATACAGAAGATAGACAATCGTCTATTAGAATGAAGCTTGAGCGGTACATCCCTGTCAAATTAACTTGCAAGGAGTCAAGTTCATAAAGATGGTGATTATCATAGAGCAGTGCATGTATGGATTTATGCAGAGTCCACTGGGCTGTTGTTATAGAAATGTGCTGATATTAAAGATTCATGGTCAGGGTCAGATGCCGTATAGTCTACAAAGGAACAGGGGAGCTTAATTGCAAAGGACCAGGTTCGCATAAAGGATATTATGGGAGCAGAGAGTTATAAGGACTGCAAATTCTATCCCTGTTAAATGTGGGTTGGTGCTGCCATTCCGTCAACATTCTTATCTTTTTGATTGCACCCTTCACCTCAGAACGAAGTGGTTTTCATTCAATCCTCTTAGCTTGCTTATTGAGTGTTGCTGCCTTGCATGACCCAAGAGGTGGCATTTATTCAACCCCTTGATTGATTGATTGATTGATTTCGGAGAGCTTCACGATCACCCAAGGTTTGAGTCTTGAAAGGCTTGATTCGAAGAGCATTGTTGGCCTACATCACTGTACAGGCCCACTATAAGCAGAGCATCATTCTCTGGTTGACTGTTACAGATTTTTTTTATCTATACAATAGAGTTGTATGTATCTACAAAAACTGTACCTGAATACAAAGATGCCTTCATGATCCTATTCCAACCCCTTAGATCTTACTTCAGATTTCCTTGTTCCTTTGGAAAAGACAGGCTGTCAACATGACATGTATTTTTGTCAAGATGTTTATTGGAAAGGTTCCCATTCAGATGAAGCTGAATGTATGTCTCATATTATCTAAAATTGAGCTTTCAAATTGAATCTGATCTCGCTAGATTGATCTTCTATCCTGAAATTATTCAAAGTCCTTTGTGGTCGCAACTTTGCTTTCGAAACCCTTCGATAGCGTCCACATCTGCATCACACATGGCTGCAGGAAAAAAGAGGTTCAGATGCATCATAAATGCTAGACAGCCAACCCATCTTCTAAATAGATCTTTTCGGCTGAGAGTTTCAATCTTTGTTTCAAGGCCATTTGATGCACAAAATCTTTGATGCACGGTTAACAAGGATTCCAATTCTTTGATGCATTTGAGGATCTTTGTTATCACTTAAATAAATGTCTGTTGTTGAGATGCTTCTCTCAAACTTTGATTTTTGACAGTTTTGTTGCCAAAAAGATAATTCTACACTATGTTTTTAATCCATAGCATTGTTGTACGGCCCTAAAATGGTCTTGATTCTTGATTATGCCACATTGGTCTTGATTCTTGATTATGCCACATGAGTCTTATGAAATTGTGTCTTACGAAACATGTCTCATGAAGTAAGAAAGCACACTATTTTTTATGTTTCCAACTACATGACTTGTAGAGGACAAATGAATGACATTCAGGATAATTCTTGGGTATGCTATTGTCATCCCTTCCAAACAATCGATCTTGTCCTCCATTCCAAATATATTATCTTGTTGTTGTGATTGTAATTTGTAAAGCTCTTTCTATTTCTATGGTTTGTTGCACTCTCATGGTAATGGAATGATGATACATAATAAATGTTTATTATAAGATTAATAACAAGGGCTATGGGGTCTAGGTATACGTGACTAACCATTGCTTGAATAATATTGTTGTTGTCAAGATGTGCCTCCAACAATAGAGGAGTTGTCTATGCAAAAACCACTTATAATAACAAACGTAGCTCTTCGAAAGATGCCAAAAAGATAATTCTACACTATGTTTTTAATCCATAGCATTGCCAACTACATGACTTGTAGAGGACAAATGAGTGACATTTAGGATCATTCTTGGGTATGCTATTGTCATCCCTTCCAAACAATCGATCTTGTCCTCCATTCCAAATATATTATCTTATTGTTGTGATTGTAATTTTTAAAGCTCTTTCTATTGCTATGGTTTGTTGCACTCTCATGGTAATGGAATGATGATACATAAGAGATGTTTATTGTAAGATTAATAACAAGGGCTATGGGGTCTAGGTGTACGTGACTAACCATTGCTTGAATAATTTTGTTGCTGTCAAGATGTGCCTCCAACACTAGAGGAGTTGTCTATGGAAAAACCACTTATAATAACAAATGTAGCTCTTCGAAAGATGCCAAAACAAAGATGATTATGGTAATTACATGTCTATATGAAAATTAATGGACATCATAATGGAGGTGGAATCATTGTTTAGTGAAATTATTCAATGCAAAAATAATCCAGATACGGCCTAATTAGATAGATTAGAGTTGACCATGCCTACTATAGTTGGGTACATGCATATCTATGGCATGATAACCATGCCTGCCAAGGATATGATTAGTTAGGTGATGGAGTCTCTAGTTAGCCATTGATGTGCCTAGGATTTGGGTTTCTCTAGCCAATCAGATTGCTAGTAAGATCACTGATATAGTATTGAATAATAAACGCTACATATTAGAGTGGTCATGTACTTGTTGTCATGTACTTGGGTTTCTCTAGCCAATCGGATTGCTAGTAAGATCACTAAGATAGTATTGAATAATAAATGCTACATATTATGGATTACTCATTTCTTGTTGTCATGTACTTGTCATGATGGATTACTTTATGAATTCTGTTATGTTACATGGTTTATGTCATGGTTATGAGTAGTTATGGACTACTCACTTTTTGTTGTAACGTACTTGTCATGGATTAGGTGACATGGATTTTTTAATGGATTATGAGTAATTATGTACGATACCGTGTCATGGATTATATCATGGAGTACTCACTTCCTTTGCACTTAGTTGGCATGTACTTGGTTATGAGTAGTTATAAACTTCTCACTTTTTGTTGTTTTGTGACATGGATTATCCAATGGTTATGAGTAGGTATGCACGCTTTTACCTCTGGCAAATGGCTCCATGTACTCACAGCCATCCTTCGTCGGATGTCCATTCGCGAAAAAATACCAGAGTAAGATGCCCTATTTAATATTTGTTTAGGATTTTCTTGACGTTCATTATTGATTTCTCACATATTGTGTAGTTCCGTTTCTTTTTTTTTAGGTTGCATCATCTCCTCGACGTACTCGTAGAGGGGTTCGGGCGACAGGTGCATCTCAAACATCCATCGAAAGAGATGTGCCGAGCTATACTCAGGTAAGTGTTTACCCTACTTTCGGTTTTGTTAGTAAGCATACTCCTAAGATGTGATACTTAATAGAATGTCACATTACATAGGAAAACCCACCATACATGGAGATCACACTACCTAATGGGTCTCTTTCCCGTCAGTGCCGTGTTGATATTCTTTGTCCGAAGAGGCATGTCAACATAAAGAGACGGGCAAGGATGATACAACATTTGAAGGATGAGCATGGTATCCATTATGATATTCCATGTCGAAAGACTGTCCGCCGTCCCATAGGCACACAGCATGCTTGCCATACTGTTGGTGCTTGGCACCGCCAGACAGAGACTCGGTTCTCTAACCTTGAAAGAAAGTTGAGTTTGGCCCGGAGTAAGTATGAGAAGGCTCAGTATGTGAGAGCGAGCTCATTATGGGACTTACTCGAAGATGCTGAGCATACCATGGAGAGGCAGGAGTATGTGGAGGCATTTGTGAGTAGACAGATGGGCAAATATGATTCCAAAAGAGATGAGTGTGTGCGGAGAACTCAGAGTTGAATAGCAGATGGCTACCAAAAATATGTAAGTCTCTTACCTGATATTGTTTTTTCTTCTATAGTGTCATATGCGAATGCAATTTTATTACCTTGGCCTTGAGTTTATCATTTTTTATATATGTATATTCACTCACAAGTTGCCTTCCTTAGAAACGACCTCGCACACGAGAGTCTGAGGATGTGCCTCATATTGATGATGAGGGTCAAGTCCTAGACCACCATCCTAAGTTGCAAATAGTGGAGCGAAACTTTCAGATGGAGATGGATAGCTTGTTGCGGACTGGTCCTCCATCCAAGTGGCGATGTTATAGATTTTCAGGTTAGTTTATGGGCAAGTTTGTGGCTTATGGTTATGGTTATGGATTATGTTATGGCTATGCTAGGATTATGATGGTTATGTTAAGGTTATGGTTATAGTTGTGGTTATGGTTATGTCATGTCATGGTTGTGCTATGGTTATGTTAGGTTATGGTTATAGTTATGGTTATGGTTATGTTATGTCATGTTAGGTTAACGCTTTAGGATTATGGTTATGGTTATATTTATGGTTATGGCATTGTAGGGCGAGGGGAGTAAGCGCTTCACGTCACTCCTCCTATCACCTCAACCCACCCCAATCACCATCTCCTCCCCTCTTGAGTATCCAAGCAATGCTCCCCATTGCATATTCACAATTGGATGTAGTTTGGTTGACATCTTTAAGAATGGCTCTCCTGTCAAGACGAAGGGGCAAAAAAGTGCCACCTCAAGGTGCGTTATTATTAATTGTAATGCTTTCATTGTGTTGTATTTCTTGTACTTGTGCTTGGTTGCATTGTTTGTGGTTTCTTTCTGGTATTATTTTAGGTTAGAGAGTTTCGTACATATCGAGTTCGTGACTCTATGTTTGAAACTCCGTGTGGATGTCGACCATGCTTTGTTGGATGCATTGTGGTGCGTAGAGGAAGCATCCACCCGTACTATGAATTTGTTCACCATGTAAGTTTACTAAACTAGTTATAGCTTTCTTGGTGGTTGCCTGATGATTAGGGCTAGGGGTTTTGTTATTTCACTAAACTAATTTTGGCTTTCATTCATAGTTGGATGGAGTATGTGATTCCAAGAGATCACGTGCATGATGTATGTTTCGTGGATAGTCTGTGGTTTCCATACATCAATATGGTTGAGCCACAAGAGGATAGTGTTTCGTTGAGAAATTACTTTGATAGCCGTGATCCCACGAGGGCCACATTTATATTTTTTCTAGTGCTTGTGAGGTTTGTAGTCCCTTTATGCATACTTAATGGAAATGACAAATCATAGCCCTTTGATGCACTAGTTTTAATAGCATTCTTTGATGTACAGGTCACATTGGTGCCTTTTTGTGGTCTTCAACCCTATGCTAAAAAGGGTTGAAAAATTACCTGGTGATCAGGGAGCCATCCTATGCCTTGACTCGTTGGAATGCACTGATTTCACGGCATGTCTACCCTATGTACACAGGTATCTTAACAATCTATATGCATCCATGTAATATGTATTATGTTCATCTCTTTTGTGTCTATGTTTCAGGGCCGTGTTTGCATTATCGAGGCTTTGTACTGACCCAGCGTGCGCCAAGTTTCTATCGGACGTGGATAAAATGAAGCTCATCCACATTAAGGTGTGTCACTATAGTGTTAAAGTAATGCTGTCACTTAGAAATGTAACATAGGGAAGTTCACATAAAGATGACTAGAATCTCTTTTCACAGGCCCCTCAACAAAAAAATGCAGTAGATTGTGGATTCTATGTGATGGCTTTCATAAGACTACTCATCGAGGGTGGCGTGGTTGGAAAATCAACTAAAAACTGGGTAATCCTATACTGGTATAATTGCTTTTGCTATGCAACTTTGAATGGTCTAGTGTGCATACGTTGTCGAAGGGTTTGTGAAAGCAATGTCGCAACCACAGAGGACTTTGAATAATTTCAGGATAGAAGATCAATATTAGTAAAGCTTTGTTGTGACAACATGAACTTTTAATTCAAACAGTTAATTATTGTCTAAGTTCAAATCCACAGTTGTTAAAGATCCGTCTTTTCTCACAGCAAGATTGTTCTAGCCTGGACATGCAATGAAAGCTCTATCTCTCTGTTTACTACAAGTCAGATTGTTAAACTCTATAGTGCTTTTACTGTATTCTTTGATCTCTTCCCATTCATAGTTATTACTATGTCTTAAGCACCTTCATCAGTGCTAAGTTCAGAACTTTGAAAGCCCATGTACTGCAACCAGCAGCAGCCCAATAGCAGCATAAGTACGCATGAATTCAAAGAGAAAGAGACTAGCTGGCCAAGCATAACATCCAGTGCTTTCTTCCAGCATGTTTGAGGAGACCCTGATTGTTATTACCAACTCTTTTATTCTGGATGCACAAATCTTTCCTGACTGACAGTTGCGCCTCCTTTCGATTACAGTTCTACCGCTTCTTTGATAGACTTCAGCCTAGAAATGACTGCATAGCAGTCAATGGTGCTGCTCTCGGCTCTTAAGATGGCAGAAATCATGAGCTCTCCTTAGTGTAATTCTCTTCTTCTGTGTCGCATGCAGGTCACACATCCTTTGAACGAGCTTCACATCACAGACCTTGCCAAAGTTGGATCTGCTACAATAAACCTGCCCGTGATAGACACTCCAAGAACACGCAGTCTGGGGTGCTAATTGGCTCTATTCTTCGGCCGAAACACAGAAATCAACATGCTAACAGAAAGCCTCAAATATGGATGGCTGAGGGGGTAGGTACTGTCTACATCTGGGTGCTTTCGGTCCCCCTGTTCTCTTCATCTCAGGTGCCAAAATCTGTTTTTGTGTGTACAAATCTGGCAATGTGGATATAGGCTTTGATGCCAGTTACAGTTGGGTGAATCGACGGTTACACACATGGACATACTGAAGGGAAGCTTCAATCCACTTGCTGTTGGGAATCTCAACCCCACCAACACGAGCACATCGAATATTCAAGCCTTGAAGCTTAGAAGAGGCGATGCACTGCTTGCTTTGAAGCGGCGTGAGAGACGAGGCTGTAAGGATACTCAGAGCCGGTGCCAGGACGGAGGCCGCCATCGCCAAGAGCGTCTCTCTACTTCAATCGTCCCTGTAGCAACACTCACGGGGCTGTTATCCTCTTCCCTAAAGCGCAACTCCCCTCCGCACAATGCCTCCTTCTATATATGATCCTCCCTCTGAAGCTCTCCTCCACCAAGGCACCCGTCCTCCAAAATAGCATAGTTAGCTTTTTCCTCTCCACGTTCAGGTCTGCAATCCTGATTCTGTCGCTCTCCTCCTGGTTTCGCAGGCTACGATTGATGAGGATTCCCAAGCTCGATTCAAAAACTCCTCTGTTCCTCCCTGTTCGGCTGTAGTTCATCGTTATTGGCTTCCCTTTTCTGGATATGCAAGGACTCCCGTGATCCATGTCCTCCTCTCCGCAGAGCTCTTCGACTCCCTCGACTCCCTCGACTCCAATCAATGCTTTTTTCCCCCCTTGCACCCAAAGCTCCAGCACTTCGTCTGCGCAAGGCTTCAGCACTCTGTCTCCCGATTTAGAGCTTTCTCCCCCCAGCTTTTCGTCGTTTTCTCCCCTTTTTCCGCCTTCTGATTCCTCATCCAAAAATGTCGTATGCCAGATCCATCAATCCCAGAAAAAATCCTCCAAGCTCCAAGTTCAGCGTATCCTGAAATGTATGCATTCCATGAGATTACATCATGAACTGGCAGCATGTCAAAGACACGGTGTGCTTCAGCAAGTAAGCCACTTCTGCCATACATGTCTACCAGTTTGTTTCCAACATAAAGCTCACTCTCCAATCCTTTTTGAGCTACTTCTGAATGTATCTTCTGACTTGTGTCCAGTGGTCCTACACTACCACATGCTTTCAAGCAGAGAACATAAGTTACAGCATCTGCAGACACACCCCCTTGTTGCATAAGCATGAAACATGTGAGCACTTCCTCACCAAAACCATGTTTGGAGTAGCCTGTAATGAGGGCAGTCCAAGAGACTGCATCACGAATGGGTAAGTTGTTGAAAACATGATGCGCTTCCGCAAGGGAGCCAAATTTCCCATACATATCCACAAGAGAGTTGCCCACCAGGGCTACAAGCGCCACATTTACCATAGATACTAATAAGTGTGCTATTAACAAAAGCATCTGAAGTGAAGCCCTTCATGTGAGCATCTATACTCATACGCAGAGAATAAATGTAATCACAACAACTAAGTATGCATAAAGTATTAAATCGCACACACAACTTTCGGGTGGTTTTCACACCTCGAATGCGCAGCAATACGACATCCACCCCCTCAAATCCTGCGCATCCTCCGGATGGGCCAACTACCCATGATCGTTATCATCAAGATCTACAAACAGATCAATCTCTTCGTTATGCATTTCCGGTAGATCAACAAGATTATCTATCATATCATCTGTCTCTTCCATTGGAGTTTCTTGTCGTTGCTCTTCTCTTGAAAATTCTTCCAATGCATAATCCTCATCATCTCTTTTCTTGAAAATCTTGATTCTTTTTCCAGCAATAGGCACTCTAAGCACTGTCCCATCCAATTCAGTCAGCTCATATGTTGCATTATCAAAGACATGTCTGACTATGTACGGCCCAAACCATCTTTTCACCATCTTCCGAAGTGCAGTATGTTGATTTTCAAGGCTGCTATCAAAGACCAATACCCAATCTCCCTCTTCTATTGCTCTTGGCCGTAAGCGATGCCTACTGTCAAACCTGTCATTATTCCTTAGTCTAGCAACCTTCAACCTGTCAATAGCTAGCTGAATATCCTCAGGTCTCCTCTCCAACTGTCGAATCCGAAGAGCTAAGAGCTCCTCTCTCGTCAAATCCTCCTGCCAAGGTAAAACTGACCAAGTCAAAGCACAAGTCTCAATCGGCATAACAGGTTTCTGACCATACATCAACTCTGCAGGCATATATCCTGTGGTAACACTATGAGTCGTACGATCAGCCCATAACGCAAATGGTAAAAGTCTTGGCCATTCTCCAATCCGTCCTCTGCATGCTTTGGCTAATGCTTTCACTATCGGCGGATGCCCTCTTTCACTCTTTCCATTTCCCTCTGGATTATATGCTGTGGTTAGAGCCAATTTGATTCCTAGCTGAGAGAAAAACTCCCTAGCTTCATCTGCATCCAATTCACCACGATCCGCAGTGATCTTACCCACACAACCATACCTGCAAAAAATTTCCTCCAATAAGAACTTACACACTGCACTAGTGGTCTTTGTTCTCAAAGATCTGCCCTCAACATGATTAGTAAGATCCTCTCTAGCCAAAACAATGTATCTCATCTGCCATAGACCCATAGGCATGGTAACCAAATCAACTACCCACTTATAATGAATGCATAGTGGATAGGTCGGATGAAGCTCATCTCAATGACGCACTACTGAATACATCTGACAGTCTCTGCAAGTCTCAACAAAGTGAGAAACATCTCTGTACATGCCTTTCCACCAATATTTCTCCTTGATTTTCTCATAAGTAGCCCATACTCCTCTATGACTAGCCCAAGGACTCTCATGAAACTCCCTCATCACCTGTAACTGTGTTTCTCTATCGCAGACAACCTGCAAAGGTAATCCGCCTCTTTTCTTCGGATGCTTCCAAAGAAATCCGTCCTTGAGAAAATAACCATAGGCTTTCCTTCTGATCTTCTTGAACTCTTCATCTGTCCATTCATCTCTTTTTCTTAGTGTACTAAGATACCTGCCAATCTGTAACCAATCTCCAACATAAAGTTCTTCTATGAAAGCCACAATATCATAGACATGACAAACATGATCAACCATAGTGGCTGAAATTTTTGCATCATCCTCTTCTGCAAGTAGAGTCTCCTCATCATCATATCTGGCTCTAGATAACATATCTGCCACTGGATTATCCTTCCCTGCTATGTGTTTAAATTTCGGATTTAATGACTTGATGTATGCAATCCATCTCAACATAGCTATATCCGGAGTAGAGCAACTCGTGATCATGCCAATCAATGGCAAGCAATCTGTCTCTACCACAACTGAAGCTCCAATAAAGTACTCCTTGTCACATTTGAGAGCCGTGACAATCTCCAATAACTCCCTCTTGATTTGCGGATATCTCCTCTGTCTCTCGTTTAGGACTTTCGTCCCAAACCGAATAGCATACCTATTTCCATCTGCATCATCTTGACCCACAGCCCAACCTATGCCAATTGGACTAGTGTCAACTGTCAATACAATAGGCCTATCACAATTATAATCTGCTTTCCTGAGAGTAGGAGCATTCTGCAATAACTTCTTCAATTTCCGCATGGCTTTAGTGTGGCTCTCATCCCAATAGAATTTCTGCCCCTTTCGAAGCAGCTGATACAAACAATCTGCTATGTGTGCAAAATGAGGTATCCAAATCATATAAAACACACAAGCACCAATGAATCTCCGTACCTCTGAAGTAGTAGAACAATACTCAGCAATCTTGCCTATAGCATTCACCTTATCAGGTGAAGGTTTCCTGCCATAATATCCACACATATGCCCAACAATGACAACCTCATTCACTCCAAAAACAGATTTTTGCCCTGAAAGTGTCAAGTTCACTTCTTCTAACCTGGCCAAAATCTTCTCACATGCTGAAATATGATCAGCCACAAAGTATCTACATCCCTGCTCATCTAGGCTTTCATTCTTCTCTTCTTCTGCACACCCCTTAATGGGCACATCATCCAAGAAAGGCATAGTAAGCTGAGGTATGTAATCACGAAGGACCTTATGCATGGCATTCATCATATGCGCAACAGAATTAGTGGCACCTTGAGGCAAGGTACACATCCTGACAAGCCCAATAGGAGTTCTCATGGTGGTTATGTCCCTGCTTTCCAAAGCCAGCTGAAACTGATCATATCCTGAATACAAATCACCCAAAGAATAGATGGCACGTCCAGCAAATGCCTCTGCAAACTCATCCACAACTGGACCTATACCAACATTCCTGATAGTAACTCTGTTCACTGGCTGCATATCCTGAATAAATCGAAGAGTACCATTCTTCTTTGGAACTGTAAACCACCTGTTTGAGTATGGTGCAGATGAAGGCTCAAGGATTCCCATCCTGATTTTCTCATTCAACAAATCAATTAGCTTTGGCAAGTGTGCTTTAGGCACTGGAATAGGTCGGAGATTCCATGGGATATGAGGAATAGTAAAAATGACCATAGGAGCAACAATATCAGGATTCACACATCCAATCTCATGTGGGACAAAAGCAAATCCCCTTCCATGACGCTCAAGCATCTCCTGAAAGCATTGCTTCTCCATGGGTAACAAGAAATCACCATTTCCAATTTTCAATTCAGCAAGTGTCTCTGCTGAAAATTTATGACCAATATGCTCCGGATTCCTCAAAATTTGCTGTTTAGCAGCCCTCTCTATTTGCTGATCACTGTCAGATGGAAGCGGTACAGCAACCGGCTTCACCTTCTTATCCACAGTTTTGTATTTCGTGTCAACCCTGGCTTCATTATGCTTTTCTGCATTACATAAACCTTGCTGTAAATCAGCAATTCTGCACTCCAATGGCTGAATATTCTCAGCCCTCTGCTCTATGGACTGCATAGAAACAGCCCCAAACTCTGAATGCTGAAATATTTCAGCAGTAAACTCTGTTGGCTGAAAATTTTCAGCCCTCTGTCTCTCTGAAAGCTGATCATAACCAGTTGGAAACTCTGTTTGCTGAATTTCTTCAGCACTCAATACTCTTTGCTGAGTTACCTCAGCCTCTGACTCAATCTGTGACACAAAATCTGCAATTTCATGAAACATGTCCAGGGATTGCACTAATACATTACCATGACAATTCAGCATATCAGTTTTCAGCATATCTCCCATCTCTGTCATCGTATCTGCACAAATCACACTGTCATACATACCATCTATGTGCTCATCATCCTCCAAAATTCCTACATTTTTCAAATTTTTCTCCTTCCTGCATATATACTGCCTGGCAGCTCTAGGCAACCTAGAAGTCTTCTGATAACTCATTGAACTGTTTGCTGAAATCCCAACATAACCAGAGGAGAAAACACTGCTGCTGCCAGGAGGCGAGAACTCCAATCTCCTCTCCTCTGTACCATCGTTGTCTCGCGAAACGGCGGTACCTAATGAAAACCCGAATCCCTCACAGTGGGCAAGGATGCATCTCTGAGAGTATCCCTGTTTCTAACATGGTTCACACATACAGTCATAAATTGAACTGCTCTCATACCATCTTTACTGCGAATCCGTGCATAAGCAGATCCATCATCCATGACCTTTGTTTCCATGCGCATCTCTGTAATGAATGGCTGTCCAAGAATTATGGGATACGAGCATGAATCCTGCACAAAGAAATGAAAATCCTCCTCTACATCACCAATAGAAACCCTGACACTAGGGCAAGCAGCATACAAATCACCTGCAGTGTTATTGGCGGCTCTCATACGCCACCCATGCTCTACATCCATAGGCCATCTGTTACTCTCATAAACTCCACGAACTATGAGATTAATCTCTGAACCATGATCAACCAATGCAACATAAGGCACCTGTTTCTCTCCAATCTTTACCATCGTCTCTGTAGTTTCCCTAGCCCAATGGCTCCGCGAAAAGTGACTACGCGGTATCAAAACAGGCTCATCAATTTCAGCATAATGCATAGGCTGAACCCTCTTCTCTACCTGCAGCAAAACAGAAGCATTATCAACCATAACCTCATCATCATCCTCATCCAACTCTCCAATCAAAACTCCCTGTGTATCAGTGGTAGCCAATGCATGTCTTTTCCTCTTCAAGACCTCTTGAAACTGATCCTGAAACTCTCTTTTTGAGATGCCCAAAATCTCAGAAATAGTGAAAGTCACCTCACTGCCAAGTATCTTATCATTAAAGATTTTCTTCATATCTGTAGATGTCTCAATATCGGACATCAATCTGAATCCTGGCTGCTTTCTCTCTCTAGGCTCTTGCCTCTTTTCTCTCTTTTGAGCATCCTCCATCTGTCGATCTGGCCCTGGTCTCGAAGACGGTCCTGCAGTAGGTGGAGAAACAAACTCACCCCCTCTAGTCTTCTTAGCTGCACTTGGATTTTCTTCATCCCTCTTACGCTTCTCCTCAACAAATACATCTGCACCATGAGATTTAGCCAAATAAGCATAAATAGAATACCTGTCAACAGGCGAGTCCCAACCTGTCTCTGATCTGATGCTAGAGCCTACACTAGTCAAAATAGTTTGCTGAATTTTCCCCTTGTTTGCAGTCTCCATAGCATAAGTCCATAGTGCGGATTGAGTCTCTGATCCCTTCTCAATCTGTACTCCATATGCAGAAGCATCACCTCTAGCTGTCACATAAGAAGTATGCACAGCCATGTCCTCCACTAACTTCTTCATTCCACCTTTACCAAAGTTGGTAGCAAGTGGAGCTCTTGTCTCAGTCAACCAAATCTTACCATCTTGCCCCCAGTATACCAAATTCTGCCTCCTTGCATCCTGGAAAGAGTCACAATCCCTGCAATGCTGATGCTCCGTACTATCACACCAAATACATCTCCGATCTCTCCTAGGTGCACTAGGAGCACTCCTAGGTGTAGTAGGAGCACTAGAAGAAGTAGTAGGCACAGTTGAAGCAAACTGCTCCGTCAACTTTCCCACTAACTCCGCTTTGACTGACTCAAGTGTCAAATCTGTGATACCTTTGATTATGTCATCAATAGAGGTAGGCACTGATGGAGCGGATGGTTTTGGAGCAGAAGGTGTAGGCATCGGTCGTGGAACAGGAGGAATAGGTGGAGTGGAAATAGTAGGCACTGGCATAGGCCAAGAAACTGGCTGAGGAGGAGAAGAAATAACAGGGATAGAAGTAGGCATAGGAGCAGATGATGGTGTAGGTGTCATGGAACCATTCTGTAGGCGAGTCTTCCATATCCTCCTCTTGGTCAAAGTCGAGACTGCATCCTGAGCATCCTGCCAATCAGTTTTAAGACCCATAGGCTTCGTGCGATCTTCAAGAAGCTCATCCAATTCTTCTTGAAGAGCAGGATCTGCAGCTTGCAAGAAAAGCTCAACTTTTTCAACATCCAATGCTCTTTGTTCAATTGCATCAAGCTGACTATACCTCTCCTCGAATTCTCGAATCAACTCCGAAGCAGCGAGACCTTTGTTTGGCATGTAGACCCACTCTCGGAATGACCGCCGAGTAGCCATACCAAAGTCCTCAAGGAAGTATTCTTCTTTCAAGGCCTTCTTAAAATCTTGCCAATGTGTATTTTGAATAAAAAGATCAGTCACTTTTGTCCTCAAAGCAGGTGTGACAAGACGAAGGAAGTACTTACTCATAAGTCCAGCAGGAACTCCAAAAAACCCCATCTTGATCTCATATGTCTTCAAATATGCTGAAACATTACGGCCGTCAAATAGCTTCTTCTCACTCTCAACGGCTTCAATAGCCTTAGTCGCGCTGTTTGCATTCTCCTGCTCCGAATAGAGTTGCCTTTGCTGAGACAACTGCTGTTGATGCAATTGTTGTTGCTGCTGCATATACAATTGTGTTTGCTGATTTTGGAGCTGCATATACATGGACATATTCTGCAAAATCTGTTTTAGATCCTCTGTTGAAGTACTTGATGCAGCAGTCATTGATGGAGCTGAAGTAGAGGCAGCTGGAGTTGTAGAGGAAGCTGAAATAGAGGCTGAAGTATCTCCCATCTTGAAATTTCTGCGACGCTTTCACGTCGGGTTCACCAAAGATGTCGAAGGGTTTGTGAAAGCAATGTCGCAACCACAGAGGACTTTGAATAATTTCAGGATAGAAGATCAATATTAGTAAAGCTTTTTTGTGACAACATGAACTTTTAATTCAAACAATTAATTATTGTCTAAGTTCAAATCCACAGTTGTTAAAGATCCATCTTTTCTCACAGCAAGATTGTTCTAGCCTGGACATGCAATGAAAGCTCTATCTCTCTGTTTACTACAAGTCAGATTGTTAAACTCTATAGTGCTTTTACTGTATTCTTTGATCTCTTCCCATTCATAGTTATTACTATGTCTTAAGCACCTTCATCAGTGCTAAGTTCAGAACTTTGAAAGCCCATGTACTGCAACCAGCAGCAGCCCAATCATAGCAGCATAAGCAAGCATGAATTCAAAGAGAAAGAGACTAGCTAGCCAAGCATAACATCCAGTGCTTTCTTCCAGCATGTTTGAGGAGACCCTGATTGTTATTACCAACTCTTTTATTCTGGATGCACAAATCTTTCCTGACTGACAGTTGCGCCTCCTTCCGATTACAGTTCTACCGCTTCTTTGATAGACTTCAGCCTAGAAATGACTGCATAGCAGTCAATGGTGCTGCTCTCGGCTCTTAAGATGGCAGAAATCATGAGCTCTCCTTAGTGTAATTCTCTTCTTCTGTGTCGCATGCAGGTCACACATCCTTTGAACGAGCTTCACATCACAGACCTTGCCAAAGTTGGATCTGCTACAATAAACCTGCCCATGATAGACACTCCAAGAACACGCAGTCTGGGGTGCTAATTGGCTCTACTCTTCGGCCGAAACACAGAAATCAACATGCTAACAGAAAGCCTCAAATATGGATGGCTGAGGGGGTAGGTACTGTCTACATCTGGGTGCTTTCGGTCCCCCTGTTCTCTTCATCTCAGGTGCCAAAATCTGTTTTTGTGTGTACAAATCTGGCAATGTGGATATAGGCTTTGATGCCAGTTACAGTTGGGTGAATCGACGGTTACACACATGGACATACTAAAGGGAAGCTTCAATCCACTTGCTGTTGGGAATCTCAACCCCACCAACACGAGCACATCGAATATTCAAGCCTTGAAGCTTAGAAGAGGCGATGCACTGCTTGCTTTGAAGCGGCGTGAGAGACGAGGCTGTAAGGATACTCAGAGCCGGTGCCAGGACGGAGGCCGCCATCGCCAAGAGCGTCTCTCTACTTCAATCGTCCCTGTAGCAACACTCACGGGGCTGTTATCCTCTTCCCTAAAGCGCAGCTCCCCTCCGCACAATGCCTCCTTCTATATATGATCCTCCCTCTGAAGCTCTCCTCCACCAAGGCACCCGTCCTCCAAAATAGCATAGTTAGCTTTTTCCTCTCCACGTTCAGGTCTGCAATCCTGATTCTGTCGCTCTCCTCCTGGTTTCGCAGGCTACGATTGATGAGGATTTCCAAGCTCGATTCAAAAACTCCTCTGTTCCTCCCTGTTCGGCTGTAGTTCATCGTTATTGGCTTCCCTTTTCTGGATATGCAAGGACTCCCGTGATCCATGTCCTCCTCTCCGCAGAGCTCTTCGACTCCCTCGACTCCCTCGACTCCAATCAATGCTTTTTTCCCCCCTTGCACCCAAAGCTCCATCACTTCGTCTGCGCAAGGCTTCAGCACTCCATCTCCCAATTTAAGGCAACACCATAAGCACCTCTCCCGATGGTGGCAATTCACTGAATATGATGTCTATGGCAATATCTTCGAGGTCACAATAAAATACAAATATGGATTGTTGTCCTGCTGCTGGAAGAGGGCGACACCCGCCTGTACAACGGCAACTTCTCAGTTAAGTGCTTAAGCCTCCAATAGCACCGCTCGTCATCATACATCAGGACGTCTGAGGGCTGTCGATCTGTCGATGCGAAGATGAGATGCTGTGGATTCCACTGATTTCAAGGTCGATGGCCACAAAGTCTGCGGATTGGAGGTGGACTTTGAAAGTGATGACTCCCAGTTATGGTGGGCCTCATGTGCTCGTCGTGGTCGAGAACGCTAGCCCTTTGAGGATCTGCACCCCAGCTTTCAACTATTTATCCTCCTGACAGTCGATGGAATTGAAACCAGAATGCATCTCTCCACAGTAGTGAAATATACTTCACTTAATTGATCTTTTCTTCATCCAGTCGAATCATTTTGTTCATCGAAGTCTCAGCCACAATGCAGATGACAACGAAACCTTTCAAATCGAACCTTCTTCCCCTTCTCGAGTAAAAGCCTCCCATCCTCTTCAAGTTCCTGTCTGCCACAGTAGCCGTCGTCATTCTTCTTCTCACTTTCGTCATCCTATTCACAGCATCATTCGACGAAGATTTGATGTCACAGAGCTCCTCGGTTCATCGTCTTCACATTTGTTCCGTTTCTTCTCAGTCTCACAGCAGCGTGTACGGTTTCTAGTTCCTCTGACTCAGCTGTAGTATTCCAGGCTGATACTGATTGCGACCGAAATATGTTGGAAACAACAATGGCATTCCCACCTCCCTCCAGCGCAAGGCTTCCACACTCCCCTACAAAGCATAGTTAGCTTTTTCCTCTCCACGTTCAGGTCTGCAGTCCTGATTCCGTCGATCTCCTCCTTGTTTTTCAGGCTACGATTAATGAGGATTCACAGGCTAAGGTTAAGGACATTAGATTTCCAGGAATGCAGCAGACTACACTGCTACTCTTATGACTGTGTTCACGGAGTTGCAGAGCACCCCCCTTTCTTCCCAGATTGCAGAGCTCCTCCTTATTCCCCGTTTTCAGAGCACTCCTCTGTTTTTCCTCCAATCCTCTCTCGTGCAAGGCTTTTCACCCAGTCTGCCATTCAGAGCTTTTCCCCCCCTTTTTCCGTTGTTTACTCCCCCCATTCTGCGCAGAGGATCGTCCTCCCCAAATCCATATTCAGCGCAGAGGATCGTCCTCCCTTTTTGCCTTCTTTGACGTCAATATTGCCACCCCAGCGCTCCCTGTTCTCCTCCCCATCAATCCTCGAATACTCTGTTTTTTTTTTCTCTTTTCCCCCAGATTAGCCTCCTAATCTCTGTCGCTATTTTTCTTTTTCCTTCTCATTCCAAAAAGCTCTTTTCCCCCCCAAAGCACGACTCCTTTCCCCTAAAGCACTATTTTTTTTGCATTGCCAAAAGCCTCCCTCAAGAAGCAGATTTGACTCCAAAACCTGTTGTTCAACTGTTCATCCATCTGTAACAGCCCTGACCTTCGAATGTCCCAAACATTCACAAAATGATCGAAAGATCCAGTGATGAAGATGCCTGTATCAATGGGATATCAGTGTACACATGAGACACAATATGTGTGCCCATGGTTAGCCCTTTTATCGACTGAAAACAACGCCTCATGTTTTTGTGTACATGAATTGTATCCATAGCTGCTTGGCTGCTGAATGTCATAAGCAGCAACAGATCCATCTAATGCTCCCGAAATTAGGTACCTGAAGACTATTAATGCTTCTCTTGTGTGCACTCACAATCTCCTTGTTGCGTGCAAGTTCTATGCTTGAAACCCTTCTCTTCTCTATAAGATTTGTAAATGATGAGGGAGCCATACTTCCAGTGTCTCTTTCCATCACCATCTTCCACATCCATTCTCCAGTTGAGAGTGTAATGAGATCATCTCATTCCATGCCACGACAATGTCCTGATCAAACAGCCCATCAAACATGCTCTCTGCTTCTAAAATGCTGCCACATTTACCATAGATACTAATAAGTGTGCTATTAACAAAAGCATCTGAAGTGAAGCCCTTCATGTGAGCATCTATACTCATACACAGAGAATAAATGTAATCACAACAACTAAGTATGCATAAAGTATTAAATCGCACACACAACTTTCGGGTGGTTTTCACACCTCGAATGCGCAGCAATACGACAACGTCAATCCATAATCAACTTATCATATTGCAGTTAACAAGAAAATGGTTCAATGCCACCTACGTTACAACTTTGAAGGAGGACCTTTACCAGTGGGCACTTGGAGTGTTGGAGAGGTGATCTTGTGTGGATTATATGGTTATGGACATTTACTTGGTTTGTGGCAGTCATGGACTTATGGTCTCACTTATGGTCATGTACTTGGTTTGCGGCAGACATGTACTCACTTGTCAAGGTCTTATGGTCTCTTATGTAATGATGCATATGCAAGGTTTCAATTGTGTTGTTTTTTTATGTAAAGTTTTCTTTTATGTCAAGTTTTTTTATGCCAAGGTAATGCTTTCATGCTATGGTTTGGGGTTTATTACATCATGGTTTCACATGGGCAAGTTTGGGTTTTATGTTATGGTTTAGGGTTTATAACATCATGGTTTCATTTGTTAAGTTTTTTAATGCAAGGTTTCGTTTGTTAGGTTTTTTTATGTCAAGGTAATGCTTTTATTACGTCATGGTTTATGCAAGGTTTCATTTGTTAAGCTTTTTTATATCAAGGTAATGCTTTTATGCTATGTTTTGGGGTTTATTACGTCATGGTTTATTATGTCGTGGAGCTATTCTCCTCCATCTACTTGCTTTTATTTTCATGCAACACTTAGCTTTTTAATGCAAGGTTTCATTTGTTAGGTTTTTTTATGTCAAGATAATGCTTTTATTACGTCCTGGTTTATTACGTCATGGCTTATGCAAGGTTTCATTTGTACAGCTTTTTTATGTCAACGTAGTGCTTTTATGCTATGTTTTGGGGTTTATTACGTCATGGTTTATTATGTCGTGGAGCTATTCTCCTCCATCTACTTGCTTCTATTTTGAGAGAGTTGAGTGAGTTGAGTCCGACCATGAAACATGTAATAAAGTAAACTAAAAAGAGCTATGAACCAAAATACTCAAATGCAAAATGAAAGATGATGCGACTCCAAGGTTTAACGAAGAGTTACACGAGAAAGAAGGAGGTTCGGTTGACATGGACACAAATAAGGTGTGCAAGTTAAACTCAAAGTAAACTCAGGATTAAGAAGAAATCTTAAATCCTCTTTTAGCTCAAATGAGAACTTGAAAGCTACATACAAGTCTTAAAGTTCTAGAGCTATCTAAGTACTAGGCTTATATTGAAATTATGACCTATCCTTGGAGGTGAATATGTAAAGTTTCCTTGTATGCATCTATGTGCCCATGATGAATTGTTGTCATTTTCCATACATTATGCAAGCATATGCAAATTTTCTACCATCAAAGTTTGTGTGAACACATTGATAGGGACGAATGCAAAGTTTGCCATACACATTGTTAGAGACGAATGCAAAGTTTATTGTGTCAAGGTTTATTATGTCTTTGTTTATTATGTCAATGAATAGAACGAATGCAACAAAAGCAACGAGCACATGCTTGCATCCTCGCGCAACGAGCACATGGTTAATGCTTTAGGATCTTATGATATGGTTTAGGGTACTTGGTTTAGGGTAATGGTTCAGGCTTTAGTGTTTGGACAATAAATAGAACAGATGCAAGAATGAGACACCAAATTGAGATGCCAATGGGATTTCACTTAAATGGACAATCATGTGTACAATACAAACATTCTGAACCTAGATGCCAAAACTTCTGTGATCGTGGACCCATCAGGGAACGAGAGAGAAAATTGTCACTCCTCATTCTCACTGTTGTAGGTGCAATACAAAATACGACAAGCGCCAATGTAAGACTCACCATACAATCTCACCGCCCTGCCGATCAAGATAGAATCCACTGGACGAGGAGCATACCGCAAGGATAGAGGGAGTAGTGCATGGCAAGTATGGCATGAATACACTACGAGAGGGTCCACCAAAAATGTTTTGGTGAAGCAATCAGGACAATATATCCACGGTGTCGTAAAGTTCACGCAAAGGCTGCAGAATATGGCTTTCAAGATATAGCAATGGAAGAGACTAACAAGAAGAAAATTGAATTGTTGATGCCAAAGTACACTATATTCCTTGTCAAGTGAGTTACATGAAGCTCTTGTTTAGAAAAATCTGAACATATTCAGTTTTACATATAGATGCTTGAATTCAGTTTTTCCATTGTCACTTGATAAATTCTGCTGGGTAATAATGTCTGTGAACAAATTTTCAGGATTCCATACAAAGTCAAAACAAAGGAGTTCTATAGGTAGCAAAAGATGTGTGCCCAGTCAAGTACAAATGAGGAACAAACTGGTTGTATCTCCAAAGCAAAAGCAGGGAATTAATTTGTCTTCATCAAAAGGTGAGAGTGTTCCATCAATAAAAGATATTGCCTGTTCATAAGAGTTGAACAATTTGGGATTGGACAGTAGACCCTTTCAGCTCCAGGCATCCTTGTCTCTTTTAGTTGCTCGTTATAGAAGTCATACCATTTCTGAGAAAGGATAGGTAGGCACTAGTCAAAACCAAGTGTTTGAATACACCCAAATTGAGAACTTCCGAGATGATAAGTTAGATATACTATTTGTGAACTCTATATGCAAAAACTGAGACTATTTTGCTGATCTGCACCATTGAAGTCCATTCACGTCCTTGTGTTGTATTCTCGAGTGAAAGCCCAACCTCTGGATTGCTTTGATATCTGAAAAGATTCTGCTGCCTATGCAATGAACAATCTCCTGATTGCAGCCTCCTACTCCAGGGACTATTTTATTCACACGGTTTTCAGAATTTGAGATATTCACTGTGTCACACACTGACCAATCTGCAGAAAAGTTGAAGATAAAGAATCATTCTGACCAGATTCATATTTCACAATCTGTCCACCTACTGGAGATTGCATACCATCTTCTTACTCCTCCCCTTGCTTAGGCAAGCGCCTCTTCTTTCTTGCATCATTGAACTATTTATTTTCAGTCTGCTACATTAGTTACGAGAGAAACGCTGGGCTCAGCATTACTTTGGCCAAAAATGTCATTATTTGCTGTTGCCTTTGCTCAGTTGACTGCAATCGCTGTCCCATGCTTCTCAACTCACGCTCTGTTGTTTGCTGCTATTGCCTCAACTTCACCAATTCAATCATCAAAACGTTTTTGTCACATTTGAGACGTTCAATTTCACCTTCAAGGCCAAATTTGCCTACTTCTACACAATGACTCACAGAACTACTTTTGGTCTGAGCAGGTTGTGGCTGACTGTGAGGTGCTGGTTTTCGATGGTGAAAGTTCTTTAATAATTGCTTCTGGCCTCACAGGAAGCCCTCATTCGCAAATTCCCATCGGTTCGCATCCACTTTGCGAAATCCGTAAGTGTTAAGCTGCCGCACAAAGCTGGAGAAGTTGCTGTGCTTGAAATAACGTGGTAGGAGGTGTTGAGCGAACCCAGGAGGATCCCAGATGACAGCGATGCTGTCTAGCCTCAATACACGAATAATCTCCTGCAACCCCTTCAGCCTCTCAACAGCTTTTCGACCAATGCTTCAGAAACTGATGAATTAGGTAGCTGTTTCAAAGGATTTCTCTCCCCCGGCGGTGTCGTCTTCACTTCTCTTCCCATGAATCTTCTCTCCTTGCCGCACTGTTTTTCCTGTCCCTTGGATGAATTCCTTGATCAGCTTCCCGAGACCAGGCAGTTATGCCTCTCAAAAGTCTTGTGATGGCTAATTCTCAACGGCAGTTCAATCAACAGCACAGTGATTTGCGCCGGTGATGATGATGACAAAGTGTCCAGAACCTGGTTTCCCCATTTGTTTCAGAAGTTTCCTGTTGGAAGGAACAGGGGAAGCACAACCGGCCATGTAAATTTCCTCCATTCTGAGTGAAAAAAATCTGCTAAGATAAGAACAAGCTCCCCATCGGGCATTGTCCTGATCGCCCCAAAAACGACCTGCTTTCCTCTTGCTTTTTCCCTCCAAAAGCGGTTCAAAACCCCCAAATTAGTTTCCCCCTCTTATGAATGAGTAAAACACAAATAGTGAAGTGCATCCATCTCTCGAATGTGTGACTGCATATACACATGAGACCCAAACCATGAAATCCGAAACAGAGACCAATAATTACAACACTTTAAGTTGTCCCACAGTAGCCATAACCAGTCCTGTGCCTATGAAGCCATTACTCGTTCCGATTGCTTCACCATAACCATCCCTTCTACAAACGTATATTGGACAAGATTTAAGCACCAGCATTGATTTAGACTTTGAGGTTTATCTTTGAAGTCATGCATTGCCCCTTCGTCAGTCAGCTTTACAATGAATAATCTGCGCTTAAACTTTGACTTCGGCCTTGAAGATTGGATGGCAAAATACTCCCTCGGTGCTTCACTAGCGCTTTGCTCGCTTAAGCAGCTTTTGAGAGACTTCCTTCAACTCTATGTCATGGGAACTTTTGAACTTAGATGATCGCTTCCACAAACCTTCCTTTGATTCCATAATTCCCTGCACTTTTCTTAGAGATCATCATTGAAATTATCAGCTTGATAATGTCCTTTGGCATCAGCTTTTCATATTTTTCTAACACACACACATCATGCATCCAAACAAAATCATATACATGCACTAACGGAATATATACATTGGATGCGGATTATCATAATGCATCACACACGCAATGAATCACACGCAGAAAATAACACAAATGCACAACAAAAGAAATGGAGGTGTATACGACTCGGATGCGCAGCAGCATGATAGCGGTTTTGGGCTAAACCTTACACGATGCCTCCCTCGTTGATGCTTGCGCCTTAACACGCCTATGATAGATGGACGCTTGGGTTGTGATGAAGACTCCCCCCTCTCATTTGGACGATGACGATGATCCTTGCCATTCCCTAGGCGTGTCTGTGTGACATTTTCCTGGATCTGATAGATCCCACCCTTTTTAGGTATGTCAATCTTCTGTGGTGTGAACATGTGAACAAGAGACTCTTTAGCACATTCCAATTGGCGCATACAAGCATCCATCTGTGCTGTTGTGTAGGATGGAATCCCATCCTCAATCCTCTAAAGAAGCCCTCTAAAGTCTGCAATGGAGGACACGAGATCCCCTTCTTGCACACCTCCATCAGAACCTGGTCTCTCCAATCCTGGGATTTCATCGCCACCTGGTCTTTCCTTTATGTCATCAAAGGCATGCGCACTATCAATGATGGGGAGAACCTCATGAAGGTGAGGAAAATAGCTCTTCAAGATGAGCCTCAAACCATGAAGATGTTTACAATCAGTCGACCAATCAGGGCAATCACAGTAGTTTGATTGTACACTTACATGATACCATTTTGCATGTTGGGTTGTGCTCGCTATTTTAAACAACATGCTCCCCTCGTTAATGACTTGAAGAGAGGAGGGATCTTTCTCATACCGCTGAAGAATCTTCTCCCCTGCTGCCAATCTAGCTGTATGACTCTTGCTTGACCCATAGACTTTGAAGTGCTAAGAATCTGCTGGCATAAAAAACATGTATAAGACAACAATGCGTTTCAAGGAAAGGTCAAATGTGGAAATAGAAAGGAAATTGACCACATTACCTATCTCTTGCTTTTGCTTGAAAAACTCCAAAGCCGATCCACCCATTCTAGACCCTGATGACGAGTCACCAACAAGGGCGTGCAACAGATCCAAAATGGACTTGTTGATCCTAGCATCAAGTAGAGTGTACTTGATATATTTCCAAAAGTCTCTCAATGAGGTTGGTTGTGTCGACATTAATGAGAATATGACAAATACCTTGTTTTGATCTCGTAGACGGAGAGCCTCCAAATACATTGCCGTCCAATCATCCTTCGAAATTTTGCCTGCAGCAGGATGACACGTAGAACATTGATGCTCAAAAGCAACCTAATATCATAGAGCAATGGCTTAGAAGGTAACATACCTTTAGTTCGCATTTGGTATGATAGTGTCTGTACCTCCCTTGGTATCATGAAGAACCTATAAATGACACGATCCAATGGAGATGCATTTTTCAAATGAAACCGCTCCTTGGTTATGTAACGTGTCCCCTAGTATCATCCAGGACACGTCTTAGCAGTCCATCGGAAAGGATGTCTACAAAGCTCCACCCGACATTCCCATGGAATGTTACGGGTTTTGCGATCTAGTTATTCCCGCATCTGCTACGTAGCGGAAGTATCCTGGCCGTTCCCACTTAGGATCGACCGGAATTAGGGTTTTCCTAATGGGTCACTAGCTAACAGTAACTAGCGTCAGACCCGAGCGAACTACTTTACGCAGAAACGCCAGGTCCGAAGCGGATTCACGCTGCACTTGGTTCAAGGAGAATGGGAAACGAGAGGGATGCAAAGCTCAACCTCTCTGCCATAAGGCATAGTCCCATTCCGTTCCCCTAAAACAACGTAAATCGGGTAAAACGTAACTCTAGGTCATCGTTCTCGTTATTCTTTTTGATGATGATGATAATTCCGCTGTCTTTCGAGATTTATGAGAAAAGTTCCCGGCTAACCGGGACCACCCAACCGTAGGATAGACCCATGGCCCATCCTCTGCACTTTCCTCGGTTTGTTTTAGTTATGTAATTATCTAACACATTAATTTGACATATAACAATCAGCTTCTTTAATTAATCTTGTTTAAGCACTGGTTCCTTCACATAATCTTATCACGTGACATATAAAAACAATATCAAGCAAGTTCTTTTAACATCTCATCATTTTATCTTTGAATTACAAGAAGTTCCACCCATAGGCTTGTCCATAATCTACCCGGAGGCTAACAAGTAATCTCCAGGGATCACTATTCCAAGCTTCCGCCCGTCAACTAGTATGCGGGCCTCGAGATCGAATCCCGAGTCACGTTAGCCTCTTGTGCAGGACCCGGAAGGCGAGGAATTTACGGCCAGAGCCCCCCCGGCACCCAAGCGTCCTCCTGCTCCAAGTAGAACTCAACGGAGAGACCTCTCGCGGCGGGTTCGGTCCACGTTCCCGGCGCGGTCAAACAACCCCCTTGGTTAGGGTGAGGCAGGCAGTCGGGGGTAACTGAAGCTGCCTCTTCCTTCAGGCTTTTAACCTAAAGTATAGGTACTTATTTAATTTGTAATTCATAAATCAAACAGAGCCCTAAAATCTCTAGCAAGCACAAACATTTCCATTAACAACCCAGTTGTATGGCAAACTGCTAAGGAAGTGTTCTTTCTTTTTTTTGAGTGTATCAGCAAGTCGTTCTCAAGATGTCTTGCAAACTTGGCAAGATCCCTTATATTCGGGTGTAGGGTATACCCAACTTGGTTAACCCTAAGGTACCTTAGATATGCTAGTTTCCATTTTACAACTTTCCTTATTTAGAAGGATATCCAAAACTATGTCTTTTTGCAAGATAATTGCATAAGGATCTGTCGTCCTTGTAGAGGGTTTTTCCCTTTTCTCCTTGTGAATCAATCACAAAATGATTTCATACATGTTGCGCAAGTCAGACGATGGAATAATCTATTTAGACTCCTTAATCTGACGTATGTCAGGCCTAGGGTTTCTTCATTTAAGAACCTTAGGGACGAACCCTAATTTCTTATCTTTATGAATTTATTGTCCTTGCGGTAAGGTAAGTAGTCCAGTGTTTTAGGGTATGAATGTTTCTATGTTTAGATTGGTCCGGTTATCTTTTGGAAAGATTGGTTTGGTCAGCTTTTGGAAGGTAATCTTACTCGTCTTGTCACGGTTTTACTATCTTTGATTACTTTCTCAATCAATACAGTTTAATTTGGCATATAGCATAATGCCATGATGATACAAAGAGTGACGATACTCCTTGGGACAAAGACCTAGCTAAGGAATTGGTGAATACACACTTTATTTGTTCCAAGTCCTCAATTTGCAGGGGAAAAGTGTTAATAGAGTATCATCCAGCAATTCCCCATTACATTTTCTTTCCAAATGATTTCGTATGTCTAATTTTTATACTTGTTAATTTCTAACATTTAACTTCCGTTTTCTTTAAAGATGAACTCATGCCAAATAACAACAGTTGCCTTGCAACTAGCAAAGATAACTCTCTAGTAATTTGAGCATCGAAAGAAACCTTTCATGAATTTAGCCATTTTGCCATGATCCGTTGCGAAAAGAATAAGACTAATGGAGCAAGATATAATTTCTTCATTTTAGGACTATAATACTATAGTAAATGGATAGTATTGCCTATTATTTTATAATGCTTGATGCAATTTTAGGAAAGCTAATTTGAATACATTGTCATTCATAAGCTAACTCCTTCGTTAGAATTAATTTGAACAAATATATATATTTCCTTAACAATTTTTCTTTGCATGATTGACTAAAACCCGAATTAACACCAAGAAGACAACCTGGCTTTGAGGTGAGATATCCACATGGATACCGGGAGATGACCCTCCCGCGGCTACGCCTTGGACTTTCTTAGGAGGCATCGCAAGTGTGGTCCGTTGAACTTGGAAGCAGCTTTACAACTTCTCCTTAGAACTCCACCGTCGTTCCTTGCACCGTTCGTCAAAGTAGTTTTTGGAAGGTTTCCCTCCTTGAATTCGGGAATTGAAAAGGGTATTTTTAGAAACTTTTACAACTAAGACCCATTGAAGCCATGGGGAAGGCTTAATGGCCTTTGTAAGCTCGCACGAACGGAAATAACAAGGTGTGGAGAAGACACAAGGTGTAGGAGAGCTTTAAGGAAAAATAATAGCCGTAAAGATTATAAGTAAGGGTCTAAGGACCCTTAGGTCAAACTTGGAGAAAAAGGGCTTATGGGGGCTTACACATGGGGGAGGGTGAAAGGTTTTTGATGCCAAGGTAAAGGCTTAAGGGGTAATCACGGGAGAAGTGGTTTTAAGAGGCCACAGGAAGGGGGTGATTCCAAAGCCAAGGGGATAGGTCTTTTAGGGATTAAACACAGGTAAAGAAGTAATAAGACCCTTAAGGCCTTTGTGCTCGTGGTGGGGAAGTGACTCCAAGTGAAAGGAAAGGGGCTTTAGTACGAGGGTGAAAGGGGATTTAAGGGATTTTTAAATCTCGGCAGAGGGGGTTCTAATACCCATGGAAAAGGGTTTTAGATATGGGGGTTAAAAGGGCTTCATAACGTACAAGGAGGGGGTGAAAGTTTTTGAAATCCAGGGGAAAGGGTTTTAGCACGGGGGAGGGGAAAATGAAAGGGGGCTTAAGGGATTTTAAACCCAGGAAAAAAAAACAAAAGGGGGTAGTAGGGTATAGGAAGGGGGTTCAAAGAGGCCCCCTCCTTTGGAAGCTTCCAAGCTTCCAGAAGCTTTGGGGGGGGGGTGGTTATGGCCGTCCGACCTGACGGAGAATTTTGAGGCGGCTCCTATCTCCTGCCCTGGCGGCCAATCAACAGCGTTCCTTCCCCTCTCTCTCACAGCGTTATGATCTTCGGCAGCAGCGTTCGATTCTTCTCACGGCCCCCGCCCCAGCATTCTCTGTCTTGCGGCCCCTCCCCTCCCCTCGTTTAAATAGTGGAGGGAGGGGGATCTTCTCCTCCTGCGTGTCGACACGCATGCCCTCCCTCCCTCCACAAGCTCCACCAAGGAGCTTTGTAACTCCTTCTATTCCCCTCCCCCCCTCCAGCTCGTCAGTCGGCTGGAGGGATAAGGGGGGGGGGGGAAATAATAATAAAAATTTTTCAAAAGCCCAATCAATTACTTTCCCACGTGGACTTTTACAGGTTAGGCTCATCTTCGCGACGTGGCGACATGTGCCAACGTCAAACAGGTCATCCTTGCAGCAATCAATCACAATTGGATGCACCGGCAAGTGATACAAGTCAACAGGAGATCCAGGTACATGACCCTCGTGTGGTCCATGGACCCGTATAGTGACATCATGGAGATCGTCTTTGTACTCGATCTGCACCTTGAAAGGGCAACCACATTTCTTCGAGGTTCGCAACCTACGGATTTGGGAGCCCTTTCAAGTTGCTCTACCACTACGATGACATGCATATTCCACTATTGTCTTCCCTAAACCATGCTTTTTGGTCGAGCGGACCTTGCCCAACCTAACATTGTGTTCAAGCATGATTTCTTGAAGCCTTCGCTCAACAAGAGATCTATCTACAGTAAGCTCCAAGATGGGTGCTCTTCTTTCCAGAACCTTCCCATAAACTAAAAATGGGCCTTTATAACCATGGGGCCTTGTGAACACCTTGCAAGTACACCCACTGATGAGATCTCTCACATACGCAAGAGGAATGCCATGCCTTCTCAAGTCAGTACACCACGTGGATTTGATGGAATCAATTGTGACATTGATATCGTCGTGAGCACCTGTAACCTTGTTTATGTGATTTTCAGGGAATATGCTCTCCCACTCTATACATGCAATGCGCAATGATGGCTCTGATTTCAAGGCCAATGTAATGTGTCCATCGCCATTTCTACCAATGGAAAGACCTTCTCTGATTCTTCTCCACTTCTTCAAGTCGAGCAACTCCCTCCTATGGAGTTGCTTGAGCACCTCCAATGTGATGGCCTTCTGCCCGCTCAAATCACTGACCATCAACCCATAAGTCTCTCTATTGAAAGAGAAGTACTTCGATGAGGTATAGGTAGCTGGGCTTGGTGCATTGATAGTGATTTCTTGTGGTGCCGAATCATTGTCTCCACTTAAGAAATCAAGCATCTCAACCTCATCACTTGATGATCCATTTGATGTCTCTTCATTCGTGTCGAGATCATTGATCTCAATGTCACTTTCCATAATCCATGCGTGTTGACTACATATGTATATATCACCAAAACATCATTCCAATGTCACAATGCATCCTATGCAAATATGAGAGGAAGAAAGAGAGAGAGATATGCACCTTGTAGTGGAAGCCATGAGCAAGAAATCGCAATATGAACCTCAAACCTTTGTTTCGATGATCTCGTGAGCTTGTATGCGCTTGGAATATGGACCTCAAACCTCCATTCACAACAAGACACGAATGCGCCCTGCGTGTAGGATTTTCCTGTGGGTAGCTTTTCGGCTTTCGGTTCCAGGTCAACACAATTTACATTAATGGCTGGGTTTACTATTATGTCTACGTTTACTTGTAGTCTACGATTCAAAAACTTGTATTAGAGATAGTGGGCCCTGCAAAATCTACTATCTTCTTACTGCCAGCCCATGCAATCAATTTCAATGGCTAGCGTTGCATTTATAATCCTGGGATGGGTTTACTTTTGCATGTGGCAGCAAACATCCCTGAATTTCGAGACGTCGTTCCTCCGTCAGATCCCATTTTCCGGTTGGTTGGGTTTCCATTTGCTGGTTGGGTTTTTAAATCTGGTTTGGTTTACTTCTGCATAAAGTAGCGGCTCGAATGCGTGCCTTTTTTTGGGGTCAACGAGAGCCGTTGATCCCAACTCCCCGAGGTCATAAAGACCCCGTGGGAGATAGTGTTGAGGGGCCTTCACGATGTATTCTCTCTCCTTTTTCAAGGGACTCAGAAACGTCAAAGGTGATTTGCTGCCGGGGCCCAGAGGTGAGGATCTCTAGCTTGAAGTGGGATGTGGAAAGAGTGAAGTAACCGAAGGAGAGAGAGCGTGTGAGTGAGTGTGTGTGTGTGTGTCAAGTGGTTAGTTACTATGGCTTTCGCATCCTGATTCCTGGCCAGACGGACAAAAAGAGAGGGAGGCTGAGGGCTCTCTAATTTCAGTAACCCCTAGTAATCAAGCATGGGAGAAGTGTGGTCGAGGGGACGGGAAGGTGAGAGTCGAGTGCCAGCAAACTAGCACTCTAACAGGGAACTCCCCCGTTAGGGCAACTTGCCTGACTGCATGCCTGGTTCCCCTTCCCTACCGAAGCTTGTTAATTGCACCCTGAGCAAGGAAGAGCCTTTCTAGTCTCTCCCCTTTAGAGAAGAGAAGCCGTTTGTCATTTCACCTTGGAAATGGCCCAATCTCTGCCCGTACAGTACCCACAATTTGGTTCAATACCTGTAACAACCATGTCGATAATAGGAGTTACTTTTTACCATGAGGACCAAGGAATAGTAGACTCCTCTTAAGCACTCATATGACCCACTCTTTTTATCATGAGGACCAAGGAATAGTAGACTCCTCTTAAGCACTCATATGACCCACTCTTTTTAGCATGAGGACCAAGGAATAGTAGACTCCTCTTAAGCACTCATATGACCCACTCTTTTTACCATGAGGACCAAGGAATAGTAGACTAGATCACCAATTCTAAGGAGGTCCATCGAAGCAACATCACCAGCATGCAACCAATCCTAACCTAGAGATTGGTGAGCTAAGCCAGGCTATGTCACAAGCGACAATAAGCAAATGAAAATCCGCCTATAGCGGCTAGAGATAAGAAAGAAGAAAGCTCGAATCCAGAAGATGAACAAGAAGTTATTATCCACGTAGTTGTGTCTACTAACTCTTTAGAATTGTACAACACTAAATTTGAAAGAAGGCTTTAGTGGGTCTCTCTCATGATCCCTACCACCCCATAGAATTCATGAGTTCATTGATCAAAAGCAATTGAGAATCCTTAGGGTGCTAAATAGTAGAAATGAACTATATGCTAAGCAAAAAGAAAAATGGTCTTTGAGATAGAGGAGATGACCTTTAATATTTTAGGGGTTGGGCAATGAATGATTAAAAATTGCCCTCTTACACTCTTCAAGTGGACTCCAAAGTTCAACCCTATTACTAACAGGCTAGGGTCTGAACTTACGGATCTGCCAATAAATCTTTGGCCATTAGTCAAGACTCTAATCGTCCCATTAGGGCAACTACTAGGACTGAGACCCATAAATTTAATTAAAACTTTGTATGCTTACCTATAGTTACATGTTCATTTATTGTAGTTTTGGGATAGCATCTTGAAAATCTATTTTTGAGTCATTTTTTTAAGAGTAGACACTTGTGTTCAATGCTCTAATGCTTCTATTTATGGATATCATTGTATCAGCTCAATCTTCCTTTTGGTATACTCTTTCTAGCTTGGTTTTGGGGCTACTTTGTAGTTATTACAAGAACTCATATTATCTCTGGTTTGCAAACGTGAACTTGTGCTCCATTTGTACTTCATGATGCACATAATGTCTCAATTTGACTAAAAGGCTTATTACAAGAGCTCATAATATCTTTGGTTTTCAAACATAAACTTGTGCTCCATTTGTACTTCATGATGCATGTAATATCTCGGTTTTGACTAAAAGTCTTATCTCTGCTAGACAATTGGATGATGGTAGGTTCCATGATGTCTCTTTTGGTAATTCTACATAGAAGAGTACTCCTAGCAATCTTGTTTTGCCTTGAGGTGCTAAGGTTGGTAGCCTCTATCCTTTGGTTATATCTAGATCTGTCGATCATATTTTGACCATAATTGATCTTCCTCATGCATCTTTTTGGCATTGCCATCTTGAGCATATGTCCCTTAAAAAAGAATAAAAGTACTCACTCATTTGTAGTATTTGCCATCACTTTGATTACTCATGTTTTGAACCTTGTGATAATTGTTTATATGGTAGGTAGACATGTAACTCCAATAAAAAGCATAGCTCTATACACATGGATGAGTCTTTGGCTCTTGTTCATTCAAATGTTTGTGCTCCCATGCCCTATCTGTCATTAGGTGGTGCTAAGTACTTCATGATGTTTATTGATGATTATTCACATAAAGTTTGGGCCTATTCCACATTAAGCAAAAATCATAGATATTAGGTACATTTTAGCACTTTCTTGCTTTGATTGAGAACTAGTCCATTAGGAGAGTTTTGAGGTCTCAAAAATGCCTTTTAGGAGATAGAAAGAGAGTGCTCTAGACCAATAGGAGCAAAGCCTATGTAACAGAACTTCTATTTTAAAAAATGCAAAAAATTATTTTAAAAAAAGATACATATATAATTATATTACGAATTTGTATTATCAATATCTATTTTTAGCCTCTTATATTCGTGATTATGGCATTCTTTGCATTAATATATACAGTCCCAACCTTTTTTATTTAATGATATGTCTAAATTAATGATAATGACATGTTTACTCTAAATTTAAATTAGTAAAAAGCTTGGTACATTTTTTTTTCCCTCCTTTCTTTTGCCCCTCTTCTGTTTTTCCCTCCTTTCTTTTGTGCTCCCATGCCATATCAGTCATTAGGTGGTGCTAAGTACTTCGTGATGTTTATTGATGATTATTCACATAAAGTTTGGGCCTATTCCACATTAAGCAAAAATCATAGATATTAGGTACATTTTAGCACTTTCTTGCTTTGATTGAGAACTAGTCCATTAGGAGAGTTTTGAGGTCTCAAAAATGCCTTTTAGGATATAGAAAGAGAGTGCTCTAGACCAATAGGAGCAAAGCCTCTATAACGGAACTTCTATTTTAAAAAATACAAAAAATTATTTTACAAAAAGATACATATATAATTATATTACGAATTTGTATTATCAATATCTATTTTTAGCCTCTTATATTCGTGATTATGGCATTCTTTGCATTAATATATACAGTCCCAACCTTTTTTATTTAATGATATGTCTAAATTAATGATAATGACATGTTTACTCTAAATTCAAATTAGTAAAAAGCTTGGTACATTTTTTTTCCCTCCTTTCTTTTGCCCCTCTTCTGTTTTTCCCTCCTTTCTTTTGTACCTCTCGTGATAGTCTAGTCTTCTGTGTGTGTGTGTGTGTGTGTGTGTGCTATGGATACAGAAATTCAAGCTTCAACAAGACGTCCAAGCTCCCAAATCACATCCATATCAGCATTTAACTCATTCGAAAAAGATGGAAGATGGATTCCTCCAATCATTAGCAAAGGCAGTTTGATCACTATGCAACATGCAAAACGTGGAAATATGCAAAGACACGAGAGCTTGTTCATCTCTGCTTGGAAGTGTAGAATTCGAGATTTCAATCTTGGAGTAAATAAGAATAGCATAAAAGAAGTTCTGGTGCAACATGTGTTTATGCATAGAAAGCTACATTTGGAACTTGAAAGTTCAAATCTTCCAATGCATAAACCAAATAGTAAGGATTTAATTCTTAAAGTCTTTCTTTTCTTAAACTTGGTTTAAAGTTTTCTATTATAGCATTTGTTCATTTGTCTTGTAGATGTATATCCCTCTAATCTTGAAGGAATGGCAACCGATCGAGTCTATTATTGATGTGATTGATGTGATGCATGGCTTGATTGGAGAAGAGATGTACAAAGGTACAAAGAAGGCAGAGCTTGTAAAGAATCGAATATTCTTCTATGACCATTCTTATATTGTCCCCATGCATCGTAGCCAATGGGGATCAATATCTCTCCTTCCTTTGCTAGATTTTTCAAGCTTTGAGTTGCCTTTTCCAAGTCCAACTACTAGTGAGGGCTATACATGTAAAATATTTTCTAAGATATAGAGAGCATTTTAAAGCTTGGTATCTCAAGTAGGCTAAGAAAAGTTACTTTGTTCATGCATATTAATATATTTGTTGACTTCTTTTCTAATGCTAAGATAAGAAAATCAAAGGCTATGCTTTTAGTGAAGAGACTAACATACGATCATGTTATACAATTTGTTGATGAGGGATGGAACACTAGGATAGAAGGGAAAATTATATGTAAGATAGATCATGACTCTATAGCTTGTAAATAAATGATTGCTACTCAAAAGTTCATCCTTAGCTTTTGTTATAGTAAATGGCATTATGTTGGTGGTAGTTTGGTTGCTTTAGACCAAAATCTTGATAATTTTAGCAAAGATCTTATAGTGGATCTTGATGTTTGGTACAATGAGGACATTATTGCAATCCTAAAGGTTAGATAATCATGTACGCTACATCAAGTGAGGATGGATTTACAGAATGAAGATATTGAACTATCATACTCATTTGTATTCTAACTTAATAACAAACGAGTAAGTTTTTATTTCATATTATATTCATTTAGGTGTATATCTGATTTCACTTCCTGATTAATAAACATTTATAACTTTTTTTTTTGACAAATATCAACAAGAAGAGAGAAGAATATACAATGCAAGGATATTGAAGAAAAGATCTCTTTACTATCAATATAAAATACATGTACAAATTTTTGTCAGCCATCTCCATGACTTATATACAAGGGCTTACAATCTGAGGCAAAGTTACTTTTTTTGAGAATCAACATCCTTTCTCGGAGTCTTTTTGCCTATTTTTGATGCTTTGGTTATTAAAGGCATAGCTTCACCTGTTGTAGCTACATGCAACTCCTCTCCTTCAATGTCCAATCCCCCACTTCTTGTCGGTTGTATACAATTGGTTATTATGTACTTAAAGAGCTTTGCTCTTATATACCAAACCTGCTCACTTGTATAGCAATCCCTTGTAAACTGTCATGCATTTGTAAGAAAAAAAAATTAATTCATTGTTATTTTTTACAATGGACTATTTTGCAATAAAACTCTATCTTAAAGTTTAGTATGTTTCACATTACATTCATAAGTTTATCATCATTGAGATAAATAAACTGAACCAATCTTTTGGCATTTACAATTACTCTCCAGCCACAAGAGTAACTATCATCGTGATGAGGACACTACAATTAACAAGAGTAACTTGTTTATAGTAGTTTTTAGAATAAATTTTCTTAGTATGTTCAAACCATATTAATCAAGAACTTACCGCAACTTGTCTATATTGCATTGTTACAAGTAAGTCAAAAGGCATGGGAGGCCTTTTCTCTAGCACTTCAATCAGTCTTTTGCAAACTTTGTACCAAAAAGGCAATAAAATTTAGAGTTATTACAAAAGAAAGAACAAAATATTTAGATTACCTATAACAAAATGATCCAAATATCAAGGAGACCCTAGATTATATAACTTAAAAAGTGGCATTTCCATGGCTTCTTGTATAGAATTGATGAGGAAACATTGCCTCTCCACACAATCTATTCCAATTAGGCTCCAATGAGAACTGAGAACAAAAATATTTCAATAATTTAGCAAAACAAGATCTCATAAAATTGAAAAAAATATCAAATTACTTACTTTTCATTGTATGAAATTAAAAGAAGCTCCAAAGATTCAAAGTCAATTCAATTGAGCCAATGGTCAAAAGTACTTGCATCGAGCTCACTCCTCATATAGTATGAGATGGATGGATCAAAAACCTCAATCTTTTGTTGTATATCGAAGGGGAGCTGATGCATTACACTCCTAGCAAAGGAATGGAGATAGTAAGCATCAACATGAAAATCTATTGCTAGAAAAATATGGCGAGTTTAAATAAATTTTGGTAAACTATACCTCATCCCAACAAGAAGAATCAAGTCATTTACTTCTCTCACTTTATTTTGGAGAATTTGAACACAATCAGAGTCCAAAAATATCATATTAGATCGCTTGTTTATATTAACATGTAAAAAGCCCTTAGGGTTAGCTCTTTTAAGAACGGTAGATAACTCCTCTTCAATAGATGGGAGTTTTTTTGCTTCCTTTTCTTCTTCCTTATTTCTTTTAAACTCCCTCCATTTATCTCCCTGCTCTGCTATGGTCTTTTCCTCTTTCTCATGATGTCTTGTGTTCTTTTTATACGTAACATCTTCAACCTTGAGACTAGTATCATTTTTCTTCTTTCTATATGGAGGCACATTTAAAATATTAAAAGCCTTAATATCAGAAAGAGGGAATGGCTCAAGGACCTTTGAAAACCTGTATCTCAATCTCTTAAGAATAATCATGTCTTTATCCATAGGCATAAGCCTATGTGCATGAGCTGCACAAATATAAGAATATTAGAAAAACTCAATAAAAAAATCCTATGTAGCCTCTTGAATATAGTTGAGACCTATCCTAGTCTATCTAAAACTCTATAGACTATGCTTGTCTATCACAGATTTCTCTAACAAGCCTATGAAAAGACAGCTTTGGAATTGCATTATTCAGAGCCTTCATTGCACTTCTAATCTCTTTAAGGCACCTCACATGCTGTGAGAACTTTCTTCTTGGCTTTGATTTTCTTGAAAGTTTGGAAGGCTTGGAGGACTAATGTATCTTTGAAGCAAGACCTCTAGGATCAACTTTCTGGTTCCTTGTAGTGGACTTAGTTCTAGCCATCTGAAACATCCAAAAAAACAAATAATACTAACAAAGTAGGAAAGATCTCCTGATCTCTCATATCAATATATCTACAATCATGAAGCAGCAGGCAAACACTAATCACAAAGTCTAATTCCAATTTCAATAAAATAGTACGAAGATGTATGAAATGCGAGTAGGCCTTCAAGACAGAGAGAAATCAACATCATATCGTGTTTCATATGGCACAAAGGGAACAATGCATGCTCAAGTAAGATGAAACACGATATGGCCTTACTTGGAAAAAAGAACACAACACCGTTCGCGTTTCATACATCGCATAACAAAGATGGCAATTCTAGTCATATTCAACTCATCTATTCTACAAGGTATCTTCATCTTTAACCTTCTAAGAGAATCAACTCATCTTTTAGACTACTTTTTGGGCAAAATTATTTACCCTAAACATCTTTGTTCTTCTTGATTGATAATTTTTTTAAATTTCGACTTTGTAGTATATGTTTTTTCAACAAACACACATGCATTTGAAAGATTAAAAGATATTCTTTCATTTCAACTTAGTTATTTACTTAAAGCTTGAAGTTCTATAATTTATGAAACCTAAAAGAGATTTAAAGTTCTATAACCTGCATCAAGTTAAATGCATGAAACACGAGTATGGCTTTAATAGACAAAAGAAACCTACTACCCACATTACAACAGAAACTTACAGGCCTTAGTCATATGAAACGCGAAGAGGCCTCATGTGGACAAGAGAAACCTAGCACCCATCGTGTTTCATATGTTTGGCATATTTGGGGATGATTTAGTAGGAGTGTTCAAGTGATTCAAAACTTACTCATATTTTAGAAAAAAACTTACATTCTTGAGTATTGAGTGCGTATGTTGTCGATGAAATCTTCTTTAGTACCCTTGTGTAGAAGAATAATTTTGTACTACGATCAAATTAGCGTTGTGTTGCTATGGTTGAGAATAGAGAGGGTTTTGTCTTTGAAAAAACTCTTTTACGATTTAGAAATGGGTTTATAATGATATTGGTTTACATATCTGGTTGTTGTAATGCATAGTTAATTTCACATGTGCGACAGAAGACTGTTTTGCCTAGGAAGTTGTGCCACGTGTCACTTACTTTTTCGGCATGATAGCGCTTTTATGGCTATGATTTTCATGTTTTTTCCTTTTTCTTTTTCATTTTAAGAACACATTCTCCAAATTAAAGCAGGGTACTTTTTGATCAAGCGTGCGGTGTCACAACGCGCAGGGTTGAAGGTCACCATAAGGATTTGGCAAGAATTAAACAGGAAAAGATAGATAGAGATGTGTCTTCAAGAGATAAGTAGATTAGAGTAAATGTTTAAAGGTTCAAGAGGTACTTCACAGTCAATCACAGGGGTTTGAGAGAGAAGAATGTATGGAGCTTCAAGAGCTTAGACTCCGAAGATGGTAGAGATAAGAGAAGAGTTGAAGGTTTCAAGACAAGTTCTTGAAGATGTTAATAGAGCTTCCAAATATATGTTCTTAGCAAAGATTACAAGAGTATTATCTCGTAGGTTCTAACTCAAATCAATCTTGTTTTCTTGATTGTAAGAGAAATTACAAATTATAAAATCAAGTATAATATGATGTAATGTATCATAAACAACTCTGCATCCCATCATTCATAGATGATGCCATAGCATGAATCAATGTAGAATGTTAAGGACAAAGGCTTATGAGTCAATTATAAGGCTTGTAGGGCAAAGAGACTTGCTTCAAGAGAGCTTTAATTTGAATTTCTGATAAGGATAAGTTACCACAACTAAGAAATAAGAGAAAAAGCTCCTCTTAATTCAACTCAAAGCATCTATGAATTATCTACAAACATTGCCCTGCCATAGGGGCACATAATAGTTGCATATTTTGGCAATATGTCTTCTATAGAGTAAGAAATGAATTAAAAGAACATTGCTGTAGCTAATTCTCTCAATATGGTTAAAGATATCAGTTCCAAATCAGCCCAAATATCTTCTGGAATTCACCTTTGATGATAGCATAAACTTTCCCTAACACGGTGTCGGTGCATTTGGTGTTAAAAGTCTTTCCCACGGGGGTAAGAGACAACAGGGTCAAGGGAGATTCAGGGAGAGGAGTAGACGGAAGAGAAGGGATTTGAAGAAATAGAAGACGTAGAAGAATACTCACAGAAAGAAATAGAAAATGTAGAAGAATACTAATAGAGATGAAGCCTGTCAGTTTATTTCTGCATTATGAGAGGATAAAACTCTTGTGGAAAAAAATGTATATAAAATAATACCCTCCTCTATGTTGCTTTAGATCGCCAATCCGATGTTTCCATTGACTCCAAAAGGGAGGTAAAATACTAGCACATTGGCCAAAATTCTGCCAGATCACTCTCTCTTCATCTCCCATTTCAAAGTGATGTTCCCTGCATGAAAACAACGATCGCGCGTCACACAATTTCGCTAATCTTTCTTTTTTCATAAAATCCTATCAAAATAGCTGAAAGCTACATGCTTTCTTCTACATGTTATCCTAATCTTGAAGTTGTCTACAATATTATGGATTTTTATAAGAGATAATATGTAAAATATCAAAAATTAGCTAAAACTTATCTAAAAATATGATATTTTTAAACCATGGACACTAACAGTAATCCCTAAAGTGGCGTTGGCTCTCTAGATCTATAAGGAAGTTCCATTCTAGATTTTTTCACACGATTCACGTATAGTGGCACGACATCCACCCCCTCCTAACTTGTGCATCCTCTGGCATGTGCCAATATCTTACAGATCTAGAATATCAGAAGAAGTATCTTCTGCCATGTCAATGTCTTCATCTTCTGCCTCTTCTTCTTCCTCTATGTCTTCATACTCTTGAATTATATCCAAGTCTTCTAATTTGTCACAATCATGAGTATGATTAACTGCAAATGTCCTGCAGCCATCTTCGTCAAGCTCCTCATTCTTTTCATTGACATCACATCCCTTGATAAGTACATCATCAAGAAACGGAAGAGTAAGTTGTGGAATAAAGTCCCTTAAGACTTTGTGCATGGCATTCATCATATAGGCTTCGAAGTTTGTTGCACCTTGTGGTAGAGTACACATACAGAACAATCCAAGAGGTGTCTTCATTGTGATAATGTCTCGACTTTCTAATGAAAATTGAAATTGGTCATATCCTGAATATAGGTTGCCCATAGAATAAATTTCTCTACCTGCAAAATCTTTAGCAAACTCGTCAACGATTGGACCCGAACCAACATTTCTGATTGTGACACAATTAACAAGCTGTAGATCTTGAATGAATCATAAGGATCCATTTTTCTTGGGCATGGTAAACCATCGATTTGAGTAAGGTGCTAAAGAAGGTTCTAAAATCTTCATTCTAATCTTCTCATTTAGAAGTTCCAATAATTTGGGCAAATGCATCCTTGGAACGGGAATGGGCTTGAGGTTCCAAGGCATATGTGGGACCGTAAAAATGACCATAGGAGCCACAATATTTGGATCCACACAGCCTATTTCACTTGGTTGAAATGCAAAATATTTTCATGTGCCACAAGCTTGACTTTCTTACCACTGTCTTGTATTTTGTCTCCACTTGTGCTTTAGCGATAAGAAAACCAATTCCCATTGTAGTACATCAAAGAAGAGCATTTTTTCTACATATAAGTGAATAAAAACAGAGACATTTTGACCATTAAATTGTTTTAATTCGCGTCCAACTTCATCTAGGGCCTTGATAGCTGTGGAATCAATCTTCTGTTCGTCTTGCCTTTGTTGTTGTTGTTGTAACATTTGGATTTGTTGTTGCTGAGTCTGCTGCAGTATGTGCACCAATTGTTGTAGAGTATCTCCTAAACAATCCCCCATCTTGGAGTTCTCTTACACTAACCTTCACGTCGGGTTCACCAATGTTGCAGCACGTAGGGTTGAAGGTCACCACAGGGGTTTGGCAAGAGAAGAATGTATGGGGGTTCAAGAGCTTAGACTTCGGAGATGGTAGAGATAAGAGAAGGGTTAAAGGTTTTAAGCCAAGTTCTTGAAGATAAGAGACAGTAGGGTGTAGGTAGATTCAAGGAGAGGAGTAGACAAAAGAGAAGGGATTCAAAGAGATTGAAGATGTAGAAGAATACTCCCAAAAAGAATTAGAAAATATATAAGAATACTAACAGAGATGAAGCCTGTCAGTTTCTTTCAGCATTATGAGAAAATATAACTCTAATAGACAAAAACGTGTACAAAATAATACCTTCCTCTATGCTGCTCAGATCGCCAATCTGATGCTTCCAATGGCTTCGAAAGGGAGGTTAAATACCAAGACACCTGGCCAGAATCGTGCCAGATCACTCCTTCTTCATCTCCCACTTTCAGAGTGCTGCTCATTGCTTGAAAACAGCTATCGCGCGTCGCGCAATTTCACTAATCTCTCTTTTTACATAAAATCCTCTCAAATTAACTGAAAGCTACATGCTTTCTTTTACATGTCATCCTAATCTAGAAGTTGTCTATAGTTTTATGGATTTTTTTACAAGAAATAATATCTAGAATATCAAAAAGTGACTAAAATCTAATATTTTTGAACCATGGACACTAACACTAATGTCTAAAATGGCATTGGCTCTCTAAATCTAAAAGGAAGCCACACTCTAGATTTTTTTTACATGGTGTGCACGTAGTGGCACGACACCGTGCCACTTGGTCTTCTACTGTCTACGGTGCTGCGGCTTGCTTGGCAATGCCAACTCCCGAGTGCCCTGGTGGAGTGCACGTCGACCGATGGGAGACTGGACTCTAGAGTCGAGAGTCGGGAGACACGAGGACTCTGGGCAGTGGGAGGCTGCCAATTGGAGCCTGGAGCTGTGGTGTCTTGTAGCCTGCTGCTATGACCGGTCATCGCAAGATCCCGTGGGCTGTCACCATTGTGTGTAGCTGAGGCCCGAGCGTATTGTACCTTGGGAGTCGGGAGTGGATGCTAAGCACTGAGAGGAGAGTCGAGACTCGAGATCCAGACAATTCGAGAGTCTCGAGATGGAAGTATTTGGAAATTGGATGAGTCGCACTTGCCTATCACTGTCAAGTCTCCAACTCTCCTCATCTCTCATACTCACGACTCTTGAGTCTTGAGTGGCTTTTAGGTTAAAAATTAAGGGTTTTAAATTTCAATCCTTGGGGCTTGGGCACTAGGCAGTGGACAGTGAGCATCGGGCGGCCAGTCACGAGGGTTTAAATTTTGGCCTTGGTGGCTCTTAATAATATTAATTAATTAATATTTTAAATAAAAGACTGCCTTTTTAAAGCAAGGTTAGAAAAAACCTGCCTTTTGTGAAGAAGGGCAAATTTATTATCTTGGCCTTCTATGAGAAGGCCATAAAAGTTTTTGCCTTATCTTGAAGGTAAAAATGCTTAGAGAAGGGCTCAGCAACCCTCAAAAAGAAACCTACTTCCCACCTTAGTGTTGACTTGCATTGGACTGCTGTACCCAAGTGGCAAGGTCCCAAGTTATTCTCTCTCCTCCGCACGATGGTCCCACCTTAGTGTTGACTTGAATGAGACTGGTGTACCCACGTTCTTCTCTCTCCTCGGTACAGGACTGACAGTTGTTAGTACGGGCCCCGGGGTACGTCTCTTGCCCTTTAGTTAACTAGTTTCTTGGAGGAAAAAGTCCTAGTCTCACGTACTTACAAGTTACCTTTGTTCAACTTCCTGGAGGGAAACCCACTAGCGGCTAGCCCCTGAACAGTTCTAACTTCTCCGTTTTATCGAAAGATTTGTGCTCATCTGAAGCTGTCCTAAATTCCTAATCCCTACTCGGCCTCCGCCATGGTTGTCTCCCCAGAACAGAAGGTTGCCAAGCTCCAGCTCGAGGAGCACTGGTTCATCGCCGGCCTGGTATTAGCCAGTATGGCGTGCCAGATCTTGCTACTGCTCACGGGAGGCACCCGTAAATGGATGCAGCTCCTGCAAGCGGTTGCCTGGCTAGCCTACGCAGGCGCGGACGCTGTCGCGTCCTACTGCCTCGGCGCCATGTCCCGCCTCTCGCAGGTGCTCTCCCTCCATTCCGTGTGGGCCGCCATGCTGCTCATGCACCTGGGCGGCGTCGATAATATCAGCGCCTTCTCCCCGGAGGACGCAGAGCTGTGGGGTCGCCATGGCCTGCTCATGGCACAGCAGGTCCTCACGGCCTTCTACATCCTTAGCCGAACTTCCCGAGGGGCCTTCGCGGGCATCAGCTTCCCGCTCATGCTCTTTGGCTCCCTCAAATACATGGAGAAGACCTGGGCACTCCAATGCGCCAGCGCTGCGTCTCTTACACGACAAGTTCGTCACATGTCAAGTTACCATACTGCCGATCGGGAGCAACTGACTGGTAGTATGATCCCTCTTGAGCAGATTAATACTCCGAATCATAATTCTGCCTCCTGCAGCAGTATCCCTCAAAATATAAGTAATAGCTCTAGGACTCCCACTGCAGCTGCCGCATCGTCACCGAATATGGATATCTCACAAGATCAGATGCAAACACAAGCATCTCGTGTACAACAGAATGATCAGTGGCGACAGTTCGATTACGAGCTGGACGTGAGCGACAGAGTCAGCTATCATGGCCGCAGGATGAAGGTAACCAATGCTACATTAGGGCAAGTGCTGTGCTGCGAGGAGCTGAGCAAGATGCCCCATTTGATGACGCTGTGCAAGGCTTTTGCTCTCTTCAAGCTTTACAGACGCAGGATTCTGCGCCTTACCATGCCTGAATCAGGTGGGGTAAGGATGAGGCTCTTCCTGAGGAAACTTGTGGAAGAAAACAGCCTAGGCGATGTCCTGGAGGTGGAGCTACGCTTCCTGTTCGACAGCATCTACACCAAAGCCGCAGGGACAGCATTTACAGCCTGGGGCCTGCTATTACGCATATCGAGTGTCTGTCTCCTCTTCTTCTCGGCCATCTCTGTGTTCGTAATCTTGGAGTTTGAAGCCCAGGAAGACGGGCCCGGTTTCAAGGCGGTGACGGCATGGCTGTTTCTAGGAGGGTTACTGATCGATATCTACCAGCTCTGTCGTTGGATGATGTCGGACTGGACCAGGGTTCGCTTGGCTTGCTCTTATGCTCAAACGAAAGCCTTATTAGCAGCCGAAGTAGTAGATAGACAGATGGAGGGCGGAAGGAAATTGCGCATACGCAGGCTGGTGTGCTATAAGTTCATTCATGCCATGAGGAGGTGTTGTGCCTGGTTTTCTATGACGCTTCTCCACCTGTTGGAGTCCGGGCCATTCGTAAGAAGCAGCTACTGGGTGAAAGACATAGGCCGGTCCTGCATTTTTACAGCTGGAGCTATGGATGCAGGAGGAATCGGTGATTCCATAATCAACAAAATCAGGCTTTTGCTGAGGCGCTTGAAAGAGGTGTGGGGAGGATGGGCACGAGAGGCACAGGCCTTCGTACGGGTCGTGATATGCGGTCCCGTGCGGGCAGTGGCAGCGCCAAATACGATCATTGCTGACCTGCGAGATGTGGATATGATGAGGAAGGACCTGATCAACGATATATTTAGGCTGTGCGAAGAGAGGCTTGACCGGCCTGCTGGCCGGTCACGGAAGTCCGTGTTGAGGTCGGATTTGAGCGGTGTAAGATCAGAACTGTTGGGAGTGGCGGGGGGCTGCCTGCCACTGCTACAGGAAATGGGAGTGGACAGTCTTCTGGCTTGGGCAGCGCGGACGGACCCGGAGTGTGAAGTTCTGATATGGCACGTGGCGACGTTTCTGTACAGTAAGGCTAGCAGAGTATCCGCAACCACAGCTGCTGCCAGCAACGGCGCAGATGATAATGGATCTGGGGTGGCGGATCGTGATATGATGAAGAGATGTGCACTGCGCATGTCGGAGTACATGGCGTACTTGCTGCAGAAGCGGACGGCGCTAGCAACGTGCCATCCGTATGTGGGGAGGGAGTTGGTGTGGGCGGGGACGGTGAAGAAGGCGGAGCAGTTAGGGTTCGACGTGGCTGCAAGGAGCGTGGGCGAGGTAAGGCACTGGATAAACGAGAGAAGGACGTTGCTACAGTCTACCGGGGATCTGAACGTGGATCACTTACAGAACTCTCCCTTGGATGGAGGCGTAGCGCTGGCGTGGCAGCTCTTGTTTATCGAGGAACAGGGGGCTTTTCAAGCTCATGAGGATCCAGCTGCCGCAGAGCCTGCAAGCCAACCTCCTCCTACTGCTACAGCGTCCATGGACGATCGAAATCAGCACGGGGGTGACATGAACGATGTACAGTTGCATGGGGATGGCATGTGGAGGATTTTGTATAATGTTTGGCGCGAGATATTGCTCGCGACGGCGGCGGCCAACAACCGCCCCATGGCTCATGTAAAACAGCTCGCATCCGGCGCTGAGCTTCTGACGCTCATTTGGGTCCTCCTCGGCCACACGCTTGGATAGGAATACATCAAGTATTCTATCTAAGGACCATACAGAAACACATTCCAACACTCCCCCTGAATGTGGATTCATATCCACGTAAGGGTGAGATTTAAACTGCAACTTCAAAGTATTCATATGATTTGAACACTCCCCCTTAATGTGGATTCATGTTGGTGAATTTAAGGAGTGCAAGTATTGATTTATACAATTGATTGTTTAAGGTGCAAGTGCAACTATAAAGTATCTATATCCTTGTAAAGTGTCTATATCTTTGTAATTAGTTGTACATTGAAGTTTATTTGTGTAAGCTAATACTTCTCTTGCAATTTAGGGTTTGGTCATTATGGTAAAAGCCTTACCACACCCAATGCTAAAGTGGTTAATGGGCTTTGTACAATTTATTTAGTTAGCCAAAGTGGTTGTATTCTTGTGGAATGATGATATCTTTGAAGAGTACAAACACATTATCTCATTAGTTAGCTTTTGTGTGTGCAAGCACTTGATCCAATTAGATAGCTTTCCTATGATTAGGTTTTGATAGCATAAAGCTTGTTTGCTAGCCAATTGGACACCTTACCCTTCCTAGCACAATGTTGTGACATTGTTTTTTGATTACACATACTCAAATACTTTGGTCTCAATATATGTATATAGTGGGAAACTGTCAATTCATTGTTGATATTATAAGACTTGAGTGTGTCAAGCTTTGTGAGGGTGAGAAGAGGGTCAGTTGAAGGGGGGTGATGGAAATGGCCTATGTGTCAAATTTCCACACCCACTTATTAATATGTGTCAAATTCTCATCCTCTTCTTCTTTTTCTTCTTTTGTCCTTAACCACTTGAAGAAAAGAGGCTTTGTGAGGGTGAGAAGAGGGGTTAGGTGTAGGGGGCTGATGGAAATGGCCCACACGTCAAATTTTCACAAACCCATCTATCTATATGCTTCAAATTCTCCTCCTCCTCTTCTTCTTCTATTATCCTTGGACTATTGAAGAGAAGAGGCAAGAAGGAACTCAAAGGAAGACACAACCAAGCTTGTGTAGAAAGGTGGTTTTTTCCCCTCCTTTACCTTGAAAATATGCCTTTATTTTTGTTGTTTGCCTTACTATTTTGTTAAGTTCTAGGTTTAGGAATACCTATTATTATAAGCACTCTATGTAGTATATTCTACATAGACTATTGTTATAGCAAACTATGTTAAAAATGCGTGTAACAACGTGGGTAAAAATCAATGAGCCATGAACATGAATGCATTGATAAATGCACTCTATATACTGTGTGGCACTTTGTGATGCTATATTCTTTGCCTAGACCTTTGTAATTTTTTGAGTGTGTATTTGGCTGTTGTAAGTGTACAATGTATTCTTTAGTATCAATATTTTCAAATTTTTATTTCTTCTCTTCATTTTTGTGTACAAATGTAAAGAGCCAATGAAGTGGAAGGGAGTGAGACCAAAGAAGGGAACAACCAAACAGTAAGGTATTTTAGTTAATATATCAATACTTTTTTAAATCTCTACTGGAGGTTTAGGTCTAGTATTTAGGTGTTACTTAGGGCTTGAGCACTGTCTATAGAGCATGAGTGCTATTTGCAACAAGATTACATTTATAGGTATGTCTAACAATGTGGTGAAAGTATAGTGAGTCACGCTATTAAATGTGTTGATGAACATGGTACAAATTGTAGTACTAGTCTCTACTCTATGTAAAACATTTATTGTTATATTAAACATTGAGTCGTGCCATTAAACATGTTGATAAACATGGTGCAAATTATAGTACTAGTCTCTACTTTGTCAAGCAAAGATGGAGGCAATGTATGTGGAGAAAAATATCATACTTCATGCATCATGCACATGTCATCATGAGGAGGCCCTAATCTTCCTCCATAGCATGCACTTTTGGGGGACTAAGCCCTTGCTACATACTAGCAAGGCATGCACATTAAGGATGTCTCATACATAGTTTTAGGTTTTCTTATATCTCTTTTGGTTAGCTAAATTAGGTCTAGGTTGGAATGTACCTTGTACCCCTATTTTAAAATATTTGTATAAACATTTTTTAAAGCTAGGGCAAATTTGGCTTCAAACTATATGTAACACCATGAATATATATTTTAACAACGTTTAGATAACATTTTTTGAATTGTGAGTTTTCTTATTACATTTCTTTTGAAAATTTGGGCTTCTTCTCTTCATCTAGGTTCCACCCCAAATACCACCTAGAAAAGATTAGGCTAAGGATCTTAGAGCTCAATGATATCATTGACACTATATATCAACTCCTAGTGTCCAATACTCAAGATTAGTAAACCCAACCCAACAGTGCGAGTGCAAAAATGTCTTTTAACTTAAAACTGAATACTTCTTCGTGATTAAGATTCATCTTTTGTGAAGGAATAATCTCTACGATCCAAACTTGGTTTACTTATGTTCATTCTTCCAAATAATCTAATGTCATTAAGCTTCATTTGCTTTTGAGTTTCTTATATTCTCACGCTCTCTCTGTCTGTTTGTCTTTATCTATCTCTCTCACTCTAGGATTCCTCCCTTTGTATCTTTCCATATAATTCAACAAGAAATGGTAATCTAGTGAACACATCTCTAACTTCCTTGTGTATGCATATAGTCTATTCACTCAAATTTCATCCACCCAAAACCTAGTATGTATACAAATGCATTTTCAAAGAAAGCTCTAACTAAACTAAATTGCAAATGGTAGAGGTTCTACCCGTGGTAGCACATGTCATCATGAGGAGGTCCTAATCTTCCTCCATAGCATGCACTTTTGGGGGAGTAAGTACTTGCTACATACTAGTAGGGCATGCACATTAAGGATGCCTCATACATAGTTTTAGGTTTTCTTATATCTCTTTTTGTAAGCTAAATTAGATCTAGGTTGGAATGTACCTTGTACCCCTATTTTGAAATATTTCTACAAATCTTTTTTAAAGCTAGGGAAAATTTGGCTTCAAACTACATGTAACATCATGAATATATAATTTTACAACTTTTAGATAACATTTTTTGAATTGTGGGTTTTATTATTACATTTATTTTGAAATTTTGGGCTTCTTCTCTTCATCTAGGTTCCACCCTAGATACCACCTAGAAAAGATTAGGCTAAGGATCTTAGAGCTCAATGATATCATTGACACTATATATCAACTCCTAGTGTCCAATACTTGAGATCGGTAAACCCAACCCAACAATGCGAGCACAAAAATGTCTTTTAACTTAAAACTGAATGCTTCTTAGTGATCATGGAATTTCCATCATCTCTTTAAGCTTCATCTTTTCTGAAGGAATAATCTCTACGATCCAAACTTGGTTTACTTATGTTCGTTCTTCGAAATAATCTAATGTTATTGAGATTCATTTGCTTTTGAGTTTCTTATATTCTCGCGCTTTCTCTATATGTTTGTCTCTATCTATCTCTCTCCCTTTAGGATTCCTCCCTTTGTATCTTTCCATCTAATTCAACAAGACATCGTAATCTAGTGAACACATCTCTAACTTCCTTGTGTATGCATATAGTTTATTCACTCAATTTTCATCCACTCAAAATCTAGTATGTATATGAATGCATTTTCAAAGAGAGCTCTAACTAAACTAATTTGCAAATGGTAGAGGTTCTAGCCGTGGTAGCACATGTCATCATGAGGAGGTCCTAATCTTCCTCCATAGCATGCGCTTTTGGGGGAGTAAGCCCTTGCTACGGCATGCACATTAAGGATGTCTCATAGATAATTTTAGTTTTTCTTATATCTCTTTTGGTATGCTAAATTAGATCTAGGTTGGAATGTACCTTGTACCCCTATTTTGAAATATTTTTAAGAACATTTTTTAAACCTAGGGCGAATTTGGCTTCAAACCATATGTAACATCATGAATATATAATTTAACAAATTTTTTATAACATTTTTTCAATTGTGAGTTTTATTATTACATTTTCTTTGAAATTTTGGGCTTCTTCTCTTCATCGAGGTTCCACCCCAGATACCACCTAAAAAAGATTAGGCTAAGGATTTTAGAGCTCAATGATGTCATTGACACTATATATCAACTCCTAGTGTCCAATACTCAAGATTAGTAAACCCAACCCTACAATGCGTACGCAAAAATGTCTTTTAACTTAAAACTAAATGCTTCTTAGTGATCATGGAATATCCATCATCTCTTTAAGCTTCATCTTTTCATAAGTAATAATCTCTACGATCCAAACTTTGTTTACTTATGTTTCTTTCTTCCAAATAATCTAATCTCATTAAGATTCCTTTGGTTTTGAGTTTCTTATATTCTCACGCTCTCTATCTATTTGTCTCTATCTGTCTCTCTCACTTTAGGATTCCTACCTTTTGTATCTTTCTATCTAATTCAACATGACAAGGTAATCTAGTGAACACATCTCTAACTTCCTTGTGTATGCATATAGTCTATTCACTCAATTTTCATCCATCCAAAACCTAGTATGTATATCGATGCATTGTCAAAGAGAGCGCTAGCTAAACTAGTTTGCAAATGGCAGAGGTTCTACCCGTGGTAGCACATGTGATCATGAGAACGTCCTAATCTTCCTCGATAGCATGCACTTTTGGGGGAGTAAGCCCTTGCTAGATACTAGCAAGGCATGCACATTAAGGATGTCACATACATAGTTTTAATGTTTCTCATATCTCTTTTGGTAAGCTAAATTAGATCTAGGTTGGAATGTACCTTGTACCCCTATTTTGAAATATTTGTACAAACATTTTTTAAATCTATGGCAAATTTGGCTTCAAATGATATGTAACATCATGAATATGTAATTTAACAAATTTTAGATAACATTTTTTGAATTGTGAGTCCTATTATTACATTTCTTTTGAAATTTTGGGCGTCTTCTCTTCATCTAGGTTCCACCCCAGATACCACCTAAAAAAGATTACTGGAAGGATCTTAGAGCTCAATGATGCCATTGACACTATATATCAACTCCTAGTGTCCAATACTCAAGATTAGTAAACCCAACCCAACAATGCGCGTGCAAAAATGTCTTTTAACTTAAAACTGAATGCTTCTTAGTGATCATGGAATATCCATCATCTCTTTAAGCTTCATCTTTTGTGAAGGAATAATCTCTACAATCCAAGGATGGTTTAGTTACGTTCGTTCTTCCCAATAATCTAATGCCATTAAGATTCATTTTCTTTTGAATTTCTTATATTCTCATGCTCTCTCTATCTTCTTGTCTCTATTTGTCTCTCTCACTTTAGGATTCGTCCCTTTGTATCTTTCCATCTAATTCAACAAGACATCGTAATCTAGTGAACACATCTCTAACTTCCTTGTGTATGCATATAGTCTATTCACTCAAATTTCATTCACCCAAAACCTAGTATGTATATGAATACATTTTCAAAGAGAGCTCTAACTAAACTAATTTGCAAATGGCAGAGGTTCTAGCCGTGGTAGCATATGTAATCATGAGGAGGTCCTAATCTTCCTCCATAGCATGCGCTTTTGGGGGAGTAAGCCCTTCCTACAACTAGCAAGGCATGCACATTAAGGATGTCTCATACATAGTTTTAGGTTTTCTTATATCTCTTTTGGTAACCTAAATTAGATCTGGGTTGAAATGTACCCTGTAGCCCTATTATGAAATATTTGTATAGGCATTTTTTAAAGCTAGGGAAAATTTGGCTTCAAACTACATGTAACATCATGAATATATAATTTAACAACTTTTAGATAACATTTTTTGAATTGTGAGTTTTATTATTACATTTCTTTTGAAATTTTGGGCTTCTTCTCTTCTTCTAGGTTCCACCCCAGATACCACCTAGAAGAGATTAGGCTAACGATCTTAGAGCTCAATGATGTCATTGACACTATATATCAACTCCTAGTGTCCAATACTCAAGATTAGTAAACCCAACCCAACAATGCGTGTGCAAAAATGTCTTTTAACTTAAAACTAAATGCTTCTTAGTGATCATGAAATATCCATCATCTCTTTAAGCGTCATCTTTTGTGAAGGAGTAATCTCTATGATCGAAACTTGGTTTACTTATGTTCGTTCTTCCAAATAATCTAATGTCATTAAGATTCATTTGCTTTTGAGTTTCTTATATTCTCGCGCTCTCTTTGTATGTTTGTCTTTATCTATCTCTTTCACTTTAGGATTCCTCCCTTTGTATCTTTTCATCTAATTCAACAAGACACGGTAATCTAGTGAAGACATCTCTAACTTCCTTGTGTATGCATATAGTCTATTCACTCAATTTTCATCCACCCAAAAACTAGTAGGTATATGAATGCATCTTCAAAGAGAGCTCTAACTAAACTAATTTGCAAATGGTAGAGGTTCTACCCATGGTAGCACATGTCATCATGAGGAGGTCCTAATCTTCCTCTATAGCATGTGCTTTTGGGGGAGTAAGCCGTTGCTATAGGACACCGTGATTGACCTTGGATGGTATTACACCCCATGAGGCATGGAGTGGCATGCAACCCTCCTATCATTACTTGAGGATGTTTGTCTGCCAAGCATCTGTACGTATGCCACATGAGCCTATGTCACGTAGATGTATCCTCCTTGGTTATGGAGATGGTGACTTTAAGGCCTGCAGATTATGGAATTTGGATGCCCAGCAAGTCATATGCAGCTGTCATGCTGTCTTCTATGAGACACAAACACCTCTTAGCCCTCTTGATGACCATTCATTATGATTTATGGCTGAATTTACAACAGCTATAGTGCCATTACAGCAAGCTGTTTATGCTAAAAATGAGGCACTTATTGGCCCAAATGACGTAGCTATGCATAGTAGTCAGGGTCATGATGTTGGTGGTCAGTTGCTAGACCCCTTGTAGGCTCATAGATCCATTTTCTTGTAGTTTTGCAAGCTAGACAACCAGCCATATGCCAGTCTTCCTCTTCGTTGAGGCCACATGTAGTCTTGAGACCCTATTGGATGAGTGTTCGGGAAATTGGCCCTCTTTCAGTGATTGACTCTGGAGAGTTTGACTGCTCTCCGTCGTCTTATATGCACCACACTGATGCCATGCACTAATGAGTTGTGCTTGCTTCATGAGAAGCATTCTTGGATTGCTCTGTTGTATGGAGCTGTGGGATCGCTTATCTCCTGGAGGCCATGGACTCGGGGATGCTTGACTCTTCTTTTGCAACTCGGGGATGTTTGACTCTTCTTCTGCAGAGGTTCCCGACACTTCTTGCACTACTCGCTTTCTGATTGGGCGTTGGGTGAGATGTTATGATTCCGCACCCTGTCTTTTGTTTTTCTTTTCATTGTTTTCACTCCCCAGCCACATTGACCTTTTAGTGGGAGGTTGTTGGGGTAAAAGGCCTCTGGGCCTACCCGTGTATACTATGACCACCCATTCCTTATTCATATATAATATGATAGTGCAATAAGGTTGTCAGTTCAGTTGGACAGCACCTACATTGTGTGTGCTCCTCTCCCGCATCTTCCTCTTCTCCTTCTCCACTGCCATTGCATCCCCTTCATTGTGGGTTTTATTATTACATTTCTTTTGAAATTTTGGGCTTCTTCTCTTCATCTAGGTTTCACCCCAGATACCACCTAGAAAAGATTAAGCTAAGGATCTTAGAGCTCAATGATGTCATTGACACTATATATCAACTCCTGCTGTCTAATACTCAAGATTAGTAAACCCAACCCAACAGTGCGAGCGCAAAAATGTCTTTTAACATAAAATTGAATGCTTCTTAGTGATCATGGAATATCCCTCATCTCTTTAAACTTCATCTGTTGTGAAGGAATAATCTCTACGATCCAAACTTGGTTTACTTATATTCGTTCTTCCAAATAATCTAATGTCATTAAGATTCATTTGCTTTTGAGTTTCTTATATTCTCACGCTCTCTCTGTCTGTTTGTCTCAATCTGTCTTTCTCACTTTACGATTCCTCCCTTTGTATATTTCCATCTAATTCAACAAGACATGGTAATCAAGTGAACACATATCTAACTTCCTTGTGTATGCATATAGTCTATTCACTCAATTTTTATCCACTCAAAACCTAGTGTGTATATGAATGCATTTTCAAAAAGAGCTCTAACTAAACTAATTTGCAAATGGCAGAGGTTCTACCCGTGGTAGCACATGTCATCATGAGGAGGTCCTAATCTTCCTCCATAGCATGCGCTTTTGGGGGAGTAAGCCCTTGCTACATACTAGCAAGGCATGCCATTAAGGATCTCTCATGCATAGTTTTAGGTTTTTTTATATCTCTTTTGGTAAGCTAAATTAGTTCTAGGTTGGAATGTACCTTGTACCCCTATTTTTAAATATTTGTACAAACATTTTTTAAAGCTAGGGCAAATTTAGCTTCAAACTACATGTAACATCATGAATATATAATTTAACAACTTTTAGATAACATTTTTTGAATTGTGAGTTTTATTATCACATTTCTTTTGAAATTTTCGGCTTCTTCTCTTCATCTAGGTTCCACCCCAGATACCACCTAAAAAAGAATAGGCTAAGTATTTAAGAGCTCAATGATGTCATTGACACTATATATCAACTCCTAGTGTCCACTACTTGTGATTAGTAAACCCAACCCAACAATGCGAGCGCAAAAATGTCTTTTAACTTAAAATTGAATGCTTCTTAGTGATCATGGAATATCCCTCATCTCTTTAAGCTTCATCTTTTGTGAAGGAATAATCTCTACGATCCAAACTTGGTTTACTTATATTCATTATTCCAAATAATCTAATGTCAATAAGATTCATTTGCTTTTGAGTTTCTTATATTCTCACGCTCTCTCTGTCTGTTTGTCTCTATCTATCTCTCTCACTTTAGGATTCCTCCCTTTGTATGATTCCATCTAATTCAACAAGACATGGTAATCTAGTGAACACATCTCTAACTTCCTTGTGTATGCATATAGTCTATTCACTCAATTCTTATCCACCCAAAACCTAGTGTGTATATGAATGTATTTTCAAAGAGAGCTCTAACTAAACTAATTTCCAAATGGCAAAGGTTCTAGCCATGGTGGAAAATGTCATCATGAGGAGGTCCTAATCTTCCTCCATAGCATGCACTTTTGGGAGAGTAAGCCCTTGCTACATACTAGCAAGGCATGCACATTAAGGATGTCTCATACATAGTTTTAGGTTTTCTTATATCTCTTTTGGTAAGCTAAATTAGATCTAGGTTGAAATGTACCTTGTACCCCTATTTTGAAATATTTGTATGAACATTTTTTAAAGCTAGGGCAAATTTGGCTTCAAACTACATGTAACATCATGAATATATAATTTAACAACTTTTAGATAACATTTTTTGAATTGTGCGTTTTATTATTACATTTCTTTTGAAATTTGGGGCTTTTTCTCTTCATCTAGTTTCCACCCCAGATACCACCTAGAAAAGATTAGGCTAAGGATCTTAGAGCTCAATGATGTCATTGACACTATATATCAACTCCTAGTGTCCAATACTCGAGATTAGTAAACCCAACCCAACAATGCGAGCGCAAAAATGTCTTTGAACTTAAAAGTGAATGCTTCTTAGTGATCATGGAATATCCATCATCTCTTTAAGCTTCATCTTTTGTGAAGGAATAATCTCTATGATCCAATATTGGTTTACTTATGTTTGTTCTTCCAAATAATCTAATGTCATTAAGATTCATTTGCTTTTGAGTTTCTTATATTCTCACCCTCTGTTTGTATGTTTGTCTCTATCTCTCTCTCTTACTTTAGGATTCCTCCCTTTATATATTTCCATCTTATTCAGCAAGACATCGTAATCTAGTGAACACATCTCTAACTTCCTTGTGTATGCATATAGTCTATTCACTCAATTTTCATCCACCCAAAACGTAGTATGTATATGAATGCATTTTCAAAGAGAGATCTAACTAAACTAATTTGTAAATGGCAGAGGTTCTACCTGCTGTAGCAGAATCTAGTAGCGTACATCTCAGCATGGCCAAAGTTAGCAAGGATTTGATAGTAGATGTGGTGGATACTCCCGTGTGAGCGAAGGATCACAGCCTAGGGGTAGAGGATCATGGCACACTCAATCTACTCATGAATGTGCAAACGAGGATAAAGATCACCATTATTGTGGTAATCATGGCCACATTGCAAAAGAGTGCTAGAAGAATCTGGTTGATCAAAAGGGTAGATAACAAGGTCACTATGCATCATCTAGTCATGTAGAGCATAAGACTAGTGAAAGATTGTTTTCTACGACTTATGTATGGAACAAGAGTAAGCATCAAAAAGAAAAGCTTGATGGCATCTAGTATATAGATTCTAGTGATAAAGAGGCCTTTGCATTTTAACTTAGCAAACATAAGTGAATTATTTTTTATGTGGAAGATTTAATTATTCAGAGCTTCACTTATATCTACAATAGGTGAATCAAAAGGATAATAAGGTAGTCCATCACATGAGATAAAGGGAGCTCATGTGTACAATAAGATCAATAGTAAAGGGGACACTACAAGATATAGGCCGCATACCGACGTTCAAAGCGATGAGATTGTTCATAACAAAAGCCCCTATGGTTGCTAAACACGTCAGTATTAGTGTCTCCATAAAACCGTCGCTATTTGTGTCGGCATTTGCATCGTAATTTTTGTAAACTCTATGACGTTAATAGGAACGCAAATAGGGATGGTTACAAATATTTTTTTGGCTGTATTTATATTCTACAAATGGATTACATATAAAGTGTGCAATGGTTGTCAAGTTGAGTGAAAATTACTTGAATCCACAAGACTGATACATAGAATAAGTATAAGATCGCTGATGAAAAATCATGGAATTATAGTAAGATACAAAGGATAATAATAATATAGTACATAGAAGATGCCTGCATAAATCACAGGACCAAAAAAGAAGAGGATGTCTGCTGCAAGAATCTAAGAGTGAGCTATAGATCCTCGCCATCCGAAAGCTCATCCCCACGCAAAGAAGCATGGAATGGACTTTGAAAAATGAACAACTACACATCAATCCACCATACATAATGCATTTTAATAAAAATAGTAACTATAGAAAAGAAAGATCATTGACTTACTGGGCCGCCACATGCATATAGACTATCGATCAATATAGTGAGATCGTGTCTCTTTACGTATCGAGTCTCTAGGCTAGTGGAATCGGGGTTTGTAATGGAGTGCTACAAAGAAAATAGAATACAATTGTTAGAAACACGATTGTCAATACACGTGATATTGCAAATAAGAAAGCGAGAATAACAAAATAAAAACTTACAAAGTCCTCTAGATAAGTCCTCTGGCCGCCACTCCCAAGATGATGGACCATCCCGGGCCCTCATTGCCTCCCATTGCTGTAGCCAATATCCTAGAGAATTTCTAGCCTCCTCCGCCAATCATCTGTATCTAGCCACTTGGGCTTTGAGGAGCCACTCTTGAGTGCCTTGCATGCATTTGATCATTTGTGTGACATGTACGTGTCGAAGTAGATTTAATGGAATGGCTTGATGGTATTCACGACAACTCCTCGTCTGTCATATCTCTGAATTGGGCCATCTAATTTGGAGATATACGTGTGAATATCTCTTGCAACTCCTCGTCACTCATCCCTTGACTCATCCTGCTCTCCGAATATCATCAAAGGTCACTTGCATAGTTCAGAATGCATTGGTGTTGCACGAGCATATATGCAAAATGTTTTGAATGATTTAACTAGTAGATTTGAGGATCTACTAGTCTTCAATGCATTCAAGATATTTAATCCTTCTTAATATCCCATGGATGATATTGATCGAGACAAAAGGAGCCAAGAATGGCTGGAAAGACTAATCAACAAACTTAATGCTGATAGTCAAACACTTGATATTCAAAGATGTATGAATGAGCAAGACGATTTTGTTGGGATGTTATATCATGTCGCAAGAAATAGGGGCATGTATGATGCTTGGGATTTTTGTAGTAGCACAAAGACTTGGTGGGATTTATATCTAGGGATGATGCATTTATGACAAACATGCATAGTCATTCCAGCAAGTACATCCTCTTGTGAGCGAGGGTTTTCGAGACAAAATCTTATTAAAAATAACTTGAGATCCAGCTTATGTCTTGATACACTAGATGCATTAATGCTATTATCCATTGACATGCGTGATAGCTCCCAAATCGATTGGAAAGATATTTTGGATATTTGGATGGATGCAAAGAATAGAAGGGCAATGCCACTAGAATGATGAGATGGATGCATCTTCTTGCTACTTGTGCTTATGATTTTCATGGAGAGTTTTAAATTATTTATTTTATGATGAATGTTTGATGGGAATCTATATATGGATGATGGATTGTGGCTCATGTTGGGTTGTTACATTTAGAATCTATTTTCCTATGATAGGTTGTAGCATTTTGAATTTATATTCTTATGATTGAGTGTTGTTAAGTAGACAAAACTTATTTGTCATATGCAAAGTGGATTGAACATTGATTTTAGATCCTATGAGTATCCAAATTTGTAGTTTTAAAACCTTAATTAGAGACTTTTCTATGTCATCTGTCATTTACATTTTTTGTCTGTCATTTGACTAATAAATTTTTTTATATCACCTGTCATGTGAAATAAATTTTTCATTTTTTCTTGTCATTAAAAAAATATAAGGGACCCGTCAAATTTAGGCTCTAAAATGACCACTACATTGCTTCACCCAACCCCACAAGTATCAAGTTGACCTGCACTAGTTTCATGTTGGTGTGTCCGGTGGCCACATGCAATTATATAAATGAGTCATGACTAGTCAATGAGGCACCTTGAGTTCTCTCTCTTCCTCTCTCTCTCTCTCTCTCTCTCTCTCTCTCTCTCTCTCTCTCTCTCTCTCTCTCTCTCTCTCTCTCTCTCTCTCTCTCTCTCTCTCTCTCTCTCTCTCTCTCTCTCTCGTGTAAGAGAGAGGGACAGACTATAGTATTTTCAGACCTCTAGTCCGAAAACGTGCTCTAGTGTCGATAGCCAAAACAGGGCTTACAGAAGACTGCATGTTATATATATATGTATATATATATATATATATATATGTGTATATGTATATGTATATGTCATTTGACTAATAAATTTTTTTATATCACCTGTCATGTGAAATAATTTTTTCATTTTTTCTTGTCATTAAAAAAATATAAGGGACCCGTCAAATTTAGGCCCTAAAATGACCACTACATTGCTTCACCCAACCCCACAAGTATCAAGTTGACCTGCACTAGTTTCATGTTGGTGTGTCCGGTGGCCACATGCAATTATATAAATGAGTCATGACTAGTCAATGAGGCACCTTGAGTTCTCTCTCTTCCTCTCTCTCTCTCTCTCTCTCTCTCTCTCTCTCTCTCTCTCTCTCTCTCTCTCTCTCTCTCTCTCTCTCTCTCTCTCTCTCTCTCTCTCTCTCTCTCTCTCTCTCTCTCTCTCTCTCTCTCTCTCTCGTGTAAGAGAGAGGGACAGACTACAGTATATTCAGACCTCTAGTCCGAAAACGTGCTCTAGTGTCGACAGCCAAAACAGGGCTTACAGAAGACTGCATGTTATATATATATGTATATATATATATATATATATATATATATATACATATATTTGTGCAAATGATAACTTGTATTAGTAAAAGTAAAATTAAAATAGGAGTACTACAAAATGTGGACTTTAGCAAGAGTCCACGTGCCTAAACTTAGCTGGCTAACTTCTATTTAAATTGGCTTAGCTTTTCATTTCCTAACTTGATTTTCCATTACATCAAGGGTATTGACAATAGTAGGCTTTTCAAACATTGCATGACACCATGCTTCCTTGCGCTCAAATTTCCTCGTCTTTTCTTCATGAATGAGAAATTTCTTCATCTCGATGCCTAGTCCTTCATACGGATCTTCCTTTTTCTTCTTTCAAGCTAAGGGATGCTTGCTGCAGTCTTTAGACATTTGCTTTCTTTAATCTTGGCCTACAACAAAAACTCCTCTTTAAAACTATGCATTGGATCCACATTGAGCTATTCAAATAAATTTTTATTCCAAGAAATCCATATATGCCACAAAAATTGACTACATAGCTAGTTCCAAATGACAAGATGCACCCCATTAATTTCACCGAGAATTAATTCTTTTCGTGATATAGTTGAACACCATATTAGAGAATTTGGAAGTCTCCGAATTTCCATTTTTGAATACTACAAAAGGGGGGAATGTAGATAACATGTCTATTATAAGTTCCTCAACACCATATCATGCGACCTATCATTGGAAAGCACTTGAAAAATGGAATCTAAAGAGCCATAAAGTGCTTATTTTGGAGTAATGGTGTTCAAGTTATGGAAAATCCAAAGTTTTGACCATGCGTCCCAAACTTGTGAGAAATTTCCATATTTCCCAATATGGTGTTATTGAGGGATGAAACAGGGAAATCATTTTTTGTAGAAGATTCAAAGCATTTCGATTAAATTGACACGAAAAGAAAAGATGGGGGATGGTTTTCTCTTCTTTGTGACATCGAGGGCATAGAACTGTACCAATGGCTAGCTTTTTAGCTTTGGAGCATGTCCAGACAACTTTCATCTGAATCAACCATAAGAGGCTTGATTTTTTAGACTGGATGCTAGGAAACCAGATCGTGATGAATCTGTAATTCCATTGGTGATGATTCCAATTGACATGCCATCTCTTGTTCAATTTATTAACTAGCTTGCTGGGTGAATCCTTCTTCTCTTGAATAGGTAGAAATGATTTATCATTTAACCAAAAAATTCCTCTGAATTTAAATTCCTTATATAGTTGAATTGTATAGTAAATGTGTGGCCCCCAAGAGTTCCTTCTCTTCAACAACCTAGCACTCTGCGAGATCACTCATAAATATATATATGTATCACGTAAGTTCAACATAAGGGATTTTTAAAATACCATTTTCACACATTTTTTACATACACAAGGGTCCCATATAAAGGGCTTACTTACAGATTGAATAGCCATTTGCTTTCTTTTAATCTTGGCCTACAACAAAAACTCCTCTTTAAAACTATGCATTGGATCCACATTGAGCTGTTCAAATAAATGTTTATTTTGAGAAATCCATATCTGCCACAAAAATTAACTGCATAGCTTGTTCCAAACGACAGGATACAGCACATAAATTTCACCAAGAATTAATTCTTTCCATGTTATGGTTGAACACCATATTAGAGAATTTGGGGGTCTCCCAATTTCCATTTTTGAATACTAAAAAAGGAGGGATGCAGATAACATGTCTATAAGTTTCTCAACACCATATCATGCGACCTATCATTGGAAAGCACTTGAAAAATGGGATCTAAAGAGCCATAAAGTGCTCATTTTGGAGTAATGGTGTTCAAGTTATGGAAAATCCAAAGTTTTGACCATGCGTCCCAAACTTGTGAGAAATTTCCATATTCCCCAATATGGTGTTGTTGAGGGATAAAACAGGGAAATCATTTTTTGTAGCAGATTCAAAGCATTTCGATTAAATTGACACGAAAAGAAAAGATGGGGGATGGTTTCCTCTTCTTTGTGACACTGAGGGTATAGACCTATACCAATGCCTAGCTTTTTAGCTCTAGAGCATGTCCAAACAACTTTCATCTAAATCAACCATAAGAGGCTCAAAATTTTAGACTGGATGCTAGGAAACTAGATCATGATGAATCTATAATTCCATTGGTGATGATTCCAATTGACGTGCCATCTCTTGTTCAATTTATTGGCTGGATTGCTGGATAAATCCTTCCTCTCTTGAATAGGTAGAAGTGGTTATCATCTAACCAACAAATTCCTTTGAAGTTAAATTCCTTATTCAGTTGAATTGTATAGTAAATTTGTTGCCCGCAAGAGTTCCTTCTCTGCAACAACCCAGCACTCGGAGAGATCACTCATATATATATATATGTATCACGTAAGTTCAACATAAGGGATTTTTAAAATACCATTTTCACACATTTTTTACATACACAAGGGTCCCATATAAAGGGCTTACTTACAAATTGAATAGTAAGAAAAAACTGACAGATAAGGATATTTATAAATAGGCCTTGAACACGCGTGATATAGAGGGTATACATATAGTGTAGTACTTGGGGCAATAGCAGGGCGATCTCTTCCCCTAACAGATGAAACTATTTATTTAGAGTATCCAAATCTTTGCAGTCCCCTCCAATGTAGTCCCAAATGACCATTGTTTGATTCCTTTCTTGAGCATCTTGTATGCGACAAGAATTTGCTCTTCCTCCACCAATCCATGAAATATGTTAAGCAAGATAGAGTCAGAAGCACTCCATGGAAGAGTGAAGTTCCTGATTGGAGAGATGCCAACCTAATCTTTGAAAGTAATCCATGGAAGCCAGATGCTTCTCATCAAGTCTGAGCACCATTTGACTTTGACTTTTGCTTGATTGAAAGCAGTTGTTTATGGATCCATCTCTTTCCATCTTGGATAGTTCAAGAGAGAGAAATTCATGTAGTTGGCCTTGATGAGTACAGACCAGTCTTCATTTTCATATTCGAATGTTCTTGGAATCCACTTTGCTGCCATCTAGTGCCAAGTATATTAGACTCCGCAAACTTCAAATCACCCTTTGAACATAACGCTTCCAACATTTTTCTTGAAAGAAAAGCTCCACCTTGTCGATGCACTTTGCTATTAGGCTTATGCTCCCAGGTCCCTATCGCATGCAATCATCATAACTTTGTACATCGCATGCACACGTGTACACACACACACTCACTCACTCACACACTATTTTTCTCTCTCTCAACATGCGGGTTGCAATGGCACATTCATTTAACACATTATGAACTTTTGGTCTTGCTAAAATGGTAAGATATAGCCTATAGATATGATATGTTTATATATAGTTATTTATTGTTGTGTCTCACGATGGGCGAGTGGAGGAAGTGGACTATCAAACCCCACTTGTCCCACGAGCACATGGTCGCATTAGGCAAGTATTAGTGGGCAAAGGTGATATAAAAAAGGCATTTGTAGCTATCATTTACAAAGTGCAACCCCCCTATAGTCAATGACAAATTGCGAATCACCTAGCAATGGGTGAATGCAACCCTCACAAAACCTTGATAGATGGTGGATCATTCTTGGATTTGAATTGCAGGTAACAGAGGAATAGTTGATCAAATATTCACTTGTATACCTTCCCTAATTACCTATGGAAGATGATATTGGATTTATCAGTTTATCATAGTATAAGGATAAATTTGGGATGCTCCTAATACAATAGGGGTCATAATATACTTAGGCACAAAAATCTCAACCATTGGAAGAATATACCAAAGGGAAGCAAGGACTATGTAGTGGCATATTTGCATGAGGAGTTTTCAGTACCTATGGAGAGAGGCTTTCCACTAGGTGGATGATGGAGTGTATGTGTGCATATATGTCACATAGACAATCAGATGCACACAAGGAAATTGAGAGTGGTGCCTCTCAAAGTTAGAGTGGCTAGACACAGAGGATTGGGGGAGACTTAGGGAGGAGGCCACAGATTCTCTAAGACAATGGATGGCATCAACGAGAAGCAATGAGGGTATGATTAGAGGCAACGGTCATATTGCATCATCTCGAGAGTGGTGGCCATAAGACTTATTTAGAAGACTTTGTAAGTTTTCTTTTAGTTTTTCTTGCTTTTTTATTTGGAATATCACTTGTACTAACAACCTTGTTTCTAACAATACTATTTTTTTTCTTCGTAACACTCCATCACAAACCTTGATGCCACAAGTTTGAAGACTCAATATGCAGAGAGACATGGTCTAACTGTACTTATTGATAGATTGTATGCATGTAGAAATCCAGTAAGTTAATCCTCTTTCTTGTTTGTAGTCATTAGTTTTTTCCATTATACATTATGTATGGTGGACTAGTGTCTGGTTGTTCATTTTGCAGAGTTCATTCAATGCTCCTTTGTATTGAGATAAGCTTTTAAATGGTAAGGATCTGTAGCATGTGCTTGGATTCGTGGAGTGCATATTATTATTATTTTTGGTCTTGTGATCCTTGTAGGCATCTTCCACGTAGCATTCCTTAGATATACTTATAATCCTTTGTATAAAATCATACTTTTTTATATTTACAAATAGATTTTCATATTTGTTTTAGCTCTCCTCTCCACCATGGTTCTGTTTTTAAGTAGTTTTTGTGCTTATCTCTTGATGACAATTTCTTATCCAATATATAATTGCTTCGCAATTTTTTTTCCTCTATAATCGTTGCTATTTTCATTACTAATTTAATGTACACATCACTATCTTAGTTGCTATTTTCATTGCAAAGTGTTGTTATTTGCATCGCTATCCGCATTTCTTTTGCAACACTAATAGTGATGCAAATAGCGATGCTATCTTCAATGAATTTATAGAAACACCTATATCAATGCTTTTGGCAATAACAAAAGCAAATTTTTAAATGAATATTTGTATCCCTTTGAACGTCGATATGTGGTGTCTATCTTATAGTGTCCCCTATTGCACAAGAATCATGAAATAATAAGAATCACACTTGATGTATAAGTTTAGGATTTAAAAAAAACCTTGAGATATAAGAAATTGGTTGATCTTTCTATACCAAGCCCGAGAAGCTTGCTTGAGTCCCTAAAGCATATGATATAGTTTGCAATGCCATGATATTCCTTATCAAGAACCACGAAACCTTCTGGTTGCTCCATGTGAATCTCTTCCTTAAGATCTCCATTCAAAAAAGTAGTTTTCACATCTATCATGTGTATTTTGAAATCATATTGTGTTGCAAAAGCCAATAGTACTCAAATGCTAGTCATGTGATTGATTTGTAAAAATGTGTCATGATAGTCCATTCTTGCAATCTATCAATAGCCCTTGGTAGTTAATCAAGCACTAAACTTTTCAAAAGTTATATTTGCTTTTGTCTTTGTTTTATACGGCCATTTACTTTGGAGATCAAATTAACTCTCTATATAAATTCAAATATTCATGTGTGATCATTGTGTGAATAACATTATTCACATCGACATAATGTGAACCATGCGCAAACTCAATAGGAAAGTCAACTTAGAGATCAATGGCATCATTACAAGGCTTGGACTAATTGCCACATGTATCAATAACTTTTTAGTTCAAGGGAGAAATCATCGTCAAATAGAAAAGGAAAAGAAGTATAAACAATATATGTAAGGCATTTGCATTATCACTAGACCAAGAGCCTCTAAGTTGCTCCTCATCAAATATAGTCATGACTAATAATAAATTTATAAGAAGATGGAACAAAAAAATGATAACCTTTGGAAAAGTTTGAATATCTAATCAAGATTGCCTTGAAACCAAGAGGATTCGACTATTTTCATGTTTCTTTAGGCACATGAGTATAACCAATACGTCCAAAAACTCAAAAATGTGAAACACAAAGCACTTTGTTTTTCCATACCATGATTGGTGTTTTTCTAGAGGGTGCAATAATTAGAAGATGATTTTGTATACAAAGTGCTAATAAATTTTCTTCAACATAGAGAACTCAAGATAATCCAAAATGAGTCAGCATACACCTCACAACATTGATAAGAGTTTGATCTTACATGTTGCAAGTCCATTCTATTGAGGAGAATATGGAATAGTATATTCATAATGAATACCATGAACTATATAGTTGTCATCAAATTCATTAGAATTATACTCATAATCATTATCACTACAAAGTGTTAATATGATATCTTGGATGAAGTTTTGTAACCTTTTGAAACTTCATGAATGCTCATAAGGCTTTAGACTTATGTCGCAATCAGAATGTACTTGTGTAACACAAGAAATCATCAATAAAAGTAATGAAGTATTGATAATGAGACTTTAAAATAGGAAAAGATCCACACATATCACTATGAACAAGATCCAATATAGCATTTGAGTGAGTAGAAGTACATGAGGGAATATATTTTTGATGATGCTTCCTAAGAGCACATTACTCACATATATCAATACGAACAATATCTAATATAGCATTGGAATGAGTAAAGGTTGATAAGGGAAAAGGTTTTCAATGATGCTTCTTAAGAGCACAATACTCACATATACCCATGTAAAGATAAAAAATAATAATCATATCTTTAAAAAAATCATGGGATTGAAGATCTGATAACTTGGAGAAATTTTAATGTGTGAAGTAGTAAAGTCAAATCGTGCAATCAAGGTTACGTTGAGTTGTGATGGCATTTGTGAATTCATCAATTGAGGAGAGCTCAAAAAGATTTCCTTGTCAAGGATCAACTGCAATAATATGCCCATCACTTTCAAGGTGTCATTGATTATGATCAAAACCCAAAAGATAAGCAAAGATCAACAAGTCATCCAATAGAAAAAAGATTTCTAGGAAGATCTAGTATAAATAGAATACTAGGCAATACTTTGGGGGAAGAAATAGTACAAGGTACAAATCAACAACACTTGTAACTTGACAAATAGTATCATCAACAAGAGATAATAAGCTTTTGGAAAGAAAGATCACAATAATTGTACAGCAATCAAGATTCATATGTCATATTATCAGTGCCTTGAGAGCCAATAACAAAAGAAGATCCATCTTGAATATGGAGTACATTTTCAAGCCAAACATCACAATGAAAAAAATTAACTTCTTGATATGCATGATTATCCATGACAAGTTTTGTTGAGTAGCATATGCACGATTATGATATTGATCATGTTGTCTTTTAAAACATTAATGAGATGGATGACATGTACTACAATAATAATAACTGGATAAAGACCTTTGAGATAACTAAGGTTTTTTAGTTTTGATATCATGCTGTTCATCATGTAGTCATGCCCAACAATCAAAATTAGTATGACCATTGCAATCGCGATATGAACAATGCTTATGAGGATATCATAGTCATGAAGAATTGATGCAGCCCCTTCATGGACCATGACTAAAACATTAAAAAGGAAGTTTTCAAGAAAAAATGGTTATTTCTAGACTTCCATCTTCTAGTGTACCCATGGAAAATTCATGAGTTTTTGTTACACATTCATGTCATTGCGAATATACAATTAATGATATACAAGTATGATCAAAGTCAGTGCCATCTTTATTGGGTAGTACATATAATGCATCTTTTATTGTATCAAGTAATTTAAATGTGAAATGTGACTAGTTACTTTCATGAAATGTGAAATGTGACTAGTTACTTTCATGGAATAGGATCACCAACTATTGCAATTTGATTAAGAATGTCTGTGAAGGACTCAGTATTAGTGGCCATAGGACTTCCAACTTTGTACTGCAACTTGTTTAACAGAGTACAAAGACAAGCAATTTTGGTGACAATTTTCTTTTCAAATGTTGCAAGAAGATAATCCCATATAGCACGTGAACTCTATATAGAAAATGCATCCAATATAAGAGAGACGTGAAGAGCCGATAAAATATATTGATGAGTTTCTTTATGAGTTTCCATTGCTCAAAAGTAGGACCTTCGTTAATGGAGTTATAGTCTGCATCAACAAGTTGAGATGGAAAGAAAACATTATTGAAAACAATATCATTAGACTCATGACCTTTCAGAATCAATAGCATCTTTGACATTTATCTAGGAAACCCTTGGCCTTGAAGAAAAGGAAGAAAATGTTGACTAGATGGAAATGATCACCAAATTCACTATATGGCAATGTTTGCAAGAAGAAAGACCAACTTACAACTACAAGATTAAAGCAATTTTTTTTTGGAAAGCCAATATACCCATTCTAAGTTTTGCAAATATGACTTGGTTGCATGTACACTCGGGGAAGTTACTATATGTATATCTTCTACATCACGTGCATTCAAGGCCTATTTATAAATATCATTATCTATGGGTTTTTCTTGAATAAAATATAACCCTTTTCTATTCAATTTGTAAATAACCCCTTTATATTACACCCGTCTATATGTAAAAAATGTATAAAAATGGTATTTGAAAATACCCTTTTTTGAACCTACGTGATGCTCACATATATTCATTAGTAACTTACCCAAGCATGTACAACACATCGAATAAGACACATAGTCGGATTTAGAACTCATGTCTAAAAGGAAAAATGATGTGTTGATTAAATTAGCATGAATGCCTAGAAGTCACTAAGAAGGTGACCCTAAAACCAAGGTGATGCACCAATGCATGAATGAGTTGATACGTTTAGAGGAATTGAAATAACTTGTAAAGAGAGAGAGAGAGATGGAGATACACATACATGTCCTAATCCATTGAAAATTTGAATCAAAGTGATAGGATTTATGAGGTTCTCCTCTCTCTTTTTTCTATTTCTCATAATGGATAGGTCTTAGGGCCTCTCTCTCTCTCTCTCTCTCTCATTTTAATATCCTTGAATTACAATACGTGGTGAATGAAGAAGCAAGCAAGTCAGCTTGGCTACCCTTGGAATGTTGCTTTATATGGAAAATTCACTGGAGGTACCCTTACATGAGCACTACTATATTAAGCCACAATGTCACACATAGATATATATAGATTTTGAATATCCTTGAATTCCAATGTATGGTGAAAGTGTCAGAAGTGAGTGCAATGATGGAAGTGTAGAAGACTATTGTAATACATATTATACAACATAAGGGAAAAGAGAAAACATAAGAACCACAGAAGAATACTACAAAGGGAGAACTCAGAGATATGATTTTGAAATGGAATCCATAAACCAAATACGAGAGATACTCATGTACAACAATGACTCATCAGCGGCTATGTGGACACTAGCACTGACTCCCTCTCTCTAACAGGACCTACATTACGTGGACACTAGCACTGACTCCCTCTCTCTAAGAGGACCCACACTAGAAAACTGCAAATGGATGATGTTACAAATAGATGAGGAGGGAGCCTAATATATAGGAAATAAATAATGCATAAAGTTAGCTAGCGACCACAAATGCCACAAATTGCATGACTAATGACAATTTGAAAATATCTAAAATATCTATAGTGCCCAACCCACTAAACCACAACCCCATACTCACTCATGAGAGCTGACTAAACTAATAATACCCTCTCTTAGATTATGGGTAATCTAATACAATGATAATGACTCATCATATTCCATACAACAAATACCACCAAAGAAGGACCATGGATACCCATGTAGCGGGTGATCAAGCCACCACCAAGGTATGTTGATGTCGATCATTACCAGAAAATAGAGAGGAATCCTAGCACACCTCTATGTCAATTGACAATGACTCATAGTAGCATACATGACCATCTAGCCAAAAATGCCTCTAAGAATATGTGAGCATGGATTTCCCACCTTGGGCTAGACTACTAAAGTTTCCCCTCATGTGAGCTCAGACTAGGCACTAATCTCGCTCTTTGTGAAAAACAACCCATCATGAACCTAGATGTCAATCCTATCTCCAATATTTTGAAATTTCTAGAAAAGTTTTCCGCCGCCTGTGACTGAGGCCTCCGCTGCCATCGCTGAAAGCCGCCAATTGAGCCATATGCTTCCACGCCACCACCATCCCAAGTTAACGTCCATCCTTTCCCATCTGGCTGTTCGACGTCATTTCAACCCACGTGGTAATACCACGCTGCTGTCCATGATCAGAAGCTAGAAGCTTCTTATTTGGAAGCTTCTAAGGGGCTTCCATAACACCCCTTCCTACCAAATCACAATAAGCCCATCCCGGGATTTGAAGAAAAGGAGGCGACAAAGGTCCTTCCCACTAGATTTCCCACTAGATCATTTTCTCCTCCCCGGGTTTCGAAGAGGAAGCGTATAAGGCCTTCCTACCAAATCTCCCACAAGGCCTAGGTCCGGTTCTTTGTAAAGAAGAAGAGGGGTTTCTCTAAGCCCTTCCCACTAAACCCCCCCATAAGCCATCCCTATTTCTTCCCCCCGAGTCTTGTAGAGAAGAGGAGGATTTCCTTAAACCCCCTGTCCACAAGATCTTTACCCCCGGGATTTTGAAGAAAATAAGTATAAAGCCCTTCCCACCGATCACCCACAAGCCCATCCCTAGACTCGGGATTTTTAGAGGAGAAGAGGAAGAACTCTCAAAGTCTCCATTGCCCCAAGGCCATTCACAAGAGCCCTTTTTGCGAACTCCCTCCTCTCCCACAAAAAAGGTCCAAGCTCCAAACCCTCAGGCCTTCCGTAAGCCAAATCTTGCAAGCTGGTACTTCTTCAAGGATCTGTACTTCAAAGGGGATTTTCACGTAAGAGGGAGACGGGCCAAGATCATAAGACTGCAAGCCAAGGCAAGAAGTTCGAAATCCATGAAGGCTAACCGAAGATCGAATTCACGATGGGCCCTAAAAAAGTCACAAGGCGCAACCACAAAAGGTTCTTCTCCTAATATTCATGTGGATATCTCCCCGAGCCCCCAAGTCCAGGTTTTTACTAATTTTGATTCCACGCAAAAGCATTGCATTAATCACGATAACTTCATGGATTAGGAAGCACGTATGCGTGTTTAAAATCACCTAGTCAAGTTAAATGCAACTGGAAATAAATCGACTATTCGAACAATGATTAGAATTAGTTCATGACATGAAATTGGGTCATTGGTATTTTTCCATATAAAGAAATTGTCTATCCATTTAACGTCCTTAATAGTATGTTGTCTTGTCGTGCATGTCAAAGTGACGGCCTAGAACACCTATTGCCTATCATTATAAGGTTGAGATTATTAAAGTGCACCTTTGACTAGGCATGGAAAGATTAATTGCACGTCGCATTTTTTAGACAAATCTTCATTGAATGATTCATTAGGGAAAGTCCTTAACCCCGTAGGAAATAGAAGAGCGCGAAAATGATTCTAATAATTATTTGCGTGTGGCATGTGATTGTAAATTGGAATAGGTCAACTCTAGTTTTTTTGGCATGAATTTCACTACGTTGTAGTCAGGAAAGGAGTGCATGTTGCACATTTGTCATATGAAAAATTTCATTCATCAAGAGTTGTATTTAGGGAAAGGCTGCATGGTTTATTGAAGCATGAAATCTTAAAAGCTTAGAAAAAGAATTGTGGGCATGATTCTTGAATGCAAGTCCTAGTAGGATCAATGGAAGTTATGCCACAATTTAACATGCGTTTTGATCTTAACAAGAAAAGTTAGGGTTATTGCGAATTTAGGGGTACGTAGAGGCAATGAATCACGCGTTTAGGTGAATTGTGAGATGGTACAACTAGCTTTCTCCTTTAAGATCAAGTTAACATCTCTAGGGATGGTTCGTCCTTGTCGCAAGACAAGTAGATCGAATTATCTAAATCGCCTAACCCGCAAGGGATTCGCATAGGATGGCTCAACCGATACGATAAATAACCCAAGTGCTAACTAGGGTTTAGCACGTTAAGGACTTGACCTAGTTTCACGCACTTGTTACCAAGAAGAACCCTTGAACCAAAGGTCCTACCCACATTCACGGAATGTAGGGACAATTGGACGCTCATGCATAAAACGATCTAAGGTTTCTACCCTAAGGATCACTCGTTCAAATGATGAAACTCGGATTGAGTTGGAATTCCTAGGACCGAACGTTGTCGGCCTAGTGTAATTAGGAATGGGTTGGGTAAGAAGACACCCTAAACCCTGCTTCTCGTCTGGAGATAATTCCGTGACCAGAAAATGCCATTCAATGGGTGAAATGATCCCATGGAATAGATGCGACACTTGTGCAATAAGTTGCAACGTCGCATAGACTTGTGGTTTGTTCACAAGAGAGTTTTGCCATTTCTTGAAATGAGGTTGGCAAGTTCTTGCACAAGTTTAACTTGCAAGAGGATGAGTAGTCATCCTGTTACATCACCTTTCTTGGGGAAAATTTGCCAAGTAAAGGGAAGTTAGGTATTTGCTTGGAAGCAAATGATCAATCAATAAATTGGAGCGACATGGTTGCCAAAATTTACTGTTAATAAAACCTAAGGTATTTGTTAAGTTGGGTTAACAGGGTATGGCCCTAACCCAAGGACAAAAGGGTGAATAAACAAACCCTTGGGGATCTTGCCAAGTCGCAATTGATCCCGGATCGAATGTTGGATGCATTCGGAGAGAAGGATTCACTCCTTAACAGTTGGCCAAATAAACGGCCACTGGAATTGATTGTGCTTGTAACAGTTTAGAAAGCACTGTTTGCATTGTTTGCTCAAAGAACTAAAGGATGAAATGATATCTAATGCTTCAAGTTGAAGGCCTGAAGGGAGAGGCAGCTTCAGTTACCCCCGATTGCCTGCCTGACCCTAACCAAGGGGGTTGTTGACCGCGCTAGGAACGTGGACCGAACCTGCCACGAGAGGTATTTCCGTTGAGCTCTACTTGGAGCAGGAGGACGCTTGGGTGCCAGGGGGGGCTCTGGTCGTAAATCCCTCACCTTCCGGGTCCTGCACAAGAGGCTAACATGACTCGGGATTGGATCTCGAGGCCCGCATACTAGTTTACGGGCGGAAGCTTGGAATAGTGATCCCTGAGGATCACTGGATAGCCTTCGGGCGGATTACAGACAAGCCTACGGGCGGAACTCCTTGTATTTCAAAGATAAAATGATGAAATGTAAAAAAAAGAACTTGCTTGATTTTGTTTTTCTATGTCACGTGATAAGATTACGTGAAGGAACCAGTGCTGAACAGGATTAATTAAAGAAGCTGATTGTTATATGTCAAAATAATGTGTTAGATAATTACATAAATAAAACAAACCGAGGAAAGTGCGGAGGATAGGCCATGGGTCCGTCCTACGGTTGGGTGGTCCCGGTTAGTCGAGAGCTTTTCTCAAAAATCGCGAAGAATAGCGGAATGATCATCATCATAAAAACGAATAACGAGAGCAATGACCTAGAGTTACGCCTTACCCGATTTACGCTGTTTTAGGGGAACAGAATGGGACTATGCCTTATGGCAGAGAGATTGAGCCTTACATCCCTCTCGTTTCCCATTCTCCTTGAACCAAGTGCAGCGTGAATCCGCTTTGGACTTGGCGTTTTTGTGTAAAGTAGTTCGCTCGGGTCTGACGCTAGTTGCTATTAGCTAATGACCAATCAGGAAAATCCTAATTCCGGTCGATCCTAAGTGGGAACGGCCAGGATACTTCCGCTACGTGGTAGACACGGGAAGACCTAGATCGCAAAACCCGTAACATTCCATGGGAGTGCCGGGCGGAGTTTTCTAGACTTCCTTTCCGATGGACTGCTAAGACGTGTCCGGGATGATACTAGTGGACACATTACACTTTTTTCCTTTTCTGTTTTTTTTTCATTTCCTTTTCTTTTATTTTTTCTTTCTTTCTTTCTTTCTTCTTCTTCTTTTTTTTTGGACTTGCCTGAGTACAACTATTGCAATATGTTGAGGCTATCAGCCTTTAAATGGGTTGGGAAATGTCAAGCTTCGAAGGCTTCGGAAATGGATATTAAAGTGATGATTGTGCCCTAGCCTCGTTGTTAGAGAAGAAGTCATTGATATGGGGAGATACACTTGAGATATTGCAACCCTGTTTGGAACGTGTGATGTTGGTACAATTGGGGTATCAGCTGCCGTGAGTGCTCGGCGTAGAGTGTAACCCAGAAAGAGAAAATGGTTAAGATTATAATTTGGGAGATGCGACATGGGCACTCGCAAGGGTAATTTTTGCTTTCAGTAGCGTGGCTTTGTCGTGGTTCTTTGTGAGGTTGGTGGTCTTGCGGTGACTTGGGCATTGAATACATTTGCACGAAGACCAGTGTTGTCTTACATCCACTTGTCACTTCATGAGAGTATATGCAAGTTGCATACATCAAGTACAATGAACATATGAAATCATATCAAGATATTACGTTATCAAAATCCTATGATGCTAATTGCGATGCATATTCTAGTGCCTGTTAAAGACGTGGCATATATTAGCAATAGGTAAGGAAAGTGTATACAGGTGGGGAGTCTGTCCCTTTAACCATTTAAAGACAAAAAGTTATGGCAGGATGGCCTTTGTTAAGTTGCTTATATATCATAGGGGCTACTCTATTTGCACGAGGCGGAGCGAGTCTAGGTGGTCAAGTGACTAAGGCTCTGCTGGTGAGGGGCTCCTATGAGGTTGGGTGGGAAATATGTCAGCCAGAACCCAGATGGTGTAGTCCCTAGCCGCAATTGTTTCCAGAATGTTTTTAAACAATGCATAAAATTTATGCTTGTCTCAAGCTGCCCTCTTCTCTTTCGAGAACCTGGTGTCCGAGCATCTCATGGGAGCCTGCACGGCTGGTGTTGCCACACCCCATGTGCTCCCTTGAGTCCTCGTCCTCTTGGCTTGGGGGGTTTTTGGCCTACGTCCTGGGTGGTGTCATTTGGGGCCTCTTTTCGATGCATACCTCTTTAGAGTAGGCACATAGTGTTCTAGTGGGGGACGCTAGTGCCTTATGCTCTTTCCAACGGCAGAGAGCTTCCTTGCATGTCAGCTAAACTATGTGGTCCATGACTGCTACCATAGGGGGACCTGCAAAATGCGAACCAAGAATTAGGCCTTGAGGCATGATAAAAATATTCGCATGGAAGGGATTATACAATGGGTTATCAAGCATATATGAAGAGGAGGGGTGAGGTGAGGCTTGCAGCGTTTGTTGTAGAGGGACAGCCCCCTGTTGATGTTCGTTTTACCTCCAACCATTAGCAAAACTTGGCTTATGCTAAGTTGCACAGAGTGGTTGTCATGGAGTGAATCAAGGCTCATCCTTGGAAGGATAGACCGAAAAAGGGGAAAGGTGTATAGAAAGGGATGGTGCCCCATCTACACCATCAGAGATGTTGGTCAAGGCTTCCTATGGCGATAATGAGGATTTCATGCCCTCCAGTTGGAGGCAAGAATGGTCACACGACTTCTAAATGTGTGGTGAGAGGAGGACCTGAGGAGCTTAGTATGTCAAACCCAACTCTTCTCCCTGCACTTGACTATCATTGCTTGTGTGTGTTGATATTATCTATACAAGGTCACAAAATTCATTGTTTATTTATGTACATGTTTACAAATCCATGTCACTTCACGAGGATAAAAACCAATTATAAAACTTAGGATTGTACTAGAATGTGGCACATGCATCCAGTACTCGTGGCAGCCTTCTTAATAGCATTAAGTATTTTGCAACGTCAAGTATCATGGTACCTTGTCCGAGTCTACTTGCAACATGTAGCTCCTGCTCAGTGAGAACCTTATCATCCAAAGAGTTCTCTTGGCTAGTTCTAGCTAAGTCCATACCCCGAATGGCAGTTAGCACTCGAAAGGAAGTTGGCGCCACATAGGTTGGGTCTCTTTGAGACCGCCATTTGGCCAATCGCTCTTTTCAGACTATCATGATTTGGGCTCTTATTCGGCCATTGCAACACGATTTTCAAACCAACATTTCTCAAATTGACTTTGACCCTCTGATTGTTGCTTTAGTTGCTCTACCCCTAAGAGATTTGGTTGGCAGAGCACATCATTGAATGTTACAGTTAAGTGCAGTTCGTTCACTTCCTCGTCAGAGGTGACTCGCATGCGTTCATGCAGGAGCTTTTCGTAGTGCTCGTCAAGATGTTCTTGCTCTTTCTAGGATAGGGGAAATGGCGAGTATTCTTCAAGCTACTCCTTAGGGAATGCACCCATGTCTACCAGGACATAGACACGTGCGAATACTTTGAGCTTAGCATCCAACTCAATTATGCATTCTGCGACACTTCTATGTTCAACGAGGGCTTGCTTGGTTGCTATCTCATGCAAGGTTCTAGGAATTTCCCTTGGCTTTAGCATAGCTGGGGGCTCATGCCTAGATGAGCAAGATTGGTCAATGCTAGGGTTTCTTATGCTCTCAGGGTTTCCATGTTTCCCCTGAGGCTTTGTTATTGTGTCATGGTTCTCCTTAGTTGTGACTGATATAAATTTGTCATCCTGTTGTGACAGTGTTGTATCCACTCTTGATTGGTCAATGCGAGTTTTGTTGTCAGTGCATTGAGTTTTGCAAGCAACCGTTGATGGTAACGGCTGCTTTGATTTTTAAGAACACACGAATGTGTTTGAGGTTTCACTGGTATTAGGAGAGAAATCAATGGATTCATTGGTGGATGGTCTCGATGCTTTATTCCTCAGCTCTTCGGCACTCTTAGTTTCAATCTTCTTGGGGTCTACAGCCACTTGCAACCGTCGTTGTTGTTTTCTTTCTTTTCTCTTCTTTTTCTTAGGCAATCGAGGTGTATCCCTTAAAGACTCTGGACCTTGAACTAGATCAGTTTGTTGATGTGCTTCGCTGGGCCTTAGCATTCTCTTTCTCGAGTGTGTCCTCATGGGGCATAGCCGTGGCCTGCTGAATAGCCTCACTAGATTGTGAGGGTACAACTGCCTCTCTTTTTGGAGAGTCTAGCTCTTCAACCAATTCCCTTCTGTTTAACTCCTCCAGCCTAGGCTTTAAGCACTTTGGAAGTGCTGGAGTTTTCAAGGATGCTGGTTGTGGCACCTCCTCCACAGGTGAACTGCTAAGGATACGTTTCGCAAGGGGCGCTGTCACGACCAGGGGTTGTGACTACTGTGATCCCTAATTGGAAGTAGTAGTAGCTATTTTAGTGGACTGGCTACTGTTAGTAGATTTCAGTGTCAAGTCCCTAGGGCGATAGGAAGTGGTCATGTCTTTTTTTTCCCTTTGAGCATTCACTTTGTGTAGATCGAGCATGAGTTGATCTAGTCACATTAGGTTGTACAAACATATCCTTGGTCCGAGAGCTACGGATGGTATCATGTCCCACCTCTTGGACATTTGGAAGCTTAGATGGAGATAGAGATTGGGATTGAGCAGCTACACTTGATGACTGCTATTGTGCTTCATGTTTCTGTTTAGGGAAAGAGGGTATAGGAGACTTGGGACTCCTAAGTGGCTTCGACATTGGCTCGAAGATTTTCTCGTGGTTGTTAGATAATTTTACCATTTGCTTTGTTGAGAATTTAACCTTGCCATGAGCAATGTTGTGCCTATGATGCCTGTTATCCTCTTGAGGAATCAAAGGCTCCTTGGGCACTAGTGGCTTTTGTGTATCCTCAATGATTACATCTTATATCTGCTTGTCAAGCACACTAGGCTGAGGATCTACCGTCCGATTATTCCCGTTTGGTTTCTTGATTTCGATCGTGAGGGGCTTGGTCACTCTAATGTTTTTGACTCGAGACTTGGTCTTTCATTTAGATCTCCTTCTACGTTTCTTTGCTCTTGATACGATCTGGCCTTCAAACGACAGAGGAGATTTAGCAGGGGGTTTTGGCACCCAAATCTATCAGTTACCTGCGTAATACCCTTGAGCATGTAGCAATGCTTTGGATATCCATTATTGTGTTTTGTTCACTCTCCATCGATGCCTTCGTCTATAAGGCTTGGGCTTCTTTTGGGGTCTTCTATAGTATTTATAAGTCCCAAGCCCGTCGTTGGCATTGTCTCTTGACCTTTTTGTTTCAAGCATGGCCTTACTCACTAGTTCTCGTTGTTTGATATTTTCTTATATCAACTCTTCCAACAAGTCCTTGCTCTCGTTAGTAGGCTTGATTGTTAGGTCAGCACCTTCCTTGCCTTTCCCTTGAGGTTCGATGAGGTCACCCTTGCTAAAGGTTGTGACTATCCTCACACCCAGTAGTGCTAGGTGTATCCTCTATGTGCTACATAGTCGGCCTCACACTTGGTCGCCGTTTTGAAGAGTCTTCCTAGGAGGGTTTCCGTCTTGTAATTAGCATTATTTGGAGGAACATGAAATAGGATAGGCAAGCTTTCAATTTCAATTGTTGCAAGGATTTTGCACTTCCCTATGAGTGTTTTTGGGTGTCCCCCGTAAGGGCTAAGATTTGCATTAGTTGGTGTGAGCTCTGGTTGGCCTAGTAGGGTCCATGCTTCATAGGTCAAGATATTAAAATCTGCTCCTTCATCAATCAGGCCATTGATAATGTGCTCTCTTTTCGCAGTGAGTTTGACCCTAAGATAGGCACGCGGTACTATGTCTTCATCTTCGGGGTCTTGGCTTGTAAATTTAATCCTTTTGACAGATGCCCTTGAGTCCCCAACTGCACAACTAGATGTGGATTCTCCACCGATGTCTTGGATTGTCAGTGCAGTGCTATTCAAGGAGCATCTATCGTCAGGACTATCATATCTAGTCATTCTCGATACTGTAGCTTGATGTTATTGCTTTCTGCTTTGACTAGATGCAGTCCAAATGCAACACGCATGTGTTTTTACAGTGTGGCATTTTTTTCCTTCTTGGCTAGATTGGCCCATTGAGGTTATAGGGTCAGGTATGGGTTTTGGCTACTCTTCACCAAGTGAGAATCCATGCTCGTGTAGAGCCATTACTACACTAGGGTCCAATTTGGAGGACTTGTCACAGCGTGCGTTTTCTCTCCAACCTACTTGGGGGAGGTGTGGAGGGGGCCCTCTGCGCGAGGGTCCAGGGGGGACAATCGCCCCTGACCTGCAGGGCCGTTACTGTAAATGCCATACATGATTTGAAAGACCATTTATAGCCAAATTTTGAACTACTTGCTCTAAGTTTCAGCCCAGTGATTGATCTATGATATGGTTTTGGCTCTATATGGTCTCTTGGTTAGTTTCATTGTCTTCAAGTTAAAATTTGAAAAAATCTAAATTCGACCCAACAGGTTTGAATTGTGGGGGCCGAGTGCCCAATTCAGCCCATCTAAGGACTGAGTAGAAAGGACTGAATGTAATTGGTCCGAATGTTGAATTTGGCCAATTCGAGTCTCGTTGTCCGAGGGCCGAATAGCCGAGTGGGCCAAGGGCCAAGTTAGGTTGGTGGGCCGAGTTGGCAGGGTCGAGGGCCGAACGACTAAGTGGTTCGAGGGCTAATTCTGGGACTCGATCCAAAATCGCGGTCACTTGGACAGGCCGAACGCGACACGTTTTTTTGTCAGACTTCAAAAAATTCTTCGCGTCGAGCAATGGAGGCCATCCTACAGGTCAAGCAGCTCCAGATCCAACCTACTCATGCAATGGAAGGTGTGGAATTACCTGGGCTAGGCAAATAACTCTCGGATTGCCAGATCGAAGCGGCTCCACTCAACGAAGATTTCTTTCTCTCTCTTGCTCTCCTGAAACCCTCCAATGCACAATGTGGCCTTTCTTGCCACTCTTGGTCCCTTATCACCTTGTCGAGGCCTACACTCACCTTAATCTTTCTTCCCTTACAATCATTTAATCCAAAATTTCATTTCTTTCCCTTATTTTCCATGTTTCAGCCTGTTATATAGCAACAGAAAACCCTACTGTTTGCTCAAACGTTTTTCTCCTATCCTTTTCAAATGCAAGAAAAAACTATAAGGAAAATACCTACACTATTTCATCATGCTCCAACGTTTTTCTTCTATCCTTTTCAAATGCAAGGAAAAACTATAAGGAAAATACCTACACTACTGTTTGCTCCAACGTTTTTCTCCTATCCTTTTCAAATGCAAGAAAAAACTATAAGGAAAATACCTACACTACTTCATCATGCTTTCCCAAGTCCAAAACAAGAAAAACCTACTTGCTAAGGAGATCGAATACCTCTTCAAACTCCCTCGCTTCCTACCTATCTACCTCAAGCACCTGTTCGGGGAAAACCCTACTTCAATGCTTGATTCGAAGCACACAAGCACTCAAGGCTTGAATTCGTTGGTCCCGGCACTGAAACCAAAATGTGGGAGCTCACGCTCAACCGCCAAGACCCACAGACCGCTTTTTGTTTCAAGCATTCCAGGTTGAGCACTAATGGCTACCTCTCACATAGCCGACACGCCATCCATATCTATGGGTATAGTGAGCTTACCTCTATGCCAATCGAGTTACATCCTCTCCTGCGCACTCCGGTAGCTCCACGATCCAAGTGCAAGCTTCAAGCAAGCTCCATCCTCAAGCTCCACGCTCCAAGCTCCATCGCCGTGAGCAAGAGAAGAGAAGAGAAGAGAAGAGAAGAGAAGAGAAGAGAAGAAGAGAGGAGAAGATGGAGAGATTCTCCTCTCCAGTTCCTCACCCTCACATATACTCACTCCCTCACACTCTCACAGTCCCTCTCTCAAGCACAAGCTCAAGAAAGCAGGAACAAGAAGAAGAAGAAGAAGAAGAAGAAGGGAGCCACTTTTGGCTACACACAAGAATGAGTTTCTCATTCACTTTTCAACTTTATATACAAAACCCTAAATCTCTTTTGGGCGGTCATCCCCTTATTCCCTTTTTTACATGGCCGGCCGTGGCCTAGGCCCTTTTTCCCATTATCCTCCTATCTTCCTAGCTTCCTTCTTACCGCCCATCTACCTTTACAAATTGCACGGGTGAGAGCCCGATGCTCTTTAAATCAAATCATGATGCGCTTGCACTCTTTTACAAATGTATTGACTTGCACTTTTCCTTGTGCACCTTTCTCCCTTATTTAGGACTTTTCTGTGCTCCTTGTGTTTCTAGATTTTCCGTCTATGCCTTTGTCTTCTGTTTCACTTTGCCTTGGCCTTTGTCTTCTACTTTAGCTTTTCTAGATTTTCCACCTTGTTTGTCTACTAGTTAACGTGCTCGAAGGATGAGTGACCATCAAGGTTGGGAATCAAGGTATGCTAGATCAATTTATTTCTACTCTTTTTGCCACTAATTTTTGTTGAGTGGGAGTTGGTAGCATTAGCTTCAGAGGCCTAAGATAGTATTGCACCCTATTTTTCTCTAGATATATATTAATGTTAAAATGGTTACATAGGACAAGCATCTAGGTACTTAGTAGTAGGCTTCTTTGTATTCACTACATTCACATGTACAACTTGAAGAGACTTGGAACACTCAAATATGGGAGATGGTTATCCCCACAATGTAGATACTAAATGCTCTATCGGTTCATGAGTCATATAGAATTCATACCTTGGAGATATATTCACGCATACTCTCTTCCTCTAATTGCTACAACTTTATGAGTTGTATGATGAGGTTATCCCATGATTGGCTTCAATGATCTACATGATAAATAACTCATTGAGATTAGAGTATCATGATTTCTCATTTACATCGAACCCCATGAATCACAGTCTTTACTTTTTCTTAGGCAAAGTCCAAATGCTTGAGCTTTCTTGTCGTTGTGGTGGTGGTGAGGTTGTGTGCCTCACAAATCTGTTCAAATTGCTCTATAAAACTTTAGGGGTTATACAAATTATCTAATTGTCTCCACTATATTAGGTCGGTTATTGAATTGCTTAATGATCTAGTGAGATTTGCATTTTGCAATAGTTTCCTTATGTCATCAATCTCTCACTCCATATCTTCCTTCTTACCCTACGTAGTTATGGTTAAATCCAATAGCTTATCAAATGTATCTCCACTTTGACTAGCTACAGTACTATATTGGTCTTCAAAACCTTATAGAAACACCTCACTAACATATTTATTGGCAACAACCCAATGGATTTTTAACTTCACCTTTAATTCCTAAGGCATGTCTTTTAACAACGCCTCCTTCTCTATCATGTTATTCCCTAGTGATGCTATTCAACTAGGCTTCAATAGAGGGTTTCTCTAACCTAGAATTAATGTTTCTTCAAAGCTCTTAGTTTTTCCGTTAGGTTCTCCTTTGTTTCATCCTTTGTATAATGGGTTCCTTTTATTTTGGAGGGTTCTTTTAGTTTGTCTATCCAGTTTGCACGAGTCTTAATCAACTTGAATCCACAATTTCTAACCCTAAATGTACCTCTTACTCAAACAAGCTTTCTCACTTTTCCAAGAAATGTGAGTGGTGCACTTTATGTCATTCTCTTATGCACTTATGATCAATCTAGTTGTTTTCATTTTTGCAAATTAAATTTGTGATAGTACAAGCAAGCAATCAATTTTATAATTTACTTTCAACTTGCACAAAACAATGTTAACGCACAATACTTTCTCTCCCTCACATCACATAACTCCTTATGACTATGGCATAGCAATAAGTCCATCCATGCAAATCCCAAAAATCCATTTGAGTCTCTAACTATTGAGATGTAGAGAGAGAAGATATGTAGAGACAGAAGAGAGAGTCAAGAGACACAATATGTACACTCCCAAAGACTATTTCATATTAATCACAATCTACATATATCCAAGTGAGACCTAGTCTAGATAGGGTGAGCTATATATAACCCCAACACCCCCACTCAAACAAAGGTTTCTAGTTGTGGATGAAAAAGCCTTTGGCAAGCATAAGGGAAAACCCCGAGCTCCTATATACAAATGTACAAACATGATCAAGAATGATTATTGTGTGCATGTAATGTGAATGCGTGTATGTGAAGTGAAACTAAATATGTATGTACAAAGATGACCAAGAGTTATGAGATATTTGTGCATGTGTGAAGTGTATAGTGCCTACAAGGAGTATGTACAATGACACTACAATGTCATAGTAGATTAATTTCCAAAGATTAAAGTTGAGACAACTCTAAGTTTTGAGCGCAAAAGAGTGAAGTGTGCTTCATTGAGTCCTTTGGTGAATATATTCACAGTCATATGATCACTTGGATAATGTTCAACCATGATCGTGCCTTTCTTTACTTCATATCAAACATAATGATGCAATATGTTTAGACTTGTTATGTTTAACATAGCCTTTATCACATAGAAGTGGTGTGCTAGAGAGAGGAGAATGGCCAATATTTGATAGAGCTTGTCAAAGCCATACTAACTCTCAATCCACTAAAGATGCAGCTACATATTCAGCCTTTGTAGTGGAAACAACAATACAATGTTGTTTCTTGCTAGTCCAAAGAAAGAAGAAAACCATTGATAAAGAAGCAATTTCCACTTTAGAATGCATAGATAAGTGAGAGCTTGCTAAATATGCATCTATATAGCCCAAAAGTTGAAGTGAATGCAGAGAATCAGAGATTTTTTGGTACAGATAAACCAACCCAAAATCTTTAGTGTCCTTCAAATACTTCAAAACTCGTTTAGCTACAGTCCCAATCTTTAAGGGACAGATATTTTATATGTTGTCCAATAAAATTTGCAGCAAAAAGAATGTCAAGGTGAGAATTTAAGCAAAAAAACTAAAGATATCCAACAAGATTAGCATGAGATTGATGTAATGCTAATTGTCCATTATTTTGTAGAAACTGAGAGTTTTTGGTGGAGCTCACAAGGTAAGGAGTAGTAGTAGGATGTGCAAAACCCAAACCAAACTTCTAAATAATATATTCAATTAACCTTTTTTGTTGTAGTAATAAACACCCTTTTCTTGATATCATTGAATCTAAATACCAAGACATGAGTATATGTCTCCAAGATCCACAATGTTAAATATAGAAAAAAAAACCTTCTTTACTTGTTGAAGGAAGTTGAAATTGTTAGAAACAAGTATGGTATCATCCACATATAGAGAAAGAATAACAAAAATATAATTGCAACACTTGACATATAAGTTAAGATCTGAAGAACAAGAGATAAAACCTTGTTTTTTAATGAAGAGATCAATCTTTTGATACTAAGATCGTGCAGAAGATTGTTTGACACCATAAAGTGCACGATGAAGTCTATAAGCAAGATTTTCCTTATATTTGACTATAAATCCCTATGGTTTCTCCATACATATCTCTTCCTTTAAATTGCCATTAAGAAAAGCACTTCTCACATCCATTTGGTGAACCTCCAAATCAAACTCAACAACAAAAACTAACAATATTTGAATATTGATCATATGAACAACAGGGGAGAAAGTTTCTTTATAATCAACTCCTTCAATTTGGGAGAAACCTTTGGCAACTAGTCTTGCTTTGAATTTGCCAAACGTTCCATATAGTTTTGTTTTAGTCTCATAAATCCAGTTGCATTTAATAGCAATATTTCCAAGTGGTAACTCAATTAGAATCCATCTACCTTTAGAGAGAAGAGATTCATACTTAGCTTCCATGGCCTCCTACCATTGTTCCGTTTGTGGGGATGACAAGGCATCACTATAAGAAAGACGGTATTTAGAAATATTGAGAGCATTCTCAAGAATATCAACATCATAAAAATGATAGGTACCATGCTCATTATCAACATAAAGATCAATGCCAAGGTCATCATTAATAATATTAGGTGCAAGTTGTGAATCCTAATTTGAAGAGTCAAAATTATCCTATCAAAGAGGTTTATCATCATATAGAAAAGGAAAATCAGTAAGTAATGCCTTTGTATCATCAACATCCTCTAGTGACCACATTCTCCCAGCATCCTCCTGAGACCATGTGCTTCCCCTATGTTGCTCATTGAAAATAGAGTCACAACTTCTGATAACCTTCCTAGAGAATAGATCATAAAACTTGTATCCCTTCAAAAATTTTGAATTTTCAATGAAAATAACATTCAAACCGAGGATCAAGTTTTTTGCAAGTCTCTTTGGGTATATGAATATAAGAAATGCATCCAAAGGTTCAAAAATATGAAACAAAAGGAGTTTCACTTGTCCAAGTAGTAATCAATATTTTACCAAAAGAAGTAGTCGTAGGAAGATAATTCTACACAAATACTTTTGTTAAGACTACTTCAGGAAAGAAACATCGAGATAAGCCAAATATATAGTACAACGTGGTTGCGCGGACAACATTTTCGCACAAAGTATTGTTACGGTGGATTACCATAACTTCTCCATGATACTATTCGATGTGCACTGGTTCAAAGTGGTACTTGAAGGAGCTGGAGCAACAGTTCAACGAGGTCCATCTAGATTTCTCGAAATAGATTTCGAAAAAAAAAAGATGGATTTGTGTGACACCTTTCTATTGCCGGCCCATTGTGAACAGGTGCATGAACTCATTTATTTGTTAATTATACTACGACATGATACATGTCACAATAGTTTAATCTCTCTTATACGTATTTATGAAAAGGTAATCTTCTATCAAACCCCTGACAACCTCGATGGTGGTATGTTATACCTTTAGCTTCTTGAAGTGCAAGAGTATATGATCAAAGTGATGTTCTGAGCATAGATGAGGACAATATGCAAATAGAGGGGTCGATATTGCAAGGGATGGAGGCCACCGAAAGCTTGGAGCATGTAGAGGAGCCAACATCGAGTAACAATGATAGAAATACAGGAGTCCAAGAATTCTTTGAGAACGAGGTGGACTCATCCTTTTGTGGTGATATGTCTATCAACCTTCCAGTTTATACTGAGTTGTGTCAGGAGATTGACATGGACTATAGGATACCTCATACTTGGACCATCCACTTACTCAATTCGTTGACTAATCGCTTATAAGGGTACATAAGATATGTATTTTAAGTAAGATCACTTTTTTAAGATTTATATTACCGTGCTTTGTATTATTTAAATTGATTATACTAACATCATTTTTTGTTTATGCAGGTGACCTTCGTGGATACTTAGATCATCAATATGAGTCGAGGGATGAGCGATAATGAGTGGTAGGATATCTTCACGCACATATCTCTAGATCAGATGGTAAGATTCAAAGATATGGCGGACCAGGAGTTGTCTCGAACATTGTCAGGCCGCTCTATTAGATCTATTTCGGTGCGATCAAATGCTTCAGCTTCGAGCAGACGAAGTCGACACTCCAGACTTGGGCCAGAGGGAGAGAGTGCTTTAGGGTAAAGGGGATGCTACAAAGATATAGAGGCAGTGAGCCCGCGGTAGGCTCGAGATACATGTACTACTCCTTAGTCTCGTGGCAGTTCTAGAGAGTGTGGCTCAGGTGGTTTCTGTGGAGGCACGGACGTGGTGTCTCTGTCTTGTCGTTCTGTTGGATTTGCGTCACCTCCAAGATTTGTCACACCTGTGGGGCTGTCTACACTAGTTACTATGGATTTTTCTCAACTGTCAGGTGGCACCCCTATGGGTGCTACACCGATAGATACTACCCCATTCGGTACACCAGATGTACAGGGGTCTCCTAGATATGCCCAAGAGCATGGTCGCATGTGGGATAGGACCCATCTTAGGCATACCCCAGAGGGGTATGCCTATCTTGTCGATGATAGGTTAGGAGCCATCATCACGAATATGAAAGTAGTTGTTAAAAGGACTTAGTTAAAGAAGAGATATAAGAGTGTTGCATAGAAAATAGGTTCTAATTAGGTAGAAACATATTCTATTACTAAAGTTCTAGAGTTGTGGATAGAAGAAGAAGATGTATCAGGAGTGTCAAAGCCATTAGAGTACCTCAAATGTTTGGGAATCCTAATGGTGAAAGGGGTCACTTTGAGGTACAAGGATGATAAGTTGGGAGTCAATATGGATAAGAGAGAATTAGTGGACCTAGATCGATTTGATGTCCCATGTGGGAGTTTGCTTTGTAAGAGATGTGGTGCCATAGAGAAACTACTAATTTTGTTGATGAGGGGAAGTTCCAAAGCTAGTCAAAAACTACAAGAGAAACCTACATTGTCCCCAAAATAGATAATTTTGGTGGTGATGTTGTGTTATAATATGGCATGTTATAATTTATTTGGTCAATGTGTATGGCTATAAAGACAAATGTTGTATTCCAACATGGAAATGCTAAACTTTTGTGGTTAATGGGTATGGTTGTAAAGAGATACCTAGTTTATTTGAAAGTCTTGATTGGGGAGAAAATGTTCTAGAACATTATGAGATCATAGATGGACCTATTAGTTTTGATGACCTAGATAATAACATTAGTGTTGATGCAAGGAAGTTATTAGTAGTAAAGAGAAACCAAAATCTAGTATTATGAGAACTAAAATTGCAAGGCAAGTTGTTAGAAGTGAAGAGAAATCAAAGTCCAATCTTATGAGAAATTGTTAGTAGTGAAGAGAAATCAAAGTCTTGTCTTATAGGAACTAAACTTGCACTTATTGGCCAAGAGGCTTTTTGACTTGCTCAATGCTTGTGAAAAGAACAATTATAGGTGTCTATTAGCCACAAATTAAGAGATTGACACATATTTTCTAAGTCTATAAGATGCTACAATGTTACTTGTCCTATGGAAAGCTATCACGTACTAGAGTATATTTTCCATTTAGGTGCACAATGATTGTGAAGGAGTTCATATAGTGGGCACTAGTAGCAAGAGAAATTGAGCTTCAATTTTTCATGAAAAGAGTTGTGAGGATGGAGGTGAGAGTATATATTTTTCCATCAAGGAGAGGTGAGGTTGAAAGGTCAAAAAGTGTTGGGGTATGTACTAATGGCCCGTAGCCTTGGGAAATATTATTTGTAAAAACTATATTTGTTTTTATCATAGTAGATATACTTGGACCTAATATAGAAAAGTACCTTATATAAGTGTGAGAATTAATATATGATATGTAAATCATCTAGTACAGAACCTATAGATGTGAAGGTATGAAATTGCAAAATGAAATAACCATAAGCTTATATCTTGGAGTACAAGATAATCTAGAACGCTTAGAAGAAGCTGAAGAGTCCAACGTTGGTGGATGATCAATGTTTACAAATGTAATATTCCGCGGAAGAAATAAAATGGGAGAAATAATTTTTTTTTAAATTCCCCCCCTTATCCCTCCAGCCGACTGACGAGCTGGAGGGGGAGGGGAATAGAAGGAGCCATTTAAGCTCCTTGGTGGAGCCTTATGAGGCAGGGGGGACATGCGTGTCGACACACAAGGAGGGAAGATCCCCCTCCCCTCCACTATTTAAACGAGGGGGCGGGGCGCTGGAGAAATGAGGCAGAGCCGTGAGAGAAGAGGCCGAAGGAGACAACCCTGCCATGAGGAGAGTGCCGCCATATCACCGAGCTGAGGGAGGAGGACGGAAGGCTGTTGCCGCCTACATCCTGAGACCGCCGCTGCCATCATCAATCAGTCCACAAAGAGCCATCAGGGATTCCGTCGTCCTCCACACGCCACGTGCATTCAGAAGCTTCCAAGAAGCTTCTTGGAAGCTTCTAAGGGGGGGATCTTTAAGCCCCCTTTCCCCCCCCCAAAAAAAAGAACTCGGACCTTAAAGGTCTTACTATTCCCCCCCCGTGCCTTAAAACCTTCCAAGCCCCCCTTCCGGTGGCTCTTGAAACCCCCTCCCCCGTGTTCTAAAATTTCTTTTAACCCCCCTTCCTTTGTGCTCTTGAAACCCCCCTCCATCGAAATTTTCCCTAAGGGTCCTTAGGCCCTTACCTATAGTCTTTAAAGCTACTTCTTCCCCATGTTTTAAACCCCTAGGCCCCTTTTTCCACCCCCTCAAAAGCTTTTTCCCTATAGCTTTTTTTTGTTGTAAGTTTTCCCTAAAAGGGCCTTATTTCCCCTCCCCCGTATCTCAAATCCCCCCTAAGGGCCCCCCCTTAGCCCTTTCCTTTCTCCATGCAAAATACCCTTGGGGCTTTGTTTTTTTTGTTTTCACTCGTAAAAGGAAAAAGAGTGTTGAGGGTCTTTTTAACACCTCCCTTTCCCACTCAAAAACCCTCGTAAGGGATTCCACACTTTTATTTTATTTTATTCCTTGTTTGTGCGAGTTTTACAAGGCCATTAAGCCCCTCCTATGGCTTTAATGGGTCTTATCCGCAAAAGATTGTGAATCACCCCCTTCCGAATTCCCTACTTCAAGGAGGAAGCCTTCTAAAACTACTTTCGACGGATGGTGCAAGTTATTGCAAAAGGGAGCCATGGTGGAATTTCAAAAGGAATTGTAAAGCTACTTCCACGACGGAAAGACTACATCTACGATGCCGCCTAAGAAAGTTCAAGGTGTAGCTGCGGGAGGGTCATCTCCCGGTATCCATGTGGATATCTCACCCTAAAACCAGGTTTTTTTCTCTTGGCTTTAATTCAGTTTTAAGTCGATCATGCAAAGGAAAAATGTTAAGGATAGGATATATTTGTTCGAGTTATTTGTAACGAATGAATTTAGCTTAGGAATGACAATGTATAGAACTTAGCTTTCTTCAAATTGAATCAAGCATTATAAATTACGAGCAAGATTATCCATTTACTATAGTAATATATTTTAGTTAAATCCTAAGGTGTAGAAATTATATCTTGCACCATTAGTCTTATTCCTTTCGCAACGAATCATGGTAAATGGCTAAATTCATGAAAGGTTTCTTTCGATGCTCAAATTACTAGGGAGTTATCTTTGCTAGTTGCACATCTTAGCAAGGCAATTGCTGTTATTTGGCATGAGTTTATCTTTAAGGAAAACAAAAGTTAAATGTTAGGAATTAACAAGTTAAAAATTAGATATACGAACTCATTTGGAAAGAAAATGTAATGGGGGATCACTGGATGACACTCTATTAACACTTTTCCCTTGCTATTTGAGGACTTGGGGACTAATAAAGTGTGTATACACCAATTTCACAGCTAGGCCTTTTTGTCCCAAGGAGTATTGTCGCTCTTTGTATCACCTTGGCATTAGGCTATATGCCAAATTAAACTGTATTGATTGGGAGAGTAAATTGTCACAAGGATAGTAAAACCATGACAAGACGATTAATATTACCTTCCAAAAGATAACTGAACCAATCTAAACATAGAAACATTCATACCCTAAACACTTGACTAATTTCCTTACCGTAGGGACAATAAATTCATAAAGATAAGAAACTAGGGTTTGTCCCTAAGGTTCTTAAAAGAAGAAACCCTAGGCTTGACATACGTCAGCTTAAAGAATCTAAACAGATTATTCCATCCCAGGACTTGCGCAACATGTATGAAATCATTTAGTCTTGTGATTGATTCACAAGGAGAAAGGGGAAAAACCCTCATCAAGGACGGCAGATCCTTACGCAAGTGATCTTGCAAAAAGACGTATTTTTGGATATCCTTCTAAAAAAGGAAAGTTGTAAACCGAAAACTAGCATATCTAAAGCACTTTAGGGTTAACCAAGTTGGGTATGCCCTAACATCGGAATGTAAAAGGATCTTGCCAATTTACAAGACACCTTGGGAACGAGTGCTAATACACTCAAAAAGGAAAGAACACTTCCTTAGCAGTTTGCCATACAACTGGGTTGATTAATGGAAATGTTTGTGCTTGCTAGAGATTTTAGGACTCTGTTTGAATTATGAATTACAAATTAAATGAGTACCTATACTTCAGGTTAAAAGGCCTGAAGGGAGAGGTAGCTTTAGTTACCCCCGACCGCCTGCCTGACCCTAACCAAGGGGGTTGTTGACCGCACCGGGAACGTGGACCGAACCCGTCGCAAGAGGTCTCTCCATTAAGCTCTACTTGGAGTAGGAGGATGCTTAGGTGCGAGGGGGGGGCTCTGGCTGTAAATCCCTCGCCTTCCGGGTCCTGCACAAGAGGCTAACGTGACTGGGGATTGGATCTCGAGGCCCGCATACTAGTTGACGGGCGGAAGCTTGGAGTAGTGATCTCTAGAGATTACTGGTTAGCCTTCGGGCAGATTATGGACAAGCTTATGGGCGGAACTTCTTGTATTTCTAAAATAAAATGATGAAATGTTAAAAGAACTTGCTTGATGTTGTTTTTCTATGTCACGTGATAAGATTACGTGAAGGAACCAGTGCTTAACAAGGTTAATTAAAGAAGCTGATTGTTATATGTCAAATTAATGTGTTAGATAATTACATAACTAAAACAAACCGAGGAAAGTGCGGAGGATGGGCCATGGGTCCGTCCTACGGTTGGGTGGTCCCGATTAGCCGGGAACTTTTCTCAAAAATCTCGAAGAACAGCGGAATGATTATCATCATCAAAATGAATAACGAGAACGATGACCTAAAGTTACGTCTTACCCGATTTATGCTGTTTTAGGGGAACGGAATGTGACTATGCCTTATGGCAGAGAGGTTGAGCTTTGCATCCCTCTCGTTTCCCATTCTCCTTGAACTAAGTGCAGCGTGAATCCGCTTCGGACCTGGCGTTTCTGCGTAAAGTAGTTCGCTCGGGTTTGACGCTAGTTGCTATTAGCTGATGACCCATCAGGAAAACCCTAATTTCGGTCGATCCTAAGTGGGAACGGCCAGGATACTTCCGCTACGTGGCAGACGCGGAAAGACCTAGATCGCAAAACCCGTAACATTCCACAGGAGTGCCGGGCGGAGCTTTCTAGACATCCTTTCCGATGGACTGCTAAGACGTGTCTTGGATGATACTAGGGGACACGTTACAAGCTGGTATCAGAGCCGACCAACAACGGAATTGTTTTTATGAGATCTCAATAAAATGAAGTAAAGAAATTGTTGTTGTCCAAACATTTTCTCATCTTCAATGTTGTCTTGCAGAACTATGAAGCGTGGAACAAGTTTTTGGTGTTTCGGGTTATGTTTATGACTGCAATGCATTCTCCGCTTTATAGACAGAATTGGGATGATGAACATCCTGGAGCAGATTTATAATCCATCACCTTTATACATAGAACGAAGATGGACGGGGTCTTCAGGAATCTACTATATAGCCGCCCACCGGTTTGCTTATCTACAGACCAACCTAAAGAGGATCAAGTGGTTGGAAGACTTGAAAGTCATGAAGCTGTTCATTTTTGTGGAAGCTCACGTAAATTCGACTTTACATATTCAAGGTCGGAGGGTTGAAATGAACTCATATGTATATGAGGAAGTAACCCGTGTAATCCCAGCCGACAGGATTAAAGTGTTGGGCCGCCATGAGAAGTATGGATTCCAACGAAAAGGGTATCCTGAACTTCCAATGAATTATCGATTTCTAAAGATCCATGACCCAAAACCCTACTATTACACAGTTCCTGTAGACAAATGCAATACAACGTTGTTCTCCCCAAACTGAATGTAATGATTGGATTATCATCACACGAGACGTTGTATAAGGCTACGCCCATGTAAATATAAATAAAGAACTCTTTTATCAATATCTGGCTGTGCATCAGAGTTGTTAAAAAGTTAAGTAGCTTCATTATTTACGAGATAGCTGAACTAAAGATAAGCTAACGTCAATTATCATATAATAACGTTAAGAAACTTTTATCCAGGCACAACCCCAGGTACAGGTTCCAAATTCGCCCCCTACATCAAGTACTGCCGTGACCCAAGAGAAGAAGTTCCTCCTCAAGTAGATAAAGCCACCCGAGTTTGACGGGAGAGGCAGATTCGTCTAGTCTAATGCTGAAATTTGGATTGAATCTATGGAGGATTACTTTGAAGCAACGGGTACTGCACCTACCAATCAGGCCATGCTCGCCAAGTTAAAACTCATCGGCGAAGCCAGACTTTGGTGGAAACAATGGTGTAGGGATCAAGGGACTTTAGAGGGGTCCGTTACCTGGGAGAAGTTAAAGAAAGCTGTGCAGGGGAGATATTTGCCACCTGCATATCGTACACAGAAAATGAATGAGTTCTACGAGCTAAAATAGCTAGGACTCACCCTTGACGCATACTACTCTAAATTTGTCTCACTCTTAAAGTATGCACCACAGATGGACACGACACAGCAGGTGTCCAAATTTTGTGCGGGCTTAAATCCACCCGTAAATACCTGTCTCGAATCTATGCGTCCATCAGATCTTCAGGATGCACTCATTCGAGCGGCACCTATAATTCAGGAGGTGCAAGCTAGACCAAGGGGTAATAAAACTTGGTCCTATAGTGACCCGAACAGAGGAGCATTCAAACCTCAAGTGAAGAGAGTTCAAGGTCACAATCAGGGACAAAGGAAGAAAGCAAGGACAAATAACGTCAACAACTTTGTTCCTACTCAAAGTAATGGCCGAAACCTCCGTTGTTTCTACTGCAACGAACCCGGTCACTTCAAGAGGCAATGCCCCAAGCTCAGCGGAGGACATCGTCAAACGCCTTTCCAAGGTGCAGGCCGCGGTCAATGAGCCGTTACCCGTGGAAGAGGAAGAACTGCCTGCATTGCCAATAGGCAAAGATGCGAAGAAGAAGATGAGGAAGATCCGACTATGGGAGCAGAATTCGAAAGAGCGACAGTCCATGCCGCTTTACACAAGAAATGGCCGAATCGCCAGTTCTCGGTGACGGACTATCAAGGTAAAGGTTTCAAAACCTTGATTGATTGTGGCAGTACACATTCCTTTATCTCACCATCTTGTGCAAAAAGATTAGGAATAGCCACAGTAGAAGTACCTACCCTGCTTGTGGAATTGGCAAACGGTCGTGAGGTAACTTGTACCAGGCAAACTGCTAAGGTGGAATTCTTTCTGGGAGGAAAGAAAACCTCAGTCAAATTCAGAGTCATGAATTTAGGTATCCATGAGTGTCTACTCGGGATGGATTGGCTTAAGCCTAATGACGCCCACATTCATTGTGGAAAGGGTCAAGTTTCCTTTCGAAACTCTAAAAGGGAATTTGTCACAACTCAAGGTGAGGCAGGAGTGCCAAGAATCCAATTGGCCAAAGTATCTCGGATCATAAAAGGAGTCAGAAAAGGATTACCCGTTTACCTGATCAAACTCAACAAGTTAGATCAAAAGCAAGAGTCTCATGAGGAACCTTCTTGGCTAAAGGAATACGCTGATGTATTCCCTGAGGAATTGATTGAACTTCCGCCTCCAAGAGAAGGAGATCATGACATTAGGCTAGTGCCTGGAGCTGCACCAATTGCAAAGAGACCTTATAGAATGTCCATACCAGAAGCAATTGAGTTGAAGGAACAGCTCAAGCAACTGTTGGATCAGGGTTACATCCGGCCTAGCAACTCACCGTGGGGACCTCGAGTACTATTCTAGAAAAAGAAAGATGGGACACTTCGACTATGTATTGATTACCGAGGGTTGAATCAATCAACAGTCAAGAACAAGTATCCTATTCCTAGAATTGATGAGCTTCTCGATCGTCTTCAAGGTGCAAAGATCTTATCCAAGATTGATCTCAGGTCAGGTTATTATCAGATAAGGATCAAGGAAGAAGATATTCCAAAGACGGCCTTCAATACAAAATATGGGCACTTCGAGTTCCTGGTTATGTCATTCGGGCTTACCAATGCACCTGCCACCTTCAATAGATTAATGCAGGATATTTTTAGACCATATCTTGATGATTTCGTGCTTGTCTTCTTCGATGACACTTTAGTCTATTCCAAACAAAAAGAAGATCATGAACCGCAACTTCGGATTGTCCTTGAGACAATGAGGTCTCATAAGCTATACGCAAAAATGAAGAAGTGTGCATTCTTCAAGCGTCAGATTGAATATCTGGGATTCATAGTATCATCAGAAGGAATATCAGTAGACCCAGCCAAGGTCTGAGATGTGCTTGAATGGCCAATACCAGTATCCGTGAAAGAGATACGTAGCTTTCTTGGATTGACAGGATGGTATAGGGTCTTCATAAAAAACTATGCCTTGATTGCAGCACCTCTTACAGATTTACTAAAGAAGCAGACTTCCATTACATGGTCAACTTCTGAACAAAATAGCTTCGACAAATTGAAGCAAAGTTTGGTATCAGCACCTATTCTAAGGCTTCCTGACCTCAATAAGGAGTTCGAGGTAGTAACTGATGCTAACATTCTTGCCTTGGGGTGTGTACTTATGCAAGAAGGTCATCCAGTAGCATACTCTTCAAGGAAATTGAAGAGTCATGAAAAGAATTATGCCACGCATGATCTGGAATTACTAGCTGTCATCCATGCTCTAAAGCTTTGGAGACACTACCTGTTGGGTAACAAGTTTACTCTAGTAACCGATCATAAGAGTCTCAAATGGATTTTTACCCAGAACGAGCTGAACATGAGGCAACGTCGGTGGATTGAAGTATTGGAGGAATATGATTTTGAAATCAAGTACCGACCAGGGAAAGAGAATGTAGTTGCCGATGCACTCAGTCGCGCAAGGCATTCCTAAATTCCCTAATCTTGCAGAATCCATCAACGGCCAGATCTCTGGCCACAAATGTATCTATGCCAAACAACCCTATACTTGAACTAGCTAGAGAGGAAGCATGCCATGATTTGGCCTACCAAACAATGATAAAGGAAATATCTACCAAGGAGCAGAATCAGAAGTTGCAAGCTAAGTATCAGGAATTTTCCATTGATAATGGACTTGTCTACTACAGAACAAGGCTGTGTATACCAGCAAGCCAGTCACTTAAGTAGAAAATATTATGGGAAGCTCATGATTCTCCTTTCGTAGGACATCCTGGCTATGCTAAAACTCTTAATGCAGTTAGGAAGAGCTATCATTGGGAGAGGCTTAAAGGTGACATTCTCAAGTATGTCATTGAGTGTTTGTCTTGCCAACGTATCAAGGCCGAACATGTCATGCTGCCAGGGAAACTGCAACTGCTTGACATTCCCCAAATGAAATGGGAATTCATCAGTATGGATTTTGTTGTGGGCTTACCCCAAGTCCAAGGAGGATACAATTCCATTATGGTTGTGGTTGACATGCTTACCAAGGTTGCACACCTGATTCTAGTAAAGACAAACTATAAAGCCTCCGACATTGCAAGATTGTTTATCAAGGAGATATTCAAGCTACATGGGTTACCTAGAAGAATCATTAGTGATCGAGATTCTCTCTTCACATCACACTTCTGGAGAGCTATCTTTGAAGCTATTGGGACTCAACTCTGTTTTAGCACCGCCTACCATCCCCAAACAGAGCGAGTAAATCAAGTCATCGAGGATATGCTTTGGGCATACTGTCTGTCGAGAGCCTAACAAGTGGATTCAATACTTGCCTTTGGTTGAATTTGCCTACAATGCTTCTTACCAGCAGAGCATTCAAATGACCCCTTTCCAGGCATTGTATGGTCATCATTGTCGAAGTCCCCTAAACTTTTCTGATCCAACCCTAAGAGTTGAAGCTTCAAGACAAATGTTGGAGGACATGGATGATTAAATAAGGTCAATAAGACAAGACATACAAGCGGCCAAGGATAGGCAAAAGGCATACGCAGATTTGAAACGTCAAGATAGAGTCTTCGAAGAAGGAGACATGGTCTTCATTTGGGTACGCCCTAAAAAGAGTTCTCTATCCCTAGGAGAATGCAAGAAGCTAAGTCCAAGGTATTGTGGGCCATATAAAATCCTCAAAAACCAGGACCCAATGCTTATAGATTGCAACTCCCTGAGAACCTAAAGGTTCACAATGTATTCCATATCAGCCTATTGAAAAAATATGTACCCAATCCTAATCATGTACTTGATGACCAACAAATTGTAATGCCTAGTCAAGGAGTCCTTGAACTAAGGCCAGAAAGGATCTTAGATGTTAGGGAAAGACAGTTAAGATCTAGAGCCTTGAAAGAATGCCTCGTCCAATGGAAAGATTATCCCGAAGAGGATGCTACTTGGATAGATGAAAGCTCTCTCAACCATCAATATCCCCAGTTTATCTCGAGATGAGGACATCTCGATTCCTCCAAGGGGGAGAGAATGTAATATTCCGCGGAAGAAATAAAATGGGAGAAATTTAAAAAAAAAATATTCCCCCCCTTATCCCTCCAGTCGACTGACGAGCTAGAGGGGGAGGGGAATAGAAGGAGCCATTTAAGCTCCTTGGTGGAGCCTTATGAGGCAGGGGGGGGACGTGCGTGTCAACACGCAAGGAGGGAAGATCCCCCTCCTCTCCACTATTTAAACGAGGGGGGGGCCATTGGAGAAATGAGGCGGAGCCGTGAGAGAAGAGGCCGAAGGAGACAACCCTGCCGTGAGGAGAGTGCCGCCATATCACCGAGCTGAGGGAGGAGGAAGGAAGGCTGCTACCGCCTACATCCTGAGACCGCCGCTGCCATCGTCAATCAGTCCACAAAGAGCCGTCAGGGATTCCGTCATCCTCCACACGCCACGTGCATTCAGAAGCTTCCAAGAAGCTTCTTGGAAGCTTCTAAGGGGGGGATCTTTAAGCCCCCTTTCCCCCCCCCCAAAAAAAAGAACTCAGACCTTAAAGGTCTTACTCTTCCCCCCCGTGCCTTAAAACCTTCCAAGCCCCCCTTCCTGTGTCTCTTGAAACCCCCTCCCCCGTGTTCTAAAATTTCTTTTAACCCCCCTTCCTTTGTGCTCTTGAAACCCCCCTCCATCGAAATTTTCCCTAAGGGTCCTTAGGCCCTTACCTATAGTCTTTAAAGCTACTTCTTCCCCATGTTTTAAACCCCTAGGCCCCTTTTTCCACCCCCTCAAAAGCTTTTTCCCTATAGCTTTTTTTTGTTGTAAGTTCTCCCTAAAAGGGCCTTATTTCCCCTCCCCCGTATCTCAAATCCCCCCTAAGGGCCCCCCCTTAGCCCTTTCCTTTCTCCATGCAAAATACCCTTGGGGCTTTGTTTTTTTTGTTTTCACTCGTAAAAGGAAAAAGAGTGTTGAGGATCTTTTTAACACCTCCCTTTCCCACTCAAAAACCCTCGTAAGGGATTCCACACTTTTATTTTATTTTATTCCTTGTTTGTGCGAGTTTTACAAGGCCATTAAGCCCCTCCTATGGCTTTAATGGGTCTTATCCGCAAAAGATTGTGAATCACCCCCTTCCGAATTCCCTACTTCAAGGAGGAAGCCTTCTAAAACTACTTTTGACGGATGGTGCAAGTTATTGCAAAAGGGAGCCATGGTGGAATTTCAAAAGGAATTGTAAAGCTACTTCCATGACGGAAAGACTACATCTACGATGCCGCTGTCGTGTTGCTGCGCATCCGAGTCGTATACACCTCCTTTTTTTTGTTGTGCATTTGTGTTATTTTCTGTGTGTGATTCATTGTGTGTGTGATGCATTACGATAATTCGCATCCAATATATGTATTCCCTTAGTGCATGTGTATGATTTTGTTTGGATGCATGATGTGTGTGTGTTAGAAAAATATGAAAAACTGATGCCAAAGGACATTAGCAAGCTGATAATTTCAATGATGATCTCTCAGAAAAGTGCAGGGAATTGTGGAAACAAAGGAAGCTTTGTGGAAGCCGATCATCTAATGAAATAGAGTTAAAGAAAGTCTCTCAAAAGCTGCTTAAGCGAGTAAAGGAATCCTTCAATGGGGCTATTGACAGCACTAGTGAAGCACCGAGGGAGCATTTTGCCACCCAATCCTCAAGGCTGAAGTCGAAGTTTGTGCGCAGATCATCGTAAAGTTGACTGTTAACGGGGCAATTCATGACTCCAAAGATACCCTACGTTAGTCCTTAAGGTCAAAATTAAAGTGGGTGCATAGATCTCCTATGGGTGTAAAGGAATGAAAGTTATTCTTGTCAAAGAGAAGTTTTTCTTTTCCGCTCAGCTAAAAGAGGAGAAAGGGGAATCTAATTGAGGGGATGCTGCTGGAAAAAGAGAGGAAGTCGTGGAAGAAGGAGAAACAACAAGGATTTGGGAGGAAAAATATACACAAGTGTTAAAAAAAGAAAAGGAGAGCTTTTGATTATTTTGGGGGGGAGCCGCTCCCCGACTATATGCTGCAAGTCTGCAAGTCCGGGAAAAAGGAATCGAATGTGGAGTGTGGCTAAGGGTCTTACTTCCGTCAAATTTCTGGACAGCCTAGTCGCTCTACTGCATGACTGTAGACAAACCAAGAGCCTGCCGCAAGCCAAACGGATCCACGCCTACCTCTGCCACCACAAGCTTGAAGATCACCGAGTCCTTGGCAACTACCTGGTGCCTGCCCTGATCGAGTGTGGTTGTTTACTAGATGCCATCCATGTCTTCCGCAGGCTGACCTCCCGTAATGAGCACTGCTGGAGCTCCCTCATCTCTGGTTTCGCACAATCCGGCGATCTGCACCTCGCTTTCAACCTCTGCCATCGAATGCAGCAGGAACATGTCCAACCGAACAGTTACACCTTCGTCTCCCTCCTCAAAGGCTGTTCTACGCTTGTCAATTTCGAAACAGGACACGCCATACACGCTGACGTTGTCAAGAAGGGCCTGGAAGGTGACCCTTTCATTGGCAACACTTTGGTAGACATGTACAGCAACTGTGGTTGCCTCCCAGATGCTTAGTGCATTTTCCGGAGTCTGCAGGTCTGGGATGGCATCTCTTGGAATGCTATGATTGCAGGATATGCTGACCATGAGCTTGGCGAGGAAGTACTGGACTGTTTTGAGCAGATGAGGTCGGACGGAGTACCCTCAGCCGATGTCACGTATACTTCAATGCTGAAGGCTTGTAGCAGCTTAAAGGCCTTGGAAAGAGGCCACAAACTTTATTCTGATATCACCAATGCTGGGTTTGTGAAAATGATTCCTACCAATGCTGAATTTTCTCCGCTTGGACATTTTGCTGTCTGTGATAAGAGGCAGAAATGCTGGGTTTGTGAAAATGATTCCTACCAAGCCAATGATTGTAGAGACCTTTGCTGAATATCCTCCGCTTGGACGTTTTGTTGTCCGTGATATAAAGCAAACAGTGGCTATGGGTGTGATCAAGGTGTTTAACTCTTAGAAACATGAATCATATACAATAAAACAGTTTATAAAGCAGATTGCTAATGATGAACTCATACCATCTTTGATTATAGAGGTCATGCTGGAAAACAGAGAATGGCTATTCTTATGCATACACAATTCCAGTTGTGAACCCTTGATACTCAAAAACAGGAGTTGGATTGCTGAAAGCTTCTGCTAGTCTGGTTATAGAATGTACATGCTGATGTGATCCAAATTTGATAGAAATCTCTGAAAGCATCTGAAATCAGATGTGTGGAACAACAGAAGGTTCTCTGCACTAAAGGACATGCTTGATTGGATTATTAGTTAATGCCCATCATTCCGTTCAATGTAAATGTCATCATACATCTGAATGTAAACAGTTTAAGAGATACTTCCACCTAGATGCAATGCTGACTAAGAGAAACTTCAGATTTTTCTGTACATGAGTTTCCTGTAACTCACTTGACAAGAAATATAGTGTACTTTGCCTTCAACAATTCAATTTTCTTCTTGATAGTCTCTTTCATTGCTGTACCTTGAACCCCGTGTTCTGCAGCCTTTGCGTGAACTCTACGACACCGCCTAAGAAAGTTCAAGGTGTAGCTGCGGGAGGGTCATCTCTCGGTATCCATGTGGATATCTCACACCAAAACCAGGTTTTTTTCTCTTGGCTTTAATTCGGTTTTAAGTCGATCATGCAAAGGAAAAATGTTAAGGATAGGATATATTTGTTCGAGTTATTTGTAACGAAGGAATTTAGCTTAGGAATGACAATGTATAAAACTTAGCTTTCTTCAAATTGCATCAAGCATTATAAATTACGAGCAAGATTATCCATTTACTATAGTAATATATTTTAGTTAAATCCTAAGGTGTAGAAATTATATCTTGCACCATTAGTCTTATTCCTTTCGCAATGAATCATGGTAAATGGCTAAATTCATGAAAGGTTTCTTTCGATGCTCAAATTACTAGGGAGTTATCTTTGCTAGTTGCACATCTTAGCAAGGCAATTGCTGTTATTTGGCATGAGTTCATCTTTAAGGAAAACGAAAGTTAAATGTTAGGAATTAACAAGTATAAAAATTAGATATACGAACTCATTTGGAAAGAAAATGTAATGGGGGATCGCTGGATGACACTCTATTAACACTTTTCCCTTGCTATTTGAGGACTTGGGGACTAATAAAGTGTGTATACACCAATTTCACAGCTAGGCCTTTTTGTCCCAAGGAGTATTGTCGCTCTTTGTATCACCTTGGCATTAGGCTATATGCCAAATTAAACTGTATTGATTGGGAGAGTAAATTGTCACAAGGATAGTAAAACCGTGACAAGACGATTAATATTACCTTCCAAAAGATAATTGAACCAATCTAAACATAGAAACATTCATACCCTAAACACTTGACTACTTTCCTTACCGTAGGGACAATAAATTCATAAAGATAAGAAACTAGGGTTTGTCCCTAAGGTTCTTAAAAGAAGAAACCCTAGGCCTGACATACGTCAGCTTAAAGAATCTAAACAGATTATTCCATCGCAGGACTTGCGCAACATGTATGAAATCATTTAGTCTTGTGATTGACTCACAAGGAGAAAGGGGAAAAACCCTCATCAAGGACGGCAGATCCTTACGCAAGTGATCTTGCAAAAAGACGTATTTTTGGATATCCTTCTAAATAAGGAAAGTTGTAAACCGGAAACTAGCATATCTAAAGCACTTTAGGGTTAACCAAGTTGGGTATGCCCTAACACCGGAATGTAAAAGGATCTTGCCAATTTACAAGACACCTTGGGAACGAGTGCTGATACACTCAAAAAGGAAAGAACACTTCCTTAGCAGTTTGCCATACAACTGGGTTGATTAATGGAAATGTTTGTGCTTGCTAGAGATTTTAGGACTCTGTTTGAATTATGAATTACAAATTAAATGAGTACCTATACTTCAGGTTGAAAGGCCTGAAGGGAGAGGCAGCTTCAGTTACCCCCGACTGCCTGCCTGACCCTAACCAAGGGGGTTGTTGATCGCGCCGGGAACGTGGACCGAACCCGCCGCAAGAGGTCTCTCCGTTAAGCTCTACTTGGAGTAGGAGGACGCTTGGGTGCCAAGGGGGGCTCTAGCCGTAAATCCCTCACCTTCCGGGTCCTGCACAAGAGGCTAACGTGACTCGGGATTGGATCTCGAGGCCCGCATACTAGTTGACGGGCGAAAGCTTGGAGTAGTGATCCCTGGAGATTACTGGTTAGCCTTCGGGCAGATTATGGACAAGCCTACGGGCGGAACTCCTTGTATTTTAAAAATAAAATGATGAAATGTTAAAAGAACTTTCTTGATATTGTTTTTCTATGTCACGTGATAAGATTACGTGAAGGAACCAGTGCTTAACAAGGTTAATTAAAGAAGTTGATTGTTATATGTCAAATTAATATGTTAGATAATTACATAACTAAAACAAACCGAAGAAAGTGCGGAGGATGGGCCATGGGTCCGTCCTACGGTTGGGTGGTCCCGATTAGCCGGGAACTTTTCTCAAAAATCTCGAAGAATAGCGGAATGATTATCATCATCAAAATGAATAACGAGAAGGACGACCTAAAGTTACGTCTTACCCGATTTACGTTGTTTTAGGGGAACGGAATGGGACTATGACTTATGGCAGAGAGGTTGAGCTTTGCATCCCTCTCGTTTCCCATTCTCCTTGAACCAAGTGCAGTGTGAATTTGCTTCGCACCTGGCGTTTCTGCATAAAGTAGTTCACTCGGGTCTGACGCTAGTTGCTGTTTACTGATGACCCATCAGGAAAACCCTAATTCCGGTCGATCCTAAGTGGGAACGGACAGGATACTTCCGCTACGTGGCAGACGCGGAAAGACCTAGATCGCAAAACCCGTAACATTCCACGGGAGTGCCGGGCGGAGCTTTCTAGACATCCCTTCCGATGGAGTGCTAAGACGTGTCTTGGATGATACTAGGGGACACGTTACAACAAAATTCTAGATTGAGTAAAAAGTTATAAGTTCGTGTCACAACACATGTGGGAAGAAAAATATAGATAGAAAATTTGATCAAATTTCAAAAGGAGACAATGGTGAGAAAAGAGAATAAGAAAGCAATTAACTGCACCAGAGTTAGAGGACTATAGGGGAGAGCTTCTCCTATTCTTGAGGGCACAACTACCCAATTATAGAATATCATAAGAAAGGATGTCATGGACTACAACAAAGAAGTCTACTGGGAGCTACAACTATGTTTATGCCTATTGGATATGGTATCAAGAATAAGACAACCTAGAGGATCCATAAAAGATAAAGACAGTGATCTAGAAGTCTACAAATCCATGTGAATACTAAGAAAAAAGGTCGCCTATTTGAGTATAAGGGAGAAATTTGAAGATCTTGAGAGATGGGGGTGGCAAATATCTTCATATGCTTGTAATGGTTGTGGTAATGTAGTTGAATCAGTATGCTTCCATAGAAATCTTCTTCAGATTGATCATGAGGAGAACTTGCAGGATCAAAAAGTTGACAATGAAGTGTAGGCCATACTACAAGGATATAGGGGAATAGCGGCGGGCAGATCCGATGCATATTAGCAATGAATAGTGATGGTACTCAGAAAAAAAAACGAGTGGAAATCCAAGCGCCGCATTTTTTTGCAAAGAGTGAATGAGAGAGCAAAATAGATGGTGTGTTTGGGACAGAGAGGGAGGTAAAGAGAGAAAGAGAGAGAAGGAGAGCTTCTCACCTTGCACTGTCGCCATTCGCGAAGAAGAGGAGGAAGTGCAGGAAGGGCGAAGAGGAGTTGTTGTCACGAAGAGGAGACAAAGAATCCATCCTCGGGCCTTTGATGAGTGCATTGCTTCCTCTTGGTTTGTTTTTGTTCTTTTTCCTTTTCTTTTTTTTGTTTTTGTTGAGAATGAGGTGCATTGAGGGAGAAAGAGAGGAAATGAGAGAGAGAGAGAAGAAGAAAGAAAAAGGAAGAAAGAATGAGAAAGAGAGGGAATAAACATGAAACATAATAAAGAAAGAGAGATTTAGAGAGAGAGAGGGAGGGAGAGGAGAATGAATGAGAAAACACAAGGGGGTAGAGAAAAACAAAGAGAGGGTTTGTTCTTATTCTTTAATTTCTTCTTTTCTTGTCTTTTTTTTTTTACAATGATATGCATTGAGGAAGAAAGAGAGGAAATGAGATAAGAAATAAGAGACGACAGAGAATATGGCGCATTGAGGGAGAATGATAGGAAATGAGAGATGGAGAAGAAGAAAGGAAAAGGAAGAGAGAGAGAGAGAGAGAGAGAGAGAGAAAACATGAAAGATAACAATGAAATGGGGAAAGAGAGATAGAGAGAGGAAGGGAGAGAGGAGAATGAGTGAGAAAACATAAGGGGTGGAGAGAAAAGAAGAGAGGGGCAATAAAGAAAGAGAGAGAGAGAGAGAGAGAGAGAGAAAGAAAGATAGGAAACAAGAGAGGGAGAAGAAGAAAGAAACAGGAAGAGAGAAGGAGAAAGAGAGAATAAACATGAAAGAGAAAGAGAAGAGAACAGAAAACGAAGAGCGCAAAGAAATGTGCAAAGAAAGGGGAAGAAAACCAAGACTTTAGTTTATGTTAATTTTATTGAGTTAAAGAGAAGAAATCCCTTCTCAAATAATTTAAGAAAGAAAAAGAGAATGAGAACAAAAATAATTTGTTTATTATAACATAGACCAAATCTAAAATTATGAAGGTCGTGATATTCAAGATTGTGAGGCGTATCTTAATTAGTGTGTCATGTGTCCTTGCTCTCAATGCAAACTAGCAATTAGACAAAAACGTCGATTGCTTATAGAACATGTACGACACTCCGACGAGCTTCAATCGGAGATGCAAAAATGGAGTCCAACAAATATCAATGGATTCACGCGCTGTCGTAGAGTTCACGCAAGGGCTGCAGAACACGGGGTTCTAGATGCAGTAATGCAAGAGACTACCAAGAAGAAAATTTGAATTATTGATGTCAAAATACATTATATTTCAGGTCAAGTGAGTTACATGAAACTCAGAATGATAATGGTCAGAATGAGCATAGTAATCTGCTTTATCAAAACCACACAACCATACACTTGATAAGTCCCTCCTTTTTGTCTCAGAAAAATCTGATTTATTTTCTCTTTAGCTATTGCATGTGAGCTTCTATCATAATTGTGGCAAGACCTCTGAAGAGTACAGTATGCTCTTAATCGCTTCCAGTAATGACAGCAATCCAGTGATGTGTTTTAGGATTTTCAGAATAAACCAGAACCAGTAGCCAGCACTCTGCCAAGAAGACAAAGCCAGTTGTTCCAGGCATTAAAAAATTATCTAGCCAACATGGTCCAATCATGGAAAACACTGCTCTTGATTGAACCAATTAACTGGCAGAAATCCCACTGAATGTCATAAAGTAAATCGGTAATTGAAGACCAAGTTGTAGCCTTAGTGCAAATAAGTAAATATGCAAACACCTTGAGAAAGCCTGTTCTGTGAAGCTACTGTGGAGCTTAAAGCACCGTCAAAAGAATCAAACTTTCTTCCTTAGCAGCGCAAGCAGCAACATTGTTGTCTTCTCTCCTTCTACCAATGTTCAAGGCTGAATGAGACTGAATGAAGGCATGCACTGGTTGGTTGATTAATTCTCCCACTGGTGGACAGTGTGTTGTCAGCTTTAGGACATGACATAGTTCCACCCACAGTATTGTCTAGTTTGCACATTTAGCATCACATCAGACCACAAAAGATCTACCTGCGGTGCCTTCTCTCTGCACTATCTTAATCACTGTAATACAATCCCCATAACAAGACATCTGAGTAATGCAATACAATCCTTACGGATTCATAACTTTTCCAGACTCCCAAACTCTTCTTCCATACACGCACATTGAAAACTTAAGTTTCTGGAAAGGGTGAAGTTCTGACAGCCGAGGACGAAGGGAACATGTAAAAGTCCGGGTTGAGAGCTCGGGAGATGCCGTGGATGACGACGTGTTCATCGAAGTAAAGGTCAGGGGCGACGATGGTCTGCTGGTCAACGGAAACATGGGCAGAGCCAGGAAGATCTAGCCATGGGACTTCCCATAGGGCTGGAGAAGCCGAACGTACAGGAAGAGCTCGAGGATGCCATCTCTATCAGTGCTATTCTGTACAGAGAGATGACGCAGACGCAACAGCGTAGCCACAGACGAAAAATTGAATCGACCTTCTCTTCATCTTCATTTCTTTAACACTGAGAGCTTGATCAGTCAAATTTTTACATGAGAGTCTCTGTTAAGACATTATTTGCATCACCAATCAGCTTCTGGAATTGAAGAAGAGGTTACTCTCCGAAACAGAATTTTGCCGAATCCTTAAGGTAGATAAAGATTTACCGCAGTGCCAGTGTTGTCGATTCTTTTATAAAAAAAAATTCAACTCCAGTCTCCTCGCTGACGATTTAACACAAGCATCAGGATGATCACATGATCGTGATTAATCTTGAATCTCGTCCCTCTTGACACAATTGAACATCAGTGCTAAAAAAGGATGCGAAAATCTTAGGAGAAAATGTACGAAGGAGACGGTGGAGGAGCTGTAGGCGACGACATCCACCAGAACCACCATCCGACACCAGTAACTCCTGTCCATGCCAAAAGCAACCTATCTTGCTCTCTGCCTCTGAGTATGTCCTCCCAGCACGCTCTCCCCTTAACCCGTTAATTCTGGCCATTCCCAAAACAGCCTGCTTTTCTCCCTCCAAAAGCAGTTTAAAACCCAAATATAGGTTTTCCCTCTTCCTCCTTTTACACCTTTAGCTTTAACGCTAATCTCCAATTCTGCCCATGTAAAGCATAACCTGTGATAAGGGCATTCCAAGTTATTGCATTCCAGACAAGAAGCTCATCCAACACTCCCTGTGCTTTGCCAAATGCACCACACTTGGCATACATATCCACCACAGCAGTCCCAAGTGCTGTACATACCCAGCAATAAGTGCATTCCAAGAGTTTACATCTCGACAAGGGAACCCATTCAGCACTCCTTGAACTTTTCCCATTACACTTGATATTCCTGTATTTACTCCTTTGTCTTCATAGCTTAAATGTCAGCTTCTATAAAGCTTCCTTTGATTCCACGGTATCCTGCACTTTTCTTCGAGTTCATCATTAAAATTATCAGCTTGATAATGTCCTTTGGCATCAGTTTTTCTTATTTTTCTAATACACACACATCATGCTTCCAAACAAATCATACACATGCACTAAGGGAATATGTACATTGGATGCAGATTATCGAAATGCATCACACACACAATGAATCACACGCAGAAAATAACACAAATGCACAACAAAAGAAATGGAGGTGTATACGACTCGAATGCGCAGCAACACGACAGCGCATGGAGCCACATTGACTTTATCTTTCCAGGCTTTGCACAAGAGCCAAGGAGACTTCAGCTCGGTCTTACTATGGATGGCATGAACCCATTCATTCTCCACTCAACTTCTTACAGTGTGTGGCATGTAGTCCTTGTTAACTACAATATCCCACCATGGTCTACGAAGAAATGACATTGATCCTTAGCTTCCTCGTTCCTAGTCGCTACAAAGTCAAGAATATGGACCTTTAGCTCCTTGAAGTGCGAGAGCATGTGATGAAAGAAATGTTTCCAATAAAGATGAGGACAATATGCACATAGAATTGCAAGGGGTGGAGGCTACCCAAAGCTTGGAGAATGTAGAGGAGGCAAAATCGGGTAACAATGATGGGAAGACAACCATAACTAAAATCATATCTTAGTGAGGGAGCGAGCTAGCAGAGTTGCAGAAGGATGAAGGGTATTGTGAAAAGAAGTTGATCATGCGCTCACATGAATGGAGCAGTGAGGAGCATGTTGAAGGCTCACTTTAAGTATTTAGAGAGAGATAGAGAGAAAAAGAGAGAGCTCTAACAATGTGCATGTTCTTCGTCTCTAGAATCTGTGTATATGATTCATGAACAGAGAAACGGTCATCGTGTGTGTTGTACTCTCGTATTATAAAATTTAAAGAAATATATGAAAGGTGGGATGGTGGCAGTAGCAGTAGCAGTAGCAGTAGAGAGAGAGAGAGAGAGAGAGAGAGAGAGAGAGAGAGATTTTGTTAAAGGTGCACCTTGGGTGTGTTCGACGCTTTAGGAAGGCACAGAAGGCTTGTGTCTCCAAGCCCAGTAAAGCTAAAGAGAGATTGGACTTGGAGGTGAATGGATGGTTTTCTTGACATGCTTTGCACTACCTCCTTCTACGCTTTGCATATCGAGTCACACATAAAGGAAAAAAGGCGGTGAGGTCTAGTGCAATACTACACGATGGGGAACACTCCGACGTAGGGTAGCTAGTCCCTTTCCCCCATGCATCGCATATTAGACTTTACATACTGTAGGACTGCATGTAAGGGGGTGGAGAGAAATAAAGAGAGGGGTAACAAAGAGAGAGAGAGAGAGAGAGAGAGAGAGAGAGAGAGAGAGAGAAGAAGAAAGGAAGAGGAAGAGAGAACAAGAAAGAGAGAATAAACATGAAAGAGAAAGGGGAGCGAACATAAAACAAAGAGTGCAAAGAAAGGTGCAAAGAAAGGGGGAGAAAACCAAGACTTTAGTTGATATTAATTTTGTTGAGTTACAAGAGAAGAAATCCCTTATCAAACAATTTATGAAAGAAAAAGATAATGAGAATAAAAACAAATTATTCATCGTAATGTAGACTAGATGGAAAATTATGAAGGTCATGATGTTCAAGATCGCGAGGTGTATCTTAATCAGCATGTCCCGTGTCCTTACTCTCAATGCAAGCTTGTAATTAGACAAAAACGCCGATTGTCTATAAAACACGTATGACACTTCTATGAGTTTCAATCAGAGATCATTGATTAAGCGATCTCAAACTTTGAGAAAATGGTAAGAAAAGTGTATATTAATCATGCATTGTATTTGCAAACTAATTGAATATCATATACAAAAACATTGGATGTGATCATAAAATTTATTATAGGGAGGTGACGTCTGATTCCAAGAAGGAGTGCACCTATTGCAGCCAGTTAGAAGAGTTTGTGGGCATCCGATGGATGGAGTGCCTAAGCCAATCCACCACTTGGAAGGCACTACCCAGTCTATAGCGTCAATACCAGAGGAGATAGGCAGCCTTTCAGACTTTCCTACAATCTTGGAACTAGAGAGACGGAGGCAATGATTGATGCATTGATGCCCATGGATGTTGAGACATCTAAGCTTCTTAGAGAGGAAGCATACGTACCATTATATGATGGATGTTGAGTATTTTTCCTGCAGATGTTGTTTGCTTCGTTGATATGCCTAAGTCATGTGATGATGCGCGACATGTTTTATGAAAGCTTCACACAAAGTGTGGTGCTTATAAGTATAGACAAGACTTGCAAAGGTAAACCATTCCTCATAATGTTCTTAGATACTTTCCACTTATCCCGCATATATGTCACATGTTTCGTATGTCGGACATGGCGAGCTTGACAACATGGCATCATGCGTAGAATAGATCCACAGATGGAGTCCAACAAATCAGTGGATTCACGCGTATGGAACCACATTGAGTGTACCTTTCCAGGCTTTGCATGAGAGCCAAGGAATCTTTGGCTCGGTCTTGCTCATATCTTCCACATTGACTCTACCTTTTCAGTCCTTGTTAACTACAACATCCCACCATGGATTTTTATGAAGAAACGACACCTAATCCTTAGCTTACTCATTCCTGGGAGCTATAAAGTCAAGAATATGGATGTCTATCTTTTTCCATTAGTTGATGAGCTTAAGATTTTGTGGGAGGAGGGGGTCACTGTGGAAGATATAAGCAAGTGCAATGGTCGACGGTCCCCGCCAATATACGAGCCATTCTTATGTGGACCATGCATGACTTTTCGGGATTCAGGGAGTGCTTAGGTAAGCAAGCTTTTTTTCTCATTGGTGATATCTAACATAGCTCGTTCAAGTTTGTGTTAACTCAATAGGGGTGTTGAGACCTCGAGAAAGTTACTATATATATACTCTCTACATCATGTGCATTCAAGGCCTATTTATAAATATCATTATTTGTGAATTCACCCTTTTCTATTCAATCTGTAAATAACCCCTCTATATTACACCCTTCTATATGTAAAAAATGTATAAAAATGATATTTAAAAAATATGTTACTTTGAACCCATGTGATGCACACATACATTCATGAGTAACTTACCCGAGGTTGAGACAAGTTTGGTTACCTCAAGTTATCGTGTATGTCCATTGAGTGGGCCACAATTAGACTCCGGAAGGTCACAAACCATAAAGAAGATGGTATATCAATCTTTGCTTGCAATGATTTAAGGGATGTAAGTTGATGATAAAGATCTTTGGGCTTTGGTTGATGGATACCTTGATGAGGAGCTGATCACCATAGGTTGCCTCATGATAGACTTTGGGTGCATCATGTAGATAGATGATGTATTTCAATTGGAGCTTGATAGTTGTGGAGTAAAATAATAGTGAGAGCATATTTGTAGATGGAAATATGATCCCAATGTCACTAGATACCATAGTAAGATAGAGATTGATAAGGTGCTTAAGACATGATCTTTGGGAAGGTTGTTGATGAATATGGAAGTGTAAAGTAACAAGTGATTGATGAGAAATGTCAAGCATATTGTGTGTGAGAGGACTCTAAGGGTTGAGTATCATGTCTTTAATAATAGCATACTTAGCGTCAGTGCGCTCTTTTATCCATACAAAGTAGTTTATGCAAATGTGCACAAGTATTTCTTTGTACTTTATCCATTCTTTTCTCCTTCTTTGGAAGGCCAAAATAGTTGGCCAATTTGAGAAACATACAATTTGTAGATGGTAATTTGGGTAAGGCAAGAGATAGATCATTTCATGATGATACTGAGAGAAAATTGGAAGAGAGAGTACTTGTGATTGTTGATGAGGTTGTTGCCATGTAACATAGAATAATAACTGAGATTTGGGTATACAATTAGAGCATGATGATTTCAAGAGGAAGGTAGGATAGGATAGGATAGAAAGAAATGATGATTTGATAGCTTGGGATTGATGGGATATGAATGAATATGGTGTGGATGGAATGTGATGGTAGGATAACATCATGTGTAGGGATTTAGGATTGCATATTCAGAAATAGTGATGTGAAAATGAGAAACTCAAGGAAATAGGATTTTTATGTGCACTTGGAAACATTTTGAGAATTCTGAATGTGTAGGAGGAAGCCTAGAGTGTATGCAATTGCATTTGTTCAAGAGATAGTGGCACACAGGTGAAGTGGAATGTGTAGGTGACCATTAGAATATGAGGATATTGAGTTCGTAGAGAGTGTGTGAGATAAGGACCAAGATGTGATCTTGAGATTGAAGTAGGGTTTAGATAAAGACTAGATGCTGAGTGACAAATGTAAGGAAATAGGATAGAACATAGAGATGTAAGAGAAGTGGAACCAATGTACCTCATGAGGGAGTGACCTTGAAGGTTGGTAGAAATATCCAATAGGAGTTTATGAGGAATTTTATGCATATTCACATTGTTAACTGATAGAGTGACAAGGTTTTTCCATCTTCTTGCCACTAAAGTACCATCCAAATGTGTTGAAGAATACAATTCAATAGAGAGGCCACCGACAATGCCTTCTTGGGCCTCGAGATGTAGAGTACAAAGGGTGTCCCCTTCTTCAATTGTTGTTTTAATTGAGGTAAAGTCCTCTATTTCAAGATGTAAGAGAAGAGCCAGATAGGGAAGACAAACATTGTAGTATTGAGAGTGTCTGATAAACCAAGAACGTGCTAGGATGGATGAGTTGAGAGCATGAGAGCACAAAATGGAAGAGCCATGAGAGAGATGTGAATATGAGGGGCCTTTGTTTGGTAGAGGATTGGGGTTGTCTATCAAAGAATTTTCTATATATTCCACTAGTTTACAAGAGAGAGTGAACAATGGACTTAATGAGGATACAAGCAAGGAATATATGTGTTGCATGATGTGATAGAAATATATTGTAATAAATAGTTTAGATAATGGAGAACATTTAAAGTTTAACAAAGGAGGTGAGAATAAACATGTGGCAAGGGAAAGGATCTAGGAAACTATGTGAAGCATATGCATGTTGGCACAAAGTAATAAGGTAGTCTATGTAAGTGAGGATAAGACTTGGGAAAGTTACTATATGTGTATCCTTTATATCACATGCATTCAAGGCCTATTTATAAATATCCTTATCTGTGAATTTTTCCTAAATAAAACATAATCCTTTTCTATTCAATCTGTAAATAACCCCTTTTCATTGCATCCTTCTGTATGTAAAAAATATATAAAAATGATATTTTAAAAATATCTTATTTTAACCCCACGTGATTCACACATATATTCATGAGTAACTTACCCGAGGGATAAGATTACATATAAGGTTTGTGGATAAGGATCAATAAAAGTGGAGAAAAATGGAAGGTGATGTAAAGGCTTGAGCTAGATTAGAAATGAGTGAAGCATATGTTGCATGGGTATCTCAATGTCTCAAGGCAAAGAGGGTGAGGTTGGTTTGAGAAAAGATAGAAAATATGTGTGGCTAGGAAAAAGATTCTTTGAGGATAAGGTTGGGTGAGAATTAAATGGGTTGTGTGTGGGAGATCACTTTAATGGGTAATGGATGGGTGGGCCACAAATGAGGTTGAGAGGGAAGGGGTTTAGATCTTAATATGGCAAAGGACCAAAGGGGTAGGTAGGTGGAGAGAGGAGATAAGGATGATAATAATGATAAAGAGGACATATATATATATATATATATATCTTAAGGTGAGGTGATAATGAAGAAGATAAGAGTAGGTGAAGATGATAAGAATAGATAAAAAATAGGTGGACAGGATAAAATAAGTTCAAGACAATGAGGATAAGGTGCATGTGGATAAGGTTAATTTACCTTGGCGTGAATTAAAATTCTACTATCTACACATAAAGCAATTGATTTGGATTGCATGTCATAAATGAATCTAAGGATTCACCAAGTAGAAAAAATCCAAAAGCCAATAACCTAGGCCCTCAAAAGCTTGTTGTGCTCTGATACCATGTAGTGAAATTTCTTACACATTTGCATTGGAATAGGTGAGAGTACACACATATATATAATAAAGGTATGGATATGGTAGGTTCTCTTATCCACAGGTTCTAGATCCATCTTATCTAGTTCTCCTATATATCTAGATATTGTCTTCCTAGATATTCTCTAAGTACATATTCATATGAGTACATTCTAATATTCTAACACTACTAAGCTGTCGTATCTAAATTTTATATGTGACAACTAATCAGACCATCTTAATGTACAATACAAGATATACAGTGTGGCATGGTCACACGGGTGATATTTTTATGTCGAGTACATTGACAAAATGCGCTCCACAATGGATTGTGGTATCATGGCAAAGTTTGAACAAGAGAGCCGATGGAGAGCCAGGGATCCAAATACCGTTATAGATAAGATAGAGTATTTTGGGAGCTAGTAAAGTGTTATCTCACTGGATTATCATACCTTCTCCAAGATCATATTCGATGTGCAGTGGTTCAAAGTGATATTGGAAGGAGCCGGGGCAACTGTTCGGTGAGGTCCATCTAGATTTCTTGAAATAGATTCCGAGAAAAGATGGACGGATTTGCACAACACATTTGTCTTACTGGCCCATTGTAAACAAGTGCATGAACTGTTATTTTATTTTTTTCACAACACAGATATGTCACAAATGTTAAATCTCTCTTATATATGATTTTGAACATGTGATTTTCTATCTAAATCCCCGACAACCTCAATGGTGGTATGTTGTGCCTTCAGCTCCTGGGAGTGCAAGAGTTTTTGATGAAAGAAATGTTCCCAGCATAGATGAGGAGAGTATGCAAGTGGAGGGGTCGATATTGCAAGGGGTGGAGCTTGAAGATGGCTTGGGAGCGTGTATAGGAGGCAAAATTGGGTAACAATGATGGAAAGATTAGAGGCCAATAATTCCTTGAGAATGAGATAGACTCATCCTTTTGTAGTGACTTGTCTATCGACCTTCCAATGTATGTGGAGTTGTGCTAGGAGATTGACATGGGACCATAGGCTACATCACACTTGTAGCATCTTCCTACTCAATTCATTGATGACTCGCTTATAAGGATACTCTAGAATATGCATTTTAAGTAACATCATTTTTCAGAGTTATATTGTTGTTATTTTCTTGAATCTTTATATTGATTCTGCTGACATCATTTTATGTCTATGCAAGTGACCTTTGATGATATTCGGAGAGCAGGATGAGCCAAGGGATGAGTGACGAGAAGTTACAAGAGATATTCACATATATATCTCCAAATTAGATGGCCCAATACAAAGATATGGCAGACCAGGAGCTGTCGTGGATATCATCAAGCCGTTCCATTAAATCTACTTTGGTACGTACATATCACACAAACGATCAAATGCACGCAAGGCACTCAAGAGTGGCTCCTCAAAGCCCAAGTGGCTAGATATAGATGATTGGCGGAGGAGGCTAGAAATTCTCTACATGTTCATATGAGTACATTCTAATATTCTAACACTACTAAGCTATGGTATCTAGATCTTATATGTAACAACTACCCGTCTTAATGTACAGTACAAGATATACAATGTGGCATGGTCACGCGGGCGATATTTTTGTGTCGAGCACATCGACAAAATGCGCTCCACAATGGATTGTGGTCTCATGGCAAAGTTTGAGCAAGAGAGCCGATGGCGAGCCACGGATCCAAATACCATTATAGATAAGATAGAGTATTTTGGGAACTAGTAAAGTGTTATCTCACTAGATTATCGTAGCTTCTCCATGATCATATTCGACGTGCAGTGGTTCAAAGTGATATTGGAAGGAGTCGGGGCAACTGTTCGGCGAGGTCCATCTAGATTTCTTGAAATAGATTCCGAGAAAAGATGGATGGATTTGTGCGACACATTTTTCTTGCTGGCCCATTGTAAGCAATACATAAAACTGTTATTTTATTTTTTTCACAACATAGATATGTCACAAATGTTAAGTCTCTCTTATATATGATTTTGAACATGTGATTTTCTATCTAAATCCCTGACAACCTCAATGGTGGTATGTTGTGCCTTCAGCTCATGGGAGTGCAAGAGTGTATGATGAAAGCAATGTTCCTAGCATAGATGAGGAGAGTATGCAAGTGGAGGGGTCGATATTACAAGGGGTGGAGGTTGAAGATGGCTTGGGAGCGTGTAGAGGAGGCAGAATCGGGTAACAATGATGGAAAGGCTAGAGGCCAAGAATTCTTTGAGAATGAGGTAGACTCATCCTTTTGTAGTGACTTGTCTATTGACCTTCCAATGTATGTGGAGTTGTGCGAGGAGATTGATATGGAACCATAGGCTACCTCACACTTGTAGCATCTTCCTACTCAATTTGTTGATGAATCGCTTATAAGGGTACTCTAGATTATGCATTTTAAGTAACATCATTTTTTTCAGAGTTATATTATTGTTCTTTGCTTGAATCTTTATATTGATTCTGCTGACATCATTTCATTTCCATCAACTCCAGGAATTGTATTTAAGTCCAAGTCCTCATCTTCTTTTTCTAAATCACTTGTATTCTTTGCTCTTTTTTTCTTCTTTTTTGACACTTTTGGAATTGCAACATATTTCAATACATGTGTATGTGATATACCATTACCATCTACAAAATCCAACTTTCCATTTTTTGTCATTTTCAAGAATGCCAAGAGATGCTTTGAACCAATACCAAATTGGTCATCATCACATGTGATATATCTCCTATTGAGCTTCTCAGATGTTAGATCAATAAGGGCACCAATTGTTGTTACATCCATCTCTTGCCTTTGAAATTTAGAGTTGAGTTTGTTTAACTCTCCAAGTACCCCTACCAAAAGGTATATGATGAATTGTACCATAAAAATTGTAGCATATTTACACCATTTTTTCTCATGTCTTTTTCGCTGCTCAAGAATAGCAGGCATAATCTGAACAAACCTTTCCATCACCTTGCCCTTGAGAGCCACCGTTTTGTTGATCTTCCTAACCATGAATATACTTTTCTTGCAACCTTATCTATAAAGGCAAATATATGTGGACGTGTCACAAATCCATCTTTTGCTGTAAGTGCTTGTCGATGTGCAATACAGTGAATTCCAATGACACGTGGCAATGATGCTTGAAAGCATGCCACAACTCCTGTCCTATGCCCTATCATAGCTAAAGCTCCATCAGTTGCAATAGCAACTAAGTTTTGCATGTCTAAACCACTTTCCAAGAAAAATGCATGTATAGCATCATACATGGCCTCAGATGTTCCATTATCCACTGGTAACAACCGCACAAATCTACAAATTGCATGTCCTCTACCTCCATCATTGATATATGGAACATAGATAATTAGATGCTTTTCCATAGTGCGTGCTCTCATCAATGAGCAATGAAAAGAAAGAACTAGCACGCATCTCTGCATACATTTGCTTTCGAACATGGTCCCTTATAGCCAACATCATTTCCCTTCCTGAAACTGGATTTACATACGATCCGTACTCATCTGATGCTAGCATATTTGGAGTAGAAAGCTCCCTTTGCAACTTGCATAACTGTGGATATTTTTCCAATGGTATGTCCTCACACATACAAAAATATACTAGTTTCATGCATGATATAATTTCATTTTGTTCACTATGGACTATGGTATCCAATCCATGGTCCATAGGTCCTTTGCCATCAGTGTCAATCTTTGCCTTGGCATTACGAGCACGTACTGCACTACTAATGTGATCAGAAGTCTTGGCCTGATCATTCAATGCTGACAATTGGATGCTTTGAGAGCCTCCTTCTGTATAGGTATTTACTTTGCTGGCATCTTGACACGATTGGCATTTCACTCTTTCCTCATTACATACATTTTTACATATATATGCCCATGGATGCAAAACAGTCCATTGATGTCGCCACTTTTGTTTCACCTTTTCAATAGAAGCATCAACATTGGAAGAACTCTCTGTTGCGTTTCCCACATTCACCCTTACATTTTATGTAGCATTTGACACTACTGAAATCATTCCCTCTTGCATCCTAGAAACATTTGCATTTAGTGCTGACATTTGACCCATAGTTTCATTGGCATCTCCTGATACCAAACCCCTTGACCCTCCATAAGCACTTTGGCCTCTTGATAAAAAAGAGGCTATAGAAGGATAAGTCTTTATTTTCCTTGGCAAACCATTTTGATATTTGGATGGATCCATGGTCTAGCTACCTACAATACATAAAAAGATCACATAAAGTAATGTACATAATGTTATGATTATAATATGTATGCTTTTGAAAGGTTGTTATGTGAAACAACAAAATGAGTTTGTAAATGTGTACCTAAAGGCTAAAAGCTAAAGTCGATATATGTTGGTGAATTGGATAGAGATTTCCAAGTCCCAAGCCTCCCACTCAATCTCCAATAGTATCTATTGTCACACAATAACTATCAAGGATGCTCACATCCATCAAACATTGAATCATAGTGCATATTATACTTTGAGTATAGCATTATGTTTCAAATATTGCATATTAAGCACCATTGGTAGATTGAATCATAATGCATATGTACTTTGAGTATAACATTACATTTCAAGTTCAAAAGATAATCTCCAATGGATTCAAGACTACATTTTTTTCATAAGAGTCTCTCTTTGGAAAAGATGAAGCAAAATTTTAGATGATGTGCATGCACCAATCACTCATGTTGGCTAAGGTATGGCTCCTAAGGACATGCATGAAGTTAGGTTGAGAAACCCAAAACAAATCCTCAATGAAAGGGATAGTTTCTATCTCATCTACTACTTTTAAGTTAATTAAAGGAACCTACAAGCCTCACCCTCTCATCTTAAATCTTACTTTAGTAAGTACTCCTTACTAACCGACAAAATGCTAAAGCCTAATAGCTAATTAGTAATAGCTAATAGTTATCATGAATCATGATTCAACCTTAACTCCTAGGACAAATCAATCAATTGATAAAATAGAAAAATTCATTGTATCAGTAGCAATAGCTTGGGCTCTGTAGGTACCTGTTTGGTTGAAGAGGTCTCCTCTCGACTCTTGAGTATGCTTGGGAGCCAATGGAACCTTGGGCCTTTGCCTATTGCAATCACCTTAGACTCATGTTGAGTAGGCTTGCTCCTTCACCTCCCTCACCCTCCACTGAGTTGTGAGAGGCCCAAAGTTGCCATTTGATATTGGTCATTCATGAAGTGGGTTGCAGGCAATGTGTCACCTTCCTCGATGCTCCTCAGCTTGATATAGCCTGTGATGAGTCACTATTAACTAAGTGACTGCAGTCTGTGCATCACTCGCTCTGACTCTTGAGTCTTGAGCTAGAGTTCGTAGCTATAGGCTATAGGCTCTAGCCTTGAGCCTTAGCCTACCACCTAATAACCTATTAGCCAGCCGGCGGCACTGTGGCGAGCGCCTATAGTTAAGCAGTTGCCGCTAGTGCTTGCAGTCGTAGCCGTCGACTCCTGACTTCACGGTGCTGAGTGCTCACTGCCCCCGCAGCCTTAGTTGTAGACTCCAAAGCCCTGCACCATACACGAGTGACGACTCAGGAGACTACACGCAACACAATGTCACCTCACGAGTAACCTGAACCTTGGTGCATTTCGAGTTGCAGTGAGTCGCGACCAGCCCTCAGCCCTCGAGCATCAACGATTCAGCTCTGTCCAATGCCTACTTCCACCATTCCACGGTCCAGCTATTTTAAGGCTAAGGCTTTAAGCCTTATAGTTGAGAGTTGAGCTTCCTACCCAATGTCTACTTTAAGTTTTAGGTACATTAGTGAATCGTGATTGTACTGTAAGTCTGTTGGATGGAGACTAGAGCTACAGTCTACGAGCAGTGTGCATGCAGCACGACACTAGACAGAGTTTGAGCTTGAAGTCTGAAGGTTTAGCAATGGCTGATTGCAGAGAGTGCAATCTGCAATATGGACTGAAGGCGAGAGTATCAATCAATAGTACATTTTTTCTCAAATCTTGATTCTCAACCACATTACAAGCTTAGATTGATTCAAGACCATCGATTATGAAATCTTGGGTTTTCGTTTTAGATCAGGTAAGTGAAATATAGTAAATTGTAATAATAAGAGTCCAACTTACCAAGCCACGAAGTTTTAACTTCTAGCCTAGTTACTAGTTGAAATTTGAAAACTTGCAAGTTGCATGGGACTTGTAGATACTCAAATCACCAATTCTAGACTTGCAAGTTGTTATATAATACATCATACCAATATATAACTAGTAAAAATGAAAGGCAACTTGAAAATGTTAACATGCCAAATGATAGGGGTATTTTGACTGGGCATGTTGTGATGATAGGAAAAATTAGATCTTCGACTTGTATTTTGACAAGGTATTTTTGAAAAGCCTTGTTTTGACAAGAAAAATAGCCCTTGATAGGAAAAACAACTGTCAAATTTAGGCCCCTACGATGGTCCAAGTGCTAGTGTTCATTTTTGCAAGTACCCTAGGTTTCTTCATGTGAAAGGCTCATTAGCAAGTGCCTTTCTTATGGAAGGGCCTTTTCAAAACTTTGCCCTTTGAGAGTCACCTATTCTACATTTTACCTTTCTAGCTAAAAGAATACTATTTTACAAGCTCCAGTTTAATCAATGTATAATTTCTTTGAACTGTTGTCTTGCCTTGTCAAGTTCGTTATTCTTTACAAAACTATAATACCAACAATGATACAGTAAAATTTTCTACACTTAGTATACTAATCAGCTAATGATTTTAAGCATAACAAAATAAAATTGTAAATAATATCATGAGAATAAAGTGTAATGCTAGGAGGAAGGCTAGAGTTCAATTAAGCAAGATAGTTCAAAAGGGAAACAAGCACTACAAGAGAAAGGCCCTATAGACGTGCACTGTATACGCGAAATAGCGGGCGCGTGTATCAGCGCGTCTATTCACGCTAGTATACAGAACGCGTCTATATACCCGTGTTTATAAACGCACCTATAGATGCGAAAATAAACACACATATTTTTCATTTCTCATAAAGTCCCTAAATATGACCAAACATCTTAACAGCTAGTATTTGTTTGAATACATTACCAACTTTACTTCTTTCTGAGTATTACAAATATACATCCAATCATTCAAAGCTAATTATATATGCTACAATGAATGATCAATCTCATCTTCAATGAGATTGGCCCTTGTTAGACTACCTACCTCTAGGTCTATGTTACCAATAGGCAATGAAACAAATAAGTCTATCCCACAGTCAGATGTATTGCTATGCTCAATTTCTTTATCATTATCTGCAACCATATTGTTATCCTCTTCTATGCTTCCTTGAACATCCTCGCGGGGATCATCTTGCACTGCATCATGTATATCATCAATCATGGCATCATCATGTGCATCATCATTGATTGTTGGATTGTCATCAACTATCTCTATGTTGGTAGCATTGCCATATATTGGTTTTGAATGATTAGATATGGGGATGACGTGCCACCATCGGTTATTGTTTACCATTGGGTGATACACAACCTGCATTTAAAAAACAAAAAATAAGCAACTTAGATATTTATTGTATTTTGAGAATGTATCAAGAAGTAATATATATAAAAATAAATAGCTTCTAATATACATGCTCGCATTGTTGAGGTAGTACGAATGTGTCATTCTTGCCTTGGTAAAATTTTGTAGAGTCAATCACTACAAAACCACTTGGATGACGTCTAATTGTGCAATGCTCACCCGTTGTTACTACTTCTTTAAACCACTTCACATCTAGCACATATATAAAAAATCGCCTAAAGTCAAGCTTCAAAATATATTGGATCAAGCCACAATAATCTTCCATGGTGCCATTGGTATCCTGGAAGTTTGCAAGGATACCACAATCCTAGGTATTTCTCTTATCATCTATACGTTGAGTTCGAAAATGTTTGCCTTCACACCAAATAGCATTGAACAATGTGCACTAGTAGTACATTGTTGAGATCATATTAATGATTTAGTTAAAGATGATACATGTGAAATTATTATATCATATATAACTAAAGATAATTTAATTATAAGTATGTCTCACCTTTGATAAGCAACCTTGTGCGTATTCCCACTCCTCTTGCGATATATCCATCGCCTCCTCTTTTTCCATATTCTCCATTTCTTCATGTAGCCAATCTATATCAATATGACGTGGAAGCGCACTTAAATATTCTAGATATGGGACATTACGTCCATGTCTAGCACGAAATGCTTGCCTTTCGCTTACTCTTCTTACCCTTGCTTCTTAATATAGTGTCACCCATTTGCTCATTACTTCGTTGTTAAGCACACAAAATACATTTAACTTATGAAGTTCCTCTTTCATTAGCACTTTGCTCCTTCCTTTTCCTTGAGGTATTATAGAGGTCATCCTCAAATCTTCATCATCTTTCCATAGTCGTGGTAAAGAGGAGTCCATTTTAGTAAGATATTTAGAGATTTGTACAAGGGATGATTGTACTAACCAACCCTCAGCCATGCTTCCCTCGGGCTGTGCATTTTGCCTTACAAAATCTTTTAGGGTTTTCATAAAGCGCTCTAGGAAAAACATCCACCTTGCATGAACTACCCCATAAATTGCGATCTCATCAATCAGATGTACAAGTAAGTCTATTGAGTAGTCAAAATGGAGCGAGGAAAAGTTTCCTCCACAAAAAAAACCACCTCAATGGACAATACTCGAGCCTCTTGCAACGTATTTGGATCGATTTCCTTCAAACTCACAAATCTACCAACATGCAATTGAGAACAATGATTAGTTTTGTCCATAAATTCAAAGCAGGTTTACTATGTGATGTACGTAATATGTAAACTAAAAAATAAGTATAAAGTATACATACCTCACGAGCTCACCCATCTTGTAAATGATATCATGCACATCTTTCGAAACACAATGGGATATGCTAGTAGGAAGGATGAACTATATGTAAATATTCATACATTGTTAATTAGTCTACATAGTTACTCTACTAATTAATATATTTATGGCTATGAAAATCCTTACTTGAATCATTTTGTGCCAATCGTGAGACTTTAAACGGGATAGTTGCTCCACACCTCTTTTATTTTTCTTTATGAAGGCTCCCTTGAGGCATCTCATATATCCTGTGGGAGTTCGAAAGCTACATATTTGTTGCTTCACCATCTTTTCTTCAGTCTTCGACAACATCGAAGGTGCACGCGGTAACTCGATCTTTCCTTTGGGTCTGATGCATGGCCAAGCTCGTCTCATACGTCCAATGCTACATAAATCCTCCCTTACATTGACAGAATCATGAGCCCCGATTAAGTGATCCCATAATGTAGAGACAACATTCTTGAATATATGCATGGGGTCCAATAGGTGATTGATCTTGAGTTCAGTCCAATATGGGAGACGAAAAAATATAGAGAATCTAAGGCACAAACAATATATTATTTCTTGTTCTCATAATGGAGTGTACTTTAAAGACAAACAAAAGAAGTAAACTAGTTACCGACTCATGCCGAGTGGAGGATCATTGGCGTGTGTCTAAGTGTCCTTCCAATCTTGAATGGTTAGAGATTGTGGAGTTCTTCCATTAGTGGGGGGTGCATATTTGGGGTGGTCAATAGGAAGAAAACAATAATGATTGTCAAAGATAACATTCTTCAAGCGTGTTGGTCTAGAAGAAACCAGAGAGGGACCACAAATTGGACATGCATGATATCCTGATGTAGTTAAACCTGTAAAAACAAGTGGGTTAATGATGATATATATTTGATTAAGGGTACGTAAGAATGAATAAAACAGAGTATGCAACTACCTGAACACTCTCCATAGCCTGAAAAGTCATGCATGGTCCACAACAACATGCCCTTTAAAGTGAAATCTCTAGAGGACAATGATGCACTCACATCTTGCACCTCAATACCTCTCCATAGCCTTTCTAGCTCCTCCATCAAAGGCTCTAAGTAAACGTCCATGTTTTCTACTTTGTGTTTTCCACGAATCAAAAGGGACAACATTACATGTCCTTTTTTTATTGCCATGGACAGAGGGATATTATAGTTCACCAATACCATTGGCCATACACTATATGAGGTGCTTTTGATGCCAAATGGATTTATTCTATCTAATCCTAGACCAAATCTCAAATTTCTGGGCTCTTCTTTGAAAGTAGGCCACATATTATCTACGTGTTACCAAGCTGGTGTGTTTGAAGGAATTCTCCACTTTCCATCACTTGAATGGTGGCTAGCATGCCATGACATGAGTCTCGCAATAGATTCACACTTAAACATAAGTTGAATACGTGGAATAATAGGAAAATGTTGCAAAACCTTACGAGGCACATCCATTAATTTCATCTCCTGGTTGTATCTTGGTTCACCACAAATAGGACACTGTCGTGCAGATGCATGATCCCCACGAAACAAGATGCAATCATTAACACATGCATGGATTTTAACGTAATCAAGACCTCCAAGAGATGTCAGGAAACGCCTTGCTTGCTCCCTTCTAGTTGGTAATTTATTTCCATTTGGAAGCATTTGTGACAATAACAAGCATATATTGTGCAAACAGAGCACTTAACAAACCGCGAATATTGTCTAGAAGCATTTATGAATTAATATCAAATGATACATACTTCAATAATGCATTCAAGCTAGCATTAATCCATCCATAAATAGTTTGTAAGTTCAGTATCTCGAGAAATGCATGTAGAACGGAGTAGGTGTAACCTTCGTACAATGGAGTTTTCGATGCTATGTGTAGCGGGTCATCTGTCTCTCTAGTGGCACCCTCCCCCCGAACCTCGTGGAAAAATAAATCGTGCACCATGTTGTCCAAAATCTCTTCCTCCAAAACTTGATGGGGCATTTGAAGAGGGCTACTATCATCATCATCAGTCTCTACTCTTCTTGAGGACTCTGCCTCCTCGCGTCGACACTTTGTAGCCTCTCGACGCCCTAGAGGGACCATTTGAGAATGTGGTACCGCATTCTACTCAATAAAAAAAAGGAGGTTTTGTTTAATGGTGAAGACGCAACATAGACCAATAATATTTGTGCAAATAAAGTAATAAAAATTACTCGGTCTTTTTCTTGGTCCCACTCTCTATACATGCTGAGGTGTGACATTGTGATTCGACGTGCTAAAAAAAACATCCTCGACAACAATCACACATACATTTGATTTTCCGTCGTAGGCAAGCGTCTCGATTGTGAAGACGCAATGTCTCATCCTCACTGGAGGATGTACTGTTTGTTGACTCAGCATGTCCCATACTAGTAGAAGATGACGACATAATTACACATGGATCATAAGGACAAATGTGATTTCATTTGGTATATATGTCATATTCCCTAAATGCATGCATTGATACTTACAACATGGAGGCAAACATTTTGATATTGAAAGACAGGGAAAGTCATGTCATGTTGATCCAAAAACAACCAAAAGCTAGCATCTAATTAGTTTAATTGTTAGTGCGCGTCTATCAGGCGTGTAATATGTATTATTTGCACATATACATGCGCAATTACACGCGCCTACAGACGTGCTACGCAAATATTTAAAAAAAATTAAAAAAAGTTGTGGCTTTCTTTTCAAACCAGTGCTTTCCTGCGTTTTTTGCGCGTTTTTTGCAGTTCGAGCTCAACATCACTAATCATGTCTATCTATCACTTCATGCAGATAATGAAGGAAGGAAATAAGAGTAAAAAGAGGACAGAAGGAAGGAAGAGCCAAAGAGTAAAGAACAAGAGCCAAACATCAAGGAAGAGAAGAAGATTCAAGCAACTTACCAAGGGAAGGGAGAAGGAGGACAAGGAGCTTGCAACCAGGCCGCTACCCGTTGGAACAAGCAAAGAAGGTGAGTTCTTCTTCTCTCTCTCAATCTTGTTTGCTTTCTTTGTCTGTTTGTCTCTCTCTCTCTCTCTCTCTCTTTACATGCTATAGGCTGTCATCTATGGAGGTGTTTTTGCGCATTTTTTAACCAAGTTTGAAAAAAATGGTCCGATTGTGCACGTTTGTCAGCGCGTCTAGATAACAATGTAGACGCAGGTATAGATGCGGAAATAGACGTGCTGACAGATGCACACAAAGACACAGATATAGACGCAGCATGTAATATGTTTTATCTGCACAGGGTAATATGATTTTTATTGTGTAGATGTGGAATCCTGGATCTTCCAGCACTGATCCTGAGTTGGAATGCATGAACAACACCTTAGCGGAGTTTTCTAGAGGTGTTAGTAGCTTTTTTGGAGGTTTTCCAAACAAGGAGAAATTCATGGGGGAGATGACCAATTATCTTGGTCGCCCTCCCACTGCAGAGGAGGTTTTCAGTGTCACGTCTGGGACACCTATCACATCTTTGCCTAGCACTGCCGCACAAACACCAAACCTTGGCACACCAAACCTTGGTATACCTTTACTAATAGGTACTCCATGCACTATGCATACACACAGATCAATTGATGCACAAGGATCAGTTGAAGTACATGGATCAGCCGAAGCACGTGTATCTACAGAAGCACGTGCATCAAGTGAGGTAAAGGGTAGTGCCCATCGAGGAAGGAGGGAGAGTCGTGCGGGAGGATGAGGAGGTCGAGGGCTTTGTGGGGATTGCCTAAGAGGTGGCTCTCGATCACCCTTATCGGGAAATGAGAGAGGTGAGCCTCCACAAATGTACTACTCTGTCACTAACGTTGGTGGTATCTTGCATGACTCTGAGGGGAGGGAAGTGATAGCCTACTTGAGGACTGTCGTGCTTGCCATATACAAAGATTGCATGATTCCCTTCAAGCACCAAAAAAATGGTTTGTGGCAAGAGGTGTTGTGGGCACTACATTGAAGGTACCCTAATCTCGAGAATTCACGATTCTCAGATGATTGGGGATGGTCAAAGGTGAGAGACGCGCTTCATAACAAGAGGTCTCACCGTATGATACGCGCCAAGGAGTCACTGCGAAGACAAGAGCAAGGGTGCCCTGGATATGGCCAACCACCCAATTGCCACCGCAGGGAGTGGAAAGAGGCCAAGAAGAGAGCAGCAGAGAAAAGGACAAGTCGCTAGCATGCAGAGGCGCGACGTATCCAGATGGCAACCATGGAATCGTTGCATTATGGATTGGGTGGCAGGGAGTCATGAGAGGCTGAGTTTGTAAGTATTATTTGATTTTTTAAAAAAAATTAAATTTTGTAAATTGTTTCACTTCATTATGTAGTGTATTCTAATATGTTGTATGCTCAAATTGTTTTGTAGTATCATATCGTTGGTAGGATGCCTACTCCTAGAGAGGTAGGCTACCATCGAGGTCATAACCGGGCGTCCACTTGGCAGCATTTCTACGAGGAGGGACTCATCATGGAGGAGCAATATAATCGTGCCATGAGATTCCACAACCAGAAGAGGTATGTTTTATTTTTTACATGAAAAGTATATATAGGCAACTCTAATTTATTGTTTGTAATGGTATTTATATACCTTAATCCTTTGTGTAGGCGAGCACCGGCACAGGCAGCGGTGGTGGTAGCGACGATGATGCCTCTTCTGAGGAGATGTAGAGGAGCCCCATGCATGCATGCCTCCCCTTGGCTTGTAGTTTTCATTTTTGATATGTATTACTTTCAGCGTGCTTGCGACCATGACCATACTTGAGGTCACAAACACTAGAACTCATCATGTAAAAATGTTTCATCTATATATATGAAATTTCGTGTTCTACATACATTGTTTTGTTCTCAGTACAAAAATCTTCGAAATAATCTTTCTTTGTTTTCCCTAAGAATACAATTTGATGTTGATGGGGAAAAAAAACCTAGAGAGCATGTGGCTTGCAAAGCCACATGCTCTCTGGTTTTTTTTCATACCTTTGTTTTGCGCATCTATCAATGTGTCTAAATTGCAGGATAAATGCACGTCTATTCTCGTCAAAAACTTGCAGAGTAAATGCTTTTTTAGACACGCAAATACACGCGTGTATAGATGTACAATATGAATATATCCACTTTTTTATAAATATGATTATATATTTACGTAGCGCATCAATACACGCGTCTATATGCGCGTCTATATGGGCGTGTAACTCTGACTATAAGCGCGCTTTTAGACGCGAAATTTTAGACACAGCAGTAGACACAGTAATAAATGCGTCCGACATTTTTTAACACAGTTCAAATATTGCGTCTACAAGGGCGTCTATGGAGCCCTTTTGTTATAGTGAAGATAGTTCTATAATAATCCATGGTCACATATCAAAATAGCAACACAATCAAAGCATACCATTACTCATGCTTTCTTACACGAACTCTGCTTCTACCACATTGACACTACGGTGAGCTTTCAATCCGTCCCACGTGGCATAGATGACATCCTAATCAACATCCAAAGGGTCTTTGTTCTTTGGACCTTTCGTGTATCTCCAATGATGGTCGTTGGAGAACTGTGCTACCAATATTAGCAAAAACATTGCTCATCTTAAAGTGTGTACACATCTTGCAACAGATTCTTTGTTTGCATCTGCATCATGTGTAGCATAGCTCCATGGAAAGTACACCTTCCAATGTTCCTGATACACACGTTGACCCTTTATTTTTTTTGACACTGAACCTTCATAGTCTAAAACTGCATCCACATGTGCCTCATATTGTTCTCTTACTTCATTTATGCATGAATGTTATCTTCCTCCTCTTCTAACCTCACATTGAGGTCCACACCCACATTCCTTGTAGGATGTGTGTATGCACTAGAGCTTGCATTTGGAACATCATTGTCTCCAATACAATTGGGCATATCCTCTATTGATTTTCTGTTTCGCAAAAAAGCCATTGAGAGGCTTAATTGTTGAGAATCCTTTTTAGGGCGCCCAATTCTTGTCGAGAAAGCCATAACTTCAAATGCAATTGGTTTATCAATAACAATAAGATCATAAATTTCAAACAATGAAATAAATTTTCAACGGTCATATAAACTATTTTATGTCATACATATCTTAGTAAGGTCAAGGTTTCACCCATCCATCTCAAAGAAAAATGGTTTCATTTCTTAGTCAAATTGGAATTATAATACCATATTTTTTCTATGAAAAAAGACAAACCAAAGAAAAATGAGGATATCCTTGATAGTAAATGTAGAGAAAAAATGATTAAATCAACTCTTTTGAAAACATAATGATGGAGCATACAACTATAAAGTGTATACTAGCATTTGACTAAGGGCATCAATTAAAAGATTTTGAGTTCCAAGGCCTAGCCTCTAGGCTCTAGTGACGTCACTAGCTAGTAGCCAATTGGCAAATTGCAATGGCCATACTTGTGCAGATTCTGTTGTCCAAAACCACCTGGAGGCTGGACTCGCGAGTCGTCGCTAGAGGGTCGAGGCTGGCAGCAGCTGGCTACTAGGCTAGTTAGTATCAGTGGTAGCACGATGGCACCGACAAGTTGCGACAACCCTTGCAGCCTGCAAGGCTGCAGGTGCAAGATCGTTGGCCAATGGCCCGTAGGCCGCCGCTCGCTTTAGGCGCCTGCCATCACTTGAGCCTTCTTGGAAGTTGGACCCTGCCGCCGTGCCACCTGGTCTTCTACCGTCTTGTTGCTATAGCCTGCTTGGCAGTGTTGACTCCCGAGTGCGTTGGTGGAGTGGCCGCCGACCGATGGGAGAGTGGACTCTGGAGTCGGGAGTCCAGACACGAGGACTCTGGGCAGTGGGAGGCTGCCAGCTGGAGCCTGGAGCTATGGTGTACTCTGTAGCTTGCTACTGTGATCGGTCACTGCAAGACGTCGTGGGCTGTCACAATTGTGTGTAGCTGAGGCTTGAGCGTATTGTACCTCGGGAGTCGAGAGTGGATGCTGAGTACTAAGAGGAGAGTCGAGACTTGAGACCCAGACGACTCGAGAGTCTCGAGATGGAAGTATTTGGAAATTGGATGAGTCGCACTCGCCTGTCACTATCAAGTCCCCAACGCTCCGCATCTCTCATACTCACGACTCTTGAGTCTTGAGTGGCTTTTAAGTTAAAAATTAGGGGTTTCAAATTTCAATCCTTGGGACTTGGGGACTAGGCACTGGGGAGTGGGAATCGGGCGGCCAGTCACGAGGGTTTAAATTTGGCCTTGGTGGCTCTTCATAATATTTATTAATTACTTTTTTAAATAAAAGACTGCCTTTCTAAAGCAAAGTTAGAAAAAACCTCCTTTCCTAAAGAAGGGCAATTTTTTCTCTTGGCCTTCTATGACAAGGCCATAAAAAATTTTGCCTTCTTTTGAAGGTCAAAATGCTTATGGAAGGGCTCAGCAACCCTCAAAAAGAAACCTACCTCCCACCTTAGGGTTGAGTTGCATTGGACTGCTGTACCCAAGTGGCAAGGTCCTAAGTTATTCTCTCTCCTCCGCACGACGGTCCCACCTTAGTGTTGACTTGAATGAGACTGGTGTACCCACGTTATTCTCTCTCCTCGGTACAGGACTAACAGTTGTCAGTGCGGGCCCCGGAGCACGTCTCTTGCCCTTTAGTTAACTAGTTTCTTGGAGGAAAAAGTCCTAGTCTCACGTACTTACAAGTTACCTTTGTTCAACTTCCTGGAGGGAAACACACTAGCGGCTAGCCGCTGAACAGTTCTAATTTCTCCGTTTTATCGAAAGATTTGTGCTCATCTGAAGCTGTCCTAAATTCCTTATCCCTACTCCTCGGCCTCCGCCATGGTTGTCTCCCCAGAACAGAAGGTTGCCGAGCGCCAGCTCGAGGAGCACTGGTTCATCGCCGGCCTGGTATTAGCCAGTATGGCGTGCCAGATCTTGCTACTGCTCACGGGAGGCACCCGTAAATGGATGCAGCTCCTGCAAGCGGTTGCCTGGCTAGCCTACGCAGGCGCGGACGCTGTCGCGTCCTACTGCCTCGGCGCCATGTCCCGCCTCTCGCAGGTGCTCTCCCTCCATTCCGTGTGGGCCGCCATGCTGCTCATGCACCTGGGCGGCGTCGATAATATCAGCGCCTTCTCCCCGGAGGACGCAGAGCTGTGGGGTCGCATGGCCTGCTCATGGCACAGCAGGTCCTCACGGCCTTCTACATCCTTAGCCGAACTTCCCGAGGGGCCTTCGCGGGCATCAGCTTCCCGCTCATGCTCTTTGGCTCCCTCAAATACATGGAGAAGACCTGGGCACTCCAATGCGCCAGCGCTGCGTCTCTTACACGACAAGTTCGTCACATGTCAAGTTACCATACTGCCGATCGGGAGCAACTGACTGGTAGTATGATCCCTCTTGAGCAGATTAATACTCCGAATCATAATTCTGCCTCCTGCAGCAGTATCCCTCAAAATATAAGTAATAGCTCTAGGACTCCCACTGCAGCTGCCGCATGGTCACCGAATATGGATATCTCACAAGATCAGATGCAAACACAAGCATCTCGTGCACAACAGAATGATCAGTGGCGAGAGTTCGATTACGAGCTGGACGTGAACGACAGAGTCAGCTATCATGACCGCAGGATGAAGGCAAGCAATGTTACATTAGGCCAAGTGCTTTGCTGCGAGGAGCTTAGCAAGATGCCCCATTTGATGACGCTGTGCAAGGCTTTTGCTCTCTTCAAGCTTTACAGACGCAGGATTCTGCGCCTTACCATGCCTGAATCAGGTGGGGTAAGGATGAGGCTCTTCCTGAGGAAACTCGTGGAGGAAAACATCCTAGGCGATGTCCTGGAAGTGGAGCTACGCTTCCTGTACTTCGACAGCATCTACACCAAAGCCGCAGGGACGGCATTTACAGCCTGGGGCCTGCTATTACGCATAGCGAAGTGTCTGTCTCCTCTTCTTCTCGGCCATCTCTGTGTTCGTAATCTTGGAGTTTGATGCCCAGGAAGACGGGCCCGGTTTCAAGGCGGTGACGGCATGGCTGTTTCTAGGAGGGTTACTGATCGATGTCTACCAACTCCGTCGTTGGATGATGTCGGACTGGACCAGGGTTCGCTTGGCTTTCTCTTATGTTCAAACGAAAGCCTTATTAGCAGCCGAAGTAATAGATAGACAGATGGAGGGCGGAAGGAAATTGCGCATACGCAGGCTGGTGTGCTATAAGTTCATCCATGCCTTGAGGAGGTGTTGTGCCTGGTTTTCTTTGACGTTTCTCCACCTGTTGGAGTCCGGGCCATTCGTAAGAAGCAGCTACTGGGTGAAAGACATAGGCCGGTCCTGCATTTTTACAGTTGGAGCTATGGATGCAGGAGGAATCAGTAATTCCATAATCAACAAAATCGGGCTTTTGCTGAGGCGCTTGAAAGAGGTGTGGGGAGGATGGGCACGAGAGGCACAGGCCCTCGTACGGGTCGTGATATGCGGTCGCGTGGGGGCAGTGGCAGCGCCAAATACGATCATTGCTGACCTGCGAGATGTGGATATGATGAGGAAGGACCTGATCAACGATATATTTAGGCTGTGCGAAGAGAGGCTTGACCGGCCTGCTGGCCAGTCACGGAAGTCCGTGTTGAGGTCGGATTTGAGCGGTGTAAGATCAGAACTGTTGGGAGTGGCGGGGGGCTGCCTGCCACTGCTACAGGAAATGGGAGTGGACAGTCTTCTGGCTTGGGCAGCGCGGACGGACCCGGAGTGTGAAGTTCTGATATGGCACGTGGCGACGTTTCTGTACAGTAAGGCTAGCAGAGTATCCGCAACCACAGCTGCTGCCAGCAACGGCGCAGATGATAATGGATCTGGGATGGCGGATCGTGATATGATGAAGAGATGTGCACTGCGCATGTCGGAGTACATGGCGTACGTGCTGCAGAAGCGGACGGCGCTAGCAACGTGCCATCCGTATGTGGGGAGGGAGTTGGTGTGGGCGGGGACGGTGAAGAAGGCGGAGCAGTTAGGGTTCGACGTGGCTGCAAGGAGCGTGGGCGAGGTAAGGCACTGGATAAACGAGAGAATGACGTTGCTGCAGTCTACCGGGGATCTGAACGTGGATCACTTACAGAACTCTCCCTTGGATGGAGGCGTAGCGCTGGCGTGGCAGCTCTTGTTTATCGACGAACAGGGGGCTTTTCAAGCTCATGAGGATCCAGCTGCCGCAGAGCCTGCAAGCCAACCTCCTCCTACTGCTACAGCGTCCATGGACGATCGACATCAGCACGGGGGTGACATGAACGATGTGCAGTTGCATGGGGATGGCATGTGGAGGATTTTGTATAATGTATTGCTCGCGACGGCGGCGGCCAACAACCGCCCCATGGCTCATGTAAAACAGTTCGCATCCGGCGCTGAGCTTCTGACGCTCATTTGGGTCCTCCTCGGCCACACGCTTGGATAGGAATACATTAAGTATTCTATCTAAGGACCATACAGAAACACATTCCAACACTCCCCCTGAATGTGGATTCATATCCACATAAGGGTGAGATTTAAACTGCAACTTCAAAGTATTCATATGATTTGAACACTCCCCCTTAATGTGGATTCATGTCCACATAAGGGCTCTCGACATAATGGTGAGTTTAAGGAGTGCAAGTATTGATTTGTACAATTGATTGTTTAAGGTGCAAGTGCAACTATAAAGTATCTATATCCTTGTAAAGTGTCTATATCTTTGTAATTAGTTGTACATTGAAGTTTCTTTGTTTAAGCTAATACTTCTCTTGCAATTTAGGGTTTGGTCATTATGGTAAAAGCCTTACCACACCCAATGCTAAAGTGGTTAATGGGCTTTCTACAATTTATTTAGTTAGCCAAAGTGGTTGTATTCTTGTGGAATGATAATATCTTGGAAGAATACAAGCACATTATCTCATTAGTTAGCTTCTGCGTGTGCAAGCACTTGATCCAATTAGATAGCTTTCCTATGATTAGGTTTTGATAGCATAAACCTTGTTTGCTAGCCAATTGGACACCTTACCCTTCCTAGCACAATGTTGTGACATTGTTTTTTGATTACACATACTCAAATACTTTGGTCTCAATATATGTGTATAGCGGGAAACTGACAATTCATTGTTGATATTATAAGACTTGAGTGTAAAACATGTGTCAAGCTTTGTGAGGGTGAGAAGAGCGTAAGTTGAAGGGGGGTGATGGAAATGGCCTATGTGTCCAATTTTCACACCCACTTATTAATATGTGTCAAATTCTCCTCCTCTTCTTCTTTTTCTTCTTTTGTCCTTAACCACTTGAAGAAAAGAGGCTTTGTGAGGGTGAGAAGAGGGTTAGGTGTAGGGGGGTGATGGAAATGGCCCACACGTCAAATTTTCACAAACCCATCTATCTATATGCTTCAAATTCTCCTCCTCCTTCTCCTCTTCTTCAATTATCCTTCGACTCTTGAAGCGAAGAGGCAAGAAGGAACTCAAAGGAAGACACAACCAAGCTTGTGTAGAAAGGTGGTTTTTTCCCCTCCTTTACCTTGAAAATATGCACTTTTTTTTTGTTGTTTGCCTTACTAGTTTGTTAAGTTTTAGGTTTAGGAATAACTATTATTAGTACTCTATGTAGTATATTCTACATCAACTATTGTTATAGCAAACTATGTTAAAAATGTGTGTAACAACGTGGGTAAAAATCAATGATCCATGAACATGAATGCATTGATAAATGCACTCTATATACTGTGTAGCACTTTGTGATGCTATATTCTTTGCCTAGACCTTTGTAAAATTTTGAGTGTGTATTTGGTTGTTGTAAGTGCACAATGTCTAACAATGTGGCAAAAGTATAGTAACTCACGCTTTTAAATGTGTTGATGAACATGGTACAAATTTTCGTACTAGTCTCTACTCTGTGTAAACCATTTACTTGTTATATTAAACATTGCGTCATGCCATTAAACAGGTTGATAAACATGGTGCAAATTGTAGTACTAGTCTCTTCTTTGTCAAGCAAAAATGGAGGCAATGTATGTGGAGCAAAATATCATACTTCATGCATGATGCACATGTCATCATGAGGAGGTCCTAATCTTCCTCCATCACTACAACAGAAACGAGGCATAAACACGCATGTTAGACGCGCAAAGTCGGCGCGTCTATCATTGCGTCTATATGTGAGTATAAAAGAGCGTGTAAATAGACACAAATTTTGCGTCTATATATCCGCGTAAATAGACGCCAATATAGAGGCACCACCAGATGCGCAATTATTTAACCACCTAAAATTGGACTTAATATAATAAAAAAACCAAAGTTAATAATTATTTAACCACCTGAAATTGATTCTTGAGTATGCACGATGTTGTGTTGTTGTGCATCCGAGGTGTGAAATCCACCCAAAAGTTGTGTGTGTGATTTGATACTTTGTACATACTTAGTCGTTATGTTTGCTCTTTTATTCTACGTGGGTAATAAAGTGAAGAGGGGTTTGGTGCAAGAGGAACGCGAAATGTGACATGCTTGTAGAAGAACATGGAGTTTTTGATAGATTGGTAACTCGAGATGCAGTCTCATGGGCTACACTTATTTCAGGATATGCCGATTATGGGCTTTTTGAGGAAGTACTAAACTGTTTTAAAGAGATGCAGATTGAAGTACACTAGTGGATATGTATGCCAAATGTAGGAGCTTGCTTGATTTTCAGCACATGTTTGACTGCTTGTCACAACATAATGAATATTTTTGGAGTTCCCTTTATCCTTGGCTATGTTGACATGGGAAATATGACTGTATTTTGGGCTAGCAGCTGATATGGATGCAGTCAATTATTTAATGCTTGCCAATGACATGATTCATGCCCTTTATCCTAATGCTATAATAGTTGGAGAAGATGTGAGTGGAATGTCCGTTTACAGATTCATATCCCTGTTTGGCTCTGGTTTGCTACTTTCTTCACAGGTAGGACATTTTAATGCATTGGTGCAGTTCAAATGGATTGGAGTTGTGTATAGAATGGCTCCTTTCAAGGAAGGGACAGTTTTGTGCATATTTCACAAGCTGGTGGATAATTTGAATCCATTGGAGAGTGTTGGTCTTCCTGGAGTGAATCACCAAGACAATGTATGCGTGCAGTATTTACATGCAATGTATGTGAAGTTCGGACAACTTGTGTAAGGAATCCTTATGCTTTTCTGAAGGAAATTGTATTTCTAGAGGAAGAAAGCAAAAGCATTGGGGAATGTTGGAAAAAGTAAGGATGCACAGAGGGCTATTTTTGAAAAGGGCTTTTTGGGGGGAAGAAGCTTAATGAAGAAGAAGAGTAGAAAGCAGAGGGAGAAAAAAATCAGAGGAGCTCGATGGAAGGGGAAAAGGGAGGATTGTCGTCAATTAGAGGGGAACAGAGGAGTTGGAAGAAAGGAAAAAAGAAGGATTTTTGTCAATCAATGATGAGCTACGGAGACAAAAAGGGGGGGTCAATGCTTGATGGAGAGAATGAATGGAAAGTGATGATAGGAAGACGACGGCGGACTGAAACGGTGGACTAGGAGGTGAAATCTAAAAGAAGCCAAAGGACGGGAGGCAGATCGAACGCAAAAGCTGTGAAGATGAAGGTGAGTCGGCACAAGAGGCAACACAAAACAATCAGAGGAAGGACACTGAAGGAAATCAGAGAGAAGGATGAGGAGGAATAAATACAAAGAGTGAGGAGAAGGAGAGATGACAAGCCGCCATGAACGCCAACCGCATGCGCATTCCTATGCTTGCGAGGCAGGTGAGATCGATTGGCTCTAAGCTCGTGCGAGCCACACGAAGAGACGGAATTGAAGACACCCATTAAAACAAGCTTGGACAAGTTTTTTAGAAGAAGGACTGTTCTTGAGACAACCATAAAAAGGGGCAATCAATGTCCAGTTGGACGCATTATTCTTGGATTCTTTGTTTTCATGGCTATTGATTCAGCTCTTTGAGAGCGAACACAACAAGGCCATCGCAATTAAAAAGGGAGCTTGTCCAGCCATGACGACCTTCAAGCGCTTTGAAAATAGGGACTGAATCCTGTACCTCTTTGGTGAAAAAGATGACGTTTTGGAGTGATAGATCAGCTCCTTTGATGTTTCTTGGATGAGGGTGAACGACTTCTATGCCTGCTGTTAATACATAGATCAGGAGACCTATTTCTGCAATCACGAAGGATGCTTCTAGCTTAAGAAACGATTTTTTTAAACCTACAAATAGCAACACAGAAATCATGGTCCGTTTTCTCTCAATTTGGCCAGGATGGGCAGAAAAGAATATACAAGTGTAGCAGAAAATGACCGAAGTTGTCTTTGAACTGGATGAGCGCTCCTTATGTGTTTTTTTTAAAACAATGGAGATAAGCCTTCAAATGGTACCTGTCTTATCAAAAGCTTTCATACTACCAATCCAAAGCTGTAAATATCTGCTTTCCTAGAACAAGGCTTACCACTGAACATTTCAGGTGCCATCTAGTGAGAAATTCCAATATCATCACTCCTTAAACAATATCACTCTGACTCAAAACAAGCTACCTCAAAATCTGTGATCTTTACAGTCAAGTCCTCTACCAAGAACAGATTCTGTGACTTCAAATTCCGATGCAGTACACCTTGAGAATACAAATACCTCATATCACGAGCTATATCAAGGGCCATGTTGAATACCAATTTCAGTGAAATGAAAAATGTTGGCTGTTTATATTGCAAGTAGGCCCTTTTAGACCCAGAGAAAGGTACTCTGTAATGATGCAGTATACTGGTGGCTTTCTCCATGCTCCAACAAACTTCACTATGAATCTGTGATGAACTCTTGAACTATTATGATGCCAAATCGAGAAGTTTGCTATTCAGTAAAGGGATCCTTGATTTTGGTCCAATGTTATTGGATTTTGTATAAATCCTTCACAGTACTGGACATTATTTTGATATGCACTAAAACTATTTCCTAAACCTCTTGTATACACCTTTGAGGATCTTCCGTACTCGTCCTTTATTGCTGCTGTAGCTATTCTGAAGACTGAGACATACAAAATTGTTGTCTTAAATTGGATTCAGGATTCTCAAAGGCTGTGGATGTGAATATAGATAATAATTACCTGTTTGAATCAAAAGAATAAGCTGTTATAACAGAGTTCAGCTTCTCTGATGTAAAAGAGGGAGTTGCTAAGCTAATAAGCTATTTGTCTCATCTGTCTTCTGAAGAGTTGTTGGAATATAAATATGATTCTTTGTGGAGGCCGCCACTATTGACCTTGTATCCTGAAATTATTCAATGTCCTCTATGGTCGCGACTTTGCTTTCAAAAACCCTTCGACATCTTTGGTGAACCCGATGTGAAAGCGTTGCATAAATTTCAGGATGGGAGATACTTCAGTATCCATTTCAGCCTCTTCTACAATTCCTGCTTCGCCTTCTACTTTAGCTCCATCATTGAGTGCTGCTTCAAGTACTTCAACAGATGATCTAAAGCAGATTTTGCAGAATATGTCTATGTATATGCAGCTTCAAAATCAGCAGACACAATTGTATATGCAGCAGCAGCAACAATTGCATCAACAACAGTTGTCTCAGCAAAAGGCAACTATATTCGGAGCAGGAGAATGCAATCAGCGCGACTAAGGTGATTGAAGCAGTTGAGAATGAGAAGAAGCTATTTGATGGCCATAATGTTTCCGCTTATTTGAAGACATATGAGATCAAGATGGGGTTTTTTGGAGTTCCAGCTGGACTTATGAGTAAGTATTTCCTTCGTCTTGTCACACCCGCCTTGAGGGCAAAAGTGACTGATCTTTTTATTCAAAATTCGCATTTGCAAGATTTTAAGAAGGCCCTGAAAGAAGAGTATTTCCTTGAGGACTTTGGGATGGCTACACGACGGTCATTCCGAGAGTGGGTCTACATGCCAAACAAAGGTTTGGCTGCTTCAGAGTTGATTCGAGAATTTGAAGGAAGGTATAGTCAGCTTGATGCCATTGAACAAGGAGCATTGGATGTTGAGAAAGCTGAGCTTTTCTTGCAAGCTGCAGATCTTGCTCTTCAGGAAGAATTAAGAGAGCTTCTTGAGGATCGCACGAAGCCTATGGATCTTAAAATGGATTGGCAAGATGCCCAGGATGCAATCTCGACTTTGACCAAGAGGAGGATATGGAAGACCCGCCTACAGAATGGATCTATGACACTGACGCCGTCTTTTGCTCCTATGCTTGCTTCTATCCCTGTTATTTCTTCTCTTCCTCAGCCAGTTTCATGGCCTATGCCAGTGCCTATTGTTTCTACTCCTCCTATTCCTCCTGCTCCAAGACCGATGCCGGCTCCTTCTACTCCAAAACCATCCACTCCGTCGGTGCCTACCTCTCTTGATGTCATAATCAAAGGCATAACGGATTTGACATTGGAGTCAGTTAAAGCGGAGTTGGTGGGAAAATTGAAAGAGCAGTTTGCTTCGTCGACTGCGCCTACTATTTCTTCTAGTGCTCCTACTGCACCTAGGAGTGCTCCTAGTGCACCTAGGAGAGATCGAAGATGTATTTGGTGCGATAGTACGGACCATCAGCATTACAGGGATTGTGAATCTTTTCAAGATGCAAGGAGGAAGAATTTGGTATTTTGGGGACAAGATGGTAAGATTTGGTTGACTGAAACAGGAGCTCCGCTTGCTACCAACTTTGGGAAAGGCGGAATGAAGAAGTTAGTGGATGACATGGCTGTGCGTACTTCTTATGTGGCAGCTAGAGGAGATGCTTCGGCATATGGAGTCCAGATTGAGAAGGGATCAGAGAATCAGTCAGCATTATGGACTTATGCTATGGAGACAGCAAACAAGGGAAAAATTCAGCAAATTGTTTTGACTAGTGTAGGCTCTAGCATCATATCTGAGACAGGTTGGGATTTGCCTGTTGACAGGTACTCTATTTATGCCTACTTGGCTAAGTCTCAGGGAGCAGATGTACTTGTTGAGGAGAAGCGTAAGAGGGATGAAGAAAACCCAAGTGCAGCTAAAAAGACTAGAGGGGGTGAGTTTGTTACTCCACCTACTCTGCAAGACCGTCTTTGAGACCAGGGCCAGAATGACAGATGGAAGATGCTCAAAAGAGAGAAAAGAGGCAAGAGCCTAGAGAGAGAAAGCAGCCAGGGTTTAGATTGATGTCCGATATTGAGACATCTATAGACATGAAGAAAATCTTTAATGACAAGATACTTGGCAGTGAGGTGACTTTTACTATTTCTGAGGTTTTGGGCATCTCGAAAAGAGAGTTTCAAGATCAGTTTCAAGAGGTCCTGAAGAGGAAAAGACATGCATTGCCTACTACTGATACACAGGGAGTTTTGGTTGGGGAGTTGGATGAGGATGAGGATGAGGTTATGGTTGAGAATGCTTCTATTTTTCCACAGATAGAGAAGAGGATTCAGCCTATGCATTATGCTGAAACTGATGAGCCTGTCTTGATACCGCGTAGTCACTTTTCGCGGAGTCATTGGGCTAGGGCAACTACAGAAACGATGGTAAAAATTGGAGAGAAACAGGTGCCTTATTGCTTTGGTGGATCATGGTTCAGAGATTAATCTCATAGTTCGTGGAGTTTATGAAAGTAACAGATGGCCTATGGATGTAGAGCATGGGTGGCATATGAGAGCCGCTAACAACACTGCAGGTGATTTGTATACTGCCTGTCCCAATGTCAGGGTTTCTATTGGAGATGTAGAGGAGGATTTTCATTTCTTTGTGCAGGATTCATGCTCCTATCCCATAATTCTTGGACAGCCATTCATCACAGAGATGCGTATGGAAACAAAGGTAATGGATGATGGATCTGCTTATGCATGGATTCACAGTAAAGATGGCATGAGAGCAGTTCAGTTTATGACTGTGTATGTGAACCATGTTAGAAACAGGGATACTCTTAGAGATGCACCTTTGCCCACTGTGAGGGATTTGGGTTTTCATTAGGTACCGCTGTTTCGCGAGACGACGGTGGTACAAAGCAGAGGAGATTGGAGTTCTCGCCTCTTGGCAGCAGTGTTTTCTCCTCCAGTTTTGTTGGAATTTCAGCAAATAGTTCGATGAGTTATCAGAAGATTTCTAAGTTGCCTAAAGCTGCCAGGCAGTATATATGCAGGAAGGAGAAAAATTTGAAAAATGCACAAATTTTAGAGGATGATGAGCACATAGATGGGATGTAGGATAGTATGATTTGTACAGATACGATGACAGAGATGGAAAATATGTTGAAAACTGATATGTAGAGTTTTCACAGTAATGTATTAGTGCAATCCCTGGACATGTTTCATGAAATTGCAGATTTTGTGTCACAGATAGAGTCAGAGGCTGAGGTGACTTAGCAAAAAGTATTGAGTGCTGAAGAAATTCAGCAAACAGAGTTTCCGGCTAATTATGATTAGCTTACAGAGACACAGAGGGCTGAAAACTTTCAGCCAATAGAGTTTACTACTGAAATATTTCAGCATCCAGAGTTTAGGGATGTTCCTATGTAGTCCATAGAGCAGAGGGCTGAGGATATTCAGCCCACTGGAGTGTAGAATTATTGATTTAAAGCAAGATTTGAGTAATGCAGAGGATCATAATGAAGCCAGGGTTGACATGAAATACAAGATTGTGGATAAGAAGGTGAAGCCGGTAGCTGTACCGCTTCCGCTTGACATTGATCAGCAAATAGAGAGGGCTGCCAAACAGCCAATTTTGAGGAATCCAGAGCATATAGGCCATAAATTTTCAGTAGAGACTCTTACTGAATTAAAAATTTATGGCCTATGGTCTCTGGAATAGGTCGGAGGTTCCATGGAATATGAGGAATAGTAAAGATCACCATAGGAGCAACAATATGCTGAATAGTAAAGAGTCTCTGCTGAATAGTAAAGATCACCATAGGAGCAACAATTTTCAGCACTGGAATAGGTCGGAGGTTCCATGGAATATGAGGAATAGTAAAGATCACCATAGGAGCAAAAATTCCTCATATTCCATGGAACCTCGGACCTATTCCAGTGCCTAAGGCACACCTACCAAAGCTGATTGACTTGTTGAATGAGAAAATCAAGATGGGAGTCCTAGAGCCTTCATCTGCACCATACTCAAATAGGTGGTTTATGGTTCCAAAGAAGAATGGTACTCTCCGATTTATACAGGACATGCAGCCAGTAAATAGAGTTACTATCAGGAATGTTGGTATAGGTCCAGTTGTGGATGAGTTTGCAAAAGCATTTGTTGGACGTGCCATCTATTCTTTAGGTGATTTGTATTCGGGATATGATCAGTTTCAGCTGGCTTTGGAAACCAGGGACATAACCACTATGAGAACTCCTATTGGGCTTGTCAGGATGTGTACCTTGCCTCAAGGTGCCACTAATTCTGTTGCGCATATGATGAATGCCATGCATAAGGTTCTTCGTAATTACATACCTCAGCTTACCATGCCTTTCTTGGATGATGTGCCCATTAAGGGGTGTGTAGAAGAAGAGAAGAATGAGAGTCTAAATGAGCAGGGATGCAGATACTTTGTGGCTGATCATATTTCAGCTTGTGAAAAGATTTTAGCCAGGTTAGAAGAAGTGAACTTGACACTATCAAGGCAAAAATCTGTTTTTGGAGTGAATGAGGTTGTCATTGTTGGACATATGTGTGGATATTATGGCAGGAAACCCTCACCTGATAAGGTGGATGCTATAGGCAAGATTATGGAGTATTGCTCTACCACTTCAGAGGTTCAGAGATTCATTGGAGCTTGTGTGTTTTATATGATTTGGATACCTCATTTTGCACACATAGCAGATTGTTTATATCAGTTGCTTCGAAAGGGGAAAATTTTTTATTGGGATGAGAGCCACACTAGAGCCATGCGGAAATTGAACAAGTTATTGCAGATTGCTTCTACTCTCAGGAAAGCGGATTATAATTATGGAAGGCCTATTGTATTGACAGTTGACACTAGTCCAATTGGTATAGGTTGGGCTATGGGTAAAGATGATGCAGATGGAAACAGGTATGCTATTTGGTTTGGGGCAAAAGTCCTAAACGAGAGACAGAGGAGATATCCGCAAATAAAGAGGGAGTTACTGGGGATTGTTATGGCTCTCAAATGTGACAAGGAGTACTTTATTGGAGCTTCAGTTGTGGTAGAGACAGATTGCTTGCCATTGATTGGTATGATTACGAGTTGCTCTACTCCGGATATAGCTATACTGAGATGGATTGCATACATCAAGTCATTAAATCCAGAATTTAAACACATAGCAGGAAAGGATAATCCATGTAGATATACTGTCTAGAGCCAGATATGATGATGAGGAGACACTACTTGCAGAAGAGGATGATGCAGAAATTTCAGCCGCTATGGTTGATCATGTTTGTCATGTCTATGATATTGTGGCTTTCATAGAAGAACTCTATGTTGGAGATTGGTTGCAGATTGGCAAGTACCTTAGTACACTAAGCAAAAGAGATGAATGGACAGATGAAGAGTTCAAGAAGATCATAAGAAAAGCCTATGGTTATTTTCTCAAGGACGGATTTCTTTGAAAGCATCTGAAGAAAAGAGGCGGATTACCTTTGCGGGTTGTCTGCGATAGGGAGACATAGTTACAAGTGATGAGGGAGTTTCATGAGAGTCCTTGGGCTTGTCATAGAGAAGTGTGGGCTACTTATGAGAAAATCAAGGAGAAATATAGGTGAAAAGGCGTGTATAGAGATGTTTCTCACTTTGTAGAGCCTTGCAGAAACTGCCAGATGTATTCGGTAGTGCGTCATCGAGATGAGCTTCATCCGACCTATCCGCTATGCATTCATTATAAGTGGGTAGTTGACTTGGTTACTATGCCTATGGGTCTATGGCAGATGAGATATATTATTTTTGCTAGAGAGGATCTTACCAATCATGTTGAGGGCAGATCTTTGAGAACGAAGACCACTAGTGCAGTGTGTAAGTTCTTATTGGAAGAAATTTTCTGCAGGTATGGCTGTGTGGGTAAGATCACTGCGGATCGTGATGAATTGGGTGCAGATGAAGCTAGGGAGTTTTTCTCTCAACTAGGAATCAAGTTGGCTCTAACCACAGCGTACAATCCAGAGGGAAATGGGAAGAGTGAAAGAGGGCATCCGCCGATAGTGAAAGCATTAGCCAAAGCATGCAGAGGACGGATTGGAGAATGGCCAAGACTTCTACCATTTGCTTTGTGGGCTAATCGTACGACTCACAGTGTTACCACAGGATATATGCCCGCAGAGTTGATGTATGGTCAGAAACCGGTTATGCTGACTAAGACTTGTGCTTTGACTTGGTCAGTTTTACCTTGGCAGGAGGATTTGACGAGAGAGGAGCTCTTAGATCTTTGGATTTGGCAGTTGGAGAGAAGACCAGAGGATATTCAGCTAGCTATTGACAGGTTGAAGGTTGCTAGACTAAGAAATAAGGACAAGTTTGACAGTAGGCATCGCTTGCGGCCTAGAGCAATAGAAGAGGGAGATTGGGTATTAGTCTTTGATAGCAACCTTGAAAATCAACATACTGCACTTCGGAAGATGGTGAAAAGATGGTTTGGGCCATATATAGTCAGACATGTCTTTGACAATGCAACATATGAGTTGACAGAATTGGATGGAACAGTGCTTAGAGTGCCTATTGCAGGAAAAAGAATCAAGATTTTCAAGAAAAGAGATGATGAGGATTATGCATTGGAAGAATTTGCAAGAGAAGAGCAACGAGAAGAAACTCCAATAGAAGAGACAGATGATATGACAGATAATCTTGTTGATATACCGGAAATGCACAATGAAGAGATTGATCTGTTTGTGGATCTTGATGATAATGATCATGGGTAGTTGGCCCATCCGAGGTGTGAAATTCACCCAAAAGTTGTGTGTGTGATTTGATACTTTGTACATACTTAGTCGTTATGTTTGCTCTTTTATTCTACGTGGGTAATAAAGTGAAGAGGGGTTTGGTGCAAGAGGAACGCGAAATGTGACATGCTTGTAGAAGAACATGGAGTTTTTGATAGATTGGTAACTCGAGATGCAGTCTCATGGGCTACACTTATTTCAGGATATGCCGATTATGGGATTTTTGAGGAAGTACTAAACTATTTTAAAGAGATGCAGATTGAAGTACACTAGTAGATATGTATGCCAAATGTAGGAGCTTGCTTGATGTTCAGCACATGTTTGACTGCTTGTCACAACATAATGAATATTTTTGGAGTTCCCTTTATCCTTGGCTATGTTGACATGGGAAATATGACTGTATTTTGGGCTAGCAGCTGATATGGATGCAGTCAATTATTTGATGCTTGCCAATGACATGATTCATGCCCTTTATTATAATGCTATAATAGTTGGAGAAGATGTGAGTGCAATGTCTGTTTACAGATTCATATCCCTATTTGGCTTTGGTTTGCTACTTTCTTCACATGTAGGACATTTTAATGCATTGGTGCAGTTCAGATGGATTGGAGTTGTGTATAGAAAGGCTCCTTTCAAGGAAGGGATAGTTTTGTGCATATTTCACAAGCTGGTGGATAATTTGAATCCATTGGAGAGTGCTGGTCTTCTTGGAGCGAATCACCAAGACAATGTATGCGTGTAGTATTTACATGCAATGTATGTGAAGTTCGGACAACTTGTGTAAGGAATCCTTATGCTTTTCTGAAGGAAATTGTATTTCTAGAGGAAGAAAGCAAGAGCATTGGGGAATGTTGGAAAAAGTAAGGATGCATAGAGGGCTATTTTTAAAAAGGGCTTTTTGGGGGGAAGAAGCTTAATGGAGAAGAAGAGTAGAAAGCAAAGGGAGAAAAAAATTAGAGGAGCTCGACGGAAGGGGAAAAGGGAGGATTGTCGTCAATTAGAGGGGAATAGAGGAGCTGGACGAAAGGAAAAAAGAAGGATTTTTGTCAATCAATGATGAGCTACGGAGACAAAAAGGGGGGGGTCAATGCTTGATGGAGAGAATGAATGGAAAGTGATGATAGGAAGACGAGGGACTGAAACAGCAGACTAGGAGGTGAAATCTAAAAGAAGCCAAAGGACGGGAGGCAGATCAAACGCAAAAGCTGTGAAGATGAAGGTGAGTCGGCACAAGAGGCAACACAAAACAATCAGAGGAAGGATGCTGAAGGAAATCTGAGAGAAGGATGAGGAGGAATAAATACAGAGAGTGAGGAGAAGGAGAGATGACAAGCCGCCATGAACGCCAACCGCTTGCGCATTCCTATGCTTGCGAGGCAGGTGAGATCGATTGGCTCTAAGCGTGTGCGAGCCACACGAAGAGAAGGAATTGAAGACACCCATCAAAACGAGCTTGGACAAGTTTTTTAGAAAAAGGACTGTTCTTGAGACAACCATAAAAAGGGGCAATCAATGTCCAGTCGGACGCATTGTTCTTGGATTCTTTGTTTTCATGGCTATTGATTCAGCTCTTTGAGAGCGAACACAACAGGGCCATCGCAATTAAAAAGGGAGCTTGTCCAGCCATGACGACCTTCAAGCGCTTTGAAAATAGGGACCGAATCCTATACCTCTTTGGTGAAAAATATGACATTTTGGAGTGATAGATCAGCTCCTTTGATGTCTCTTGGATGAGGGTGAACGACTTCTATGCCTGTTGTTAATACATAGATCAGGAGACTTGTTTCTGCAATCACGAAGGATGCTTCTAGCTTAAGAAACAATTTTTTTTAACCTACAGATAGCAACACAGAAATCATGGTCCGTTTTCTCTCAATTTGGCCAGGATGGGCAGAAAAGAATATACAAGTGTAGCAGAAAATGACCGAAGTTGTCTTTGAACTGGATGAGCGCTCCTTATGTGTTTTTTTTAAAACAATGGAGATAAGCCTTCAAATGGTACCTGTCTTATCAAAAGCTTTCATACTACCAATCCAAAGCTGTAAATATCTGCTTTCCTAGAACAAGGCTTACCACTGAACATTTCAGGTGCCATCCAGTGAGAAATTCCAATATCATCACTCCTTAAACAATATCACTCTGACTCAAAACAAGCTACCTCAAAATCTGTGATCTTTACAGTCAGGTCCTCTGCCAAGAACAGATTCTGTGACTTCAAATTCCGATGCAGTACACCTTGAGAATACAGATACCTCATATCACGAGCTATATCAAGGGCCATGTTGAATAACAATTTCAGTGAAATGAAAAATGTTGGCTGTTTATATTGCAAATAGTCCCTTTTAGACCCAGAGGAAGGTACTCTGTAATGATGCAGCATACTGGTGGCTTTCTCCATGCTCCAACAAACTTCACTATGATTCTGTGATGAACTCTCGAACTATTATGATGCCAAATTGAGAAGTTTGCTATTCAGTAAAGGGATCCTTGATTTTGGTCCAATGTTATTGGATTTTGTATAAATCCTTTACAGTACTGGACATTATTTTGATCTGCACTAAAATTGTTTCCTAAACCTCTTGTATACACCTTTGAGGATCTTCCGTACTCGTCCTTTATTGCTACTGTAGCTATTCTGAAGACTGAGACATACAAAATTGTTGTCTTAAATTGGATTCAGGATTCTCAAAGGCTGTGGATGTGAATATAGACAATAATTACTTGTTTGAATCAAAAGAATAAGCTGTTATAACAGAGTTAAGCTTCTCTGATGTAAAAGAGGGAGTTGTTAAGCTAATAAGCTGTTTGTCTCATCAGTCTTTTGAAGAGTTCTTGGAATATAAATATGATTCTTTGTGAAGGCTGCCACTATTGACCTTGTATCCTGAAATTATTCAAAGTCCTCTGTGGTCACGACTTTGCTTTCGAAAACCCTTCGACAACGTGTGCGCATGATAAAAACCATAGAATTAAGAATACACATTGAATCATTGAATAAAAAAACCGGAGTTAATCATTAGTTTTGCATTGCTCTCTAATGAATGGCAGTTCCTCCAGTTGACAAGCCTGATATAAGTAATTAGCGACAAGCGATAGAAACCTTATTATACAATTAGTAGCAAGCATTGCAATATGTATCTCGTAATTTCTCTACTTGAAGATGATAAAAAATACTTCCTTTTTATTATGGAAAATTCAATTTAGCTTTAAACTTGACTATTGATTCTTGAGTATGCACGTGTGCGCATGATAAAAACCATAGAATAAAGAATACACATTGAATCATTAAGCAAATTAAGTATGTTACAGTGAATGATCCATCTCATCTTCAATGAGATCAGCCCTTGCTAAACTATCTACTTCTAGGTCTATGTTACCAAGAGGTAACGAAATAAATAAGTCTATCCCACTATCAGATGTATTGCTATATTGCTCAATAACTTCATCAATATCATCGACAATCACATTATTGTCTTCTTCTGCGTTTCCTTGAACATCCTCGCGAGGTTCATCTTGTACTATATCACGCATATCATCCATTATGGTGTCATCATGCACATCATCATTAATTGTTGGTTGTCATCTGCTATCTCCATGTTGGTAATATTACCATATATTGGTTTTGAACGATTAGATATAGAGATGACATATCACCATAAGTTATTTTTTACCATTGGATGATACAAAACTTGTATTTGAAAAACAAAAGCAAGAAACTTAAATACGTATTAGATTGTGTATATGTATCACATGTATACATATTAAAAAATTAGCTTTTGCATATATACCTGCTCGCATTTTTGAGGTAGTACTAATGTGTCATTCTTGTTTTGCTGAAATTTTGTAGAGTCAATGATTACAAAACCACTTAGATGACGTCTGATTGTGCAATGCTCACCATTTGTTACTACTTCTTTAACCAACTTCACATCCAATACATATATAAAGAATCGTCTAAAGTCAAGCTTCAGAATATCTTGGATCAAGCCACAATAACCTTCCATGGTACCATTGGTATCCTCGAAGTGAGCAAGGACACCACAATCTTGGGTATTTCTCTTTTCATCCATACATTGAGTTCAAAGATGTTTACCCTCACACCAAATAGCATTGAATAATGTGCACTAGTAGTAAAAGATAAAAGATCAAACATGCCAATTATTTATATAAAATATAACTTATAGAAACAAATTAATTGATAGTATGTCTCACCTTTGATAAGCAACCTCATGCGTATTTCCACTCTTCTTGAGATATATTGATTTCCTCCTCTTTTTCCATTCTCTCCATTTCCTCATATAACCAATATATATCAATATGATGTGGGAGCGCATTTAGATGATCTAGAAATGAGACATTACGTCCATATCTGGTGCGAAATGCTTGTCTTTCGCTTTTTCTTCTTGCCCTTGCTTCATTATATAGTGTCACCCATTTGCTCATTACATCACTATTGAGCACACAAAAACTATTTAACTTACGAAGTTCTTCTTTTGTTAGCACTTTACTCATTCCTTTTCCTTGAGGTATTATAGAGGTCATCCTCAAGTCTTCATCATCTTTTTATAGTCGTGGTTGAGAGGGGTCCACTTCAGCAAGATATTCAGAGATATAAACAAGGGATGATTGCACTAACCAACCCTCAGCCATGCTTCCCTCAGGCCGTACTTTTTGCCTCACAAAATCTTTCAAGGTTTTCATGAAGCGCTCAAGAAAAAACATCCACCTTGCATGAACTGCCCCACAAAGTGTGATCTCATCAATCAAATGTATGAGTAAATGTAATTGAGTAGTCAAAATTGATCGAGAAAAAATTTCCTCCACCAAACAAACCACCTCAATAGATAATACTCGAGCATCTTGCAATGTGTTTGGATCAATTTCCTTCAAGCTCACGTATCTGTCAGGATGTACTTGAGAATTGTATATTTTTGTGTAGAAAATTCAACGATATATAATGAAAAAATACAATGTATACACACCTCACAAGCTCTCCCATCTTGTAAATGATATCATGTACATCTTTGGATACACAATGGGATATGCTAGTAGGAAGTACGAACTGAATGTAAACAATATTCATAGATCAAATGATTAGTTGAGGAAAAAGTCATCATACCCCAAAGTTTAAACATAGTCACTCCACTAATTACTATATTCATGGTTAGAGATACCCTTACTTGAATCATTTTGTGCCAATCATGGGACTTCAAACTAGATAGTTGCTCCACACCTCTTTTCTTTTTCTTTATAAAGGCTTCCTTGAGACATCTCATACATCCTGTGGGTGTTCGAAAGCTATATATTTGTTCCTTCACAATTTTTTCCTCGTTCTTTGACAACATCCAAGGTGCATGGGGTAGCTCAATCTTTCCTCTGGGTCCAATGCGTGGCCATGCTCATCTCATGCGACCAATGTTACGTAAATCCTCCCTTACATTGACTGAATCACGAGCCCCTATCAAGTGATTCCATAATGTAGATACAACATTTTTGAATATGTGCATGGGGTCCAACATGTGATTGATCTTGAGTTCAGTCCAGTATGGAAGACGAAAAAATATAGAGAACCTAACAAACAAACAATATATTATGTAAACAATTCATCATGCTAAATACTTTAAAGTCAATCGAGAGAAATGCACTTCTTACCAACTCATGCCGAGTGGAGGGTGGCTGTCGGCATTAATCCATCTCTCCTTCCAATCTCGAATGGTTAGAGATTGTGGAGTCATTCCATTAGTAGGGAGAACATATTTGGGATGGTCAATAGGAAGAAATCAATGATGATTGTTGTAGATAACCTTCTTTAAACGTGCCGGCCTAGAGGAAACTAGAGAGAGACCGCAAATAGGACATGCATGATATCCTGATGTGATTAAACCTGAATAAACAAGTGAATTAATAAAATGCAATTGATTCAAGTCTTGAATTTCAAATATAGAGTTATATACATGTACCTGAACACTCTCCATATCCTGGAAAGTCATGCATGGTCCACAACAACATGGCCTTCAATGTGAAATCGCTAGAGGATGCAGATGTGCTTGTATCTTGCACCTCAATACCTTCCCATAACATTTCTAACTCTTCAATCAATGGCTCTAAGTAAATGTCTCTATTTTTTACCTTGTGCTTTCCAGGAATCAGAAGGGACAACATTACATGTCCCTTTTTAATTGCCATGGATGGAGAAATATTATAGTTCACCAATACCACTGGTCATACACTATATGATGTGCTTTTGATGCCAAATGGATTGATTCCATCCATACCTAAACCAAATCTCAAATTTCTTGGCTCTTCTTTGAAAACTGGCCACAAATTATCTATATGTTGCCATGCCGGTGTGTTTGTAGGGATCCTCCATTTTCCATCACTTGAATGATGACTAGCATACCATGACATAAGCTTTCCAATAGACTTACACTTGAACATAAGTTTTATATGTGGAACAATCGAAAAATGTCGCAAAACCTACGAGGCACATTCATTGACTTCATCTCCACTTCGTATCTTGATTCGCCACAAATAGGACACTCTCATGTGAACTCATGAATCCCACGAAATAAGACACAATCATTGACACATGCATGGATCTTGACATAATCGAGGCCTCCTAGAGATGTCAAGTAATGTCTTGCTTGCTCTCTCTTAGTTGGCAATTTGTTTCCTTTTGGAAGAATTTGTGATAATAACCTACATATATTTTTAAAAGTGAGTTAAAAAACCACCAACATATATTTCTGTTTGATTTCAAAATAGAACAATTAATATTATGATTCATAAGCCAAACTGAATTGATACCTACTTCAATAACGCATCCAAACTGACATTACTCCATCCATAAATTGTTTGCAAGTTAAGTATCTCGAGGGACGCGGCACGAAGAATGGAGTACGTACAACCTTCATACAACGGAGTAGATGATGCTATGTATAGTGGATCATCTGGCTTCGTAGAGTGACCTTCTCCCTGAACTAATTGCGAAAATAGATGGTATACCATGTTGTCCAAAATCTCATCCTCTACGACTTGATGGGGTATTTCATGAGAGCTACTATCATGGTCGTGAGTCTCTACTCTTCTTGAAGATTTTGCCTCCTTGCGTTGACATTTTGTAGCCTCTCGACGCCCAAGAGGGAGCATTTGAGGATGTGGCACCGCATCCGGCTCAACCACAAAAGGGAGTTTCGTGTACGTTGATATATATTGAGTAAGATAGACTAGCAATCTTAGTGGTAAAAAAAATAATGAATACTGGTGATTTTTCTCGGTCCCATTCTTCATACAAGCTGAGGTGTGACATTGCAATTCAACGTGCTCGAAAAATACACCCTCGACAACGATCACACATGCATTTAATTTTTCGTCATAGCCATGCATCTCAATTATGAAGATGTAATGTTTCATCCTCAGTTGAGGATGTGCTCGTTGACTCATCAGTATGCACCGCACTAGGTGATGACGACGATATGATTAAACCTAATTCATGACAACATCAAAATATTTGTCATTCATATGTTTACATTAAAAATTCAAGCTAGCGTATTAATTATTCTAAGATCTCAATTTTAAATACACAAAACTCATCATAAATACATTAAAGCTTATGATAAGATTTCACTATCAAAACTTATCTTTTAAAAAAAATTTATAATAAAACCTAAATGCGTGTCTATATCCGCGTTTACGTACGCGTGTATATTAGCATCTATTTGTGTGTCTATGTTCGCGTCTATACTCGCATTTATATGAACAATAGACGCATATATACACGCCAAAATAGATGCACACATCAAAATTCAAACCATACTAAATTATTTCTTTTCAAACTACGCCTTTTCTTTCCTGCGTTTTTTACAGTTCTGAAGCTTGAGTTTAGCCAACATGCAATCTCTTCATGCCTCACCTCCTCATGACTCACCTATTCTTTCATTTCAAACACACAAGAAGGGAAAAAGGAAAGCCAATGAGAGGAAGAAAGAGAGAATAAGAGAGAGGAGAACAAGAAGAAGCAGCAAGCATCAAGGGAGGGTAACTTACCAAGGAGAGGAAGAAGGAGAAGAAAGAAGCGCCACCACCCGCCACACCAAACACCCAAGGTAAGTCTCTCTCTCTCTCTCTCTCTCTCTCTCTCTCTCTCTCTCTCTCTCTCTTTGTCTCTCTCTTTTTCTCTGTACTCTGTCTGTGTATTAGGATTTTTGATTCCATTATGTATTACATTTTGTAAATCATTAATGGCGGTCATCGGACTAAAATCAGCCGACTGAGCGCGTCTGCTAGCGCGTCTACATTTCAGTGTAGACGCAGGTATAGACACGAAAAAATGTTTCCTCTCATTGCATCTGAGGACGCGTCTTAGAGCGCGTGTGCTTTGCAGTCTACACGTGATGATACATGCGCGCGCTAGAGCATTGACGTGGAATATGCGTCTGACAGCGCGTCTATACTACATCTCAGATGCGGATATAGACGTGCTCTAGACAGAGGGCTGACTTTAGGATGCGTCTGAGAGCACGTCTAACCTGCAATTTAGACACGGTCATACACGTGCCAGCTCTCCTAGCTCTAATAAAAAACAATATATTTTTGCAATGATGAATGTGACTAATCCCATGTTTGTGTTTATCAGTTTTCTTGTTTATGAGAAGCATTAGCACTTAAGTTTTATGCTCAATGTCTAAAGAAAGCTCTTTGAAAATGTTTAGGTATGGATGAATGTAATATATGATTTTTTATATGCAAACAAATTTGTATTTTTCATGTGTTTTTTTTACAGATATCGTATCCTGGTTCATGTAGCAATGACCCAGCTTTGGATCACATGAATGATACATTGGCCTCGTTCAGCAGGGGGTCAATGTATTTTTTGGAGGTTTTCCTAGTAGGGAAGACTTCATGGGAGAGATGACCAGACACCTTGGCCGCTCGCCCACAGCAGACGAGGTGTTCAACGTCACATTTGGAACGCCTCTGACATTGACGCTAGGAGGCACATTTCACGGTGGATTCCGTGCCACGGTGGATTCCATGAGGTTTTACGGTGGATTCCGTAAACTTTGATGACCGAGGCTCATACACAAAGTGGATTCTTTGTGCAAGAAGTTGATGGGGACACCTCTTCTTTTCGGGCGTTTCATTAATTTAGTGTGTACATGGGTGATTCCATAGCAGGTGATTCCGCAAAATGCATATTAAATTAATAAATGTTTATGAGTTTAGAGTGTGCACTCGTAATAAATTAAGGTTAGGATTGATTTCTAACCAGTTGATTTATTTATGTAGCTGAAGACTGCTAGGTATTCACTTTTGTCGGTTTAATTATATTATTTTACTAACGATTATGAATGCTTCAGTTGATGTGTAGAGATAGCAGCAGCGGCGGAGGAAAACATTGGAGGATAGCGAGTATTCGATTTATTGATTATATTTTGATGGGCGCATACCTTAGGCATGGCGCCTATATTTTGACGCGCCTATTTATTGAGGCGTTGGATATTTATTATTATTTTGTATGCACATGGGCGCACGATTATGTTATTTCTACTTGGACATTATATTGGGCATGCCAGACTCTTTGGGCACTGCCCGTTAGCTTTATTCCTATTTTGTGTTAAAGCAAACTCAAAAGCTAAAAGCTTGCTATTTTGTAATTTGGGCTATTATTTGATCTTGAAGATGAATAATACATAAAATACATGCTTTGTGGAGCGCTCACACAAGGCATGGGGGAAGATTGCACCCAATTGGTCTCTTGTTCATGTCATTCATGTTTTTTACCTTGTAATTTGTGCAAAAAGTAGAGTTCTATTGTTCTTGGGGACCTTCCGGCATTTACTACGTGAGCGTACAGCATCCGATCTGCGCACCAGTGGTATCAGAGCGAAGCTGAGATCAAGAGCTTCCAATCGCTACCCATCTTGTGTGAAGGCGGAGCTCCTGGAACGATCGGGCTCTACGGTCAATCTCGTTGCGAACGGTCGATACAGGCAGATTCCTGGAGATCAAGAACCCCTGTTTCCATTATCAGACTGCGAAGGACCGGTCTGTAGAGACGGAGGACCACTCCTACATCTCCCTCTCCAAGACGTTTTTCCACAGACAACAAAATTCCGAACTGCAAAGTTGTTCATTGAAAGGTAGTCTACGCATACGCAGGTTTGCTGAAGCATTTTCAGCATACGAAGAAGGAAAAAACACAGATTTTTTGAAGATTGTGAAAGCCACACCCAAAAATGCATAAGCCTTGTATTCTCGAACTTGAGCTATGCTCATCCCGCTAACTTGATTTTGAGAGTGAAAGGTCTTTTGAGTTTTGCAGGATGACGGAACCACATATGGATGATTTAATGGCTGAAGGCGACCTACTTGAACCTACGATGGAGCAAAAGATGGACTTAATTATGATGCAATTGGATGAAGAATGACGAGCTAGGCAAGCATTGCAAGTTCAATTGGCAAATTTACAAAGATCGACTACCAACAAAGAAGAACCTCAATCTAAAGATCTTATCCGACGTACCATCGATGCAACTCTCGAAGCTCAAACCATTCGCAAGGAATCAAAGATAAGTAAAAGAAATTTCAAATTCCGTACTTTCAATGGTACTCGAGAGGGAAAAACTGTTTTTGCATTCATTAGTCAGTTTGACGACTATTTTCATGAGGAAACCTATGTAGAAAAAGATAAAATCAAGTGTCACTAATCATTTAGTGGATAGAGCATCTCTTTGGTGGACAGTGGTACGCAAAAGTATAGATTGTCCCACTACTTGGGAGAATTTCAAGAAGATGTTTATGCAGAATTTCCTTCCTCCACAATTTCATGAGAAAGCCGTAAAGCAATGGGATCTTCTTCAACAACGGGATCGTGAGCCTATTCCTCAGTATACATAGCGTTTTTGGAATGCACTACTCCAGTTACGCATGCTTGAAGACGTACCTGAAGCGACACACAAGCGCAAGTATATGTCTGGACTCCTTGGGCATTACTACGCTGAAGTTAACATGTTCAAGCCTGCTACTCTTGAAGATGCAATTTCACTAGCTCACGACACTAAAGACAAGTTGCAAGGTAGAGATAGACATCCACAGTAATTCCAAGCCAATGGTAACTATGGATCTAAGCAATTCAACTCAAATTTTAGAAGATTTAATCAAGGTTGTTTTCCTTCATCATCTTTCCATAAAAATTGGGCAAAACCACCTACTTTACCATCCAATATCAACCAAAACCCTAAGTCTATTCCACAGCCAAATCCTAATATCCCTAGACTTCCTACCATTGCAAACAATGTAACCAAAGCCAAGCCTATAGTGTGTTATAAATGCCACCAGCCTGGACATCTAGCAGCAAATTGCCATTCGAAGAAGCCGCCTGCCCATATCAACTACCTTGGAGCAATGGAAGAAGACAAACGTAAAGATATGCCTGATTTCACGGAAGATAAGGACGACACTACTACTACTTTGGATACTTTACCAGGTATGCCAACTCCACATTCTTTATTGACTATGAAATGTTTGGTGCATGGAAAGGAAAAGATTATTTTGCATGATGATGGAAGTACTCATGATTTTATTTCAGCAAAGCTAGTAAAAGAATTGAAGTTAGAGACTGTACCTACACATTATCGCATTAAAGCAGCATTCTTAGGCACTAGGTATAATGGTACACAGGAAGTGCATGACTTAGAAATTCAAATTGGTCAATACACTGAAAGAAGAAATTTTCTAGTTGTTCCATTACAGTCAAGTGACATTATTTTAGGTATGCCTTGGCATCATCAGCATAATCCAGATATAGATTATTCCACACATTCAATTAATATTAAATTTCAAGGAAAACCTATTACATTGTATGGTATGCATGCATCTAATGCATTTCCACTGCTTTCTCATACTCAAGCTAAACGTGCATTACGCAAAAGTAGTAAATCTTATCTCATTTGGGTGAATGAACTGCAAGTTAAAGAAAATCATATGCATCCTAGGCATAAAGAATTTCTTGCACATTTTAAAGACTATTTTGCCGAAGATCTACCACCTGGTTTACCTCCTTCACGTCCAGAAGACCATAAAATAGATTTGATTCCTGGTACACAACCACCTTGCAAAGCACCATATAGGCGTAACCAGATATAGCAAAAAGAAATTCAAAGTCAAGTTGAGGAATTACTAAATAGAGGATTGATTAGACCTAGTAGTTCTCCATTTGGTCCACCTGTTCTGTTAGTCAAGAAAAAGAATAACACTTATCGTATGTGCATTGACTATCGTGCTTTAAATAAGATCACTGTAAAGAATAGGTATCCAATTCCTAGAGTTGATGACCTTATGGATAAATTGCAAGGATCTGCTATATTTAGTAAAATAGACCTTAAATTTGGTTATCATCAGGTAAGATTAGATAAGTCTGATATATTCAAGACTGCATTTAGAACACAGTTTGGTCATTACAAATTTTTAGTGATGCCTTTCGGACTAACTAATGCACCTGCTACATTTAGTAGAATGATGAACCATATATTTTTGAAATATCAGTATTGTGTTATTGTCTTCTTTGATGATATTTTGGTGTTTAGTCAAAATGAGAAAGAACATTATGAGTATTTGTCATTGGTTTTCCAATTATTAAAAGATAATCAACTGTATGCAAATCCTAAAAAGAGTGAATTCTTTAAAACAGAAATTGAGTATTTAGGTCATATTGTATCGTCTGATGGAATTAAAGTTGACCCTAAGAAAATAGATGCAATATTGAATTGGCCTCTACCTAAAAATGTACATGAGTTACGATCTTTCCTTGGTCTTGCTAGTTTCTATAGAAGTTTGTGCATAATTTTTCATTAATTGCTTTACCATTAACCAAATTTATGAAGAAAGGTATTGTTTATCATTGGTCCGATAATCAACAGAAATCCTTTGACTTATTGAAACATGCATTAACCCATGCCCTTGTTTTATAGTTGCCTCATTTTAATAGACCATTCTTTTTAGTAGTTACTGATGCTAGTGGATCAGGAATAGAAGCCGTACTTATGCAAGACAATCATTCTATAGCCTATTCTAGTTGTAAACTGAAACCCTCCGAATTTAAATATTCCACATATGACAAAGAATTATTAGTTGTTGTACAAGCCTTAAGACAGTGGAAACACTACTTAATGGGTTCAGAATTTATGATTAAGACCGATCAGCAAAGTATTAGACATTTACTTAGCCAACCTCAAATATCTGACCGACATATCAAATGGGCTACCTTCATTTAGAGTTTTCATCCGATTATCCAATACCAACCTGGTAAAGAAAATATAGTGGTTGATGCATTAAGTAGAAGACTTGCCATTCATAATATTTCTGTTATATCTTTCGATTCTTTGATTGCTATGAAAGATACTTATCATCAGGATATTACTTTTCATGCTGATTGGAATAAATTAGTTCAAAATAACTTGATTCCTATTGATTCATTATCATATAATGATGGATTTATGTTTTATGAAAAGAGATTGTGTGTTACAGTTCCATTCAGATCTTTTGTTTTGAATGAAATTCATTGTCCTCCATATCAAGGTCATAGAGGTATCATATCTACTTTATGTACATTAACTGAAGATTTTTATTGGCCACATATGGACACTGATGTATCTAACTTTGTTTCTGAATGTTTGATTTGTCAAAGAGTTAAGAGACATCATGGTAAACAGTATGGATTACTTATGCCTTTGTCTATTCCATCTAGACCATGGGAACAAATTTCTATGGACTTTATTACTGGTTTACCTAATACTCAATTTAACCATGATATGATTTGGACAGTAGTAGATAGGTTTAGTAAACAAGCATATTTCATTCCATGTAAGAAAACTTTAACAGCATCACAAGCAGCATAAATTTTTTTGAAAACTATTTTCACTAACCATGGATTACCAAAAGTTATTATTTCATATCGTGATTCTAGATTTTGTAACAACTTTTGGATTACTCTGTTTGCTAACCTAGGCACAAAAATTGATTTCTCATCTGCATTTCATACTGAAACTAATGGACAAACAGAAGCTACTAATAGCACTATTCTAGATCTTTTACGTGCTTATACTATTTCTAAACCACAAACATGGGATACACATTTGCATTTATTACAGTTTGCATATAACAATACACCACACACATCTACAAAGAAAGCACCGTTTGAAGTGATTTATGGTTACAGATTATCTACACCTGTTGCATCTTTGTCAAATAGAATTCAGAGTGCTGATGATATTGCTAGTATGCATAATACTATTTTTGGCGAGGTTAAAGCCATGATTGCCAAAGCCCAGCAATCATATACCAAACAAGCCAATAAGAAAAGACAAGCAATGAATTTCAAAATTGATGACTATGTTTGGTTGAGAATAGAAAAACGTAGATTACAAAGTGTAGATAGATACCCAATTGTTAAATTAGTCTCTAGATTCTATGGACCATTTAAGATCATTCACAAAATTAATGACAATGCATTCAAGTTAGAATTACCACTTCACTGGAAAATTCACAACACATTTCACATTAGTTTATTAAGACCATTTAGAGGCCAACTACCTGTACACCCTGTTTATGAGAACCCACCTTTGTTAGAGGAAGAGACTGAAATACTTGAACCTAAAGCTATCATAGATACTGACTTTCTGACCACTAGAACTGGCCGAAGATATTCTAGATATCTAGTTAAATTTAAGAACCATCATGTAGAGGAAGCTCAATGGATGCACGCTAGAGACTTAAATGCTTTCCCCACTCTGTTAGCTCCACATTGAGCTAATAGCAATTGAGGTCAATTGCTATCCCACCCCGGGGGTATGATGCCAGGAGGCATATTTCACGGTGGATTCCGTGAGGCTTTACGGTGGATTCCGTAAACTTTGATGACCGAGGCTCATACACAAAGTGGATTCTTTGTGCGAGAAGTTGATGGGGACGCCTGTCCTTTTTGGGCGTTTCATTAATTTAGTGTGTACATGGATGATTCCATAGCAGGTGATTCCGTAAAATGCATATTAAATTAATAAACGTTTATGAGTTTAGAGTGCGCACTCGTAATAAATTAAGGTTAGTATTGATTTCTAACTAGTTTATTTATTTATGTAGCTGAAGACTACTAGGTATTCACTTTTGTTGGTTTAATTGTATTATTTTACTAACGATTGTGAATGCTTCAGTTAATGTGTAGAGATAGCAACAGTGGCGGAGGAAAGCATTGGAGGACAGCGAGGATTCGATTTATTGATTATATTTTGATGGGCGCATACCTTAGGCATGACGCCTATATTTTGATGCGCCTATTTATTGAGGCATTGGGTAATTATTATTATTTTGTATGCGCATGGGTGCACGATTATGTTATTTCTACTTGGACATTGTATTGGGCATGGCAGACTCTTTGGGCACCGCCCGTTAGCTTTATTCCTATTTTGTGTTAAAGCAAACTCAAAAGCTAAAAGCTTGCTATTTTGTAATTTGGGCTATTATTTGAGTTTGAAGATGAATAATACATAAAATACATGCTTTGTGGAGCGCTCACATAAGGCATGGGGGGAGATTGCACCCAATTGGTCTCTTGTTCATGTCGTTCATGCTTTTTACCTTGTAATTTGTGTAAAAAGTAGAGTTCTATTGTTCTTGGGGACCCTCCGGTATTCACTACACGAGCGTACAACATCCGATCTGTGCACCAGACATCTTTGCCTGGCACTACTTCTCAAACTCCAATTGCAGGTACTCCACATGTAGGTACTCCACGTGCAAGTACTCCACATGCAGCACCTGTACATGCATGGACGACTGAAGCACAAGCGTCAACCGACGCACGTGCATCTGCAGAAGCACGTGCATCTAGCGAGGCAGAGGGTAGTTGATAGGGAGGGAGGAGGAAGAGTCGAGGAGGTAGACGAGGCTTGTGTGGGGGTTGCCTAGGAGGTGGCGAGCGATCACCCTCACCAGTAGATCACGTAGAGGAGCCAGTACGCTAGTACTATAGAGTTATAGATACTAGTGGCATCTTCCATGATGATGAAGGAAGGGATGTAATGGCATACATGAGGAGCGTCATGCATGCGACGTATAAAGATTTGTTTCATCTACTTCAAAAATTAGAAAAGTGGCTTGTGGCAGGAGGTGTTGAGGGCAGTCCATAGGAGATACCCAAATCCTAAGGGTCAGCGATTCTTGGATGATTGGGGACGCACAAAAGTGAGGGATTTGCTTCACAACAAAACATCCCACCTCATGACACGCACTAGGGACTCTTTGCGGAGGCAAGAGAAGGGGTGTGGAGCCTATAGCCAACCACCTATGTGCCATCGCATAGAGTGGAAGAAAGCCAAGAAGAAAGCAGTAGAGAAAGTGAAGAGTCGCTAGCACGCAGAGGCGCAATGGATCCAAATGGAAACCATGGGATCGGGCGGCAGAGTTGTGGGAGGCAGAGTTTGTAAGTATATTTTGATTTCTAGTTTTTTAAAATTTATATTTCTTTCAATTCTTTATATAAATTTTTCTAATACATTGTGTCTCATAATTATTTGTATATATCATAATTGTTTTGCAAACTAGTGTCGTTGGTAGGATACCTACTCCTAGAGAGGTAGGTTACCATCGAGGCCATAACCGCACAACCACATGGCTTCACTTCTATGAGGAGGGTCTCACCACTAAGGACCAATACAACTAGGCTATGAGGATTCGACAGCCCGAGAAGGTATGTTTTTCTTACTTTCCTATTAAAAGTATAGCTAATTATAACTTTTTCTCCACCATGTCTACGTAAGCAACCTTGATCTTTTGTGTGTGTAGGCGAACCCAGATGTGGAGCATAGCGAGGAGGGGGATAGCGACGCTAGTAGCCATGGTGGTGCTAGCGAAGATGTTTCTTCTTCAAATTCGTAGAGGAGCACCATACCTGCTATATGGCCTTGTTTTCTTGTATATGTATTATCCATCTTTGAGCCTATTGCTTGTGGCCACGCTTTAGGTCGCAAGCACTTAAACTCCCCATGTAAATGCTTTTGATCTATAATGAATACATGGACTTTTATTTTCAATTCTCGTACTTTTAGATCCATTGTCTTTTTCCCAAATGCACAATCTGATGTATGGGGGGGGGGGGGGGGGGGGGGGAAAACCCAGAGAGCATGTGAAAGCAACCACATGCTCTCTGGTTTTTTTTTCCAGTTCTGTTTTGCGCGTCTATCCATGCGTCTAAATTGCAGAAAATGTGCATTTATAAGCACGTCTACAATTTAAATTTAAAAAAGGAATTAAAAATTATTTTTTTAAAAATGAGATTTTTTGTTTTCTGTTCGCGTCTATGGGTGCTTGTAAAAGCGCGTTTACAGGTGTGTCTATATGCCCGTCTAAGTGCCAAATAGATGCGCTAATAGACGCACACAATAAATTAAATAAATAGTAATTTTTGTTTATTATGCGCTTGTATTCACACGTGTATATGTGCGTCTATTGCGCATCTATTTTTGCATGTAAATTCGTTCATACATGCGATTATAGATGCAACCCTATAGACATGCAAATAGACAGGCAGATATACGCGCCTGTAAGATTTTCTCTATATTTAAAAATCACGTCTAAAAGTGCGTCTATGAGGCCTTTTTGTTGTAGTGCATAGCGTGCGCTTTTGGGGGAGTAAGCCCTTACTACATGCTAGCAAGACATGCACATTAAGGATGTCTCATACATAGTTTTAGGTTTTCTTATATCTCTTTTGGTAAGCTAAATTAGATCTAGATTGGAATGTACCTTGTACCCCTATTTTGAAATATTTGTATAAACATTTTTTAGAGCTAGGAAAAATTTGGCTTCAAACTATATGTAACATCATGAATATATAATTTAACAATTTTTAGATAACATTTTTTGAATTGTGAGTTTTATTATTACATTTCTTTTGAAATTTTGGGCTTCTTCTCTTCATCTAGGTTCCACCCAAAATACAACCTAGAAAAGATTAGGCTAAGGATCTTAGAGCTCAATGATGTCATTGACACTATATATCAACTCCTACTGTCCAATACTCAAGATTAGTAAACCCAACCCACCAATGTGAGTGCAAACATATCTTTTAACTTAAAATTGAATGCTTCTTAGTGATTATGGAATATCCATCATCTCTTCAAGCTTCATCTTTTGTGAAGGAAAAATCTCCATGATCCAAACTTGGTTTACGTATGTTCACTCTTCCAAATAGTCTAATGTCATTAAGATTCATTTGCTTTTGAGTTTCTTATACTCTTGCGCTCTCTTTGTCTCTATCTGTCTCTCTCACTTTAGGATTCCTCCCTTTGTATCTTTCCATCTAATTCAACAAGACATGGTAATCTAGTGAAAACATCTCTAACTTGTGTATGCATATAGTCTATTCACTCAATTTTCATCCACCCAAAACCTAGTATGTATATGAATGCATTTTCAAATAGAGCTCTAACAAAACTGATTTGCAAATGGCAGAGGTTCTACGCGCTGTAGCACATGTGATCATGAGGAGGTCCTAATCTTCCTCCATAGCATGCACTTTTGGGGGAGTAAGCCCTTGCTACATACTAGCAAGGCATGCACATTAAGGATGTCTCGTACATAGTTTTAGGTTTTCTTATATTTGTTTTGGTAAGCTAAATTAGATCTAGGTTGGAATGTACCTTGTACCCCTATTTTGAAATATCTCTACAAACATTTTTTAAAGCTAGGGAAAATTTGGCTTCAAACTACATGTAACATCATGAATATATAATTTAACACCCCAAATACCACCTAGAAAAGACTAGGCTAAGGATTTTAGAGCTCAATGATGTCATTGACACTATATATCAGCTCTTAGTGTCCAATACTCAAGATTAATAAACCCAACCAAAAAATGCGAGCCCAAAAATTTATTTTAACTTAAAATTGAATGCTTCCTCCTAATCATGGAATATCCATCATCTCTTTAAGCTTCATCTTTTGTGAAGGAATAATCTCGATGATCCAAACTTGGTTTACTTATGTTCGTTCTTCCAAATAATCTAATGTCATTAAGATTCATTTGCTTTTGAGTATTTTATATTCTCACACTCTCTCTATCTATTTGTCTCTATCTGTCTCTCTCACTTTAGGATTCCTCCCTTTGTATCTTTCCATCTAATTCAACAAGACATGGTAATCTAGTCAACACATCTCTAACTTCCTTGTGTATGCATATAGTCTATTCACTCAATTTTCATCCACCCAAAACCTAGTATGTATATGAATGCATTTTCAAAGAGAGCTCTAACTAAACTAATTTTCAAATGGTAGAGGTTCTACCCATGGTAGCACATGTCATCATGAGGAGGTCCTAATCTTCCTCCATAGCATGCGCTTTTGGGGGAGTAATCCTTTGTAGCAAGGCATGCACATTAAGGATGTCTCATACATAGTTTTAGGTTTTCTTATATCTCTTTTGGTAAGCTAAATTACACTACAACAAAAAGGCCTCATAGACTCACTTTTAGACGCAATTTTTGAATATAGAGAAAATCTTACGGGCGTGTCTATCCGCCTGTCTATTTGCGCGTCTATCATTTTGGGTCTATGATTGCATGTATCAACGAATTTACACGCAAAAATAGACGTGTAATAGACGCACAAATACACACGCATATAGACACACTAGTAGACGCGCTTTTACAAGCACTGGTAGACACGAACGGAAAACAAAAAATCTCATTTTCTTTTAAATTTGAATTATGAAGCGAGTGTAATCTGCATTGTAGACACGCGTATAAACGTGGAATTTCTACAATTTAGATGCGCAGATAGACGCGCAAAACAGGACTGGAAAAAAAGCAACCACATGCTCTCTGGTTTTTTTTTCCCCCATCCCATACATCAGATTGTGCATTTGGGAAAAAGACAATGTATCTTACGGGCACGAGAATTGAAAATAAAAGTCCATGTATTCATTATAGATCAAAAGCATTTACATGGGAAGTTTAAGTGCTTGCGACCTAACGCGTGGCCGCAAGCAGTAGGCTCAAAGATGGATCATACATATACAAGAAAACAAGGCCTCATGAGTAGGTATGGTGCTCCTGAAGAAGAAACATCTTCGCTAGTACCACCATGGCTACTAGCGTGGCTATCCCCCTCCTCGCTATGCTCCACATCCAGGTTCGCCTACACACACAAAAGATCAAGGTTCCTTACATAGATATGGTGGAGAAAAATTTATAATTAGCTATACTTTTAATAGGAAAGCAAGAAAAACATACCTCCTCTGTGGCTGTCGAATCCTCATGGCCTGGTTGTATTGGTCCTCAGTGATGAGACCCTCCTCATAGAAGTGAAGCCATGTGGTTGTACGGTTATGGCCTTGATGGTAACCTAACTCTCTAGGAGTAGGTATCCTACCAATGATAGTAGTCTGCAAAACAATTATGATATATACAAACAATTATGAGTCACAATATATTAAAACAAATTATATAAAGAATTAAAAGAAATATAAATTTTAAAAAACTAGAAATCAAAATATACTTACAAACTCTGCCTCCCACGACTCTCTGCCGCCCGATCCGTAATGCGACGATCCCATGGTTTCCATTTGGATCTGTCGTGCCTCTGCGTGCTGGCGACTCTTCACTTTCTCTGCTGCTTTCTTATTGGCTTTCTTCCACTCTATGCGGTGGCAGATACGTGGTTGGCTATAGGCTCCACGCCCCTCCTCCTACCTTCGCAGTGAGTTCCTGGCCCGTGTCATGAGGTGGGATCTTTTGTTGTGAAGCATATCGCTTACTTTTGTGCGTCCCCAATCATCCGAGAATTTCTGACCCTCAGAATTTGGGTACCTCCTATGGACTGCCCTCAACACCTTCTGCCACAAGCCGCTTTTCTGATTTTTGAAGGCAATGAAACAATCTTTATATGTCGCATGCACGACGCTCCTCATGTACGCCATTACATCCCTTCATCATCATGAAAGATGCCACCAGCATCTGTAACTCTATAGTACTGGCGTACAACCTCCTCTATGTGATCTACTGGTGAGGGTGATCACTCGCCACCTCCTAGGCAACTCCCACACAAGCCTCATCCTCCCCCTCGACTCTCCCTCTTTGTCGACTACCCTCTGCCTCGTTGGATGCACGAGCTTCTGCGGATGCACGTGCTTCTGCAGATGCTTGTGCTTCAGCTGATCACTGCAACAGAAACGAGGCATAGACGTGCAAAGTTGGGCACGTCTATCATAGCGTCTATAAGTGCATGTAAACGTGCATGTAAATAGATGCGAATTGTGCATCTATATATCCACGCAAATAGATGCTAATATAGACGCACCAGCAGACGCACAATTATTTAACCACCTAAAATTGCAATTCACATAATTAAAAAATCAAAGTTAATAATTATTTAACCACCTGAAATTGATTCTTGAGCATGCATGTGTGCGCATGATAAAAACCATAGAATTAAGAATACACATTGAATCATTGAATTTAAAAAATAGAGTTAATAATTACTCGAAGTACCATTGGCATCCTCGAAGTGAGCAAGGACACCACAATCTTGGGTATTTCTCTTTTCATCTATACGTTGAGTTCGAAGATGTTTATCCTCACACCAAAGTGCATTGAATAATGTGCACTAGTCGTAAAAGATAAAAGATCAAACTAGACATGATGGACCCTCACGAGGTGTTCAAATAACTAGACATGCTGGACCCTCATGAGATGTCTGTAGCAAAATATACTGGGTAGATGAAAGAGCCCTTAAGCTATGGTACACTTACTTGGGCCTTAAAACAAAGATCAGCATTACTCCTACTCTAAACTTGGATAAAAGTGCCAGTGAAGACTCGAGTGTTTTATGGCTCGAGACTCAATCTATGAATGGAAAAACATCACGTCCACATCTAGGTTCCATCCCACCCTTCAAGTTCAAAAAGGGCATGGGGTTTGGAATTCCTGGCTTTTTTAAAGGCAAGCCAAAACCATTGAATAGTTCGATGGAAGGCCCTCCCTTTTTCTATTTTGAAAATGTTGAGAATGTTCCCAATTCAGAGTGGGAGACCATCAAACGGAATTTTAATGGCATAGATCCAGAGTTCACAGACTCTAGATATTTTTCAGCATGCTTTAGGCTGAGGTGGTTATGTTTATAACCTTCCAGTAGATGGAAGAAGGTTGATCCTTCCCCCTGCTCCCATGACAATCTTTGAGGTGCTTCCGAAAACAAAGAAGTATTGGCCCCCATAGAGAGAAGATGAATTGCATAAACACACGAGGTGCCCCTAGCACTATATGTGGATTGATCAAAAAAATATTTTCTTCCCACAAAGAAAGCAAGATACCTTCTTATCTTCAACATGAGATTGTCCTGGCATGCAAAATATGGAACTTGGTTTGGGTCAGTCCAGGCCAAGCTGCCCCACTTGAACCCCATGAGATTGATCTGGTGCTTGGATATGATCGTGACCACACTTGAGACTGCTCTACCCTTTCAGATCGGTATGATGCATTGGGCAACTCATTTCAGGTCAATACTATTGCGTACAAACTTTCACCACTGAAAGAATTATATCCGCAAGGTTTAACAGTTCTGTCCTTATTCTCGAACCTTGGTGGGAAAGAAGTGGCATTGCGTAAATTGGGTATAAATTTGAAGGCTGTTGTTATTGTGGAGATCAATGATAAATGTAAAAACATAATAGCCAGCTAGTGGAACAAAACCTTACAAACAGGCCGATTTCAAATGGAGGATGATGTTAGAGATCTTACTGATGATAAGTTGGCTGAGATTGTGGATGCAGTGGGAAAGATTGACCTCATAATTGGGGGAAGCCCCTGCAAGAATCTCTCAGGAAACAATAGAGTAAGCAAGGTAGGCTTGGGCGGCAAAGAATCCTATCTTTTCTTTAAATTTCCCAAGATTCTGAGTAGTTTAAAACATATCATGCAAGCAAGAGGTTACCTGAATATGACCAAACCTCTTAACAGCTAGTATTTTTTTGAATAGGGCATGATGATTGGATGTATATATAAATCAAAGGTTGACTTGTGCATTTGCAATATATATATATATATATATATATATATATATAGAGAGAGAGAGAGAGAGAGAGGGAGAGAGAGAGAGAACTGATCAATACACTCACATGTCTCATTTAATGTTGTGCACTTAACCTAGCCATACATGCCAATTCATAGCATGAGTAGATTGATGTAAATCAGCTGGCTTATGCATATGCAAGCTATTCCAATCATGTCAAGGTGCACTTAAAGCTCACATATAATTTTAGATAAGGTGGACCGCATGTAACCAATGTGCACATGTCCTCTTTTCATCATCTTTAGCCAGTGTGTCCACTTGTAATTGGTGACTAATACCAACAAGCAAACTACAAATCTCTTATCTATGAAATGTATAAGTAAATTAACTTGGTTAATTTGATGAGGCCAAGTTTTTCTTCCATGGACAGTGTGGTTGGCTATATTCTACTTCAAGGTTATAGGAACTTGCAGAAGTGAATAGAGCATCCTAAAAATGATGATATTTTAATTACTATATCAAGTCACTTCATGTACATATCTTTGATTGATTGATGGATAATATGCCTTTCTCTATCTCTTTCGTGTACACCTTCATTGCATTATCTTTCTCTAGCTAAAAACCATTCGTGCTTTATCCACCTATTGATACGTAAGTGGGATAATATGCAATTGTAAGTAGGATGGTCTAGTACGTCACTACATATATATGTGCCAATTGACTTGCCAATGTTTTATCTCTTATCCTCAAGCTTTGTTATATATGTCACCACATAGGTCATTTGATACCCTAAATGCATGCATTGATTCCTTAAATTGTTCCTGTGCGTCTGTAAGCGCGTGTAACAGGAATTATCTGTGCATATATACGTGCCATTACACGTGCTGACAGACGCACCACGCAAGTATAGAAAAATTTTAAAAAAGTTGTGGCTTTCTTTTCAAACCTGTGCTTTCCTACGTTTTTTGCGTGTTTTCTGCAGTTTGAGCTCGACATCACTACTCCTGTCTATCTATCACTTCATGAAGACAATAAGGCAAGGAAATAAGAGTAAAAAGAGGACAGGAGGAAAGAAGAGCCAAAGAGTAAAGAAAAAGAGCCAAATAGCAAGGAAGAGAACAAGATTGAAGCAACTTACCAAGGGAAGGGAGAAGGAGGACAAGGAGCTTGCAACCTAGCTGCCGCCACCTGTTGGAACAAGCAAAGAAGGTGAGTTCTTCTTCTCTCTCTCAATCTTGTTTCCTTTCTCTATTTGTTTGTCTCTCTCTTCACATGCTGGATCTTGTCATCTATGGAGGTTTTTTAGCTTTGTTTTTTAAGCAAGTTTGAGAAGAAATGGTGCGACTATGCGCGTCTGTCAGCGCATCCAGATGACAATATAGACGCAGCTATAGACGTGGAAATAGACACGCTGACAGACTCCTACAGAGACGCGCTGACAGACGCTCACAGAGACGCAGGTGTAGATGCATAGAGAGATACAGGTATAGACGTTGTATGTAATATGTTTTATCTACATAGGGTAATATGATTTTTCTTGTGTAGATGTGGAATCGTGGATCCTCAAGCACCCCATTCAACAAGGAGCAATTCATGGGGAAGATGACCAATTATCTTGGTCGCCCTCCCACTGCATATGAGGTTTTCAGTGTGATGTCTAGGTCACCTATCACATCTTTGCCTACACAGGGATCAGTTGAGGTACATGGATCGGCTGAAGCACATGCATCTGCAGAAGCACATGTATCGAGTGAGGTAAAGGGTAGTGCACGTCGAGGGAGGAGGGAGAGTGGTGCGGGAGGACGAGGAGGTCAAGGGCTTTGTGGGGGTTGCCTAGGTGGTGGCTCTCGATCACCCTCATCGAAAAATGAGAGAGGTGAGCCTCCACAAATGTACTACTCTATCACTGATGTTGGTGAACCAGAGAGCATGTGGCTTTGCAAAGCCACCTGCTCTCTGGTTCTTTTTTCATACCTCTGTTTTGCGTGTCTATCAGCGCATCTAAATTGCAGGATAAATGCGCGTCTATTCTCGTCAAAAACTTTCAGAGTAAACGTGGTTTTAGACGCGTAGATACACGCTTGTATAGACGCACAATATGAATATGTCCACTTTTTTATAAATATGATTATATATTTACGTAGCGTGTTTATACGCGTGTCTATAGGCACGTCTAAGTGTGCGTGTAACTCTGATCATGAGCGCACTTTTAGATGCGATTTTGTAGACGCGCAAATAGACACGTTAATAAATGCGCGCGATATTTTTTTTCACAATTCAAATATTGCGTCTACAAGCACGTCCATGAACCCTTTTTGTTGTAGTGATGCATGTACAGGTACTGCACGTGGAGTACTTGCATATGGAGTACCTGCATGTGGAGTACCTGCATGTGGAGTTTGGGAAGTAGTGCCAGGCAAAGACATCAGAGGCGTTCCAGACATGACACTGAACACCTTGTTTGGTGGAAGAGTGGCCAAGATGTCTGGTCATCTCTCCCATGAGGTCTTTCCTACTAGGAAAACCTCCAAAAAATGCATTGATCCCCCTGCCAAACAAGGCCAATGTATCATTCATGCGATCAAAATTCGGGTCATTGCTAGATGAACCAGGATACGACATCTGCAAAAAAAAACATAGGAAAAAGACAAATTTATTTGCATATAAAAAATCAAATATTACCTACATTTTCAAAGATCTTTCTTTAGACATTGAGCATAAAACTTAAGTGCTAATGCTTCTCATAAACAAGAAAACTGATAAACACAAACATGGGATTGGTCACATTCATCATTGCAAAAATATATTGTTTATTATCAGAGCTAGGAGACCTGGCGCGTGTATCCCCGCGTCTAAATTACAGGTTAGACGCGCCCTCAGACGCGCTCCCAAAGTCAACCTTCGGTCCAGCGTGTCTATATTCGCATCTAAGATGTAGCACAGACACGCTATCAGACACAAATTCCAGGTCAATCTGCGCGTGTGTATCCTAGCATGTAGATTGACCTGCACACGCGCTCTAAGACGTGCCCTCAAACGCTATGAGAGGAAACATTTTTCGCGTCTATATCTGTGTCTACACTGAAATGTAGACGCGCTATTAGACGCACTCAATCGGCTAATTTTAGCCCGACAACCGCCATTGATGATTTACAAAATACAATACATAATGGAATCACAAACCCTAAATACATAGATAGAGCAAAGAGAGAAAGAGAGAAACAAAGAGAGAGAGAGAGACTCACCTTGGGTGTTTGGTGTGGCGGGTGGTGGCGCTTCTTCCTTCTCCTTCTTCCTCTCCTTGGTAAGTTACCCTCCCTTGATGCTTGCTGCTTGCTTGTTGCTTCTTCTTGTTCTCCTCTCTCTTGTTCTCTCTTTCTTCCTCTCCTTGGCTTTTCTTTTTCCCTTCTTGTGTGTTTGAAATAAAAGAAGAGGTGAGTCATGAGGAGGTGAGGCATGAAGAGACTAGGTGAGGCATGAAGAGACTGCATGTCGACTAAACTCAAGCTTTAGAACCGCAAAAAACGCAGGAAAGGAAAGGTGCAGTTTGAAAAGAAATGATTTAAGTATGGTTTGAATTTTGACATTGTTAAAGAGTTTACTGTTCATAATATAAATTATGGAATTCTTATGAACACAGAAAGAACTTCACTGGAAGTTATATGAGGAATTTGCATACAAAATTCAGACATTGTTATCCAATAACCACCTTAGTTACACAAGTTCTTTTGTATTTAGCATATAATTTTCAGTTATACCATGTATATTTCTGAAAAATAAGTCTATGGGAACCTACAACTTGGTCAACTGGAAGTAATTGACAATGTGCAGGATAAATCACATTGATTCAGGTGCAAAAGTATGGTCAGAACTCAAGAAAATTGCCAAAAGTTGCCAAAAGTCCACTAGGTTCACCTGGGACCTGGAGTAATAGACTTAAGTGACCAAAAGTGACCTGGGTAGGTCAAAAAGTGACCAGGGACTGAGCAGGGAGTAGCCCGCATTTTTCGGCGCAAAATGCGGGCTGCACAGTCTAAAGCAAACTAGAGAGAGCTGGAGCTATGGTGCATGATTTGGAGCATGCAAAATGAAGATCAACAGGCCCAACTACTGAAGATGTAAACATGGTGAGAGCTCCACTTCTCTGCCCCTTTGGTCTGACAAAAATGCATGCTGAAATAGTCTATAAAAGAGGGAAATTTGAGAGAAAAGTATTCAGCCTTCTCTTATGCACGACTTCTCTCATTTTGCCTACCTTATCCTTGGTCCAATGAAGCCCGACTTGTACCCAAGTACTTGAGTGACTTTGGGGCAAGCAAAGGGTGAGGATATTGAAGGTATACGGGCTGTTATGGGCTGAAATAACCAGTCAAAAACAGGGCAGCCCACTGTTATGGTCCATTTTTATGAGTAAACATGGAATTTATGTGGTTGTAATGGAAGGAGATGGCCTCTTTTCATTAGTACATTGTTCATTAATGATCAAAAGTGCTTCTTCTTGAGTTTATGCACTCATTTTGAGCTTCATTATGGGTTGGAATTTTCTGTTTTAAAACAGGGCTGAAGCTAAAATTATTCTTCTTCAATTCATTTCTTGTATCTTTGGCCCAAATCTTGAATGCATTTGACTCTATCAACAAAATACTTGTTCCAAAGGGTTGAAATCCATCTATGTACTTGAAATAAATACCATTAGATCTTGCATTTGATATTCATAAATTGAATTGAGAAGCTGAAAATATCCTTTATGATATGATGTATGTATCCAAAGGCATTTGATATAATCAAGAAAGACTTATTTATTCCGATCATGTATGCTAAATACATAGTGAAAAAGCTTGAACTCTTCTTCTATACCTAAATCATTTCTAAATCCCGGATCTTATTAAACCCCAATCTATTTCTCCTTCCTGAACCTTGAATCCTAAACTCCTCTTTTGCACTAAAGCCCCGGTGGTAGACTTTCAACCCTTAACGCGATGACAACGTGTGCGTCTATTTTTGTGTGTATACGTGCATCTATTGTTCAGGTAGATGCGAGTATAGACGTGAACATATATGCGAAAATAGACGCTAATATAGAAGCGCATGTATTCACGGATATAGATGCGCATTTAGGCTTTATCATAATTTTTTGTTTTTAAGATAAGTTTTGATAGTGAATTCTTATCATAAGTTTTAATGTATTTATGATGATTTTTTTGTATTTAAAATTGAGATCTTAGAATAATTAATACGCTAGCTTTAAGTTTTTATGTAAACATATGAATGATAAATATTTTAATTTGATGTTGTCATGAATTAGGTTTAATTATGTCATCGTTATCACCTAGTGCGGTACATGCTGATGAGTCAATGAGCACATCCTCAGGTGAGGATGAAACATTGCGTCTTCATAATCGAGATGCATGGCTACGACAAAAAATTAAATGCATATGTGATAGTTGTCGAGGGTGTATTTTTCGAGCACGTCGAATTGCAATGTCACACCTCAGCTTGTATGGAGAATGGGACCGAGAAAAATCACCGGTATTCATTGTTTTTTTTTACCACTAAGATTGCTAGTCTATGTTACGGGAATTATATATCAACGTACATGAAACTCCCTTTTGTGGTTGAGCAGGATGCAGTGCCACATCCTCAGATGCTCCCTCTCGGGCGTCGAGAGGCTGCAAAATGTTGACGTGAGGAGGCAGAGTCTTCAAGAAGAGTAGAGACTGACGACCATGATAGTAGCCCTCGTGAAATTCTCCATCAAGTCGTAGAGGATGAGATTTTGGACAACATGGTACACCATCTATTTTCGCAACCGGTTCAGGGAGAAGGTCACTCTACGAAGCCAGATAATCCACTATACGTAGCATCATCTACTCCATTGTATGAAGGTTGTACGTGCTCCATTCTTCGTGCCACGTCCCTCGAGATACTTAACTTGCAAACAATTTATGGATGGAGTAATGTCAGTTTGGATGCGTTATTGAAGTAGGTATCAATTTAGTTTGACTTATGAATCATAATATTAATTGTTCTATTTTGAAATCAAACAGAAATATATGTTGGTGGTTTTTTAACTCACTTTTAAAAATATATGTAGGTTATTATCACAAATTCTTCCAAAAGGAAACAAATTGCCAACTAAGAGAGAGCAAGCAAGACATTACTTGACATCTCTAGGAGGCCTTGATTATGTCAAGATCCATGCATGTGTCAATGATTGTGTCTTATTTCGTGGGATTCATGAGTTCGCATGAGAGTGTCCTATTTGTGGCGAATCAAGATACGAAGTGGAGATGATGTCAATGGATGTGCCTCGTAAGATTTTGTGACATTTTTCTATTGTTTCATGTATAAAACTTATGTTCAAGTGTAAGTCTATTGGAAAGCTCATGTCATGGTATGCTTGTTATCATTCAAGTGATGGACAATGGAGGATCCCTGCAAACACACCGGCATGGCAACATATAGATAATTTGTGGCCCGTTTTCAAAGAAGAGCCAAGAAATTTGAGAATTGGTTTAGGTATGGATGGAATCAATCCATTTAGCATCAAAAGCACATCATATAGTGTATGGCCAGTGGTATTGGTGAACTATAATATTCCTCCATCCATGGCAATTAAAAAGGGATATATAACGTTGTCCCTTCTAATTCCTGGAAAGCACAAGGTAAAAAACATGGACATTTACTTAGAGCCTTTGATTGAAGAGTTAGAAATGTTATGGGAAAGTATTGAGGTGCAGGATACAAGTGCATTTACATCCTCTAGAGATTTCACATTGAAGGCCATGTTGTTGTGGACCATGCATGACTTTCCAGGATACGGAGAGTGTTCAGGTACATGTATATAACTCTATATTTGAAATTCAAGACTTGAATAAATTGCATTTTATTAATTCACTTGTTTATTCAGGTTTAACTACGTTAGGATATCATGCATGTCCTGTTTGCGGTCTCTCTCTAGTTTCCTCTAGGCCGGCACGTTTAAAGAAGGTTATCTATGACAATCATCATCGATTTCTTCCTATTGACCATCCCAAATATGTTCTCCCTACTAATGGAATGACTCCACAATCTCTAACCATTTGAGATTGGAAGGAGAAATGAATTAATGCCAACAGCCACCCTCCACTCGGCATGAGTGGAGGGTGGATTTCTCTGGATTGACTTTAAAGTATTTAGCATGATGAATTGTTTACATAATATATTGTTTATTTGTTAGGTTCTCTATATTTTTTTGTCTTCCGTACTGGACAAAACTCAAGATCAATCACCTGTTGGACCCCATGCACATATTCAAAAATGTTGTATCTATATTATGGGATCACTTGATAGGGGCTCGTGATTTAGTTAATGTAAGGGAGGATTTACGTAACATTGGTCGCATGAGACGAGCCCGGCCATGCATTGGACCCAGAGGAAAGATTGAGCTACCCCATGCACCTTGGATGTTGTCAAAGAACGAGGAAAAAATAGTGAAGGAACAAATATATAGCTTTCGAACACCCACAGGATGTATGAGATGTCTCAAGGGAGCCTTCATAAAGAAAAAGAAAAGAGCTGTGGAGCAACTATCTGGTTTGAAGTCCCACGATTGGCACAAAATGATTCAAGTAAGGGTATCTCTAACCGTGAATATAGTAATTAGTGGAGTAATTATGTGTAAACTTTGGGGTATGATGACTTTTTCCTCAACGAATCATTTGATCTATGAATATTGTTTACATTATGTTTGTACTTCCTACTAGCATATCCCATTGTGTATCCAAAGATGTACGTAATATCATTTACAAGATGGGAGAGCTTGTGAGGTGTGTATACATTGTATTTTTTCATTATATATCTTTGAATTTCTACACAAAAATAAACAATTCTCAAATACATCTTGACAGATACGTGAGCTCAAAGGAAATTGATCCAAACACATTGCAAGATGCTCGAGTATTATCTATTGAGGTGGTTTGTTTGGTGGAGGAAAATTTTCCTCGATCCATTTTGACTACTCAATTACATTTACTCGTACATTTGATTGATGAGATCGCACTTTGTGGGGTAGTTCATGTAAGGTGGATGTTTTTTCTTGAGCGCTTCATGAAAACCTTGAAAGATTTTGTGGGGCAAAAAGCACGGCCTGAGGGAAGCATGGCTGAGGGTTGGTTAGTGCAATCATCCCTTGTTTATATCTCTGAATATCTTGCTAAAGTGGATTCCTCTCAACCACGACTATGGAAAGATGATGAAGACTTGAGGATGACCTCTATAGTACCTCAAGGAAAAGGAATGAGTAAAGTGCTAACAAAAGAAGAACTTCGTAAGTTAAATACTTTTTGTGTGGTCAATAGTGATGTAATGAGCAAATGGGTGACACTATATAATGAAGTAAGGGTAAGAAGAAAAAGCGAAAGACAAGAATTTCGCACTAGATATGGACATAATGTCTCATTTCCAGATCATCTAAATGGGCTCCCACGTCATATTGATATAGATTGGTTACATGAGGAAATGGAGAGAATGAAAAAAGAGGAGGAAATTAATATATCTCAAGAAGAGTGGGAATACGCACGAGGTTGCTTATCAAAGGTGAAACATACTATCAATTAATTTGTTTCTATAAGTTTTATTTTATATAAATAATTGACATGTTTGATCTTTTATCTTTTACTACTAGTGCACATTATTCAATGCACTTTGGTGTGAGGGTAAACATCTTCGAACTCAACATATAGATGAAAAGAGAAATACCCAAGATTGTGGTGTCCTTGCTCACTTCAAGGATGCCAATGATACCATGGAAGGTTATTGTGGCTTGATCCAAGATATTCTGAAGCTTGACTTCAGACGATTCTTTATATATGTACTAGATGTGAAGTGGTTTAAAGAAGTGGTAACAAATGGTGAGCATTGCATAATCAGATGTCATCCAAGTGGTTTTGTAATCATTGACTCTACAAAATTTCAGCAAAACAAGAATGACACATTAGTACTACCTCAACAATGCGAGCAGGTATATATGCAAAGGCTAATTTTTTTATATGTGTACATGTGATACATATACACAATATAATAAGTACTTAAGTTTCTTACTTTTGTTTTTCAAATACAGGTTGTGTATCATCCAATGGTAAAACAATAATCGATGGTGGTATGTCATCCCTATATCTAATCATTCAAAACCAATATATGGTAATATTACTGACATGGAGATAGCAGATGATAATCCAACAATTAATGATGATGTACATGATGACACCATAATGGATGATATGCATGATATAGTATAAGATGAACCTCGCGAGGATGTTCAAGGAAACACAGAAGAAGACAATAATGTGATTGTCAATGATATTGATGAAGTTATTGAGCAATATAGCAACACATCTGATAGTGGGATAGACTTATTTGTTTTGTTACCTCTTGGTAACATAGACCTAGAAGTAGTTAGTTTAGCAAGGGCTGATCTCATTGAATATGAGATGGATCATTCACTGTAACATACTTAATTTGCTTAATGATTCAATGTGTATTCCTAATTCTATGGTTTTTATCATGCGCACACGTACATACTCAAGAATCAATAGTCAAGTTTAAAGCTAAATCAAATTTTCCATAATAAAAAGGAAGTATTTTTTATCATCTTCAAGTAGAGAAATTATGAGATACATATTGCAATGCTTGCTACTAATTGTAAGGTTTCTGTCGCTTGCCGCTAATTACTTATATCAGGCTTATCAAGTGGAGGAACTGCCATTCATTAGAGAGCAATGAAAAAGTAATTATTAACTCTATTTTTTAATTCAATGATTCAATGTGTATTCTTAATTCTATGGTTTTTATCATGCGCACACGTGCATGCTCAAGAATCAATTTCAGGTGGTTAAATAATTATTAAATTTGGTTTTTTAATTATGTGAATTGCAATTTTAGGTGGTTAAATAATTGTGCATCTGCTGGCGCGTCTATATTGACGTCTATTTGCGTGGATATATAGATGCAAAATTCGTGTATATTTACACGCACGTTTACACGCACTTATAGACGCAATGATAGACGCGCCCAACTTTGCACATCTAACATGCATGTCTATGCCTCATTTTTGTTGTAGTGTTAGATCTAGGTTGGAATGTACCTTGTACCCCTATTTTAAAATATTTGTACAAACATTTTTTAAAGTTAGGGAAAATTTGGCTTCAACTATATGTAACATCATGAATATATAATTTAACAACTTTTAGCTAACCTTTTTTGAATTGTGAGTTTTATTATTACATTTCTTTTGAAATTTTGCGCTTCTTCTCTTCATCTAGGTTCCACCCCAGATACCACCTAGAAAATATTAGGCTAAGGATCTTAGAGCTCAATGATGTCGTTGACACTATATATAAACTCCTAGTGTCCAATACTCCAAATTAGTAAACCCAACCTAACAATGCGATGCCAAAAATGTCTTTTAACTTAAAACTGAACCCTTCTTAGTGATCATGGAATATCCATCATCTCTTTAAGCTTCATCTTTTGTGAAGGAATAATCTCTAAGTTCCAAACTTGGTTTACTTATTTTCGTTCTTCCAAATAATCTAATGTCATTAAGATTCATTTGCTTTTGCGTTTCTTATATTCTCACGCTCTCTCTATCTGTTTGTCTCTATATGTGTCTCTCACTTTAGGATTCCTCCCTTTGTATCTTTCCATCTAATTCAACAAGACATGGTAATGTAGTGAGCACATCTCTAACTTCCTTATGTATGCATATAGTCCATTCACTCAATTTTCATCCACCCAAAACCTAGTAAGTATATGAATGTATTTTCAAAGAGAGCTGTAACTAAACTAATTTGCAAATGGCAGAGGTTCTACCCGTGGTAGCACATGTCATCATGAGGAGGTCCTAAGCTTTCTCCATAGCATGCACTTTTGGGGGAGTAAGCCCTTGCTACGTACTAGCAAGGCATGCACACTAAGGATGTCTCATACATAGTTTCAAGTTTTCTTATATCTCTTTTGGTAAGCTAAACTAGATCTAGGTTGGAATGTACCTTGTACCCCTATTTTGAAATATTTGTAGAAAAAATTTTTTAAGCTAGGGAAAATTTGGCTTCAAAATACATGTAACATCATGAATATATAATTTAACAACTTTTAGATAACATTTTTTGAATTGTGATTTTTATTATTCCATTTCTTTTGAAATATTGGGCTCGTTCTCTTCATGTAGGTTCCACCCCAGATACGTTCTAGAAAAGATTAGGCTAAGGATCTTAGAGCTGAATGATGTAATTGACGCTATATATCAACTCCTAGTGTCCAATACTCGAGATTGGTAAACCCAACCCAACAATGCGAGTGCAAAATCGTCTTTTAGATAACATTTTGTGAATTGTGAGTTTTATTATTACATTTCTTTTGAAATGTTGAGCTTCTTATCTTCATGTAGGTTCCACCCCAGATAGCACCTAGAAAAGATTAGGCTAAGGATCTTCGAGCTCAATGATGTCATTGACACTATATATCAACTCCTAGTGTCCAGTACTCAATATTAGTAAAACCAACCCAACCATGCGAGCGCATAAATGTATTTTAACTTAAAAGTGAATGATCCTTAGTGATCATGGAATATCCATCATCTCTTTAAGCTTCATATTTTGTGAAGGAATAATCCCTATGATTGGAAATTGGTTTACTTATGTTCGTTCTTCAAAATAATCTAATGTCATTAAGATTCATTTGCTTTGGAGTTTCTTGTATTCTCACGCATTCTCTGTCTGTTTGTCTCTATCTGTCTCTCTCACTTTAGGATTCCTCCCTTTGTATCTTTCCATCTAATTCAACAAGACATGATAATCTAGTGAATGCATCCCTAAATTCCATGTGTATGCATATAGTCTATTCACTCAATTTTCATCCATCCAAAACCTAGTATGTATATCAATGCAGCTTCAAAGAGATCTCTAACTAAACTAATTTGCAAATGGAAGAGGTTCTACCCATCGTAGCACATGTCATCATGAGGAGGTCCTAATCTTCCTCCATAGCATGCGCTTTTGGGGGAGTAAGCCCTTGCTACATACTAGCAAGGCATGCACATTAAGGATGTCTCATACATAGTTTTAGGTTTTATTATATCTGTTTTGGTAACCTAAATTAGATCTAGGTTGGAATGTACCTTGTACCCCTGTTCTGAAATATTTGTACAAACATTTTTTAAAGCTAGGGCAAATTTGGCTTCAAACTACATGTAACATCATGAATATATAATTTAACAACTTTTAGATAACATTTTCTGAATTGTGATTTTTATTATTACATTTATTTTGAAATTTTGGGCTTCTTGTCTTCATCTAGGTTCCACCCCAGATACAACCTAGAAAAGACTAGGCTAAGGATCTTAGAGCTCAATGATGGCATTGACACTATATATCAACTCGTAGTGTCCAATACTCAAGATTAGTAAATCCAACCCAACAATGAGAGCGCAAAAATGTATTTTAACTTAAACATGAATGCTTCTTAGTGATCATGGAATATCTATCATCTCTTTAAGCTTCATCTTTTGTGAAGGAATAATCTCTAAGATCCAAACTTGGTTTACTTATGTTCGTTATTCCAAATAATCTAATGTCATTAAGATTCATTTGCTTTTGAGTTTCTTATATTCTCACGCTCTCTCTATTTGTTTGTCTCTATCTGCGTCTCTCACTTTAGCATTCCTCCCTTTTTATCTTTTCATCTAATTCAACAAGACATGGTAATCTAGTGAACACATCTCTAACTTCCTTTTGTATGCATATAGTTCATTCACTCAATTTTCATCCACCCAAAACCTAGTATGTATATGAATGCATTTTCAAAAAGAACTGTAACTAAACTAATTTGCAAATGGCAGAGCTTCTACCCGTGGTAGCACATGTCATCATGAGGAGGTCCTAATCTTCCTCCATAGCATGCGCTTTTGGGGGAGTAAGCCCTTGCTACATACTAGCAAGGCATGCACATTAAGGATATCTCATACATAGTTGTAGGTTTTCTTAGATCTCTTTTGGTAAGCTAAACTAGATCTAGGTTGGAATGTACCTTATAGCGCTAATTTGAAATATTTGTAAAAACAGTTTTCAAAACTAAGGCAAATTTGGCTTCAGACTATATGTGACATCATGAATATATAATTTCACAACTTTTAGATAACATTTTCTGAATTGGAAGTTTTATTATTACATTTCTTTTGAAATTTTGAGGTTCTTCTCTTCAACTAGGTTCCACCCTAGATACCACCTAGAAAATATTAGGCTAAGGATCTTAGAGCTCAATGATGTCATTGACACTATATATCAACTCCTAGTGTCCAATACTCAATATTAGTAAACCCAACCCAACAATGCGAGCACATAAATGTATTTTAACTTAAAAGTGAATGATTCTTAGTGATCATGGAATATCCATCATCTCTTTAAGCTTCATATTTTGTGAAGGAATAATCTCTACGATTGGAAATTGGTTTACTTAATCTAATGTCATTAAGATTCATTTGCTTTTGAGTTTCTTGTATTCTCACGCTTTCTCTGTGTGTTTGTCTCTATCTGTCTCTCTCACTTTAGGATTCCTCCCTTTGTATCTTTCCATCTAATTCAACAAGACATGATAATCTAGTAAATGCATCTCTAACTTCCGTGTGTATGCATATAGTCTATTCACTCAATTTTCATCCACCCAAAACGTAGTATGTATATGAATGTAGTTTCAAAGAGAGCTCTAACTAAACTAATTTGCAAATGGTAGAGGTTCTACCCATCGTAGCACATGTCATCATGAGGAGGTCCTAATCATCCTCCATAGCATGCTCTTTTGGGGGAGTAAGCCCTTGCTACATCCTAGCGAGGCATGCACATTAAGAATGTCTCATACATAGTTTTAGGTTTTCTTATATCTGTTTTGGTAACCTAAATTAGATCTAGGTTGGAATGTACCTTGTACCCCTGTTTTAAAATATTTGTACAAACATTTTTTAAAGCTAGGGCAAATTTGGCTTCAAACTACATGTAAGATCATGAATATATAATTTAACAACTTTTAGATAACATTTTTTGAATTGTGATTATTATTATTACATTTCTTTTGAAATTTTGGGCTTCTTGTCTTCATCTAGGTTCCACCCCAGATAGCACCTAGAAAAGATTAGGCTAAGGATCTTAGAGCTCAATGATGGCATTGACACTATATATCAACTCCTAGTGTCCAATACTCAAGATTAGTAAACCCAACGCAACAATGCGAGTGCAAAAATGTATTTTAACTTAAACGTGAATACTTCTTAATGATCATGGAATATCCATCATCTCTTTAAGCTTCATCTTTTGTGAAGGAATAATCTCTACGATCCGAAATTGGTTTACTTATGTTCGTTCTTCCAAATAATGTAATGTCATTAAGATTCATTTCCTTTTGAGTTTCTTGTATTCTCACGCTTTCTCTGTGTGTTTGTCTCTATCTGTCTCTCTCACTTTAGGATTCCTCCCTTTGTATCTTTCCATCTAATTCAACAAGACATGATAATCTAGTGAATGCATCTCTAACTTCCGTGTGTATGCATATAGTCTATTCACTCAATTTTCATCCACCCAAAACCTAGTATGTATATGAATGCAGTTTCAAAGAGAGCTCTAACTAAACTAATTTGCAAATGGGAGAGGTTCCACCCATCGTAGCACATGTCATCATGAGGAGGTCCTAATCATCCTCCATAGCATGCGCTTTTGGGGGAGTAAGCCCTTGCTACATACTAGCAAGGCATGATGCACATTAAGGATGTCTCATACCTAGTTTTAGGTTTTCTTATATCTATTTTGGTAAGGTAAATTAGATCTCGGTTGGAATGTACCTTGTACACCTATTTTGAAATATTTGTACAAACATTTTTTTAAGCTAGGGAAAATTTGGCTTCAAACTACATGTAACATCATGAATATATAATTTAACGACTTTTAGATAACATTTTTTGAATTGTGAGTTTTGTTATTACATTTCTTTTGAAATTTTGGGCTTCTTCTCTTCATCTAGGTTCCACCGCGGATACCACCTAGAAAAGATTAGGCTAAGGATCTTAGAGCTCAATGATGTCATTCACACTATACATGAACTCCTAGTGTCCAATACTCAAGATTAGTAAACCCAACCCAACAACGCGAGCGCAAAAATGTATTCTATCTTAAACGTGAATGCTTCTTAGTGATCATGGAATCTCCATCATCTCTTTAAGCTTCATCTTTTGTGAAGGAATAATCTCTAAGATCCAAACTTGGTTTACTTATGTTCGTTATTCCAAATAATCTAATGTCATTAAGATTCATTTGCTTTTGAGTTTCTTATATTCTCACGCTCTCTCTATCTGTTTGTCTCTATCTGTGTCTCTCACTTTAGGATTCCTCCCTTTTTATCTTTCCATCTAATTCAACAAGACATGGTAATCTAGTGAACACATCTCTAACTTCCTTTTGTATGCATATAGTTCATTCACTCAATTTTCATCCACCCAAAACCTAGTATGTATATGAATGCATTTTCAAAGAGAACTGTGACTAAACTAATTTGCAAATGGCAGAGCTTCTACCCGTGGTAGCACACGTCATCATGAGGAGGTCCTAATCTTCCTCCATAGCATGCTCTTTTGGGGGAGTAAGCCCTTGCTACATTCTAGCAAGGCATGCACATTAAGGATGTATCATATATAGTTGTAGGTTTTCTTAGATCTCTTTTGGTAAGCTAAACTAGATCTAGGTTGGAATGTACCTTGTAGCACTAATTTGAAATATTTGTAAAAAAAGTTTTTAAAGCTAGGGAAAATTTGGTTTCAGACTATATGTGACATCATGAATATATAATTTAACAACTTTTAGATAACATTTTCTGAATTGTAAGTTTTATTATTACATTTCTTTTGAAATTTTGAGGTTCTTCTCTCCATCTAGGTTCCACCCCAGATACCACCTAGATAATATTAGGCTAAGGATCTTCGAGCTCAATGATGTCATTGACACTATATATCAACTCCTAGTGTCCAATACTCAATATTAGTAAACCCAACCCAACAATGCGAGCACATAAATGTATTTTAACTTAAAAGTGAATGATTCTTAGTGATCATGGAATATCCATCATCTCTTTAAGCTTCATATTTTGTGAAGGAATAATCTCTACGATTGGAAATTGGTTTACTTAATCTAATGTCATTAAGATTCATTTGCTTTTGAGTTTCTTGTATTCTCACGCTTTCTCTGTGTGTTTGTCTCTATCTGTCTCTCTCACTTTAGGATTCCTCCCTTTGTATCTTTCCATCTAATTCAACAAGACATGATAATCTAGTAAATGCATCTCTAACTTCCGTGTGTATGCATATAGTCTATTCACTCAATTTTCATCCACCCAAAACGTAGTATGTATATGAATGTAGTTTCAAAGAGAGCTCTAACTAAACTAATTTGCAAATGGTAGAGGTTCTACCCATCGTAGCACATGTCATCATGAGGAGGTCCTAATCATCCTCCATAGCATGCTCTTTTGGGGGAGTAAGCCCTTGCTACATACTAGCGAGGCATGCACATTAAGAATGTCTCATACATAGTTTTAGGTTTTCTTATATCTGTTTTGGTAACCTAAATTAGATCTAGGTTGGAATGTACCTTGTACCCCTGTTTTAAAATATTTGTACAAACATTTTTTAAAGCTAGGGCAAATTTGGCTTCAAACTACATGTAAGATCATGAATATATAATTTAACAACTTTTAGATAACATTTTTTGAATTGTGATTATTATTATTACATTTCTTTTGAAATTTTGGGCTTCTTGTCTTCATCTAGGTTCCACCCCAGATAGCACCTAGAAAAGATTAGGCTAAGGATCTTAGAGCTCAATGATGGCATTGACACTATATATCAACTCCTAGTGTCCAATACTCAAGATTAGTAAACCCAACGCAACAATGCGAGTGCAAAAATGTATTTTAACTTAAACGTGAATACTTCTTAATGATCATGGAATATCCATCATCTCTTTAAGCTTCATCTTTTGTGAAGGAATAATCTCTACGATCCGAAATTGGTTTACTTATGTTCGTTCTTCCAAATAATGTAATGTCATTAAGATTCATTTCCTTTTGAGTTTCTTGTATTCTCACGCTTTCTCTGTGTGTTTGTCTCTATCTGTCTCTCTCACTTTAGGATTCCTCCCTTTGTATCTTTCCATCTAATTCAACAAGACATGATAATCTAGTGAATGCATCTCTAACTTCCGTGTGTATGCATATAGTCTATTCACTCAATTTTCATCCACCCAAAACCTAGTATGTATATGAATGCAGTTTCAAAGAGAGCTCTAACTAAACTAATTTGCAAATGGGAGAGGTTCCACCCATCGTAGCACATGTCATCATGAGGAGGTCCTAATCATCCTCCATAGCATGCGCTTTTGGGGGAGTAAGCCCTTGCTACATACTAGCAAGGCATGATGCACATTAAGGATGTCTCATACCTAGTTTTAGGTTTTCTTATATCTATTTTGGTAAGGTAAATTAGATCTCGGTTGGAATGTACCTTGTACACCTATTTTGAAATATTTGTACAAACATTTTTTTAAGCTAGGGAAAATTTGGCTTCAAACTACATGTAACATCATGAATATATAATTTAACGACTTTTAGATAACATTTTTTGAATTGTGAGTTTTGTTATTACATTTCTTTTGAAATTTTGGGCTTCTTCTCTTCATCTAGGTTCCACCGCGGATACCACCTAGAAAAGATTAGGCTAAGGATCTTAGAGCTCAATGATGTCATTCACACTATACATGAACTCCTAGTGTCCAATACTCAAGATTAGTAAACCCAACCCAACAACGCGAGCGCAAAAATGTATTCTATCTTAAACGTGAATGCTTCTTAGTGATCATGGAATCTCCATCATCTCTTTAAGCTTCATCTTTTGTGAAGGAATAATCTCTAAGATCCAAACTTGGTTTACTTATGTTCGTTATTCCAAATAATCTAATGTCATTAAGATTCATTTGCTTTTGAGTTTCTTATATTCTCACGCTCTCTCTATCTGTTTGTCTCTATCTGTGTCTCTCACTTTAGGATTCCTCCCTTTTTATCTTTCCATCTAATTCAACAAGACATGGTAATCTAGTGAACACATCTCTAACTTCCTTTTGTATGCATATAGTTCATTCACTCAATTTTCATCCACCCAAAACCTAGTATGTATATGAATGCATTTTCAAAGAGAACTGTGACTAAACTAATTTGCAAATGGCAGAGCTTCTACCCGTGGTAGCACACGTCATCATGAGGAGGTCCTAATCTTCCTCCATAGCATGCTCTTTTGGGGGAGTAAGCCCTTGCTACATTCTAGCAAGGCATGCACATTAAGGATGTATCATATATAGTTGTAGGTTTTCTTAGATCTCTTTTGGTAAGCTAAACTAGATCTAGGTTGGAATGTACCTTGTAGCACTAATTTGAAATATTTGTAAAAAAAGTTTTTAAAGCTAGGGAAAATTTGGTTTCAGACTATATGTGACATCATGAATATATAATTTAACAACTTTTAGATAACATTTTCTGAATTGTAAGTTTTATTATTACATTTCTTTTGAAATTTTGAGGTTCTTCTCTCCATCTAGGTTCCACCCCAGATACCACCTAGATAATATTAGGCTAAGGATCTTCGAGCTCAATGATGTCATTGACACTATATATCAACTCCTAGTGTCCAATACTCAATATTAGTAAACCCAACCCAACAATGCGAGCACATAAATGTATTTTAACTTAAAAGTGAATGATTCTTAGTGATCATGGAATATCCATCATCTCTTTAAGCTTCATATTTTGTGAAGGAATAATCTCTACGATTGGAAATTGGTTTACTTAATCTAATGTCATTAAGATTCATTTGCTTTTGAGTTTCTTGTATTCTCACGCTTTCTCTGTGTGTTTGTCTCTATCTGTCTCTCTCACTTTAGGATTCCTCCCTTTGTATCTTTCCATCTAATTCAACAAGACATGATAATCTAGTAAATGCATCTCTAACTTCCGTGTGTATGCATATAGTCTATTCACTCAATTTTCATCCACCCAAAACGTAGTATGTATATGAATGTAGTTTCAAAGAGAGCTCTAACTAAACTAATTTGCAAATGGTAGAGGTTCTACCCATCGTAGCACATGTCATCATGAGGAGGTCCTAATCATCCTCCATAGCATGCTCTTTTGGGGGAGTAAGCCCTTGCTACATACTAGCAAGGCATGCACATTAAGAATGTCTCATACATAGTTTTAGGTTTTCTTATATCTGTTTTGGTAACCTAAATTAGATCTAGGTTGGAATGTACCTTGTACCCCTGTTTTAAAATATTTGTACAAACATTTTTTAAAGCTAGGGCAAATTTGGCTTCAAACTACATGTAAGATCATGAATATATAATTTAACAACTTTTAGATAACATTTTCTGAATTGTGAGTTTTATTATTACATTTCTTTTGAAATTTCGAGCTTCTTGTCTTCATCTAGGTTCCACCCCAGATAGCACCTAGAAAAGATTAGGCTAAGGATCTTAGAGCTCAATGATGGCATTGACACTATATATCAACTCCTAGTGTCCAATACTCAAGATTAGTAAACCCAACGCAACAATGCGAGTGCAAAAATGTATTTTAACTTAAACATGAATACTTCTTAATGATCATGGAATATCCATCATCTCTTTAAGCTTCATCTTTTGTGAAGGAATAATCTCTACGATCCGAAATTGGTTTACTTATGTTCGTTCTTCCAAATAATGTAATGTCATTAAGATTCATTTCCTTTTGAGTTTCTTGTATTCTCACGCTTTCTCTGTGTGTTTGTCTCTATCTGTCTCTCTCACTTTAGGATTCCTCCCTTTGTATCTTTCCATCTAATTCAACAAGACATGATAATCTAGTGAATGCATCTCTAACTTCCGTGTGTATGCATATAGTCTATTCACTCAATTTTCATCCACCCAAAACCTAGTATGTATATGAATGCAGTTTCAAAGAGAGCTCTAACTAAACTAATTTGCAAATGGGAGAGGTTCCACCCATCGTAGCACATGTCATCATGAGGAGGTCCTAATCATCCTCCATAGCATGCGCTTTTGGGGGAGTAAGCCCTTGCTACATACTAGCAAGGCATGATGCACATTAAGGATGTCTCATACCTAGTTTTAGGTTTTCTTATATCTATTTTGGTAAGGTAAATTAGATCTCGGTTGGAATGTACCTTGTACACCTATTTTGAAATATTTGTACAAACATTTTTTTAAGCTAGGGAAAATTTGGCTTCAAACTACATGTAACATCATGAATATATAATTTAACGACTTTTAGATAACATTTTTTGAATTGTGAGTTTTGTTATTACATTTCTTTTGAAATTTTGGGCTTCTTCTCTTCATCTAGGTTCCACCGCGGATACCACCTAGAAAAGATTAGGCTAAGGATCTTAGAGCTCAATGATGTCATTCACACTATACATGAACTCCTAGTGTCCAATACTCAAGATTAGTAAACCCAACCCAACAACGCGAGCGCAAAAATGTATTCTATCTTAAACGTGAATGCTTCTTAGTGATCATGGAATCTCCATCATCTCTTTAAGCTTCATCTTTTGTGAAGGAATAATCTCTAAGATCCAAACTTGGTTTACTTATGTTCGTTATTCCAAATAATCTAATGTCATTAAGATTCATTTGCTTTTGAGTTTCTTATATTCTCACACTCTCTCTATCTGTTTGTCTCTATCTGTGTCTCTCACTTTAGGATTCCTCCCTTTTTATCTTTCCATCTAATTCAACAAGACATGGTAATCTAGTGAACACATCTCTAACTTCCTTTTGTATGCATATAGTTCATTCACTCAATTTTCATCCACCCAAAACCTAGTATGTATATGAATGCATTTTCAAAGAGAACTATAACTAAACTAATTTGCAAATGGCAGAGCTTCTACCCATGGTAGCACATGTCATCATGAGGAGGTCCTAATCTTCCTCCATAGCATGCGCTTTTGGGGGAGTAAGCCCTTGCTACATACTAGCAAGGCATGCACATTAAGGATATCTCATACATAGTTGTAGGTTTTCTTAGATATCTTTTGGTAAGCTAAACTAGATCTAGGTTGGAATGTACCTTGTAGCACTAATTTGAAATATTTGTAAAAACAGTTTTTAAAACCAGGGAAAATTTGGCTTCAGACTATATGTGACATCATGAATATATAATTTCACAACTTTTAGATTACATTTTCTGAATTGTAAGTTTTATTATTACATTTCTTTTGATATTTTGAGGTTCTTCTCTCCATCTAGGTTCCACCCCAGATACCACCAAGAAAATATTAGGCTAACGATCTTAGAGCTCAATGATGTCATTGGCACTATATATCAACTCCTAGTGTCCAATACTCAATATTAGTAAACCCAACCCAACAATGCGAGCGCATAAATGTATTTTAACTTAAAAGTGAATGATTCTTAGTGATCATGGAATATCCCTCATCTCTTTAAGCTTCATATTTTGTGAAGGAATAGTCTCTACGATTGGAAATTGGTTTACTTATGTTTGTTCTTCCAAATAATCTAATGTCATTAAGATTCATTTGCTTTTGAGTTTCTTGTATTCTCACGCTTTCTCTGTGTGTTTGTCTCTATCTGTCTCTCTCACTTTAGGATTCCTCCCTTTGTATCTTTCCATCTAATTCAACAAGACATGATAATCTAGTGAATGCATCTCTAACTTCTGTGTGTATGCATATAGTCTATTCACTCAATTTTCATCCACCCAAAACGTAGTATGTATATGAATGCAGTTTCAAAGAGAGCTCTAAGTAAACTAATTTGCAAATGGCAGAGGTTCTACCCATCGTAGCACATGTCATCATGAGGAGGTTCTCATCATCCTCCATAGCATGCTCTTTTGGGGGAGTAAGCCCTTGCTACGTACTAGCAAGGCATGCACATTAAGAATGTCTCATACATAGTTTTAGGTTTTCTTATATCTATTTTGGTAACCTAAATTAGATCTAGGTTGGAATGTACCTTGTACCCCGGTTTTGAAATATTTGTACAAACATTTTTTAAAGCTAGGGCAAATTTGGCTTCAAACTACATGTAAGATCATGAATATATAATTTAACAACTTTTAGATAACATTTTCTGAATTGTGATTATTATTATTACATTTCTTTTGAAATTTTGGGCTTCTTGTCTTCATCTAGGTTCCACCCCAGATAGCACCTAGAAAAGATTAGGCTAAGGATCTTAGAGCTCAATGATGGCATTGACACTATATATCAACTCCTAGTGTCCAATACTCAAGATTAGTAAACCCAACGCAACAATGCGAGTGCAAAAATGTATTTTAACTTAAACGTGAATACTTCTTAATGATCATGGAATATCCATCATCTCTTTAAGCTTCATCTTTTGTGAAGGAATAATCTCTACGATCCGAAATTGGTTTACTTATGTTCGTTCTTCCAAATAATGTAATGTCATTAAGATTCATTTCCTTTTGAGTTTCTTGTATTCTCACGCTTTCTCTGTGTGTTTGTCTCTATCTGTCTCTCTCACTTTAGGATTCCTCCCTTTGTATCTTTCCATCTAATTCAACAAGACATGATAATCTAGTGAATGCATCTCTAACTTCCGTGTGTATGCATATAGTCTATTCACTCAATTTTCATCCACCCAAAACCTAGTATGTATATGAATGCAGTTTCAAAGAGAGCTCTAACTAAACTAATTTGCAAATGGGAGAGGTTCCACCCATCGTAGCACATGTCATCATGAGGAGGTCCTAATCATCCTCCATAGCATGCGCTTTTGGGGGAGTAAGCCCTTGCTACATACTAGCAAGGCATGATGCACATTAAGGATGTCTCATACCTAGTTTTAGGTTTTCTTATATCTATTTTGGTAAGGTAAATTAGATCTCGGTTGGAATGTACCTTGTACACCTATTTTGAAATATTTGTACAAACATTTTTTTAAGCTAGGGAAAATTTGGCTTCAAACTACATGTAACATCATGAATATATAATTTAACGACTTTTAGATAACATTTTTTGAATTGTGAGTTTTGTTATTACATTTCTTTTGAAATTTTGGGCTTCTTCTCTTCATCTAGGTTCCACCGCGGATACCACCTAGAAAAGATTAGGCTAAGGATCTTAGAGCTCAATGATGTCATTCACACTATACATGAACTCCTAGTGTCCAATACTCAAGATTAGTAAACCCAACCCAACAACGCGAGCGCAAAAATGTATTCTATCTTAAACGTGAATGCTTCTTAGTGATCATGGAATCTCCATCATCTCTTTAAGCTTCATCTTTTGTGAAGGAATAATCTCTAAGATCCAAACTTGGTTTACTTATGTTCGTTATTCCAAATAATCTAATGTCATTAAGATTCATTTGCTTTTGAGTTTCTTATATTCTCACGCTCTCTCTATCTGTTTGTCTCTATCTGTGTCTCTCACTTTAGGATTCCTCCCTTTTTATCTTTCCATCTAATTCAACAAGACATGGTAATCTAGTGAACACATCTCTAACTTCCTTTTGTATGCATATAGTTCATTCACTCAATTTTCATCCACCCAAAACCTAGTATGTATATGAATGCATTTTCAAAGAGAACTGTGACTAAACTAATTTGCAAATGGCAGAGCTTCTACCCGTGGTAGCACACGTCATCATGAGGAGGTCCTAATCTTCCTCCATAGCATGCTCTTTTGGGGGAGTAAGCCCTTGCTACATTCTAGCAAGGCATGCACATTAAGGATGTATCATATATAGTTGTAGGTTTTCTTAGATCTCTTTTGGTAAGCTAAACTAGATCTAGGTTGGAATGTACCTTGTAGCACTAATTTGAAATATTTGTAAAAAAAGTTTTTAAAGCTAGGGAAAATTTGGTTTCAGACTATATGTGACATCATGAATATATAATTTAACAACTTTTAGATAACATTTTCTGAATTGTAAGTTTTATTATTACATTTCTTTTGAAATTTTGAGGTTCTTCTCTCCATCTAGGTTCCACCCCAGATACCACCTAGATAATATTAGGCTAAGGATCTTCGAGCTCAATGATGTCATTGACACTATATATCAACTCCTAGTGTCCAATACTCAATATTAGTAAACCCAACCCAACAATGCGAGCACATAAATGTATTTTAACTTAAAAGTGAATGATTCTTAGTGATCATGGAATATCCATCATCTCTTTAAGCTTCATATTTTGTGAAGGAATAATCTCTACGATTGGAAATTGGTTTACTTAATCTAATGTCATTAAGATTCATTTGCTTTTGAGTTTCTTGTATTCTCACGCTTTCTCTGTGTGTTTGTCTCTATCTGTCTCTCTCACTTTAGGATTCCTCCCTTTGTATCTTTCCATCTAATTCAACAAGACATGATAATCTAGTAAATGCATCTCTAACTTCCGTGTGTATGCATATAGTCTATTCACTCAATTTTCATCCACCCAAAACGTAGTATGTATATGAATGTAGTTTCAAAGAGAGCTCTAACTAAACTAATTTGCAAATGGTAGAGGTTCTACCCATCGTAGCACATGTCATCATGAGGAGGTCCTAATCATCCTCCATAGCATGCTCTTTTGGGGGAGTAAGCCCTTGCTACATACTAGCAAGGCATGCACATTAAGAATGTCTCATACATAGTTTTAGGTTTTCTTATATCTGTTTTGGTAACCTAAATTAGATCTAGGTTGGAATGTACCTTGTACCCCTGTTTTAAAATATTTGTACAAACATTTTTTAAAGCTAGGGCAAATTTGGCTTCAAACTACATGTAAGATCATGAATATATAATTTAACAACTTTTAGATAACATTTTCTGAATTGTGAGTTTTATTATTACATTTCTTTTGAAATTTCGAGCTTCTTGTCTTCATCTAGGTTCCACCCCAGATAGCACCTAGAAAAGATTAGGCTAAGGATCTTAGAGCTCAATGATGGCATTGACACTATATATCAACTCCTAGTGTCCAATACTCAAGATTAGTAAACCCAACGCAACAATGCGAGTGCAAAAATGTATTTTAACTTAAACGTGAATACTTCTTAATGATCATGGAATATCCATCATCTCTTTAAGCTTCATCTTTTGTGAAGGAATAATCTCTACGATCCGAAATTGGTTTACTTATGTTCGTTCTTCCAAATAATGTAATGTCATTAAGATTCATTTCCTTTTGAGTTTCTTGTATTCTCACGCTTTCTCTGTGTGTTTGTCTCTATCTGTCTCTCTCACTTTAGGATTCCTCCCTTTGTATCTTTCCATCTAATTCAACAAGACATGATAATCTAGTGAATGCATCTCTAACTTCCGTGTGTATGCATATAGTCTATTCACTCAATTTTCATCCACCCAAAACCTAGTATGTATATGAATGCAGTTTCAAAGAGAGCTCTAACTAAACTAATTTGCAAATGGGAGAGGTTCCACCCATCGTAGCACATGTCATCATGAGGAGGTCCTAATCATCCTCCATAGCATGCGCTTTTGGGGGAGTAAGCCCTTGCTACATACTAGCAAGGCATGATGCACATTAAGGATGTCTCATACCTAGTTTTAGGTTTTCTTATATCTATTTTGGTAAGGTAAATTAGATCTCGGTTGGAATGTACCTTGTACACCTATTTTGAAATATTTGTACAAACATTTTTTTAAGCTAGGGAAAATTTGGCTTCAAACTACATGTAACATCATGAATATATAATTTAACGACTTTTAGATAACATTTTTTGAATTGTGAGTTTTGTTATTACATTTCTTTTGAAATTTTGGGCTTCTTCTCTTCATCTAGGTTCCACCGCGGATACCACCTAGAAAAGATTAGGCTAAGGATCTTAGAGCTCAATGATGTCATTCACACTATACATGAACTCCTAGTGTCCAATACTCAAGATTAGTAAACCCAACCCAACAACGCGAGCGCAAAAATGTATTCTATCTTAAACGTGAATGCTTCTTAGTGATCATGGAATCTCCATCATCTCTTTAAGCTTCATCTTTTGTGAAGGAATAATCTCTAAGATCCAAACTTGGTTTACTTATGTTCGTTATTCCAAATAATCTAATGTCATTAAGATTCATTTGCTTTTGAGTTTCTTATATTCTCACACTCTCTCTATCTGTTTGTCTCTATCTGTGTCTCTCACTTTAGGATTCCTCCCTTTTTATCTTTCCATCTAATTCAACAAGACATGGTAATCTAGTGAACACATCTCTAACTTCCTTTTGTATGCATATAGTTCATTCACTCAATTTTCATCCACCCAAAACCTAGTATGTATATGAATGCATTTTCAAAGAGAACTGTAACTAAACTAATTTGCAAATGGCAGAGCTTCTACCCATGGTAGCACATGTCATCATGAGGAGGTCCTAATCTTCCTCCATAGCATGCGCTTTTGGGGGAGTAAGCCCTTGCTACATACTAGCAAGGCATGCACATTAAGGATATCTCATACATAGTTGTAGGTTTTCTTAGATATCTTTTGGTAAGCTAAACTAGATCTAGGTTGGAATGTACCTTGTAGCACTAATTTGAAATATTTGTAAAAACAGTTTTTAAAACCAGGGAAAATTTGGCTTCAGACTATATGTGACATCATGAATATATAATTTCACAACTTTTAGATTACATTTTCTGAATTGTAAGTTTTATTATTACATTTCTTTTGATATTTTGAGGTTCTTCTCTCCATCTAGGTTCCACCCCAGATACCACCAAGAAAATATTAGGCTAACGATCTTAGAGCTCAATGATGTCATTGGCACTATATATCAACTCCTAGTGTCCAATACTCAATATTAGTAAACCCAACCCAACAATGCGAGCGCATAAATGTATTTTAACTTAAAAGTGAATGATTCTTAGTGATCATGGAATATCCCTCATCTCTTTAAGCTTCATATTTTGTGAAGGAATAGTCTCTACGATTGGAAATTGGTTTACTTATGTTTGTTCTTCCAAATAATCTAATGTCATTAAGATTCATTTGCTTTTGAGTTTCTTGTATTCTCACGCTTTCTCTGTGTGTTTGTCTCTATCTGTCTCTCTCACTTTAGGATTCCTCCCTTTGTATCTTTCCATCTAATTCAACAAGACATGATAATCTAGTGAATGCATCTCTAACTTCTGTGTGTATGCATATAGTCTATTCACTCAATTTTCATCCACCCAAAACGTAGTATGTATATGAATGCAGTTTCAAAGAGAGCTCTAAGTAAACTAATTTGCAAATGGCAGAGGTTCTACCCATCGTAGCACATGTCATCATGAGGAGGTTCTCATCATCCTCCATAGCATGCTCTTTTGGGGGAGTAAGCCCTTGCTACGTACTAGCAAGGCATGCACATTAAGAATGTCTCATACATAGTTTTAGGTTTTCTTATATCTATTTTGGTAACCTAAATTAGATCTAGGTTGGAATGTACCTTGTACCCCGGTTTTGAAATATTTGTACAAACATTTTTTAAAGCTAGGGCAAATTTGGCTTCAAACTACATGTAAGATCATGAATATATAATTTAACAACTTTTAGATAACATTTTCTGAATTGTGATTATTATTATTACATTTCTTTTGAAATTTTGGGCTTCTTGTCTTCATCTAGGTTCCACCCCAGATAGCACCTAGAAAAGATTAGGCTAAGGATCTTAGAGCTCAATGATGGCATTGACACTATATATCAACTCCTAGTGTCCAATACTCAAGATTAGTAAACCCAACGCAACAATGCGAGTGCAAAAATGTATTTTAACTTAAACGTGAATACTTCTTAATGATCATGGAATATCCATCATCTCTTTAAGCTTCATCTTTTGTGAAGGAATAATCTCTACGATCCGAAATTGGTTTACTTATGTTCGTTCTTCCAAATAATGTAATGTCATTAAGATTCATTTCCTTTTGAGTTTCTTGTATTCTCACGCTTTCTCTGTGTGTTTGTCTCTATCTGTCTCTCTCACTTTAGGATTCCTCCCTTTGTATCTTTCCATCTAATTCAACAAGACATGATAATCTAGTGAATGCATCTCTAACTTCCGTGTGTATGCATATAGTCTATTCACTCAATTTTCATCCACCCAAAACCTAGTATGTATATGAATGCAGTTTCAAAGAGAGCTCTAACTAAACTAATTTGCAAATGGGAGAGGTTCCACCCATCGTAGCACATGTCATCATGAGGAGGTCCTAATCATCCTCCATAGCATGCGCTTTTGGGGGAGTAAGCCCTTGCTACATACTAGCAAGGCATGATGCACATTAAGGATGTCTCATACCTAGTTTTAGGTTTTCTTATATCTATTTTGGTAAGGTAAATTAGATCTCGGTTGGAATGTACCTTGTACACCTATTTTGAAATATTTGTACAAACATTTTTTTAAGCTAGGGAAAATTTGGCTTCAAACTACATGTAACATCATGAATATATAATTTAACGACTTTTAGATAACATTTTTTGAATTGTGAGTTTTGTTATTACATTTCTTTTGAAATTTTGGGCTTCTTCTCTTCATCTAGGTTCCACCGCGGATACCACCTAGAAAAGATTAGGCTAAGGATCTTAGAGCTCAATGATGTCATTCACACTATACATGAACTCCTAGTGTCCAATACTCAAGATTAGTAAACCCAACCCAACAACGCGAGCGCAAAAATGTATTCTATCTTAAACGTGAATGCTTCTTAGTGATCATGGAATCTCCATCATCTCTTTAAGCTTCATCTTTTGTGAAGGAATAATCTCTAAGATCCAAACTTGGTTTACTTATGTTCGTTATTCCAAATAATCTAATGTCATTAAGATTCATTTGCTTTTGAGTTTCTTATATTCTCACGCTCTCTCTATCTGTTTGTCTCTATCTGTGTCTCTCACTTTAGGATTCCTCCCTTTTTATCTTTCCATCTAATTCAACAAGACATGGTAATCTAGTGAACACATCTCTAACTTCCTTTTGTATGCATATAGTTCATTCACTCAATTTTCATCCACCCAAAACCTAGTATGTATATGAATGCATTTTCAAAGAGAACTGTGACTAAACTAATTTGCAAATGGCAGAGCTTCTACCCGTGGTAGCACACGTCATCATGAGGAGGTCCTAATCTTCCTCCATAGCATGCTCTTTTGGGGGAGTAAGCCCTTGCTACATTCTAGCAAGGCATGCACATTAAGGATGTATCATATATAGTTGTAGGTTTTCTTAGATCTCTTTTGGTAAGCTAAACTAGATCTAGGTTGGAATGTACCTTGTAGCACTAATTTGAAATATTTGTAAAAAAAGTTTTTAAAGCTAGGGAAAATTTGGTTTCAGACTATATGTGACATCATGAATATATAATTTAACAACTTTTAGATAACATTTTCTGAATTGTAAGTTTTATTATTACATTTCTTTTGAAATTTTGAGGTTCTTCTCTCCATCTAGGTTCCACCCCAGATACCACCTAGATAATATTAGGCTAAGGATCTTCGAGCTCAATGATGTCATTGACACTATATATCAACTCCTAGTGTCCAATACTCAATATTAGTAAACCCAACCCAACAATGCGAGCACATAAATGTATTTTAACTTAAAAGTGAATGATTCTTAGTGATCATGGAATATCCATCATCTCTTTAAGCTTCATATTTTGTGAAGGAATAATCTCTACGATTGGAAATTGGTTTACTTAATCTAATGTCATTAAGATTCATTTGCTTTTGAGTTTCTTGTATTCTCACGCTTTCTCTGTGTGTTTGTCTCTATCTGTCTCTCTCACTTTAGGATTCCTCCCTTTGTATCTTTCCATCTAATTCAACAAGACATGATAATCTAGTAAATGCATCTCTAACTTCCGTGTGTATGCATATAGTCTATTCACTCAATTTTCATCCACCCAAAACGTAGTATGTATATGAATGTAGTTTCAAAGAGAGCTCTAACTAAACTAATTTGCAAATGGTAGAGGTTCTACCCATCGTAGCACATGTCATCATGAGGAGGTCCTAATCATCCTCCATAGCATGCTCTTTTGGGGGAGTAAGCCCTTGCTACATACTAGCAAGGCATGCACATTAAGAATGTCTCATACATAGTTTTAGGTTTTCTTATATCTGTTTTGGTAACCTAAATTAGATCTAGGTTGGAATGTACCTTGTACCCCTGTTTTAAAATATTTGTACAAACATTTTTTAAAGCTAGGGCAAATTTGGCTTCAAACTACATGTAAGATCATGAATATATAATTTAACAACTTTTAGATAACATTTTCTGAATTGTGAGTTTTATTATTACATTTCTTTTGAAATTTCGAGCTTCTTGTCTTCATCTAGGTTCCACCCCAGATAGCACCTAGAAAAGATTAGGCTAAGGATCTTAGAGCTCAATGATGGCATTGACACTATATATCAACTCCTAGTGTCCAATACTCAAGATTAGTAAACCCAACGCAACAATGCGAGTGCAAAAATGTATTTTAACTTAAACGTGAATACTTCTTAATGATCATGGAATATCCATCATCTCTTTAAGCTTCATCTTTTGTGAAGGAATAATCTCTACGATCCGAAATTGGTTTACTTATGTTCGTTCTTCCAAATAATGTAATGTCATTAAGATTCATTTCCTTTTGAGTTTCTTGTATTCTCACGCTTTCTCTGTGTGTTTGTCTCTATCTGTCTCTCTCACTTTAGGATTCCTCCCTTTGTATCTTTCCATCTAATTCAACAAGACATGATAATCTAGTGAATGCATCTCTAACTTCCGTGTGTATGCATATAGTCTATTCACTCAATTTTCATCCACCCAAAACCTAGTATGTATATGAATGCAGTTTCAAAGAGAGCTCTAACTAAACTAATTTGCAAATGGGAGAGGTTCCACCCATCGTAGCACATGTCATCATGAGGAGGTCCTAATCATCCTCCATAGCATGCGCTTTTGGGGGAGTAAGCCCTTGCTACATACTAGCAAGGCATGATGCACATTAAGGATGTCTCATACCTAGTTTTAGGTTTTCTTATATCTATTTTGGTAAGGTAAATTAGATCTCGGTTGGAATGTACCTTGTACACCTATTTTGAAATATTTGTACAAACATTTTTTTAAGCTAGGGAAAATTTGGCTTCAAACTACATGTAACATCATGAATATATAATTTAACGACTTTTAGATAACATTTTTTGAATTGTGAGTTTTGTTATTACATTTCTTTTGAAATTTTGGGCTTCTTCTCTTCATCTAGGTTCCACCGCGGATACCACCTAGAAAAGATTAGGCTAAGGATCTTAGAGCTCAATGATGTCATTCACACTATACATGAACTCCTAGTGTCCAATACTCAAGATTAGTAAACCCAACCCAACAACGCGAGCGCAAAAATGTATTCTATCTTAAACGTGAATGCTTCTTAGTGATCATGGAATCTCCATCATCTCTTTAAGCTTCATCTTTTGTGAAGGAATAATCTCTAAGATCCAAACTTGGTTTACTTATGTTCGTTATTCCAAATAATCTAATGTCATTAAGATTCATTTGCTTTTGAGTTTCTTATATTCTCACACTCTCTCTATCTGTTTGTCTCTATCTGTGTCTCTCACTTTAGGATTCCTCCCTTTTTATCTTTCCATCTAATTCAACAAGACATGGTAATCTAGTGAACACATCTCTAACTTCCTTTTGTATGCATATAGTTCATTCACTCAATTTTCATCCACCCAAAACCTAGTATGTATATGAATGCATTTTCAAAGAGAACTGTAACTAAACTAATTTGCAAATGGCAGAGCTTCTACCCATGGTAGCACATGTCATCATGAGGAGGTCCTAATCTTCCTCCATAGCATGCGCTTTTGGGGGAGTAAGCCCTTGCTACATACTAGCAAGGCATGCACATTAAGGATATCTCATACATAGTTGTAGGTTTTCTTAGATATCTTTTGGTAAGCTAAACTAGATCTAGGTTGGAATGTACCTTGTAGCACTAATTTGAAATATTTGTAAAAACAGTTTTTAAAACCAGGGAAAATTTGGCTTCAGACTATATGTGACATCATGAATATATAATTTCACAACTTTTAGATTACATTTTCTGAATTGTAAGTTTTATTATTACATTTCTTTTGATATTTTGAGGTTCTTCTCTCCATCTAGGTTCCACCCCAGATACCACCAAGAAAATATTAGGCTAACGATCTTAGAGCTCAATGATGTCATTGGCACTATATATCAACTCCTAGTGTCCAATACTCAATATTAGTAAACCCAACCCAACAATGCGAGCGCATAAATGTATTTTAACTTAAAAGTGAATGATTCTTAGTGATCATGGAATATCCCTCATCTCTTTAAGCTTCATATTTTGTGAAGGAATAGTCTCTACGATTGGAAATTGGTTTACTTATGTTTGTTCTTCCAAATAATCTAATGTCATTAAGATTCATTTGCTTTTGAGTTTCTTGTATTCTCACGCTTTCTCTGTGTGTTTGTCTCTATCTGTCTCTCTCACTTTAGGATTCCTCCCTTTGTATCTTTCCATCTAATTCAACAAGACATGATAATCTAGTGAATGCATCTCTAACTTCTGTGTGTATGCATATAGTCTATTCACTCAATTTTCATCCACCCAAAACGTAGTATGTATATGAATGCAGTTTCAAAGAGAGCTCTAAGTAAACTAATTTGCAAATGGCAGAGGTTCTACCCATCGTAGCACATGTCATCATGAGGAGGTTCTCATCATCCTCCATAGCATGCTCTTTTGGGGGAGTAAGCCCTTGCTACGTACTAGCAAGGCATGCACATTAAGAATGTCTCATACATAGTTTTAGGTTTTCTTATATCTATTTTGGTAACCTAAATTAGATCTAGGTTGGAATGTACCTTGTACCCCGGTTTTGAAATATTTGTACAAACATTTTTTAAAGCTAGGGCAAATTTGGCTTCAAACTACATGTAAGATCATGAATATATAATTTAACAACTTTTAGATAACATTTTCTGAATTGTGATTATTATTATTACATTTCTTTTGAAATTTTGGGCTTCTTGTCTTCATCTAGGTTCCACCCCAGATAGCACCTAGAAAAGATTAGGCTAAGGATCTTAGAGCTCAATGATGGCATTGACACTATATATCAACTCCTAGTGTCCAATACTCAAGATTAGTAAACCCAACGCAACAATGCGAGTGCAAAAATGTATTTTAACTTAAACGTGAATACTTCTTAATGATCATGGAATATCCATCATCTCTTTAAGCTTCATCTTTTGTGAAGGAATAATCTCTACGATCCGAAATTGGTTTACTTATGTTCGTTCTTCCAAATAATGTAATGTCATTAAGATTCATTTCCTTTTGAGTTTCTTGTATTCTCACGCTTTCTCTGTGTGTTTGTCTCTATCTGTCTCTCTCACTTTAGGATTCCTCCCTTTGTATCTTTCCATCTAATTCAACAAGACATGATAATCTAGTGAATGCATCTCTAACTTCCGTGTGTATGCATATAGTCTATTCACTCAATTTTCATCCACCCAAAACCTAGTATGTATATGAATGCAGTTTCAAAGAGAGCTCTAACTAAACTAATTTGCAAATGGGAGAGGTTCCACCCATCGTAGCACATGTCATCATGAGGAGGTCCTAATCATCCTCCATAGCATGCGCTTTTGGGGGAGTAAGCCCTTGCTACATACTAGCAAGGCATGATGCACATTAAGGATGTCTCATACCTAGTTTTAGGTTTTCTTATATCTATTTTGGTAAGGTAAATTAGATCTCGGTTGGAATGTACCTTGTACACCTATTTTGAAATATTTGTACAAACATTTTTTTAAGCTAGGGAAAATTTGGCTTCAAACTACATGTAACATCATGAATATATAATTTAACGACTTTTAGATAACATTTTTTGAATTGTGAGTTTTGTTATTACATTTCTTTTGAAATTTTGGGCTTCTTCTCTTCATCTAGGTTCCACCGCGGATACCACCTAGAAAAGATTAGGCTAAGGATCTTAGAGCTCAATGATGTCATTCACACTATACATGAACTCCTAGTGTCCAATACTCAAGATTAGTAAACCCAACCCAACAACGCGAGCGCAAAAATGTATTCTATCTTAAACGTGAATGCTTCTTAGTGATCATGGAATCTCCATCATCTCTTTAAGCTTCATCTTTTGTGAAGGAATAATCTCTAAGATCCAAACTTGGTTTACTTATGTTCGTTATTCCAAATAATCTAATGTCATTAAGATTCATTTGCTTTTGAGTTTCTTATATTCTCACGCTCTCTCTATCTGTTTGTCTCTATCTGTGTCTCTCACTTTAGGATTCCTCCCTTTTTATCTTTCCATCTAATTCAACAAGACATGGTAATCTAGTGAACACATCTCTAACTTCCTTTTGTATGCATATAGTTCATTCACTCAATTTTCATCCACCCAAAACCTAGTATGTATATGAATGCATTTTCAAAGAGAACTGTGACTAAACTAATTTGCAAATGGCAGAGCTTCTACCCGTGGTAGCACACGTCATCATGAGGAGGTCCTAATCTTCCTCCATAGCATGCTCTTTTGGGGGAGTAAGCCCTTGCTACATTCTAGCAAGGCATGCACATTAAGGATGTATCATATATAGTTGTAGGTTTTCTTAGATCTCTTTTGGTAAGCTAAACTAGATCTAGGTTGGAATGTACCTTGTAGCACTAATTTGAAATATTTGTAAAAAAAGTTTTTAAAGCTAGGGAAAATTTGGTTTCAGACTATATGTGACATCATGAATATATAATTTAACAACTTTTAGATAACATTTTCTGAATTGTAAGTTTTATTATTACATTTCTTTTGAAATTTTGAGGTTCTTCTCTCCATCTAGGTTCCACCCCAGATACCACCTAGATAATATTAGGCTAAGGATCTTCGAGCTCAATGATGTCATTGACACTATATATCAACTCCTAGTGTCCAATACTCAATATTAGTAAACCCAACCCAACAATGCGAGCACATAAATGTATTTTAACTTAAAAGTGAATGATTCTTAGTGATCATGGAATATCCATCATCTCTTTAAGCTTCATATTTTGTGAAGGAATAATCTCTACGATTGGAAATTGGTTTACTTAATCTAATGTCATTAAGATTCATTTGCTTTTGAGTTTCTTGTATTCTCACGCTTTCTCTGTGTGTTTGTCTCTATCTGTCTCTCTCACTTTAGGATTCCTCCCTTTGTATCTTTCCATCTAATTCAACAAGACATGATAATCTAGTAAATGCATCTCTAACTTCCGTGTGTATGCATATAGTCTATTCACTCAATTTTCATCCACCCAAAACGTAGTATGTATATGAATGTAGTTTCAAAGAGAGCTCTAACTAAACTAATTTGCAAATGGTAGAGGTTCTACCCATCGTAGCACATGTCATCATGAGGAGGTCCTAATCATCCTCCATAGCATGCTCTTTTGGGGGAGTAAGCCCTTGCTACATACTAGCAAGGCATGCACATTAAGAATGTCTCATACATAGTTTTAGGTTTTCTTATATCTGTTTTGGTAACCTAAATTAGATCTAGGTTGGAATGTACCTTGTACCCCTGTTTTAAAATATTTGTACAAACATTTTTTAAAGCTAGGGCAAATTTGGCTTCAAACTACATGTAAGATCATGAATATATAATTTAACAACTTTTAGATAACATTTTCTGAATTGTGAGTTTTATTATTACATTTCTTTTGAAATTTCGAGCTTCTTGTCTTCATCTAGGTTCCACCCCAGATAGCACCTAGAAAAGATTAGGCTAAGGATCTTAGAGCTCAATGATGGCATTGACACTATATATCAACTCCTAGTGTCCAATACTCAAGATTAGTAAACCCAACGCAACAATGCGAGTGCAAAAATGTATTTTAACTTAAACGTGAATACTTCTTAATGATCATGGAATATCCATCATCTCTTTAAGCTTCATCTTTTGTGAAGGAATAATCTCTACGATCCGAAATTGGTTTACTTATGTTCGTTCTTCCAAATAATGTAATGTCATTAAGATTCATTTCCTTTTGAGTTTCTTGTATTCTCACGCTTTCTCTGTGTGTTTGTCTCTATCTGTCTCTCTCACTTTAGGATTCCTCCCTTTGTATCTTTCCATCTAATTCAACAAGACATGATAATCTAGTGAATGCATCTCTAACTTCCGTGTGTATGCATATAGTCTATTCACTCAATTTTCATCCACCCAAAACCTAGTATGTATATGAATGCAGTTTCAAAGAGAGCTCTAACTAAACTAATTTGCAAATGGGAGAGGTTCCACCCATCGTAGCACATGTCATCATGAGGAGGTCCTAATCATCCTCCATAGCATGCGCTTTTGGGGGAGTAAGCCCTTGCTACATACTAGCAAGGCATGATGCACATTAAGGATGTCTCATACCTAGTTTTAGGTTTTCTTATATCTATTTTGGTAAGGTAAATTAGATCTCGGTTGGAATGTACCTTGTACACCTATTTTGAAATATTTGTACAAACATTTTTTTAAGCTAGGGAAAATTTGGCTTCAAACTACATGTAACATCATGAATATATAATTTAACGACTTTTAGATAACATTTTTTGAATTGTGAGTTTTGTTATTACATTTCTTTTGAAATTTTGGGCTTCTTCTCTTCATCTAGGTTCCACCGCGGATACCACCTAGAAAAGATTAGGCTAAGGATCTTAGAGCTCAATGATGTCATTCACACTATACATGAACTCCTAGTGTCCAATACTCAAGATTAGTAAACCCAACCCAACAACGCGAGCGCAAAAATGTATTCTATCTTAAACGTGAATGCTTCTTAGTGATCATGGAATCTCCATCATCTCTTTAAGCTTCATCTTTTGTGAAGGAATAATCTCTAAGATCCAAACTTGGTTTACTTATGTTCGTTATTCCAAATAATCTAATGTCATTAAGATTCATTTGCTTTTGAGTTTCTTATATTCTCACACTCTCTCTATCTGTTTGTCTCTATCTGTGTCTCTCACTTTAGGATTCCTCCCTTTTTATCTTTCCATCTAATTCAACAAGACATGGTAATCTAGTGAACACATCTCTAACTTCCTTTTGTATGCATATAGTTCATTCACTCAATTTTCATCCACCCAAAACCTAGTATGTATATGAATGCATTTTCAAAGAGAACTGTAACTAAACTAATTTGCAAATGGCAGAGCTTCTACCCATGGTAGCACATGTCATCATGAGGAGGTCCTAATCTTCCTCCATAGCATGCGCTTTTGGGGGAGTAAGCCCTTGCTACATACTAGCAAGGCATGCACATTAAGGATATCTCATACATAGTTGTAGGTTTTCTTAGATATCTTTTGGTAAGCTAAACTAGATCTAGGTTGGAATGTACCTTGTAGCACTAATTTGAAATATTTGTAAAAACAGTTTTTAAAACCAGGGAAAATTTGGCTTCAGACTATATGTGACATCATGAATATATAATTTCACAACTTTTAGATTACATTTTCTGAATTGTAAGTTTTATTATTACATTTCTTTTGATATTTTGAGGTTCTTCTCTCCATCTAGGTTCCACCCCAGATACCACCAAGAAAATATTAGGCTAACGATCTTAGAGCTCAATGATGTCATTGGCACTATATATCAACTCCTAGTGTCCAATACTCAATATTAGTAAACCCAACCCAACAATGCGAGCGCATAAATGTATTTTAACTTAAAAGTGAATGATTCTTAGTGATCATGGAATATCCCTCATCTCTTTAAGCTTCATATTTTGTGAAGGAATAGTCTCTACGATTGGAAATTGGTTTACTTATGTTTGTTCTTCCAAATAATCTAATGTCATTAAGATTCATTTGCTTTTGAGTTTCTTGTATTCTCACGCTTTCTCTGTGTGTTTGTCTCTATCTGTCTCTCTCACTTTAGGATTCCTCCCTTTGTATCTTTCCATCTAATTCAACAAGACATGATAATCTAGTGAATGCATCTCTAACTTCTGTGTGTATGCATATAGTCTATTCACTCAATTTTCATCCACCCAAAACGTAGTATGTATATGAATGCAGTTTCAAAGAGAGCTCTAAGTAAACTAATTTGCAAATGGCAGAGGTTCTACCCATCGTAGCACATGTCATCATGAGGAGGTTCTCATCATCCTCCATAGCATGCTCTTTTGGGGGAGTAAGCCCTTGCTACGTACTAGCAAGGCATGCACATTAAGAATGTCTCATACATAGTTTTAGGTTTTCTTATATCTATTTTGGTAACCTAAATTAGATCTAGGTTGGAATGTACCTTGTACCCCGGTTTTGAAATATTTGTACAAACATTTTTTAAAGCTAGGGCAAATTTGGCTTCAAACTACATGTAAGATCATGAATATATAATTTAACAACTTTTAGATAACATTTTCTGAATTGTGATTATTATTATTACATTTCTTTTGAAATTTTGGGCTTCTTGTCTTCATCTAGGTTCCACCCCAGATAGCACCTAGAAAAGATTAGGCTAAGGATCTTAGAGCTCAATGATGGCATTGACACTATATATCAACTCCTAGTGTCCAATACTCAAGATTAGTAAACCCAACGCAACAATGCGAGTGCAAAAATGTATTTTAACTTAAACGTGAATACTTCTTAATGATCATGGAATATCCATCATCTCTTTAAGCTTCATCTTTTGTGAAGGAATAATCTCTACGATCCGAAATTGGTTTACTTATGTTCGTTCTTCCAAATAATGTAATGTCATTAAGATTCATTTCCTTTTGAGTTTCTTGTATTCTCACGCTTTCTCTGTGTGTTTGTCTCTATCTGTCTCTCTCACTTTAGGATTCCTCCCTTTGTATCTTTCCATCTAATTCAACAAGACATGATAATCTAGTGAATGCATCTCTAACTTCCGTGTGTATGCATATAGTCTATTCACTCAATTTTCATCCACCCAAAACCTAGTATGTATATGAATGCAGTTTCAAAGAGAGCTCTAACTAAACTAATTTGCAAATGGGAGAGGTTCCACCCATCGTAGCACATGTCATCATGAGGAGGTCCTAATCATCCTCCATAGCATGCGCTTTTGGGGGAGTAAGCCCTTGCTACATACTAGCAAGGCATGATGCACATTAAGGATGTCTCATACCTAGTTTTAGGTTTTCTTATATCTATTTTGGTAAGGTAAATTAGATCTCGGTTGGAATGTACCTTGTACACCTATTTTGAAATATTTGTACAAACATTTTTTTAAGCTAGGGAAAATTTGGCTTCAAACTACATGTAACATCATGAATATATAATTTAACGACTTTTAGATAACATTTTTTGAATTGTGAGTTTTGTTATTACATTTCTTTTGAAATTTTGGGCTTCTTCTCTTCATCTAGGTTCCACCGCGGATACCACCTAGAAAAGATTAGGCTAAGGATCTTAGAGCTCAATGATGTCATTCACACTATACATGAACTCCTAGTGTCCAATACTCAAGATTAGTAAACCCAACCCAACAACGCGAGCGCAAAAATGTATTCTATCTTAAACGTGAATGCTTCTTAGTGATCATGGAATCTCCATCATCTCTTTAAGCTTCATCTTTTGTGAAGGAATAATCTCTAAGATCCAAACTTGGTTTACTTATGTTCGTTATTCCAAATAATCTAATGTCATTAAGATTCATTTGCTTTTGAGTTTCTTATATTCTCACGCTCTCTCTATCTGTTTGTCTCTATCTGTGTCTCTCACTTTAGGATTCCTCCCTTTTTATCTTTCCATCTAATTCAACAAGACATGGTAATCTAGTGAACACATCTCTAACTTCCTTTTGTATGCATATAGTTCATTCACTCAATTTTCATCCACCCAAAACCTAGTATGTATATGAATGCATTTTCAAAGAGAACTGTGACTAAACTAATTTGCAAATGGCAGAGCTTCTACCCGTGGTAGCACACGTCATCATGAGGAGGTCCTAATCTTCCTCCATAGCATGCTCTTTTGGGGGAGTAAGCCCTTGCTACATTCTAGCAAGGCATGCACATTAAGGATGTATCATATATAGTTGTAGGTTTTCTTAGATCTCTTTTGGTAAGCTAAACTAGATCTAGGTTGGAATGTACCTTGTAGCACTAATTTGAAATATTTGTAAAAAAAGTTTTTAAAGCTAGGGAAAATTTGGTTTCAGACTATATGTGACATCATGAATATATAATTTAACAACTTTTAGATAACATTTTCTGAATTGTAAGTTTTATTATTACATTTCTTTTGAAATTTTGAGGTTCTTCTCTCCATCTAGGTTCCACCCCAGATACCACCTAGATAATATTAGGCTAAGGATCTTCGAGCTCAATGATGTCATTGACACTATATATCAACTCCTAGTGTCCAATACTCAATATTAGTAAACCCAACCCAACAATGCGAGCACATAAATGTATTTTAACTTAAAAGTGAATGATTCTTAGTGATCATGGAATATCCATCATCTCTTTAAGCTTCATATTTTGTGAAGGAATAATCTCTACGATTGGAAATTGGTTTACTTAATCTAATGTCATTAAGATTCATTTGCTTTTGAGTTTCTTGTATTCTCACGCTTTCTCTGTGTGTTTGTCTCTATCTGTCTCTCTCACTTTAGGATTCCTCCCTTTGTATCTTTCCATCTAATTCAACAAGACATGATAATCTAGTAAATGCATCTCTAACTTCCGTGTGTATGCATATAGTCTATTCACTCAATTTTCATCCACCCAAAACGTAGTATGTATATGAATGTAGTTTCAAAGAGAGCTCTAACTAAACTAATTTGCAAATGGTAGAGGTTCTACCCATCGTAGCACATGTCATCATGAGGAGGTCCTAATCATCCTCCATAGCATGCTCTTTTGGGGGAGTAAGCCCTTGCTACATACTAGCAAGGCATGCACATTAAGAATGTCTCATACATAGTTTTAGGTTTTCTTATATCTGTTTTGGTAACCTAAATTAGATCTAGGTTGGAATGTACCTTGTACCCCTGTTTTAAAATATTTGTACAAACATTTTTTAAAGCTAGGGCAAATTTGGCTTCAAACTACATGTAAGATCATGAATATATAATTTAACAACTTTTAGATAACATTTTCTGAATTGTGAGTTTTATTATTACATTTCTTTTGAAATTTCGAGCTTCTTGTCTTCATCTAGGTTCCACCCCAGATAGCACCTAGAAAAGATTAGGCTAAGGATCTTAGAGCTCAATGATGGCATTGACACTATATATCAACTCCTAGTGTCCAATACTCAAGATTAGTAAACCCAACGCAACAATGCGAGTGCAAAAATGTATTTTAACTTAAACGTGAATACTTCTTAATGATCATGGAATATCCATCATCTCTTTAAGCTTCATCTTTTGTGAAGGAATAATCTCTACGATCCGAAATTGGTTTACTTATGTTCGTTCTTCCAAATAATGTAATGTCATTAAGATTCATTTCCTTTTGAGTTTCTTGTATTCTCACGCTTTCTCTGTGTGTTTGTCTCTATCTGTCTCTCTCACTTTAGGATTCCTCCCTTTGTATCTTTCCATCTAATTCAACAAGACATGATAATCTAGTGAATGCATCTCTAACTTCCGTGTGTATGCATATAGTCTATTCACTCAATTTTCATCCACCCAAAACCTAGTATGTATATGAATGCAGTTTCAAAGAGAGCTCTAACTAAACTAATTTGCAAATGGCAGAGGTTCCACCCATCGTAGCACATGTCATCATGAGGAGGTTCTCATCATCCTCCATAGCATGCTCTTTTGGGGGAGTAAGCCCTTGCTACGTACTAGCAAGGCATGCACATTAAGAATGTCTCATACATAGTTTTAGGTTTTCTTATATCTATTTTGGTAACCTAAATTAGATCTAGGTTGGAATGTACCTTGTACCCCGGTTTTGAAATATTTGTACAAACATTTTTTTAAGCTAGGGAAAATTTGGCTTCAAACTACATGTAACATCATGAATATATAATTTAACGACTTTTAGATAACATTTTTTGAATTGTGAGTTTTGTTATTACATTTCTTTTGAAATTTTGGGCTTCTTCTCTTCATCTAGGTTCCACCGCGGATACCACCTAGAAAAGATTAGGCTAAGGATCTTAGAGCTCAATGATGTCATTCACACTATACATGAACTCCTAGTGTCCAATACTCAAGATTAGTAAACCCAACCCAACAACGCGAGCGCAAAAATGTATTCTATCTTAAACGTGAATGCTTCTTAGTGATCATGGAATCTCCATCATCTCTTTAAGCTTCATCTTTTGTGAAGGAATAATCTCTAAGATCCAAACTTGGTTTACTTATGTTCGTTATTCCAAATAATCTAATGTCATTAAGATTCATTTGCTTTTGAGTTTCTTATATTCTCACACTCTCTCTATCTGTTTGTCTCTATCTGTGTCTCTCACTTTAGGATTCCTCCCTTTTTATCTTTCCATCTAATTCAACAAGACATGGTAATCTAGTGAACACATCTCTAACTTCCTTTTGTATGCATATAGTTCATTCACTCAATTTTCATCCACCCAAAACCTAGTATGTATATGAATGCATTTTCAAAGAGAACTGTAACTAAACTAATTTGCAAATGGCAGAGCTTCTACCCATGGTAGCACATGTCATCATGAGGAGGTCCTAATCTTCCTCCATAGCATGCGCTTTTGGGGGAGTAAGCCCTTGCTACATACTAGCAAGGCATGCACATTAAGGATATCTCATACATAGTTGTAGGTTTTCTGATGCCAGGAGGCATATTCCACGGTGGATTCCGTGCCACGGTGGATTCCGTGAGGTTTTACGGTGGATTCCGTAAACTTAGATGACCGGGGCTCATACGCAAAGAGGATTCTTTGTGCGAGAAGTTGATGGGGACGCCTGTCCTTTTCGGGCGTTTCATTAATTTAGTGTGTACATGGGTGATTCCATAGCGGGTGATTCCGCAAAATGCATATTAAATTAATAAACGTTTATGAGTTTAGAGTGCGCACTCGTAATAAATTAAGGTTAGGATTTATTTCTAACCAGTTGATTTATTTATGTAGCTGAAGACTGCTAGGTATTCACTTTTGTCGGTTTAAATGTGTTATTTTACTAACGATTGTGAATGCTTCAGTTGATGTGTAGAGATAGCAGCAGTGGCGGAGGAAAGCATTGGAGTCTAGCGGATTTCCGACCTTTGGACTATATTTTGATAGGCGCCACGCCTATATTTTGTTATGTCTATAGAGACATCGATTATTTATTATTATTTTGTATGCGCTTATGCGCCTGGATATGTTATTTTTATTTGGACATTGAGATTGGGCGTGCCAGACTCTTTGGGCACCGTCCATTAGCTTTATTTTCCTATTTTTGGTAGAAAGCAAACTCAAAAGCTAAAAGCTTGTCATATTTTTTGTAATTGGGCTATTTTTGAGCATAAAGATTGGAAATATACATTAAATACATGCTTTGTGAAGCGCTCACACAAGGCATGGGGGAGATTCAACCCAATTTGTCTCTTGTCTCATGTCGTGCTTGTTTTTACATTGGTCTTTGTGCTAAAAAGTAGAGTGCTTTGTTCTTGGGGACCTTTGGGAATTCACTACGTGAGCTACCTGCGTCCGATCTGCGCACCAGTGGTATCAGAGCGGAGCAGAGATCAAGGGCTTCCAATCGCTACCAATCTCGGGCGAAGGCGGAGCTCCAGGAACAAACGGCCTCTACAGTCAATCTCGTCGCGAACCGTCGATACAGGCAGACTTCTGGCGATCAAGAACCCCTATTTCTACTGTCAGATCGCGAAGGACCACTCTCTGTCGGCGGAGGACCACTCCCTCAACTCCATGAACAAGTTGTGATCAACCAGTGAGAAATTTCTTATCTATTTCATTAAAAAGCTTAGTTTTAAGCTTAAGAAGCTTATTAGCTTCATAATCTTCAAATCGTGATCAACAAGAGAAGCTCCGAAAAATCCGCGCGGAATCAAAACGGCCCCCCCCCCCCACGATTGAAAAAAAACGACGGACTTACTGATCTTCTTAAGCTTATTAGCTTAAGCTTATTTATTAAGCTTAAGTCATTAAGCTACTCTCAAGTCAGACAAGGCAGAGAAGTCACCAAACTCCGGGTCCTGCGCATCAGAAGTCAAGTTTCGCAAGTCGACACTAATCAAGTACTGCAAGTCCTGCAAATCAGCTAAGTTCAGCAAGTCAACAACCCTGCAAGTCTGTTAAGTCTGCAACTCTGCAAGTCAGACTAAATCAGAACTGACTATTGCTTAAAACTCCTAGAAGACTTGTTCGTTTGCAAAAACTCAGAACTGGAAAGTTGTTCGCAGCAAGCTGTTCTACCTATCTACAAGTTCGTTGAAGTACTTTCAGCAAACGGAGACAGAAATATTTCAGAATTTCTGAAAATTGAAGAAGAAAATACCCAAAAATACATAGCCTTGTAACCCCAAATTTGAGCTACGCTCATCCCGCTAACTGATTTTGAGTGAGAAAGGTTTGTTGAGTTTTACAGGATGACTTCCCCACATATGGATGATCCTATGGCTGAAGACGACCTACCCGAACCTACCATGGAACAAAAGCTGGATCTTATCATGTTGCAATTGGACGAAGAGCGAAGAGCTAGGCAAGCCTTGCAAGCGCAATTGACAAAGCTACAAGGAGCGTCCACTGATAAAGAAGAACCTCAAGCTGAAGATCTGATTCGCCGTACCATCAACGCCACTCTTGAAGCACAAACCATTCGCAAGGAATCCAAGATAAGTAAACGAAGTTTCAAGTTTCGCACTTTCAATGGCATAAGAGAAGGAAAGACTGTTTTATCATTCATTAGTCAGTTTAATGACTATTTCCATGAGGAAACTTATCCTGAGAAAGATAAAATCAAGTGTGTTACTAATCATCTGATAGATAGAGCATCACTTTGGTGGACTGTCGTCCGCAAGAGCATAGAATGTCCTGCTACATGGGAAGATTTCAAGAAGAAGTTCATGCAAAATTTCCTTCCACCGCAATTTCATGAGAAGGCAATCAAGCAATGGGATTTACTTCAACAACGCGACCGTGAGCCTATTCCACAGTATACAGAGCGTTTTTGGAATGCACTCCTACAGCTACGCATGCTTGAAGACGTACCAGAGACGACCCATAAGCGGAAGTACATGTCTGGACTTCTTGGACATTACTACGCTGAGGTGAATATGTTCAAGCCTGCTACTCTTGAAGATGCCATCTCCTTAGCTCACGACACTGAAGATAAGTTACGCGGAAGAGATCGACGACCACAACCATTCCAAGCAAACGGTAATTATGGATCTAAACAATTCAATTCCAATTTCAGAAGGTTTAATCCAGGTCGTTTTTCATCACCATCTTTCCGCAAGAATTGGCCTAAACCACCTGCATTACCATCCACTGTCAATCCAAATCCTAAGCCTATTCAACAAGCAAATCCAAATATACCCAGATTCCCAGCCATTGCAAATAATGTAACCAAAGCCAAGCCCATCGTATGCTACAAGTGTCACCAGCCAGGCCATCTCACAGCAAATTGTCATTCAAAGAAGCCATCAGCACATATCAACTACCTTGGAGCTATGGACGAAGACGAGCATGAGGATATGCCAGATTTCACTGAAGAAGAAGATGATCCTACTACTACTTCCGACACTTTACCAGGTATGCCTACCTTACATTCATTGTTGACTATGAAATGTATGGTGCATGGAAAAGAAAGAATTGTATTGCATGATGACGGTAGTACGCATGACTTTATTTCAGCAAAATTGGTAAAGGAATTGAAATTGCATACAGTACCTACGCACTATCGCATAAAAGCTGCATTTTTAGGCACTAGGTACAATGGCACACAAGAAGTTCAAGATTTAGAAATTCAAATTGGTCCATATATTGAAAGAAGAAATTTCTTAGTTGTCCCATTACAGTCTAGCGACATTATTCTAGGAATGCCATGGAGACACCAACATAATCCCAATATAGATTATTCCACACACACAATGAATATAAATTTTCAAGGAAAATCTATTACATTATTTGGTATGCATGCATCTCATATGTTTCCACTGCTTTCGCATACTCAAGCAAAACGTGCACTATGCAAGAATACTAAATCATATCTCATTTGGGTGAATGAATTGCACGCAAAAGAAACTCATATGCACCCTAGGCATAAGGAATTTCTTGCATATTTTAAGGACTGTTTTGCAGAAGACCTACCACCAGGTTTACCTCCATCACGTCCAGAAGACCATAAGATTGACCTAATACCTGGCACACAACCACCTTGCAAAGCCCCATATAGGCACAATCAAATAGAGCAAAAAGAAATCCAGAGTCAAGTAGAAGAATTACTAAATAGAGGCTTAATTCGACCTAGCAGTTCTCCATTCGGTGCACCTGTGCTCCTAGTCAAGAAAAAGAATAATACTTATCGGATGTGTATTGACTACCGAGCATTAAACAAGATCACTGTAAAGAATAGGTATCCTATACCTAGAGTTGATGACCTTATGGACAAACTGCAAGGATCTTCTATATTTAGTAAAATTGACCTTAAATCTGGATATCATCAGGTGAGGCTAGATAGATCCGACATATTTAAGACTGCATTCAGGACACAGTTTGGCCATTACGAATTCTTAGTTATGCCATTCGGATTAACTAATGCACCTGCTACTTTCAGTAGAATGATGAACCGTATTTTTCTAAAATATCAGTATTGTGTGATTGTTTTCTTTGATGATATTTTAGTATTCAGTCAAAGTGAAAAAGAGCATTATGAGCATTTATCATTAGTTTTTCAATTACTGAAAGAAAATCAATTGTTTGCAAATCCTGACAAGAGTGAATTCTTTAAGACAGAAATAGAATATTTAGGTCATATTGTATCAGAAGAAGGAATAAAAGTTGATCCTAAGAAAATTGACGCAATATTGCATTGGCCTATTCCTAAAAATGTACATGAATTACGCTCATTCCTTGGTCTTGCTAGTTTCTATAGGAAGTTTGTACGTAATTTCTCATTACTTGCTTTACCACTGACCAAACTTCTTAAGAAAGGCATTGTTTATCAATGGACTGAAAACCAGCAGAAATCCTTTGATTTACTTAAACGTGCATTGACCAATGCCCCTGTCCTACAATTGCCTGACTTTAATAGACCATTCTTTCTAGTTGTGACTGATGCTAGCGGATCAGGAATAGGAGCCGTGCTAATGCAAGACAACCATCCAATAGCATATTCTAGTTCTAAACTGAAACCCTCTGAGCTTAAATATTCCACTTATGACAAGGAACTCTTAGCAGTTGTTCAAGCATTGAAACAATGGAAGCATTATTTAATGGGTTCAGAATTCATGATAAAGACCGACCAGCAAAGCATTAGACATCTACTTAGTCAACCCCAAATTTCTGACCGCCATATCAAATGGGCTTCATTCATTCAAAGTTTCCATCCTATCATCCAATACCAACCTGGAAAAGAAAATGTAGTTGCTGATGCATTAAGTAGAAGACCTGCAATTCATAACATTTCTATCATATCTTTTGATTCTTTGATTGCTATGAAAGACACATATCACCAGGATATTACTTTTCATTCTGATTGGCAAAAATTAGTTCAAAATAATTTCATTCCTGTTGATTCATTGTCATATAATGATGGATTCATGTTCTTTGAAAAGAGACTGTGTGTTACTATTCCATTCCGATCTTTTGTTTTAAATGAAATTCATTGTCCCCCATATCAAGGTCATAGAGGTATCATTTCTACATTACGCATGTTAACTGAAGATTTTTATTGGCCGCATATGGATGCAGATGTGTCTAATTTTGTTTCTGAATGTCTGATTTGTCAAAGAATAAAAAGACATCATGGTAAACAGTATGGGTTATTAATGCCTTTATCTATTCCATCTAAACCTTGGGAACATATATCTATGGATTTCATTACTGGCTTACCAAATACTAAATCTAATCATGACATGATTTGGACAATTGTAGATAGATTTAGTAAGCAAGCATATTTTATTGCATGTAAGAAAACTTTAACAGCATCACAAGCAGCACAGTTATTTTTGAAAACTATTTTTACTAACCATGGATTGCCGAAAGTGATTATTTCAGATAGAGATTCTCGATTTTGTAATAATTTCTGGATTACACTGTTTGCAAATCTAGGCACAAAGATTGATTTTTCATCTGCATTTCATCCAGAAACAAATGGACAAACAGAAGCCACAAATAGCACTATTTTAGATCTTTTACGTGCATACACTATCTCTAAACCTCAGACATGGGATACTCATTTGCATTTATTACAGTTTGCATATAACAATACACCGCACACATCTACAAAGAAAGCACCTTTTGAAGTTATTTATGGACATAGATTATCTACACCTGTTGCATCTTTGTCTAATAGAATACAAAGTGCCGATGATATTGCTGTTATGCATAACACTATTTTTGATGAGGTCAAGGATATGATTGCTAAAGCCCAACAATCATATACCAAACAAGCCAATAAAAAAAGACAAGCCATGAATTTCAAAATTGATGATTATGTTTGGCTTAGAATAGAAAAGCGTAGACTGCAAAGTGTAGATAGACATCCAGTTGTTAAATTAGCCCCTAGATTCTACGGACCATTTAGAATCATTCATAAGATTAATGACAATGCATTCAAGTTAGAACTGCCATCTCATTGGAAAATTCATAATACATTTCATATTAGTTTATTGAGACCATTTAGAGGACAATTACCTATCCACCCTGTCTATGAAAACCCACCTTTACTAGAAGAAGAGACTGAAATACTTGAACCAGAAGCCATTATAGACACTGATTACATGACCACTAGAACTGGCCGAAGGTACTCTAGATATCTCGTGAAATTTAAAAACCATCCTGTAGAGGAAGCACAATGGATGCACGCTAGAGACCTAAATGCTTTCCCCACTCTGTTAGCTCCACATTGAGCTAATAGCAATTGAGGTCAATTGCTATCCCACCCCGGGGGTATGATGCCAGGAGGCATATTCCACGGTGGATTCCGTGCCACGGTGGATTTCGTGAGGTTTTACGGTGGATTCCGTAAACTTAGATGACCGGGGCTCATACGCAAAGAGGATTCTTTGTGCGAGAAGTTGATGGGGACGCCTGTCCTTTTCGGGCGTTTCATTAATTTAGTGTGTACATGGGTGATTCCATAGCGGGTGATTCCGCAAAATGCATATTAAATTAATAAACGTTTATGAGTTTAGAGTGCGCACTCGTAATAAATTAAGGTTAGGATTTATTTCTAACCAGTTGATTTATTTATGTAGCTGAAGACTGCTAGGTATTCACTTTTGTCGGTTTAAATGTGTTATTTTACTAACGATTGTGAATGCTTCAGTTGATGTGTAGAGATAGCAGCAGTGGCGGAGGAAAGCATTGGAGTCTAGCGGATTTCCGACCTTTGGACTATATTTTGATAGGCGCCACGCCTATATTTTGTTATGTCTATAGAGACATCGATTATTTATTATTATTTTGTATGCGCTTATGCGCCTGGATATGTTATTTTTATTTGGACATTGAGATTGGGCGTGCCAGACTCTTTGGGCACCGTCCATTAGCTTTATTTTCCTATTTTTGGTAGAAAGCAAACTCAAAAGCTAAAAGCTTGTCATATTTTTGTAATTGGGCTATTTTTGAGCATAAAGATTGGAAATATACATTAAATACATGCTTTGTGAAGCGCTCACACAAGGCATGGGGGAGATTCAACCCAATTTGTCTCTTGTCTCATGTCGTGCTTGTTTTTACATTGGTCTTTGTGCTAAAAAGTAGAGTGCTTTGTTCTTGGGGACCTTTGGGAATTCACTACGTGAGCTACCTGCGTCCGATCTGCGCACCATTTTCTTAGATATCTTTTGGTAAGCTAAACTAGATCTAGGTTGGAATGTACCTTGTAGCACTAATTTGAAATATTTGTAAAAACAGTTTTTAAAACCAGGGAAAATTTGGCTTCAGACTATATGTGACATCATGAATATATAATTTCACAACTTTTAGATTACATTTTCTGAATTGTAAGTTTTATTATTACATTTCTTTTGATATTTTGAGGTTCTTCTCTCCATCTAGGTTCCACCCCAGATACCACCAAGAAAATATTAGGCTAACGATCTTAGAGCTCAATGATGTCATTGGCACTATATATCAACTCCTAGTGTCCAATACTCAATATTAGTAAACCCAACCCAACAATGCGAGCGCATAAATGTATTTTAACTTAAAAGTGAATGATTCTTAGTGATCATGGAATATCCCTCATCTCTTTAAGCTTCATATTTTGTGAAGGAATAGTCTCTACGATTGGAAATTGGTTTACTTATGTTTGTTCTTCCAAATAATCTAATGTCATTAAGATTCATTTGCTTTTGAGTTTCTTGTATTCTCACGCTTTCTCTGTGTGTTTGTCTCTATCTGTCTCTCTCACTTTAGGATTCCTCCCTTTGTATCTTTCCATCTAATTCAACAAGACATGATAATCTAGTGAATGCATCTCTAACTTCTGTGTGTATGCATATAGTCTATTCACTCAATTTTCATCCACCCAAAACGTAGTATGTATATGAATGCAGTTTCAAAGAGAGCTCTAAGTAAACTAATTTGCAAATGGCAGAGGTTCTACCCATCGTAGCACATGTCATCATGAGGAGGTTCTCATCATCCTCCATAGCATGCTCTTTTGGGGGAGTAAGCCCTTGCTACGTACTAGCAAGGCATGCACATTAAGAATGTCTCATACATAGTTTTAGGTTTTCTTATATCTATTTTGGTAACCTAAATTAGATCTAGGTTGGAATGTACCTTGTACCCCGGTTTTGAAATATTTGTACAAACATTTTTTAAAGCTAGGGCAAATTTGGCTTCAAACTACATGTAAGATCATGAATATATAATTTAACAACTTTTAGATAACATTTTTTGAATTGTGATTATTATTATTACATTTCTTTTGAAATTTTGGGCTTCTTGTCTTCATCTAGGTTCCACCCCAGATAGCACCTAGAAAAGATTAGGCTAAGGATCTTAGAGCTCAATGATGGCATTGAAACTATATATCAACTCCTAGTGTCCAATACTCAAGATTAGTAAACCCAACGCAACAATGCGAGCGCAAAAATGTATTTTAACTTAAACGTGAATGCTTCTTAGTGATCATGGAATATCCATCATCTCTTTAAGCTTCATCTTTTGTGAAGGAATAATCTCTACGATCCGAAAATGGTTTACTTATGTTCGTTCTTCCAAATAATCTAATGTCATTAAGATTCATTTGGTTTTGAGTTTCTTGTATTCTCATGCTCTCTCTGTTTGTTTGTCTCTATCTGTCTCTCTCACTTTAGGATTCCTCCCTTTGTATCTTTCCATCTAATTCAATAATACATGATAATCTAGTGAATGCATCTCTAACTTCCATGTGTATGCATATAGTCTATTCACTCAATTTTCATCCACCCAAAACCTAGTATGTATATGAATGCATTTTCAAAGAGAGCTCTAACTAAACTAATTTGCAAATGGTAGAGGTTGTACCCGTCGTAGCACATGCCATCATGAGGAGATCGTAATCATCCTCCATAGCATGTGTTTTTGGGGGAGTAAGCCCTTGCTACATAATAGCAAGGCATGCACATTAAGGATGTCTCATACATAGTTTTAGGTTTTCTTATATCTCTTTTGGTAGGCTAAATTCGATCTAGGTTGGAATGTACCTTGTACTCGTATTTTCAAATATTTATACAAACATTTCTTAAAGCTAGGGAAAATTTGGCTTCAAACTACATGTAACATCATTAATATATAATTTAACAACTTTTAGATAACATTTTTTGAATTCTGAGTTTTAGTATTACATTTCTTTTGAAATTTTGGGCTTCTTGTCTTCATCTAGGTTCCACCCCAGATACCACCTAGAAAAGATGAGGCTAAGGATCTTAGAGCTCAATGATGTCATTGACACTATATATCAACTCCTAGTGTCCAATACTCAAGATTAGTAAAGCCAACCCAACAATGCGAGCACAGAAATGTCTTTTAACTTGAAACTAAATGCTTCTTAGTGATCATGGAATATCCATCATCTCTGTAAGCTTCATCTTTTGTGAAGGAATAATCTCTACGATCCAAACTTGGTTTATTTATGTTCATTCTTCCAAATAATCTAATGTCGGTAAGATTCATTTGCTTTTGAGTTTCTTATATTCTCATGCTCTCTCTATCTGCTTCTCTCTATCTTTCTCTCTCACTTTAGGATTCGTCCCTTTGTATCTTTCCATCTAATTGAATAAGAAATGGTAATCTAGTAAACACATCTCTAACTTCCTCGTATATGCATATAGTCTATTCACTCAATTTTCATCCACCCAAAACCTAGTGTGTATATGAATGTATTTTCGAAGAGAGCTCTAACTAAAATGATTTGGAAAGGGTAGAGGTTCGACTCATGGTAGCACATGTCATCATGAGGAGGTCCTAATCTTCCTCCATAGCATGCACTTTTGGGGGAGTAAGCCCTTGCTACTGCATACTAGCAAGGCATGCACATTAAGGATGTCTCATGCATAGTTTTAGGTTTTCTTATATCGCTTTTGGTAAGCTAAACTAGATCTAGGTTGGAATGTACCTTATACTCCTATTTTGAAATATTTGTACAAACATTTTTTAAAGCTAGGGAAAATTTACCTTCAAACTATATGTTACATCATGAATATTTAATTTAACAACTTTTAGATAACATTTTTTGAATTGTGAGTTTTATTATTACATTTCTTTTGAAATTTTGGACTTCTTCTCTTCATCTAGGTTGCAGCGTAGATACCACCTAGAAAAGATTAGGCTAAGGATCTTAGAGCTGAATGATGTCTTTCACACTATATATCCACTCCTAGTGTACAATACTCAAGACTAGTAAACCCAACCCAACAATGCACGTGCATAATTATCTTTTAAATTAAAACTGAATGCTTCTTAGTGATCATGGAATATCCATCACCTCTTTAAGTTTCATCTGTGGTAAAGGAATAATCTCTACGATCCAAACTTGGTTTACTTATGTTTGTTCTTCCGAATAATCTAATGTCATTAAGATTCATTTGCTTTTGAGTTTCTTATATTCTCACGCTCTCTCTGTCTATTTGTCTCTCTCACTTTAGGATTCCTCCCTTTGTATCTTTCCATCTAATAACAAGACATGGTAATCTAGTGAACACATCTCTAACTTCCTTGTGTATGCATATAGTCTATTCAGTCAATTTTCATCCACCCAAAACCTAGTATGTATATGAATCCATTTTCAAAGAGAGCTCTAATAAAACTAATTTGCAAATGGCAAAGGTTCTACCTGTGGTAACACATGTCATCATGAGGAGGTCCTAATCTTCCTCCATAACATGCGCTTTTGGGGGAGTATGCCCTTGCTACATACTAGCAAGGCATGCACATTAAGGATGTCTCATACATAGTTTTGGGTTTTCTTATATCTCTTTTGGTGAGCTAAATTAGATCTAGGTTGGAATGTACCTTTGTACCCCTATTTTGAAATATTTGTACAAACATTTTTTAAAGCTAGGGAAAATTTGTCTTCAAACTATCTGCACCATCATGAATATATAATTTAACAACTTTTGGATAACATTTTTTGAATTGTGTGTTTTATTATTAGATTTCTTTTGAAATTTTGGGCTTCTTCTCTTCATCTAGGTTCCACCCCGGATTAGGCTAAGGATCTTAGAGCTCAATGATGTCATTCACACTATATATCAACTCCTAATACTCGAGATTGGTAAAGTGCAAAAATGTCTTTTAACTTAAAAGTGAATGCTTCTTAGTGATGAATATCCAACATCTCTTTAAGCTTCATCTTTTGTGAAGGAATAATCTCTACGATCCAAAATTGTTTTACTTATGTTCGTTCTTCCAAATAATCTAATGTCATTAAGATTCATCTGCTTTTGAGTTTTGTATATTCTCATGCTCTCTCTGTTTGTTTGTCTCTATCTGTCTATCTCACTTTAGGATTCCTCCGTTTGTATCTTTCCATCTAATTCAACAAGACATGGTAATCTAGTGTACACATCTCTAACTTCCTTGTGTATGCATATAGTCTATTCACTCACTTTTCATCCACCCAAAACCTTGTATGTATATGAATGCATTTTCAAAGAGAGCTCTAACTAAACTAATTTGGAAATGGCAGAGGTCTACCCGTGGTAGCACATGTCATCATGAGGAGGTCCTAATCTTCCTCCGTAGCATGCGCTTTTGGGGGAGTAAGCCCTTGCTACATACTAGCAAGGCATGATGCACATTAAGGATGTCTCATACATAGTTTTAGGTTTTCTTATATCTCTTTTGGTAAGGTAAATTAGATCTCGGTTGGAATGTACCTTGTACACCTATTTTGAAATATTTGTACAAACATTTTTTAAAGCTAGGGAAAATTTGGCTTCAAACTACATGTAACATCATGAATATATAATTTAACGACTTTTAGATAACATTTTTTGAATTGTGAGTTTTGTTATTACATTTCTTTTGAAATTTTGGGCTTCTTCTCTTCATCTAGGTTCCACCGCAGATACCACCTATAATACATTTGGCTAAGGATCTTAGAGCTCAATGATTTCATTGACAGTATATATCAACTCCTAGTGTCCAATACGTGAGATTAGTAAACCCAACCCAACAATGTGAGCCCAAAATTATCTTTTAACTTAAAACTGAATGCTTCTTAGTGATACTGGAATATCCATCATCTCTTTAAGTTTCGTCTTTTGTGAAGGAATAATCTCTACGATGCAAACTTGGTTTACTTATGTTCGATCTTTGAAATTATCTAATGTCATCAAGATTGATTTGCTTTTGAGTTTCTTAAATTCTCATACTCTCTCTTTGTTTGTCTCTCTCTCTCTCTTTCACTTTAGGATTCCTCCCTTTGTATCTTTCCATCTAGTTCAACAAGACATGGTAATCTAGTGAACACATCTCTAACTTCCTTGTGTATGCATATAGTCTATTCACTCAATTTTCATCCACCCAAAACCTAGTATGTATATGAATGCATTTTTAGAGAGAGCTCTAACTAAACTAATTTGCAAATGGTAGAGGTTCTACCCGATGTAGCAGAATCTAGTAGCGTACATCTCAGCATGGCCAAAGTCAACATGGATTTGATAGCAGATGTGGTGGATACTCTCGTGCGAGCAAAAGATCACACTCTAGGGGTAGAGGATCCTGGTAGACTCAATCTACTCATGAAGGTGCAAACAAGGATAAAGATCACAATTATTGTGGTAATCATGGCCACATTGCAAAAGAGTGCTAGAAGAATCAGGTGAATCAAAAGGGTAGATAACAAGGTCACTATGCATCATCTAGTCATGTAGAGCCTGATACTAGTGAAAGACTGTTTGCTACGACTTATGTATGGAACAAGGGTAAGCAACAAAAAGAAAAGTTTGATTGCATCTAGTATATAGATTCTAGTGATAAAGAGGCCTTTGCATTTTAACTTAGCAAACATAAGTGAATTATTTTTTATGTGGAAGATTTAATTATTCAGAGCTTCACTTGTATCTACAATAGGTGAATCAAAAGGATAATAAGGTAGTCCATCACATGAGATAAAGGGAGCTCATGTGTACAATAAGATCAATAGCAAAGGGGACACTACAAGATATAGGCCTCATATCGATGTTCAAAGCGATGAGATTGTTCATAACAAAATGCCCCTATCATTGCTAAATGTGTCGGTATTAGTATTTCCATAAAATCGTTGCTATTTGTGTCGGCATTTGCATTGTAATTTTTGACAACTCTGTGACGCTAATAGCAACATAAAATAGGGATGGTTACAAAGATTTTTTTTGGCTGTATTTATATTCTACAAATGGATTACATATAAAGTGTAACGTGTCTACTTGTATCTTCAGGACACATCTTAGCAGTCCATCGGAAAGGATGTCTAGAAAGCTCCGCCTGGCACTCCCATGCAATGTTACGAGGTTTGTGATCTAGGGCTTTCCGCGTTTGCCACATAGCGGAAGTATTCCGGCCGTTCCGACTTAGGATCGTCAACTTGAATTAGGGTTTTCCTGATTGGTCATTTCCTAACAACAACTAGCGTCGGACCCAAGTGAACTACTTTACGCAGAAACGCCAGGTCCGAAGCGTATTCACGCTACACTTGGTTCAAGGAGAATGGGAAATGAGAGGGATGCAAAGCTCAACCTCTCTGCCATAAGGCATAGTCCCATTCTATTCCCCTAGAACAGCGTAAATCAGGTTTAATCATAACTCTAGGTCAACGCTTTTGTTTGTTCGTGTTCTTTGACGATCTTCCCGCTGTCCATCGTGATTTGAGAAAAGTTCCTGGCCAACGGGGACCACCCATCCATAGGACGGACCTATGGCCCACACTCCGTACTTTCCTTAGGTTGCTTTAGTTATTTAATTACCTAACACATTAGTTGGACATGTAACAATCAGCTTCTTTAATTAACCCGTTAGGCACTGATTCCTTCACGTAATCTTATCACATGACATAGAAAAACAATATCAGACAAGTTCCTTATTAACATGTTATCATATTTATCTTTGAAATACAAAGAGTCCAGCACGTAGGCTTATCCACAATCCGCCCAAAGGCTATCCAACAATTGACAAGGATCACTATTCCAAGTTTCCGCGCGTAGACTAGTATGCAGGCCTCAAGATCCAATCCTGAGTCACGTTAGCCTCTTGTGCAGGGCTCGAAAGACGAGGGATTTACAGCCAAAGCCCCCCTGGCACCGAAGCATCCTCTTGCTCCAAGTAGCGCTCAATGGAGAGACCTCTCGCGGCGGGTTCGGTTCACTTTCCCGACGCGGTCAACAAAGCCCTTGGTTAGGGTCAGGAAGGGAGTCGAGTGTAACTGAAGCTACCTCTCCCTTTAGGCCTTCAACCTGAAGTATAGATATCCATTTACCTTTTAATTCATTGATCAAACAAAGCCAAACAGTGCTCTAAAATTTGTAGCAAGCACAAACATTTCCATTGATCGTTTTTGTTAGCAAACTGCTAAGGAATGAATCCTTTCTTTTGAATGTATCAAGCACTCGATCCGAGATGACTTGCAACTTGGCAAGATCCCCTATATCCTAGGTTAGGGCGTACCCTATTAACCAAACTTAGTCAAACCTTAAGTTCATTGGTTACTTCAATTTATAGGCTGGTCTTTAGTTTGCAATCAATCTTCTTTACTCAAGAAAGACCACTAAATTGGGATGATTATTCATCCTCTTGCAAGATAACTTGCGTAAGGACATGCCAACTGCACTGCGAGAACTTGGCCATTCCCTTGTGATCCAATCACAAGATCATATGACTCCGCACTTGTTGTGGAAGTGCTGCATCAAACTATGAGACTATGGACTCACGAAACAATCTGTTTCAAGTTCTTTAAGCTGACGTCGTTAGACCTAGGGTTTCCAAGTTTCATCTTTGTAAGATTCTCAGGGACAAACCCTAGTTCACTTTACAATTACAATTCACTGTCCCTACATTCAGTGAATGTGGGCAAGTATTTAAGGTATAGGTATATCTTGGAATTTAACTTATTCCGAACGAGTACTCCGCGGTTAAGGTGTTTTAGGTTTATACCAATTTGGTTAACTCTAGAATATAATTTCGAGATTACTTCCACATGATTCATTGTCTATGCGTAAATTGATTTTCAACCCTAACTTATTGGTTTGAGGTCAGGCAATTTCAACTAATCTTCCCTTTTCTTTGTGAACAAAATTCATGCTAAATAAGCAACCTTTTTCTTGCTAATTTGTGTAGTTGACAATGATAATTTCATAGAGTTTATGCATCGTAAGAACTGTTTCATGCTTTGCACTTTCCATGATGATTCATTGCGATATGGGTTAATAGTGCGAGATGCAGTTTATACTTCTAGGCTTAACCGAAGTATACTATTTTAATGGATAATAATCTAGTCTTATAATTCATTTCAATGCATAAGCTATTTGCTAGAAGTGTGTTTATGCTTTCTTTAATTTTCATGTTTCATTTTAAAGTATTGATGACTAAGTTCCTTCGTCGTGAACAACTAGGACGAAAATATATCCTATTTCTAATAATTAACCTTGCATGTTTAAATTACAACAATATCAAATAAAAATTAAGAAGGAAAACCTGGGTTTTGGGTGAGATATCCACATTGATATCAGGAGATGACCCTCCCGCGGTTGCGCCTTGGACTTTCTTAGGAGGCATCACAATTGTAGTTTTTCGGACGTGGAAGTAGCTTTACAACTCCTCCTTGGAATTCCACCGTTGCTCCCTTGCACCGTCCATCAAAAGTAGTTTTTGGAAGGCTCCCTCCTTGAAATCGCGAATTCGAAAGAGGTGTTTCAGAATCTTTCACGACTAAGACCCATTAAGCCATGGGGACGGCTTAATGGCCTTTGTAAACTTGCACGAACTTGGAATAGAAAGGTGTGGAAAAGAAACAAGGTGCAGGAGAGATCCAAGGGGTATTCTTGCAGGGCTAAGGTAAAATTCTCTTGGGAAAAATGGGCCCTATAGAATCTTAAGGGAGGAACTCCAAGGGGGAAAAAGTATCCTTAAAGGCTATTGAAAAAGAGGGCCTAAGGAGGCCTTAGGAGAAGATATAAGGGGGGGTAGTTTCGAAGGTTATAATGAACAAGGGCCATAAGGAGGAAATAAAAACATGAGGGGGGGGCGGGGTTAATAAGACCTTTAAGGTCTTAGTTCTTTCAAAAAGGAAAGGCTTGCAAAGCCCAAGGAAAAAGGCTTATAGGGGGTTAAAACCAGGGGGGAGGGGGGGGATGTGGTTCCAAGGGAAAGGGGGCTTATGAGCTTTAAGCATGAGGGGGTTTCCAAAATGCCATGGGAAAGGGGGTAAAGGGGCTTGTGAGGGTTTTAAACATAGGGGGGGGGGGGGGGGAGGAAAGGGTTTCAAAGCCCATAAGAAAGGGCCTTAAGGGGATTCTAAAACCCAGGGGGGGTGTGGTTCCAAAAGGCATAAGAAGGTGGGCCTTAGGAGACTTTAGGACACGGGGGTGAAAGGGGACTTATTTAGCCCTTTAGAAGCTTCCCTCCGAGGAAGCTTCTAAAGCTTCCCCACGTGGGGGGGAAGCTTAAACGGCGACTGCCGGCGTGTTGGACAGGTAGCGAGGCCCACGACTGCAAGGGGCGGCATTGGGAGGACAGGCAGGCGGACGACAGAATCAGGCAGCAGCAGAGGAGTGCTCCCTCAAGTCTTCTCTCTCTCTCGTCAACTGCATTAGCGTGGGGCAGTGCTCCCTTTCACCTCCTCCAAGCGTCACGATTGCCTCTATGGCAATGGCCTCCTCCTGCTTAAATAGTGGAGGGGAGGGGGATCCTCCCTCTCCTATGTGTCGCATCGCATGGCCTTAAGGTTGAGCAAGCTCTAGCGAAGAGCTTGCTAGCCCTTCTATTCCCCTCTCCCCTTCTAGCTTGACCGTCGCCGACGGGAGGATAAGAATAATTTTTTTTTCCCATTAACCTTAATAGGAGGTTCATGTGTGAATTTCAATTTTTGATATATTACATAAAGTGTGCAATGTTTGTCAAGTTTAGCGCAAAGTACTTGAACCCACAAGACTAATACATAGAATAAGTACAAGATCGCTGATGAAAACTCATGGAATTATGGCAAGATACAAAGGATAATAACAATATAGTACATAGAATATGCCTGCATAAATCACATGACCAAAAAAGAAGAGGATGTGTGTTGCAAGAATCCAAGCGTGAGCTATAGATCCTCGCCATCCAAAAGCTCATCCCGACGCAAAGAAGCATGGAATGGACTTTGAAAAATGAACAACTACACATCAATCCACCATACATAATGCATTTTAATAAAATAAGTAACTATAGAAAAGAAAAATGACTGACTTACTAGGCTGCCACGTGCATATAGACTATCGATCAATGTAGTGAGACCGTGTCTCTTTGCATATCAAGTCTCTAGACCAGTGGGATTATGGTTTGTAATGGAGTGCTACTAAGAAAATAGAATACAACTGTTAGAAATAGGATTGTCAGTACACATGATATTGCTAGATATAGTTACTTGGGCTTTGAGGAGCCACTCTTGAGTGCCTTGCGTGCATTTGATCGTTTGTGTGATATGTACGTACCAAAGTAGATTTAATGGAACGGCTTGATGGTATCCACGACAGCTCCTAGTCTGCCATATCTTTGTATTGGGCCATCTAATTTGGAGATATACATGTGAATATCTCTTGTAACTCCTCGTCACTCATCCCTTGGCTCATCCTGCTCTCCGAATATCATCAAAGGTCACCTGCATAGACATAAAATGATGTCAGTAGAATCAATATAAAGATTCAAGAAAATAACAACAATATAACTCTGAAAAATGATGTTACTTAAAATGCATATTCTAGAGTACCCTTATAAGCGAGTCATCAATGAATTGAGTAGGAAGATGCTACAAGTGTGATGTAGCCTATGGTCCCATATCAATCTCCTAACACAACTCCACATACATTGGAAGGTTGATAGACAAGTCACTACAAAAGGATGAGTCTATCTCATTCTCAAGGAATTATTGGCCTCTAGTCTTTCCATCATTGTTACCTAATTTTGTCTCCTATACACGGTCCCAAGCCATCTTCAAGCTCCACCCCTTGCAATATCGACCCCTCCACTTGCATACTCTCCTCATCTACGCTGGGAACATTTCTTTCATAAAAAACTCTTGCACTTCTAGGAGCCGAAGGCACAACATACCACCATTGAGGTTGTTGAGGATTTAGATAGAAAATCACATGTTCAAAATCATATATAAGAGAGATTTAACATTTGTGACATATCTGTGTTGTGAAAAAAATAAAATAATAGTTCATGCACTTGTTTACAATGGGCCAGCAAGACAAATGTGTTGCGCAAATCCGTCCATCTTTTCTCGGAATCTATTTCAAGAAATCCCTATGGACCTCACCGAATAGTTGCCCTGGCTCCTTCCAATATCACTTTGAACCATTGCACATTGAATATAATCTTGGAGAAGCTATGATAATCCAATGAGATAACACTTTACTAGTTCCCAAAATACACTATCTTATCTATAACGGTATTCGGATCCCTGGCTCGCCATCGGCTCTCTTATTTGAACTTTGCCATGATACCACAATCCATTGTGGAGCGCATTTTGTCGATGTGCTCGACACAAAAATATCACCCGTGTGACCATGCCACACTGTATATCTTGTACTGTACATTAAGATGGTCTGATTAGTTGTCACATATAAAATCTAGATACGACAGCTTAGTAGTGTTAGAATATTAGAATGTACTCATATGAACATGTACTTAGAGAATATCTAGGAAGACAATATCTAGATATATAGGAGAACTACATAAGATGGATCTAGAACCTGTGGATAAGAGAACCTACCATATCCATACCTTTATTATATATATGTGTGTACTCTCACCTATTCCAATGCACATGTGTAAGAAATTTCACTACATAGTATCAGAGCACAACAAGCTTTTGAGGGCCTAGGTTATTGGCTTTTGGATTTTTTCTACTTGGTGAATCCTTAGATTCATTTTTGACATGCAATCCAAATCAATTACTTTATGTGTAGATAGTAGAATTTTAATTCACGCCAAGGTAAATTAACCTTATCCACATGCACCTTATCCTCATTGTCTTGAACTTATTTTATCCTATCCACCTACTTTTTATCTATTCTTATCATCTTCACCTACTCTTATCTTCTTCATTATCACCTTGCCTTAAGATATATATTGTCAATCTTTCTTTTTTATGAAAAATCTCCTAACTAGCTGAAAAAGCGACTAGCTTTTTGCATGCCATCCTAATCTAGAAGTTTTTTTTAACTTTTTCAAAATTTTACAATAAATAATATAAAAAATAGACTAACATTATCCAAAAATCTAGTATTTTTGGATAATCCATGCAACTCGCACTAGTACTAATGGCTCAAATCACATTGACTCTCTAGATCAATAGAGAAGTCAGATGATGATGCATTCAATACTTTTTCACACTGTGTCCTCATAACATCACGACATCCACCCCCTTTGAACCTACACATCCTCCGGTATGTGCCAAAATCCTAGTTGTCACTGGATACTGAGTCCTCATCATCCTCTGAAACCATATCCTTTTCTTATTCATCTTCCATATCTTCCTGGCTAGCCCCTATATCATGGCCACTATTTTCTTCCAATTCTGGCAACTCATAGGCAGTAGATTCCCTCCTTTTGAATAATTTGATTCTTTTCCCTGCTACCGAAAGTTTTATGGCTGTCCCATCCAGCTCATTTAATGTATAAGTAGCATTATCAAAAACTTGTCTTACCACATAGGGTCCAAACCATCTTTTGGAAACTTTACGCAAGGCACTATGTTGGTTATCTAAACTGCTATCATAAACCAATACCCAATCCCCATCTTGTATGGTCTCAGTCTATGTCTTTTGTCAAACCATTTCGTATTCTGTATCTTTGCTGCCCTTAACTTTGTAGTTGCTACCTCTATATCTTCTAACTTTCATTCCAACTGTCTAATGCGTAAGGCCAACAACTCCTCTCGATTCAACTCCTCCTCCCAAGGTAACACACTCCATGTGACTGTCATCTCTTCTATCGGCATGATAGGTTTTTGACCATACATCAATTTTGCAGGCATATATCTTGTAACAGCACTATGAGTTGTTATGTCATCCCACAAAGCATAAGGAAGCAATCGTGGCCACTCTTTTATATTCTCTCCACATGCTTTTGCCAATGCCTTCACAATAGGTGGATGACCTCTTTCACTTTTGCCATTTCCTTCAGGGTTATAGGCTGAAGTTAAAGCAAGCTTTATCCCCAACCGTGCAAAGAAATCATGAGCTTCATCTACATCCAACTCACCCCTATTTGCTGTAATTTTTCCCACACAGCCATATCGACAAAAGATCTCTTCTAAGAGAAAAGTACATACTGCATTTATCATCTTAGTACGTAGAGTTCTCCCTTCCACTTGATTAGTCAAGTCTTCATGAGCAAACACAAGATACCTCATTTGCCAAAGGCCTGTAGGCATTGTGACCAAATCCACCACCCACTTAAAATGAAGAGACAATGGATATGTGGGTTGCAATCCATCCCGATGTCTCACAATTGAATACATTTGACATGTTGTACATGTTTCCACAAAGTGAGCAGCATCCTTATACATACCCTGCCACCAATATCTTTCTTTGATTTTTGTAAAAGTACCCCAAACACCTCTATGGCCAGCCCACAAGCTTTCATGAAATTCTTGCATTACTTTTACTTGTGAAGCTCTATCACCCAAAAATCGCAATGACATACCTTGTTTCTTTTTAGCATGTTTCCATAAGTATCCATCTTTTAAGAAAAATCCATAGGCTTTCCTCTTGATCTTCTTAAACTCCTCATCTGACCATTCATCTCTCTTTGTTAATGTACTAAGATATTGACCGATTCTCAGCCACTCTCCTGCATATTTGTCTTTCAGAAACACTTCTACACAAGATACAAAACATCTAAAGTGTCTTCTCTTTGTTGTCCAAGCTTCTGTTAATGCTATAGCAACACCTTGCATTACTAAATTCACTCTTACAACATCATTTTCAGCCATAAAAAAGCCATCTTTTTCCTCCTCATCCATCATCCCATCTTCATTCTCATAACGTGCTCGAGATAACATGTCTGCCACTAGGTTATCTCTTCTTGCAATATGCTGAAATTCAGCGTTCAAAGATTTAATGTATGCAATCCACCAAAGTATAGCAATGTCCGGAGTAGCACAACTAGTAATCATACTCAACACCAGCAAACAATCAGTCTCAATGACTACATGAGCACCCATAAAATACTCCTTATCACATTTAAGGGCTGTCACAATTCCCCATAATTCTCTTTTAACTTGTGGATATCTTCTTTGTCGTTCAGTCAATACTTTAGCACCAAAGCAAATTGCATATATTTGTCCTTCCTCATCATCTTGCCCAATTGCCCATCCAATCCCGATTGGGCTTGTATCAACAGTAATAACGATAGGCTTTTCATGTGAATAGTCAGCCTTTCTCAACGTAGGAGAAGATTTTAAGAGTTTCTTCAATTTCTTCATTGCTATCTGATGCTTCCTTTCCTAATGAAAATTTTGACCTTTCCTTAGAAGCTGATAAAGAACATCTACTACATGTGCAAAGTGAGGAATCCATATCAAATAAAACACACATGCACCCAAGAGTCTATGCACCTCTGATACATTCGTGCATACATCTTGCATTCTATCAATCCCATCTATTTTTTATGGTGTTGGCCTTCGCCCATAAGGCCCACATATATACCCAACAATCAAAATCTCTTCAACTCCAAAGACAGACTTTTGTCCAGAAAGAGTTAAATGCACCTCTTCTAGACGTGTCAAAATCCTCTTACAATCCACAATGTGATCTGCAACAAACTTTCTGCATCCATGAGCATCCATCTCTTCATTCTTTTCATCCACTGCACACCCTTTGATTGGAACATCATCCAAGAAGGGCATAGTCAATTGTGGTATAAAATCCTTGAGTACCCTATTCATAGCATTTGTCATGTGTGCCATTGAGTTTGTTGCACCCTGTGGGAGAGTACACATCCGTACTAACCCCAAAGGAGTATTCATGGTTGTGATATCCCTGCTTTCAATTGCAAGTTGAAACTGATCATACCCCGAGTAAAGATCACCCAAAGAATAGATCGCTCTGCCTGCAAAAGCCTCTACAAACTCATCAATAACAGGACCTACACCCACATTTCTTATGGTCACTTTATTGACCGATTGCATGTCTTGAATAAATCTCAAAGCCCCATTCTTTCTGGGCATAGTAAACCAACGATTTGAGTATGGGGCTGAAGAAGGCTCCAAGATCTTCATGTGAATCTTTTCATTTATCAAATCCATCAGCTTTGGAAAGTAAGCTTTAGGAACTAGAATAGGCCTCAAGTTCCATGGTACATGTGGCATAGTAAATATGACCATAGGAGAGATAACATTTGGATCCACACAACCTATTTCACTTGGTTGAAATGCAAATGCCTTCCCATGTCTAGCCAACATGTGCATAAAACAATTTCTCTCAGTAGGCAAAAGAAACCCTTCTGCACCAACTTTCAATTCTTGTAATGTTTCAGATGTAAACTGATGACCTATATCTTTAGGATCCCATAAGCTTGGCACTGCCTTGACACTTTTTCATGCATACCCTCACTCTCTTTTGGAAGTGGCAAAGCAATTAGTTTCACTTTTTGTCAACTGTCTTATACTTTGTCTCCACAAGTGCTTCAGCCCATTGTAATCCTTCCTGCTGAACAAACAATACTATAACATCATACATATCCAAAGAACATACTCACAACACTCTATTTTCAACCTCATTTTCTGCATGTATAGTTGCTGAAATTTCAGCCATAGTGCCAGTAATATTCAGCCCATAAAAGATGCCTGAAATGCCATCATTTTCAGCTAACAGCCCCAATGCTCTTAGTTTCTTAATATCCCATTTCATAAATATGCGTTCAGCCCTACACATTGCTTCCATAAGCTTAAACCAACATGAATTGTTTGCTATAAACTAAGAATTACCAATAGTAAATACATGCTTCATTTCATCAAGAGGCGAGTACACCCTCTGAAAAGCACTATTGTAGCCCCGCATTACATCAGTGCTTGATGAAATTCCAGGTCTTTGAATTCCCTTACATTTGGAACCAAAGGAGACTCTCGAAGCGTATCAGGATCTCTAGGATGATTAACACAAATAGTAAAAAATTGGACTACTTTCCTCTATCTTTGCTTCTGACTCTTGCATAAGCAGAACCATCATCAAGTACCTTTGTTTCCATATGCACTCCTATAATATAGGGTTGTCCCAAAATCACTGCATAAGAGGAATTATCTTGCACAAAGAAGTGTTGCTCTTCTTGTACATCACCAATCGTCTCTTTTACATTAGGACATGCAGCATAGAGCTCCTCTGAAGAATTATTTGCAGCCCTGATACGCCAACCATGATCAGTGTCCATAGGCCATGCACCATTTTCATATAATCTCCACTCAATGACATTTATCTCAGACCCATGATCAAGTAAAGTAACACAAGGAGTTTCACACTCCCCTATTTTCACTACCGTTTCAATGATAGCTCTAGCCCAATGATTTCTTGTGTAGTGACTTCAAGGCATAAATCCTAGAGTTTCTTCTCCATATTGTTGCATTTGCCTTACTCCACCGTGCATATTGCTACAAGACAATGTATTTTCAGCCACTTTCTTCTCTTTTCCACATGTTGTCCCCACTGATTAGTAGCATCCTACATAGATAATCCAGTACTTACTTCATGTTCATATTCAGCCCGAATACCGAACAAACCAGTTTCCTCTTCAAATTACAATAATACACTAGTGGTATCACCAAGAAACTGACGCTTTCTTTTAATTATGTCAATGATCTCATCATGAAATTCTCACTTGGCAATGCCAAGCACCTCTCCCAAGGTAAATTCCACCCGACTGTTTAAGGTCCATTCTTTAAGAACCTTCTTAAGATCTGTGTCTATCTTAATGTCAGATTGCAACTTATATCCTGGCTGCTTGCCGTTCTTTTTGCCCTCTTGTTTGTTATCGTGTTTTTGCTTCTACTGACCTCTTCCATAACATGCTCGGGAGGTAGCTGATTTGCAGCTTTAGGCTGATCCACTCTTCTTCTTGTCATTCTTTTAGATGTCCTTACAATATCTTCATCTCTTTTTTATTTTTCTTCCACAAGTACATCCGTGTTTTGTACCTTCGTTAAATATGCATCTACTGGTGATTTCCAACCAGTTATGTCACGAATGTCTTGCCCTGCATGAGACATTTCACTATCAGTGACCTTTCTCTTTTCAGGTGCATGTAAAGCATGTGTCCATATTTCAGCCTTTGGACCAACCATCACTTGGCCATGCATTCTATCGAATTGTAGACCAAAAGTAGAAGCATATATCACTGCATAAGCATTTCGGACAACCAAGTCTTCTAACAACTTCTACATACCTCCCTTTCCAAAATTGAAAGCAAGAGGCAATTCCGTTTCTTGTGCATGGATCTTGCCATCTTTCCAAAAGATAAACTGTCGTGCCAAGGCCTCTTGATAGACAGCACAATCCTTTCTCTCGTGCTGCAAACTGTCTGTAATATTCCCACCCGTGAATATTGACTTCCCGCACACTGCGTAAACCTTGTGCAAAGGTTATCTCACATATTGAAATTGCCGGCAATGTAACCTGTGACCTGCACGCGAGAAATCGGGACCTCCGCATTGGCAAAGCAAACCCGAGAGTTCAAACCCGCAAGTCACACGTAAACACCCTCTTGGGAGGGGCAAATTGAATATTATCAAGGCAAATTTTTTTTATTATTTTATCCCTTTTTTCCCAGTCGATGCACGGCTGGAGAAAAGGGAGTGTGGGGGGATGGGACTTGATGGAGTCGTGGACTGCATGGGGAGGGGGGAACCCATGCAGGGGGAGGCCACGTGGTGGAGCTCTTCTCCCCCCCCCCATGCCTATATATACACCCTCTATGCTGCGTGGAGGGAAGGGACGAAGGCTGTTGCTACCACCGTAGGCCAGAGGCTGCGTAGAGAGAGGAGGGGGAGTCGCTGTCCTGCTGGGGAGCCGCCGTGAGGACGCCGCCGCCTTGCTGGAGACCACCAGGCCGCCGCCCATCCTCGCCATCGCCATCGAGTACTCTCCCTTGTCCTCGACGCCTTCCCAATCATTGGGTTTCATCCGCCCCCCCTGACGTCGTGCTGATCTCCAGAAGCTTCTTAGAAGCTTCTTTAAGAAGCTTCTAAGGTTAAGGCCATAAGCCTTGGTCCTACGCGGGCTTTTCGGTTTTAAAACCGGGCCTTCCATAAGCCCTGAAAACCGCAAGCCGGTACTCTCAAGGATCCGCGCTTTGGAAGGAATCTCCGGCGTACGAGGGAAAAGGGGAAAAGATCTTGAAGCGGCTCGCAACGGTTGGAGAAGACTCATCGATCGCGTAAGGGTAAAGGCAAACCGGAAGTCCGTAAGCACGCTATCGATGGCTCCCAAGAAGTCGCAAGGCGCGCCTGCGGGAGGTTCTTCTCCTAGCATTCAAGTGGACATATCCCCGAGCCCACAAACCCAGGTTTTTTTTTCTATTGTGATTTCATACTAAAGTAATGCATTAAGCATGACGATTCCACGGATTAAGAAACACCCGTGCATGTTCAAATTCACCTAGCCTAGTTAAATGCAATTGGGAAAAAAAATTGGTATTTTCAATATAAACGCTATTTGTCCATCCATCTTACGACCTTAATAGTAAATTGTTTTGTCGTGCATTTTTAAAAGAAAGCCACATATTGCCTAGGGTTAAAAAGGAAATTGTTAAGTGCATTGGTCATGAAGGAAAGGAGTATTTTTGCAATAACTCCCTTCGTTAGGATTTGCATGAGGAAAGTGTTAATTTCTGTTGCACGGCATGAAAAAGAACCCCGATCTTATATAAGTTGCATGGGAAATGATGCTTGCAAATAGATTAAATCGACACTTGCCTTAGTATTGCATGAACTTCATTCACGATGTTGTTGTATCTAAGGGTCGCACTTATACTTTCGCAAATTTCATTTCATCATGTAGTATTTAGGAATGATTGCATGGCTTATAAAAACATGAAATGCAAATACTTAGACACAAGGTTGTAAGTGTTATCCCTTGATTTAAATCCTAGTAAGCCCTATGTAGGTTATTCTTCAAATTATCTTGCCTTTTGACTTTAACAAAAAAGGGATAGGGCTATTGCGGATCTTATGGTGCGTGGAAGTAATGAATTACATGTTTACATGTATTGTAACATTTTGCAACTATTTTCCTACTTTAGATCAAGTATATCATCTCTAGGAAAGAACTGTCCTTGTCAAAGACAAGTAGGTCAATTTACCCAAGTCATTTGTGGTATCATGACTGCTAGGGTTTCGTATAGGCGTAGCTAGCCGATTCAATAAAAACCTCAAGTACTAGTTAGGGCTTGGCACGTTAGAGATGTAGCCAAGTAACGTACTTGGACACCAAGTCGAAGTCCTCAAACCCAAAGGTCCTACCCACCTTCCCGGAAAATTGAGCCAATGGGACGCGCACGCAAATAATGATCTAGGGTTTCTACCCTAAGGATCATTCGACCTAGTGCTAGAACTTGGATTGAGTTGGAATCCCTAGGACCGAACGTTGTCGGTCTAGTGCAATTAGGATTGGGGTGAGTGAGAAGACACCCTAAACCCTACTTCAAGTCTAATCATAACTCTTGACCAGAAAACACCATTCAATAGGTGAAATGATCTCTTGGAATGGAGGCGACACTTGTGCAACAAGTTGCAACGTCGCATAGCCTTGTGGTTTGATCACAAGAAAGTTTTGCCATTCCTTGGAATGAGGTTGGCAGGTTCTTGCGCAAGTTTAACTTGCAAGGGGATGGGTAGTCATCCTGTTACTTCGCCCTCATTAGGGGAAATTTGCCAAGTTAAGGGAAGTTAGGTATTTGCTTGGATGCAAATGATTAATCAATAAATTAAAGCGACATGGCCGCCGGGATTTACTATTAATAAAACCTAAGGTATTGGTTAAGTTGGGTTAACAGGGTATGACCCTAACCCAAGGACAATAGGAATCTTGCCAAGTTGCAATTGATTCCGGATCGAATGCTGGATGCATTCGGAGAGAAGGATTCACTCCTTAACAGTTTGCCAAATAAACAACCACTGGAATTGATTGTGCTTGTAACAGTTTAGAAAGCACTGTTTGCATTGTTTGCTCAAGGAACTAAAGGATGAAAAGATATATAAATGCTTCAGGTTGAAGGCCTGAAGGGAGAGGCAGCTTCAGTTACCCCCGACTGCCTGCCTGACCCTAACCAAGGGGGTTGTTGACCGTGCCGGGAACGTGGACCGAACCCGCCGCGAGAGGTCTTTCCGTTGAGCTCTACTTGGAGCAAGAGGACGCTTGGGTGCCAGGGGGGGCTCTGGCCGTAAATCCCTCGCCTTCCGGGTCCTGCACAAGAGGCTAACGTGACTCGGGATTGGATCTCGAGGCCCGCATACTAGTCTACGGGCAGAAGCTTGGAATAGTGATCCCTAGCGGATTACTGGATGAGCCTTCGGGCGGATTATGGACAAGCCTACGGGCGGAACTCATTGTATTTCAAAGATAAAATGATGAAATGATAATAAAGAATTTGTCTGATATTGTTTTTCTATGTCACGTGATAAGATTACGTGAAGGAACCAGTGCTTAACAGGATTAATTAAAGAAGCTGATTGCTATATGTCAAATTAAATGTGTTAGATAATTACATAACTAAAACAAACTGAGGAAAGTGCGGAGGATGGGCCATGGGTCCGTCCTACGGTTGGGTGGTCCCGGTTAGCCGGGAACTTTTCTCAATAATCTCGAAGAACAGCGGGATGATCATCATTATCAAAGCGAATAATGAGAGCGATAACCTAGAGTTACGTCTTACCCGATTTACGCTGTTTTAGGGGAACGGAATGGGACTATGCCTTATGGCAGAGAGGTTGAGCCTTGCATCCCTCTCGTTTCCCATTCTCCTTGAACCAAGTGCAGCGTGAACCCGCTTCGGACCTGGCGTTTCTGCGTAAAGTAGTTCGCTTGTGTCTGACGCTAGTTGTTGTTAGCTAATGACCAAACAGGAAAACTCTAATTCCGGTCAATCCTAAGTGGGAACGGCCAGGATACTTCCGCTACGTGGTAGACGCGGGAAGACCTAGACTGCAAAACCCGTAACATTCCATGGGAGTGCCGGGGGGAGTTTTCTAGACATCCTTTCCGATGGACTGCCAAGACGTGTCCTAGATGATTCTAGGGGACACGTTACAGTTGGTATCAGATCCGACCAACAACGGAATTGTTTTGGTGAGATCTCAATAAAATGAAGTAAAGAAATTGTTGCTGTCCAAACATTTCCTCATCTACAATACTGTCTTGCAGAACTATGAAGCGTGGAACAAGTTTTTGGTGTTCCGGATCATGTTTATGACTGCAATGCATTCTCCGCATTATAGGCAGAGAGTTGAAATGATGAACATCCTGGAGCAGATTTATAATCCATCACCTTTATATATAGAACGAAGATGGACTGGGTCTTCAGGAATCTACTACATAGCTGCCCACCGGTTCGCTTATCTACAAACCAACCTAAAGAGGATCAAGTGGTTGGAAGATTTGAAAGTCGTGAAGCTGTTCATTTTTGTGGAAGCTCACGTAAATTCGACTTTGCATATTCAAGGTCGGAGGGTTGAATTGAACTCATATGTATATGAGGAAGTAACCCGTGTAATCCCAGCCGACAGGATTAAGGTGTTGGGCCGCCATGGGAAGTATGGATTCCAGCGGAAAGGATATCCTGAACTTCCGATGAATTATCGATTCCTAAAGATCCATGACCCAAAACCCTACTATTACACAGTTCCTGTAGACAAATCCAATACAACGTTGTTCTCCCCAAACTAAATGTAATGATTGGATTATCATCACACGAGATGTTGTATAAGGCTACGCCCATGTAAATATAAATAAGGACTTCTTTTATCAATATCCGATTGTGCATCAGGGTTGTTACGAAAAGTTAAGTAGCTTCATGATTTACGAGATAGCTGAACTAAAGATAAGCTAATGTCAACTATCATACAATAACATTAAGAAAACTTTTACCCAGGCACAACCCTAGGTACAGGTTCCAAATTCGCCCCCTACATCAAGTACTGCTGTGATCCAGGAGAAGAAGTTCCTCCTCAAGCAGATAAAGCCACCCGAGTTTGACGGGAAAGGCAGATTCGTCCAGTCTGATGCTGAAATTTGGATTGAATCTATGGAGGATTACTTCGAAGTAGGTGGTACTGCTCCTACCAATCAGGCCATGCTCGCCAAATTAAAACTCACCGGTGAAGCTAGATTATGGTGGAAACAATGGTGCAGGGATCAAGGGACTTCAGAGGGGTCCGTTACCTGGGAGAAGTTAAAGCAAGCCGTGCAGGGGAGATATTTGCCACCTGCATATCGTACACAGAAAATGAATGAGTTCTATGAGCTAAAACAGTTAGGACTCACCCTTGACGCATACTACTCTAAATTTGTCTCACTCTTAAAGTATGCGCCACAAATGGACACGACGCAGCAGGTGTCCAAATTTTGCGCGGGCTTAAATCCACCTGTAAATACTCGTCTCGAATCTATGCGACCATCAGATCTTCAGGATGCACTCATTCGAGCGGCACCTATAATTCACGAAGTGCAAGCTAGACCAAGGGGTATTAAGAATTGGTCTTATAGCGACCCGAACAGAGGAGCATTCAGACCCCAAGTAAAGAGAGTTCAAGGTCTCAATCAGGGTCAAAGGAAGAAAGCAAGGACAAATAACATCAACAACTTTGTTCCTACTCACAGTAATGGCCGAAACCTCCGATGTTTCCACTGTAACAAACTCGGTCACTTCAGAAGGCAATGTCCCAAGCTCAGCGAGGGACACCGTCAAGGTGCAGGCCGCGGTCAAGGAGCCGCCACCCGTGGAAGAGGGAGAACTGCCTGCATTACCAATAGGCAAAGATGTGAAGCAGAAGAAGAGGAAGATCCGACTATGGAAGCGGAATTCGAAAGAGTGACAGTCCATGCCGCTTTACACAAGAAGGGGCCGAATCGCTAGTTCTCGGTGATTCAAACACCGTCGGACTATCAAGGTAAAGGTTTCAAAACCTTGATTGATTGTGGCAGTACACATTCCTTTATCTCACCAGCGTGTGCTAAAAGATTAGGAATAGCCACAGTAGAAGCTCCTACCCTACTTGTGGAATTGGCAAACGGTCGTGAGGTAACTTGTACCAGGCAAACTGCTAAGGAAGAGTTCTCTCTGGGAGGAAAGAAAACCTCAGTCAAATTCAGAGTCATGAATTTAGGTATCCATGAGTGTCTACTCGGGATGGATTGGCTTAAGCCTAATGACGCTCACATCCACTGTGGAAAGGGTCAAGTTTCCTTTCGAAACTCTGAAAGAGAGTTTGTTACAACTCAAGGTGAGGCAGGAGTGCCAAGAATCCAGTTAGCCAAAGTATCGCGGATCATAAAAGGGGTTAGAAAAGGATTACCTGTTTACCTGATCAAACTCAACAAATTAGATCAAAGGCAAGAGTCTCATGAGGGACCCTCTTGGCTAAAGGAATACGCTGACGTATTCCCTGAGGAATTAACTGAACTTCCACCTCCAAGAGAAGTTGATCATGAAATAAGGCTAATGCCTGGAGCTGCGCCAATTGCAAAGAGACCTTACAGAATGTCCATACCAGAAGCTATTGAGTTGAAGGAACAACTCAAGCAACTGTTAGATCAGGGTTACATCCGGCCTAGCAACTCACCATGGGGAGCTCCAGTACTATTCCAGAAAAAGAAAGATGGGACACTTCGACTATGTATTGATTACCGTGGGTTGAATCAATCAACAATCAAGAACAAGTATCCTATTCCTAGAATAGATGAGCTTCTTGATCGCCTTCAAGGTGCAAAGATCTTCTCCAAAATTGATCTCAGGTCAGGTTACTATCAAATAAGGATCAAGGATGAAGATATTCCAAAAACGGCCTTCAATACAAGATATGGGCACTTTGAGTTCTTGGTTATGTCATTCGGGCTTACAAATGCACCTGCCACCTTCAATAGATTAATGCAAGATATTTTTAGACCATATCTTGATGATTTCGTGCTTGTCTTCTTCGATGACACTTTAGTTTATTCTAAACAGGAAGAAGATCATGAACCTCAACTTCGGATTGTCCTTGAGACAATGAGGTCTCATAAGCTGTATGCAAAAATGAAGAAGTGTGCATTCTTCAAACGTCAGATTGAATATATAGGATTCATAGTATCATCAGAAGGAATATCAGTAGACCCAGCCAAAGTCAGTGATGTGCTTGAATGGCCAATACCAGTATCCGTCAAAGAAATACGTAGTTTTCTTGGCTTGACAGGATGGTATAGGGTCTTTATCAAAAACTATGCTTTGATTGCAGCACCTCTTACCGACTTACTAAAGAAGCAGACTTCTATTACATGGTCAACTCCCGAACAAAATAGCTTCGACCAATTGAAGCAATGTTTGGTATCAGCACCTATTCTAAAACTTCCTGACCTCAATAAGGAGTTCGAGGTAGTAACTGATGCCAGCATTCTTGCCTTGGGGTGTGTACTTATGCAGGAAGGTCATCCAGTAGCATATTCTTCAAGGAAATTGAAGAGTCATGAAAAGAATTATGCCACGCATGATCTGGAATTATTAGCTGTCATCCATGCTCTAAAGCTTTGGAGACACTACCTGTTGGGTAACAAGTTTACTCTAGTAACCGATCATAAGAGTCTCAAATGGATTTTTACCCAGAACGAGCTCAACATGAGGCAACGTCGATGGATTGAAGTATTGGAGGAGTATGATTTTGAAATCAAGTATCGACCAGGGAAAGAGAATGTAGTTGCCGATGCACTCAGTCGCAAGGCATTCCTAAATTCCCTAATCTTGCAGAATCCATCAACGGCCAGATCTCTGGCTACAAAGGTATCTATGCCAAGCAACCCTATACTCGAACTAGCTAGAGAGGAAGCATGCCATGATTTGGCCTACCAAACCATGATAAAAGAAATATCTACCAAGGAGCAGAATCTGAAGTCACAAGCTAAGTATCAGGAATTTTCCATTGATAATGGACTTGTCTACTACAGAACAAGGCTATGTATACCAACAAGCCAGTCACTTAAGCAGAAGATATTATGGGAAGCTCATGATTCCCCTTTCGCAGGACATCCTGGCTATGCAAAAACTCTTAATGCAGTTAGGAAGAGCTACCATTGGGAGAGGCTCAAAGGTGACGTTCTCAAATATGTCATTGAATGTTTGTCTTGCCAACGTATCAAGGCTAAACATGTCATGATGCCAGGGAAATTGCAACCACTTGACATTCCCCAAATGAAATGGGAATTCATCAGTATGGATTTTGTGGTGGGCTTACCCCAAGTCCAAGGGGGATATAACTCCATTATGGTTGTAGTTGACATGCTTACTAAGGTTGCACACCTGATTCCAGTAAAGACAAACTATAAAGCCTCCGACATTGCAAGAGTGTTTATCAAGGAGATATTCAAGCTACATGGGTTACCTAGAAGGATCATTAGCGATCGAGATTCTCTTTTCACTTCACACTTCTGGAGAGCTATCTTTGAAGCTATTGGAACTCAACTCTGTTTTAGCACTGCCTACCATCCCCAAACAGATGGACAAACAGAGCGAGTAAATCAAATCATTGAGGATATGCTTAGGGCATACTGCTGTCGGGAGCCGAAGAGGTGGATTCAGTACTTGCCGTTAGTAGAATTTGCCTACAATGCTTCTTACCAGCAGAGCATCCAAATGACCCCTTTCCAGGCATTGTATGGTCATGATTGTCGAAGTCCCCTAAACTTTTCTGATCCAACCCTAAGAGTTGAAGCTTCAAGACAAATGTTGGAAGACATGGAGGACCAAATAAGGTCAATAAGACAAGACATACAAGCAGCCAAAGATAGACAAAAGGCATATGCAGATTTGAAACGCCAAGAGAGGGTCTTCGGAGAAGGAGACATAGTCTTCATTCGTGTACGCCCTAAAAGGAGCTCTCTATCTCTAGGAGAATGCAAGAAGCTAAGTCCAAGGTATTGTGGGCCGTATAAAATCCTCAAATGCCTGGGACCCAATGCTTATAAATTGCAACTTCCTGATAACCTAAAAGTTCACAATGTATTCCATATTAGTCTCTTAAAAAATATGTACCCAACCCTAATCATGTACTTGATGACCAAAAAATTGTAATGCCTAGTCAAGGAGTCCTTGAACTAAGACCGGAAAAGATTTTAGATGTCAGGGAGAGACAGTTAAGATCTAGAACCTTGAAAGAATGCCTCGTCCAGTGGAAAGATTATCCCGAAGAGGATGCTACCTGGATGGATGAAAGCTCTCTCAATCTTCAATATCCCCAGTTTATCTCGAGATGAGGACATCTCGATTCTTCTAAGGGGGAGAGAATGTAATATTCCCACCCGTGAATATTGACTTCCCGCACACTGCGTAAACCTTGTGCAAAGGTTATCTCACATATTGAAATTGCCGGCAATGTAACCTGTGACCTGCACGCGAGAAATCGGGACCTCCGCATTGGCAAAGCAAACCCGAGAGTTCAAACCCCCAAGTCACACGTAAACACCCTCTTGGGAGGGGCAAATTGAATACTATCAAGGCAATTTATTATTATTATTTTATCCCTTTTTTCCCAGCCGATGCACGGCTGGAGAAAAGGGAGTGTGGGGGGATAGGACTTGATGGAGTCGTGGACTACATGGGGAGGGGGGAACCCATGCAGGGGGAGGCCACGTGGTGGAGCTCTTCTCCCCCCCATGCCTATATATACACCCTCTATGCTGCGTGGAGGGAAGGGACGAAGGCTGTTGCTACCACCGTAGGCCAGAGGCTGCGTAGAGAGAGGAGGGGGGAGTCGCTGTCCTGCTGGGGAGCCACCGTGAGGACGCCACCGCCTTGCTGGAGACCACCAGGCCGCCGCCCATCCTCGCCATCGCCATCGAGTACTCTCCCTTGTCCTCGACGCCTTCCCAATCATTGGGTTTCATCCGCTCCCCCTGACGTCGTGCTGATCTCCAGAAGCTTCTTAGAAGCTTCTTTAAGAAGCTTCTAAGGTTAAGGCCATAAGCCTTGGTCCTACGCGGGCTTTTCGGTTTTAAAACCGGGCCTTCCATAAGCCTTGAAAACCGCAAGCCAGTACTCTCAAGGATCTGCGCTTTGGAAGGAATCTCCGGCGTACGAGGGAAAAGGGGAAAAGATCTTGAAGCGGCTCGCAACGGTTGGAGAAGACTCATCGATCGCGTAAGGGTAAAGGCAAACCGGAAGTCCGTAAGCACGCTATCGATGGCTCCCAAGAAGTCGCAAGGCGCGCCTGCGGGAGGTTCTTCTCCTAGCATTCAAGTGGACATATCCCCGAGCCCACAAACCCAGGTTTTTTTTTCTATTGTGATTTCATACTAAAGTAATGCATTAAGCATGACGATTCCACGGATTAAGAAACACCCGTGCATGTTCAAATTCACCTAGCCTAGTCAAATGCAATTGGGAAAAAAAATTGGTATTTTCAATATAAACGCTATTTGTCCATCCATCTTACGACCTTAATAGTAAATTGTTTTGTCGTGCATTTTTAAAAGAAAGCCACATATTGCCTAGGGTTAAAAAGGAAATTGTTAAGTGCATTGGTCATGAAGGAAAGGAGTATTTTTGCAATAACTCCCTTCATTAGGATTCGCATGAGGAAAGTGTTAATTTCTGTTGCACGGCATGAAAAAGAACCCCGATCTTATATAAGTTGCATGGGAAATGATGCTTGCAAATAGATTAAATCGACACTTGCCTTAGTATTGCATGAACTTCATTCACGATGTTGTTGTATCTAAGGGTCGCACTTATACTTTCGCAAATTTCATTTCATCATGTAGTATTTAGGAATGATTGCATGGCTTATAAAAACATGAAATGCAAATACTTAGACACAAGGTTGTAGGTGTTATCCCTTGATTTAAATCCTAGTAAGCCCTATGTAGGTTATTCTTCAAATTATCTTGCCTTTTGACTTTAACAAAAAAGGGATAGGGCTATTGCGGATCTTATGGTGCGTGGAAGTAATGAATTACATGTTTACATGTATTGTAACATTTTGCAACTATTTTCCTACTTTAGATCAAGTATATCATCTCTAGGAAAGAACTGTCCTTGTCAAAGACAAGTAGGTCAATTTACCCAAGTCATTTGTGGTATCATGACTGCTAGGGTTTCGTATAGGCGTAGCTAGCCGATTCAATAAAAACCTCAAGTACTAGTTAGGGCTTGGCACGTTAGAGATGTAGCCAAGTAACGTACTTGGACACCAAGTCGAAGTCCTCAAACCCAAAGGTCCTACCCACCTTCCCGGAAAATTGAGCCAATGGGACGCGCACGCAAATAATGATCTAGGGTTTCTACCCTAAGGATCATTCGACCTAGTGCTAGAACTTGGATTGAGTTGGAATCCCTAGGACCGAACGTTGTCGGTCTAGTGCAATTAGGATTGGGGTGAGTGAGAAGACACCCTAAACCCTACTTCAAGTCTAATCATAACTCTTGACCAGAAAACACCATTCAATAGGTGAAATGATCTCTTGGAATGGAGGCGACACTTGTGCAACAAGTTGCAACGTCGCATAGCCTTGTGGTTTGATCACAAGAAAGTTTTGCCATTCCTTGGAATGAGGTTGGCAGGTTCTTGCGCAAGTTTAACTTGCAAGGGGATGGGTAGTCATCCTGTTACTTCGCCCTCATTAGGGGAAATTTGCCAAGTTAAGGGAAGTTAGGTATTTGCTTGGACGCAAATGATTAATCAATAAATTAAAGCGACATGGCCGCCGGGATTTACTATTAATAAAACCTAAGGTATTGGTTAAGTTGGGTTAACAGGGTATGACCCTAACCCAAGGACAATAGGAATCTTGCCAAGTTGCAATTGATTCCGGATCGAATGCTGGATGCATTCGGAGAGAAGGATTCACTCCTTAACAGTTTGCCAAATAAACAACCACTGGAATTGATTGTGCTTGTAACAGTTTAGAAAGCACTGTTTGCATTGTTTGCTCAAGGAACTAAAGGATGAAAAGATATATAAATGCTTCAGGTTGAAGGCCTGAAGGGAGAGGCAGCTTCAGTTACCCCCGACTGCCTGCCTGACCCTAACCAAGGGGGTTGTTGACCGTGCCGGGAACGTGGACCGAACCCGCCGCGAGAGGTCTTTCCGTTGAGCTCTACTTGGAGCAGGAGGACGCTTGGGTGCGAGGGGGGGCTCTGGCCGTAAATCCCTCGCCTTTCGGGTCCTGCACAAGAGGCTAACGTGACTCGGGATTGGATCTCGAGGCCCGCATACTAGTCTACGGGCAGAAGCTTGGAATAGTGATCCCTAGCGGATTACTGGATGAGCCTTCGGGCGGATTATGGACAAGCCTACGGGCGGAACTCATTGTATTTCAAAGATAAAATGATGAAATGATAATAAAGAATTTGTCTGATATTGTTTTTCTATGTCACGTGATAAGATTACGTGAAGGAACCAGTGCTTAACAGGATTAATTAAAGAAGCTGATTGCTATATGTCAAATTAAATGTGTTAGATAATTACATAACTAAAACAAACTGAGGAAAGTGCAGAGGATGGGCCATGGGTCCGTCCTACGGTTGGGTGGTCCCGGTTAGCCAGGAACTTTTCTCAATAATCTCGAAGAACAGCGGGATGATCATCATTATCAAAGCGAATAATGAGAGCGATAACCTAGAGTTACGTCTTACCCGATTTACGCTGTTTTAGGGGAACGGAATGGGACTATGCCTTATGGCAGAGAGGTTGAGCCTTGCATCCCTCTCGTTTCCCATTCTCCTTGAACCAAGTGCAGCGTGAACCCGCTTCGGACCTGGCGTTTCTGCGTAAAGTAGTTCGCTTGGGTCTGACGCTAGTTGTTGTTAGCTAATGACCAAACAGGAAAACTCTAATTCCGGTCAATCCTAAGTGGGAACGGCCAGGATACTTCCACTACGTGGCAGACGCGGGAAGACTTAGACTACAAAACCCGTAACATTCCATGGGAGTGCCGGGGGGAGTTTTCTAGACATCCTTTCCGATGGACTGCCAAGACGTGTCCTAGATGATTCTAGGGGACACGTTACACTGTCACACCACATACATCTTTTTCCAGGCTTAGGGGCCACCGCCCATCCCCTTTCCTCTTGTCCTTTTTCATCCAATTTTGCAACCTTCAATTGACGATCCCGTATCCCTTTGACCAATTCATCTAAGACGTCTTCCCTAACAGAGGGAAAAATAGCAAGTACAACCATAACTGGATACTTCAGCTGTCTTACCCGTAACAATGGGCAAGCTAGAGACATGCAATCTTTCTCTTCTTCTATGCTTCTTCACAAGCACAGTAACAGCTTCCTTAACATGTCTCCACTTTGTTTTCAAACTTGTCTCTGTAGTCAGACCCTCTAGTAAATCATCAAGCTTCTCTTGAAGCTTAGGATCAGCTGCCTGTAGAAACAATTCAATTTTCTGGCTTGCAAGAGCTTGTTGTTCTGCAAGATCCAACTGCTCAAATCTACTTTCAAATTCTCTTAACAATTCTGTAGCCACAAGACCCTTATTGGGTTGTATATCCCACTCCTGAAAAGTCTTGCGCATAATCAAACTGGTGTCCTCAATGTAAAATTCTTCCATGAGTGTCTTCTTGAAGGCTACCCAGTCTACATCCTGCAAGTATGATTCAGTAATCCGTGCTTTCAGTTCATGAACAGTAACACATACAAAATACCGACTCCATGCAGATTGAGCCACTCCAAAGAATTCCATCTTCTAAGCATAGGTATGTATATATGCAGATACATTCTTGCCATTGAATAACTTCACCTCACGCTCAACTACTTGCAAAGCATTCATCACAACACTTTTTGTTTGAGCTGAAGCTTGCATCACCTGTTGTTGTTGTTGTACCTGCATAAGCATATTCATATTTTGCACCAACTGTTGCAAAACATCACTGGAGAATGTATTCAAAGATTCTCCCATCTTGTCTTTCCTTCTTCTCATGACCTTTCATGTCGGGTTCACCAATGTCAGAGGGGTTTTTGTCGAAAGGTATCCATCGGGGATTAGAAATAGAAGGAAGTGGAGATAGGAGATGGAAGAAAAGATAGAGAATACCCAAGTGGTAAACACGACAAAAAGAAATCACAATGAATTGAATCAATATGTATTGAAAGAACCTAGAATCTTTGCACTACTCAAAAGCAATCTCCAAGCATTAGTTCTCCTTGAGCTCCTTCGTAGACCAAAAACGTGGATCAGAAAAATGAGCTTTTTCTCTGCTATCCGAAACCCAAATCTGATGGCTCTGTTGGCTCCAAAAGGGGGTAAAACCTTAGGACACCTAATCACAAATCTCCCAGGTCACTCCTTCTTCTTTCTTCAGTTCAATCTACAGTTTTCAGCCTATTTACAGCGATTACGACGTGCACAATTTCGTCAATCTGTCTTTTTTATGAAAAATCTCCTAATTGGCTGAAAAAGCAACTAGCTTTTTGCATGCCATCCTAATCTAGAAGCTTTTTCTAACTTTTTCAAAATTTTACAATAAATAATATCAAAATAAGACTAAAATTATCCAAAAATCTAGTATTTTTGGATAATCCATGCAACTCACACTAGTAGTAATGGCTCAGATCATATTGACTCTCTAGATCAATAGAGAAGTCGGATGATGATGCATTCCATACTTTTTCACACTGTAATAACATCACGACATCACATAAATCTGCTGATATTCATTGGACTCCATTTGTGCATCTCCGATTGAAACTCGTTGGACTGTGGTACATGTTCTATAAACAATCGACGTTTTTTTCTAATTGCTAGCTTGCATTAAGAGCAAGGACACATGACACACTGATTAAGATACGCCTCGTAATCTTGAACATCATGACCTTCATAATTTTCGATTTAGTCTATGTTACGACAAACAAATTGTTTTTGTTCTCATTCTCTTTTCTTTCTTTTAAATTATTTGAGAAGGGATTTCTTCTCTTGTAACTCAATAAAATTAACATCAACTAAAGTCTTGGTTTTCTCCCCCTTTCTTTGCACATTTCTTTGTGCTCTTCGTTTTATGTTCTCTTCTCTTTCTCTTTCGTATTTTCTTTGTCTTTCATGTTTATTCTCTCTTTCTCCTTCTCTCTTCCTGTTTCTTTCTTCTTCTCCCTCTCTTGTTTCCTATCTTTTTCTCTCTCTCTCTATTTCTTTGTTGCCCCTCTCTTGTTTCCTATCTTTCTCTCTCTCTCTCTATTTCTTTGTTGCCCCTCTCTTTTTTTCTCTCAACCCCCTTATGTTTTCTCACTCATTCTCCTCCCTCCCTCTATCTCTCTTTTCCCATTTCTTTGTTATCTTTCATGTATATTCTCTCTCTCTCTCTCTCTCTCTCTCTCTCTCTCTCTCTCTCTCTCTCTCTCTCTCTCTCTCTCTCTCCCTTTTCCTTTCTTCTTCTCCCTCTCTCATTTCGTATCATTCTCTCTCAATGCATCACATTCTCTGCCCTCTCTTATTTCTTATCTCATTTCCTCTCTTTCTTCCTCAATGCACATCATTGTGAAAAAAAAACAAACAACAAAAGAAAAAATTAAAGAATAACAACAAACCCTCTCTTTGTTTTTCTCTAACCCCTCGTGTTTTCTCATTCATTCTCCTCTCTCTCTAAATCTCTCTTTCTTTATTATGTTTCATGTTTATTCCCTCTCTCTCTCGTTCTTTCTTCATTTTTCTTTCTTCTTTTGCCTCTCTCATTTCCTCTCTTTCTCCCTCAATGCACCTCATTCTATAAAAAAACAAACAAAAGAAAAGGAAAAAGAACAAAAACAAACTAAGAGGGAGCAATACACTCATCGCAAAGGCCTGAGGATGGCATCTTTGTCTCCTCTTCGTGACAGCAGCTTTGTCCTTTGTGCACTTCCTCCTCTTCTTCGCGAACGGCGACGGTGCGGCGGTGAAGCTCTCATTCTCTCTCATTCTCTCTTTCTCTCCCTCCTGTCCCAAACACACCATCTATTTTTCTCTCTCATTCACTCTTTGCAATCGATGCTAATTTTCATGGATACGATGGGACAAAATTTGAATAGGTTGATAGTGGTATTATTATTATGATGAAAGAGAAATGCTACTAAAACTGCTACATAGTAGACTATTTGAAGCTTATCTCCTTATGTAGATAGTAGAAACTAAATAAAATGCTAATTAATCTATATTAAAAAAAGGAAGGGTGTTTGAAATTTTCACCTTGTGATATTATGTAGCACCCTACAAGTTCTCCTCATGATCAATCTGAAGAAGATTTCTATGGAAGCATACTGATTCAACTACATTATCACAACCATTACAAGCATATGAAGATATTTGCCACTCCCATCTCTCAAGATCTTCAAATTTCTCCCTTGAACTCAAATAGGCAACCTTCTTTCTTAGTATTCACATGGAATTGTAGACTTCTAGATCACAATATTTATCTTTTATGGATCCTCTAGGTTGTATTCTTCTTGATACCATATCCAATAGGCATAAACTTAGTTGCAGCTCCTAGTAGACTTCTTTGTTGTAGTCCATGACATCCTTTCTTATGATATTCTATAATTGGGTAGTTGTGCCCTCAAGAATAGGAGAAGCTCTCCCCTATAGTCCTCTCTCTGGTGCAGTTAGTTGCTTTCTTCTCCTCTTTTCTCACCATTGTCTCCTTTTGAAATTTGATCAAATTTTCTATCTATATTTTTATTCCCACATGTGTTGTGACACGAACTTCTAAATTTTTACTCAATCTAGATTTTTGTAAACATTGATCATCCACCAACGTTGGACTCTTCAGCTTCTTCTAAGCCTTCTGGATTATCTTGTACTTGAAGATATAAGCTTATGGTTATTTCATTTTGCAATTTTATACCTTCACATCTATAGGTTCTGTACTATATGATTTACATATCATATATTAATTCTCACTCTTATATAAGGTACTTTTCTATATTAGGTCCAAGTATATCTACTATGATAAAAACAAATATAGTTTTTACAAATAATATTTCCTCAAGCTACGGGCCATTAGTACATACCCCAACACTTTTGGACCTTTCAACCTCACCTCTCCTTGATGGAAAAATATATACTCTCACCTCCATCCTCACAACTCTTTTCATGAAAAATTGAAGCTCAATTTCTCTTGCTACTAGTGGCCACTATATGAACTCCTTCACAATCATTGTGCACCTAAATGGAAAATATACTCTAGTACATGATAGCTTTCCATAGGACAAGTAACATTGTAGCATCTTATAGACTTAGAAAATATGTGTTCAATCTCTTAATTTGTGGCTAATAGCCACCTATAATTGTTCTTCTCACAAGCATTGAGCAAGTCAAATTGCCTCTTGGCCAATAAGTGCAAGTTTAGTTCCTATAAGACAAGACTTTGATTTCTCTTCACTACTAACAACTTCTCATAAGATTGGACTTTGATTTCTCTTCACTTCTAACAACTTCCCTTGCAATTTTAGTTCTCATAATACTAGATTTTGGTTTCTCTTTACTACTAATAACTTCCCTTGCATCAACACTAATGTTATTGTCTAGGTCATCAAAACTAATACGTCCATCTATGATCTCACAATGTTCTAGAACATTTTCTCCCCAATCAAGACTTTCAAATAAACTAGATATGTCTTTACAACCATACCCATTAACCACAAAAGTTTAGCATTTCCATGTTGGAATACAACATTTGTCTTTATAGCCATAGACATTGACCAAATAAATTATAACATGACATATTATAACACAACATCACCACTAAAATTATCTATCTTAGGGACAATGTAGGTTTCTCTTGTAGTTTTTGATTGACTTTGGAACTTCCCCTCATCAGCAAAATTAGTAGTTTCTCTATGGCACCACATCTCTTACAAATAAAACTCCCCACATGGGACATCAAATCAATCTAGGTCCACTAATTCTCTCTTATCCATATCGACTCCCAACTTATCATCCTTGTACCTCAAAGTGACCCCTTTCACTTTTAGGATTCCCAAACATTTGAGGTACTCTAATGGCTTTGACACTCCTGATACATCTTCCTCTTCTATCCACAACTCTAGAACTCCAATAATAGAATATGTTTCTACCTAATTAGAACCTATTTTCTATGCATCACTCTTGTATCTCTTCTTTAACTAAGTCCTCTTAACAACTACTTCCATAGGTCAAAAGATTTTCAATATACTAGTAGTCTCGTTCTAACATAATTTGATGACCTTCTACGGGAGATTATTCTTCCTCGGCTCCTTACCTAAAATAGGCTATCTCAAATGATTCTTTGAACAAACTCCAAATATTTTGAACATCCTTAGACAACCCACAAAATAAATCCCATATTTCTCCTCTTAGACCTTGGCTAGCATTTATTGCTTTTACTTCAACCCCAATTTCTAATTTATCCATTTCCTTCTCAACTAGGAGGATCCAATCCTTAACACTATCTTCAACTTCTCTATAAAAAAGCATATCTATAACTTAATACAGTGAATGAATACATGTATCATGCATAATGATAGTTACAAGGATGTAGCCAAATGGCATATAGATTCAAATGTACACCTTTGATTGGCAAGTGAGATGTTTTATAAATCAATACATTGTGTGATATATTGGTAGTACAATATAGGAGTTATAGGGTTGGAAACCAATGGCACGTAGAACCAAATAGGCACAAGGGGTTAACACATCAAAGAATTGTTGAACCTTGACCTCCAAATCACCCAATCCATTGTCACAAAATGATAACTCACCACAACAAAGTGGATTGAGAGTTATGTGCTTCACCTAAACCCTATATTGTAGTTGCATATCGGCAGAACATATATCTCAATAAAAATGAAAAATAACTACTCAATCACATGAATTATGGCAACACAAATGTAGGGAAAATTTTACCTATAAAGCAATTTGTAAAAGACAATATGGGATCTTTGATCTACCCTATGTTGATCACTTCAAGAACACTTAATTATGCAGTTGTGATCATCAAAACCTATTGGAAATGATAGATATTAGAAAATATAAATCTCCTCATAACCAAACATGTGTAATTAGCCATATGAATTTCGGCAATGCTTAAGAGGGAAATTTTACCTGTAACTTCTTTTGTGGAAAAGAGCAAAACAATATTTGCTCTATGTTATGTTGATCACTACAATAACAATTGATTATAAAATTTTAAATTGACATAAAATCCAATTGTACAAATAGTAAGAAAGAGAACACACACACACACACACACACAGAGATGTTGATCACTTATAGCAGGATGTGACAGTTGGGCATTTCGTCTGTTATGATGCTTGGAGCAAGGTAGAGTCGTTATGTATCACCTCATGAGAGGAAAGCTCAGAGTGAGCCACAGTTATGGAGATCTAAGAGAGTTAAATACCAGTTGATAGGTTTATATACATTGGTTATTCAGCCTGCCATTATGCATATATGGCTAGTGTGACAGGTTACAAAGAATCTACAAAGTTTGATGATGCAGTTACAGATGATAACTGGTGTGCTACCATGGATGAGGGGTATACAACCCTGGGACTGAAAATGAGACATGGAAAGGGAGGACTTAGAACCTGGTGACAACTAGGATTTTGGCACATACTAGAGGATGTGCAGGTTTAGAGGGGGTGGATATCGTGATGCTATGTGGACACAGTGTGAAAAAGCATGGAATGCATAATCATATGACTTCTTTGTTGATCTAGAGAGTCAATGTGATTTGCGTCATTAGTACTAGTGTGACTTGCATGGATTATCCAAAAATACTAGATTTTTGTATAATTTTAGTCTATTTTTTATATTATTCATTGTAAAAATGTAAAAATTTTAGAAAAGCTTCTAGATTAGGATAGCATGCAAAAAGCAAGTTGCTTTTTCAGCCAGTTATGAGATTTTTCATAAAAAATGACAAATTGGTAAAATTGTGTGCGTCGCGATCACTGTTGAGGCTAAAAACTGCAATTTGAACTAGAAGAGGAAGAATGAGTGATCTGGGAGATCTGTGAGCAGGTGTCCTACAGTTTTACCCCCCTTCCAGAGCCAACGGAGTCATCAGATTTGGGTTCCAAGTAGCAGAGAAGGAGCTGCTATTTCTGATCCATGTTTTTGTTCTATGAGGGAGCTCCAGGAGATCTAATGTCTGGAGAGTGCTTATGAATAGTGCAAGACAAAGGATTTTAGGTTCTTTCAATACATATTGATTCAATTCATTGTGCTTTCCTTTGTCGTGTTTACCTCTTGTCTATTCTCTTTCTTCTCTTCCATCTCCTATTTCTACTTCCTTCTACCTCTGATCCTTAGTGGATTCGGCCTTTCGAAAAAAACCACTCCAACAATAGTGTTGAAGTGTTTGGTGTGTCGAAAGTCTTCCACATGGATAAGAGACAGCAGGGTGAAGGGAGATTTAGGGAGAGGAGTACATGGAAGAGAAGGGGTTCAAAGAAATAGAAGACGTAGAAGAATACTCACAGAAAGAAATAGAAAATGTAGAAGAATACTAACAGAGATGAAGCCTGTCAGTTTATTTTGCATTATGAGAGGATCATTAGTGGCACCTTACGAGGGTGGGGCATTTAGCATATTTAAACCCCTTTTCAATGTCCACCCACAGGTGACCTACATTCTTGGTCCAAATGTATCTTCCTTCTTCTTCCTTAAAACCACTAAGTCCTTATAATCCTTGAGTAAATGTTCCTTCTTACCATAGTGATAATACTAAGCCTTTGACGTATTCTTCTTGTTAACCCTCTCTAAAGCTACAAAAGTCTCATTGCAACCACCATATTGAGATGGAAGTATCCTATGTAATCAAAAAGATGCATCATACTTAAGCAACATTGAGGACATATAAGTGAAGCTCACTCACCTTGATGATGTCTAGACCTACAAAGCATTCTCTACTCCATCAAACTATCGAGGGAGCTTAAAAAGCACAATCCCAACTAGATGAGCCTCTTGAGGTGCAAGTTGCATGTGCCAAAGATAATCTCATACTTGTAAAACACAAAGTAAGAAGGATTGGATAGTATCCTTAGATGCAAACTTCATGTACTAGAGTTGTCCATAGAGGGTCACTATATGCATTATTGAGGGAGCCTCATACAATATCTAAAGCTTCTCCCATACCACTGAAGATATCCTCCAAGATATAACTGTGAGTGGAACTTCTTTAAAGATACATATCTAACAAAAGAATAACACTCAAAAGCATTATCACAGTCCCATGTAAGCACAACTTCCTCATGGTTATCCTATTCCCAATCATTTGGAAGAGAAGTGGGAGGCTTAGGATACACAATAGCTCTAGAAACCATGTATCACAATCACGTTTTATACCAACACTCCATGTTAAGTAATTGAGGGCTGAAATGATGAACGGGTTGCCTCTTACCCATTCAACCTCCAATCCTCACTAAGAGAACTAAAGAGGGGCACCACCTAGCCAAAGGGAGGATGGGCTAGGACATCCCTTTTCTCAAAGAGAATCAAGAGAACCAAGACACAAATTTACAAGAGAGAATATATGTACTAGACACCATATTGGAATAGAAGAGAAAGAGATGAGAGGAGAGGGAGACAAGAGGAGAAGAGGTAAAGGAAGCTTGCCATTATGCTACATGGAATGAGAAGATAAGAAGAGAGGGAGATAATAGGAGAAGAGGTAGAGGAAGCTTGCCATTATGCTACATGGAATGAGAAGATGAGAAGAGAGGGAGATAATAGGAGAAGAGGTAGAGGAAGCTTGCCATTATACTACATAATAAAAGAACTTACTCATAGCTTACCTCAAAGAGATGAGGATATTGTAGAGTGCTCTCATGGACTTGTCATTGTCCTCCCTTTTCCTTTTTCTTCTTCATTCTCCATGGGCTCTTTATATATCCTTCATGAGGGATTAGATTAAGCTAATCTTCTTGATCAACATAATCCTAGATGATGTATGGCATCTTTGAAAATATGGAGCATAGTGAATGGGACAAGTCCCCACCTTGGTCATCATGCAAGAAGCCAAGGGTGGTGGTAGAAAAAATAGAAAAATGGAGCTAGATTACAAGAGGTGGGTGCCCAAAGCACATTATTATAATATATTTACAAGAAGGATAGAGTGGAAAGTTGGTGTGGTAAAAGAGAGAAGAAAATTGCATGTAGCCAGCAGTCTGCGCCTTCGTAACTTCAAATCCGTGAGGAATTTGAAAAAAATTTCTTCTGCAACTTTGTAGACCAGGTCGAAACCGATCGGCCTTCGCGGGAATTTTCTTGAAATTCGCTTTTTCTTGGGAGTTATTGAGATTATAAAAAATGGCTTCTAAAAGCTGCTTTGACTTTAGTCCCCCATATGCATATAAATACATATAAGCATGTGACAAAAGGGGTCCATGCTTGTAAGCTTTTGTGCAAGATCCAAATGACACCATGATGTGGATATTGACTTGTGTGTAAGGGTGAGGTGTCCTCTAATGATGGTGATAGATTCCAAATCTTAGTGATGCAGACGGGGCCCATGTGTAGTTGGAGGCTAGTCCTTTGAAAAATCCATGCATTCACTCAACTCCTAGGTGTAATCCATTTTCATCTTCACTAAGATAACCATCCCTTTTACCCTTTACATTGACATGCCTCCTAAGAACTTGTTCCCCCCATTTGCTAGAGTTATCGTAATCGAGAAGCAATGTAGCATACCTAGTGCTTGAAGAGTAAACCCAGAGTGATATGGTAGGCTCTTGATAGGGGCTTTGGCCAAAATTTTGTGGTAGTAATCCGGGTTGTAAAAAACCCGGATCAGTAATCATGACCATGAAGTTTTTCAATAGCGGAGGAACAACAAGGAAAAGCCATCTAGAGAGGATAGGAATGATATATAGCAAGCAATCCATCATTTAAAAAGGTGTGCTCAAATATGTGCAATGTTACACAAGAATATTATGACATGCTATGGTGTATGGCAAGGGATCTGAAGGCCTTGAACTATATGTACAACATGTTAAAAAGGGTGTCAATTCCAAATTTCCAAATTTCCAAATTTATATTGTATGAGCTCCACAAATGTAATCAATAAGAGGTACTCCAAGAAAGCTCCAAACAGGCATATGAAGCGCCCTAATTTTGAAAGCAAAGAATAGAGAGAGAGATTACAATGAAACACAACATAGAGTGCACAAAGTACGAGTTTACATGCGATGATAATAGGAGTGAATCCATAAACAACTCCAAACTCTATTAAGATGATCAAGATAAAAATAGTCAAATACACTATTATGGGGTTGAAACCACCATTGCCTAGCTTGCACATGCATTAAATGTAGAAAATGTAGTAGTTGTTGCAATAATATTGCATCAAGTCAACCAGTCATAAATGCCAAAAATCACATGAATAAAGACAATTTAAAAATGCTTGAAATATCTACAATGCCTAGCCTATTAAACCACATGCAGAGACTCACTCATGAGCTTACTGAATTGCTAATAGAAAGGAGTGAACATGCCAACTGGGCTTGGAATGTTGCTTTGTAGTAGCTTCGCTTGAAGTAGCCTAGCATGAATGCTAGAATATTAGCAAACTAATTATTTAAAGTATGGAAAAAATAGTTAGATCTCAAAGGAGTGAATAAAGTCACTAAAGAGTAAAAAGATCTTAAACCAAATTTTAAATTGAACTTGCAATCAATTACACAATGTCACATAACATTTGACCTTTAAAGTCAATTATACAGTATTATGACCCCTATTGTATTAGGAGCATCCAAAATTTAGCCTTACACTATGATAAACTGATAAATCCAATATCATTTTTCATAGGTAATTAGGGAAGGTATACAAGTGAATATTTGATCAACTATTCCTCTGTTACCTGCAATTCAAATCCAAGAATGATCCACCATCTATCAAGGTTTTGTGAGGGTTGCATTCAACCATTGCTAGGTCATTCGCAATTTCTCATTAACCATAGGGGGTTTGCACTTTTTAAATGATAGCTATAAATGCCTTTTTTATATCACATTTTCCCACTAATACTTGCCTAATGCGACCATGTGCTCATGGGACAAGTGGGGTTTGATAGTCCACTCCCCCCACTCGCCCATGGTGAGACACATTAATAAATAACTATATATAAACATATCATATCTATAGGCTATATCTCACCGTTTTAGCAAGACCAAAAGTTAATAATGTGTTAAATGAATGTGCTATTGCAGCCCGCATGTTGAGAGAGAGAAAAAGAGTGTGTGAGTGAGTGTGTGTGTGTGTGTGTACAGGTGTGCATGCGATGTACAAAGTTATGATGATTGCGTGCGATGGGGACCTGGGAGCATAAGCCTAATAGCAAAGTGCATCGACAAGGTGGAGCTTTTCTTTCAAGAAAAATGTTGGAAGAGTTATGTTCAAAGGGTGATTTCAAGTTTGTGGAGTCTAATATACTTGGCACTAGATGGCAACAAAGTGGATTCCAAGAATATTCCAATATGAAAATGAAGACTGGTCTATATCATCAAGGCCAACTACATGAATTTCTCTCTCTTGAACTATCCAAGATGGAAAGAGATGGATCCATAAACATTTGCTTTCAATCAAGAAAAATTCAAAGTCAAATGGTGCTCAGACTTGATGAGAAGCATCTAGCTTCCATGGCTTACTTACAAAGATCAGGTCGGGATCTCTCCAATCAACAACTGTACTCTTCCATGGAGTGCTTCCGACACTATCTTGCTTAGCATATTTCATGGATTGGTGGAGAAAGAGCAAATTCTTGTCGCATACAAGATGCTCAAGAAAGGAATCAAACAATGGTCATTTGGGACTACACGGGAGGGGACTGGAAGGATCTGGATACTCTAAATAAACAGTTTCATTTGTTATAGGGGAAGAGATCACCTTGTTGTTGCCTCGGATAGTACACTATATGTATACCCTCTATATCACGTGCATTCAAAGCCTATTTATAAATATCCTTATCTGTGAATTTTTTCTTACTATTCAATCTATAAGTAAGCCCTTTATATGGGACCCTTGTGTATGTAAAAAATGTGTAAAAATGGTATTTTAAAAATCCCTTATGTTGAACTCACATGATATATATATATATTTATGAGTGATCTCCCCGAGTGCTGGGTTGTTGCAGAGAAGGAACTCTTGGGGGCCACACATTTACTATACAATTTAGCTAAATAAGGAATTTAACTTCAGAGGAATTTGTTGGTGAAATGATAAACCACTTCTACCTATTCAAGAGAGGAAGGATTCACCCAACAAGCTAGTCAATAAATTGAACAAGAGATGGCATGTCAATTGGAATCATCACCAATGGAATTACAGATTCATCATGATCTGGTTTCCTAGCATCCAGTCTAAAAAATCGAGCTTCTTATGGTCGATTCAGATGAAAGTTGTCTAGACATGCTCCAGAGCTAAAAAGCTAGGCATTGGTATAGGTCTATGCCCTCGGTGTCACAAAGAAGAGAAAACCATCCCCCATCTTTTCTTTTCATATCAATTTAATCGAAATGCTTTGAATCTACTACAAAAAATGATTTCCCCGTTTCATCCCTCAACAACACCATATTGGGGAATATGGAAATTTCTCACAAGTTTGGGACGCATGGTCAAAACTTTGGATTTTCCATAACTTGAACACCATTACTCCAAAATGAGCACTTTATGGCTTTTTAGATTCCATTTTTCAAGTGCTTTCCAATGATAGGTCACATGATATGGTGTTGAGGAACTTATAATAGACATGTTATCTACATTCCCCCCTTTTGTAGTATTCAAAAATGGAAATTGGGAGACTTCCAAATTCTCTAATATGGTGTTCAACCATAACATGGAAAGAATTAATTCTTGGTGAAATTTATGGGGTGCATCATGTCATTTGCAACTAGCTATGTAGTCAATTTTTGTGGCATATATGGATTTCTCAGAATAAAAATTTATTTGAATAGCTCAATGTAGATCCAATGCATAGTTTTAAAGAGGAGTTTTTGTTGTAGGCCAAGATTAAAAGAAAGCAAATGTCTAAAGACTGTAGCAAGCATCCTTTAGCCCGAAAGAAGAAAAAGTAAGATCCGTATGAAGGACTACGCATCGAGATGAAGAAATTCCTCATTCATGAAGAAAAGAGAAGGAAAATTGTGCGAGAAGCATGGTGTCTTGCAATGTTTGAAAAGCCTACTACTGTCAACACCCTTGATGTAATGGAAAATCAAGTTAGGAAATGAAAAGCTAAGCCAATGTAAATAGAAGTTAGCCAAGCTAAGTCTAGGCAGGTGGACTCTTGCTTAAGTCCACATTTTGTAATACTCCTCTTTTACTTTTACTTTACTAATACAAGTTATCGTTTGCACAAATATATGTATATATATATATATGTATATATATATATGTATATATATATATATATATATATATATATGTATATATGTATATATATATTATATATATATAACATGAAGTCTTTTGTGAGCCCTGTTTTGGCCGTCGACACTGGAGCATGTTTTCAGACCGGAGGTCCGGATATACTGTAGTCTGTCCCTCTCTCTTACATGAGAGAGAGAGACAGAGAGAGAGAGAACTCAAGCTGCCTCATTGACTAGTCATGAGTCATTTATATAATTGCGCGTGGCCACCGGACACACCAACTTAAAACTAGTGTAGGTCAACTTGGTACATGTGGGGTTGGGGGAAGCAGTGTAGTGGTCCTTGGACCTTGGCCTTCACGGTGTATTCTCTCTCCTTTTTGGGGGGACTCAAAAACGTCAAAGGTGATCTGCTAGGGCCCAGAGGCCAGGATCTCTAGCTTGAAGTGGGATGTGGAAAGAGTGAAGTAACCGAAGGAGAGAGAGTGTGTGAGTGAGTGAGTGTATGTGTGTGTCAAGTGGTTAGTTACTATGGCTTTCGCATCCTGATTCCTGGCCAGACGGACAAAAAGAGAGGGAGGCTAAGGGCTCTCTAATTTCAGCAACCCCTAGTAATCAAGCATGGGAGAAGTGTGGTCGAGGGGACGGGTCCCGGGAAGGTGAGAGTCGAGTGCCAGCGAACTAGCACTCTAACAGGGAACTCCCCCGTTAGGGCAACCTACCTGACTACATGCCTGATTCCCCTTCCCTGCCGAAGCTTGTTAATTGCACCCTGAGTAGGGAAGAGCCTTTCCAATCTCTCCCCTTTAGAGAAGAGAAGTCGTTTGTCATTTCGCCTTGGAAATGGTCCAATCTCTGCCCGTACAGTACCCACAATTTGGTTCAATACCTGTAACAACCATGTCAACAATAGGAGTTACTTTTTACCATGAGGACCAAGGAATAGTAGACTCCTCTTAAGCACTCATATGACCCACTCTTTTTACCATGAGGACCAAGGAATAGTAGACTAGATCACCAATTCTAAGGAGGTCCATCAAAGCAACATCACCAGCATGCAACCAATCCTAACCTAGAGATTGATGAGCTAAGCCAGGCTATGTCACAAGCGACAATAAGCAAATGAAAATCCGCCTATAGCGGCTAGAGATAAGAAAGAAGAAAGCTCGAATCTAGAAGATGAACAAGAAGTTATTATCCAAGTAACTGTGTCTACTAACTCTTTAGAACTTAACAACACTAAATTTGAAAGAAGGCTTTAGTGGGTCTCTCTCATGATCCCTACCACCCCACAGAATTCATGAGTTCATTGATCGAAAGCAATTGAGAATCCTTAGGGTGCTAAATAGTAGAAATGAACTACATGCCAAGCAAAAAGAAAAATGGTCTTTGAGATGGAGGAGATGGCCTTTAATATTTTAGGGGTTGGGCAATGGATGATTAGAAATTTCCCTCTTACACTCTTCAAGTGGACTCCAAAGTTCAACTCTATTACTAACAGGCTAGGGCCTGAACTTACAGATCTGCCAAGAAATCTTTGGCCATTAGTCAAGACTCTAATTGTCCCATTAGGGAAACTACTAGGACTGAGACCCATAAATTTGATTCAAACTTTGCATGCTTACCTATAGTTACATGTTCATTTATTGTAGTTTTGGGTTTTGGAACAGCATGTTGAAAATTGATTTTTGAGTCTGTTTTTTTAGAGCAGACACTTGTATTCAATGCTCTAATGCTTCTATTTATGGATATCAATGTATCAACTCAATCTTCCTTTTGGTATACTATTTCTAGCTTGGTTTTGGGGCTACTTTGTAGTTATTACAAGAGCCCATATTATCTTTGGTTTGCAAACATGAACTTCTGCTCCATTTGTACTTCATAATGCACATAATGTCTGAATTTGACTAAAAGGCTTATTACAAGAGCTCATATTATATTTGGTTTGCAAACATGAACTTGTGCTCCATTTGTACTTCATGATGTACGTAATACATCAGTTTTGACTAAAAGCCTTATGTCTGCTAGGCAATTGGATGATGGTAGGTTCCATGATGTCTCTTTTTGGTGATTCTACATAGAAGAGTTAGCAATCTTGTTTTGCCTTGAGGTGCTAAGGTTGGTAGCCTCTATCCATTGGTTATATCTAGATCTTTCGATCATATTTTGGCCATATTTGATCTTCCTCATGTATCTTTTTGTCATTGCTATCTTGAGCATATGTCTCTTAAAAAGTAATGAAAGTACTCACTCATTTGCAAGATTTTCCACCACTTTGATTACTCATGTTTTGAACCTTGTGATCATTTTTTATATGGTAGGTAGACACGTAACTCCAATAAAAAGTATAGCTCTATACACATGGGTGAATCTTTGGCTCTTGTTCATTCAAATGTTCGTGGTCCCATGCCCTATCAGTCATTAGGTGGTGCTAAGTGCTTTATGATGTTCATTGATGATTGTTCACATAAAGTTTGGGCCTATCCCACATTAAGAAAAAATCATAGATATTAGGTACATTTTAGCGCTTTCTTACTTTGATTGAGAACTAGTCCATTAGGGGAGTTTTGAGGTCTCGAAAATGCCTTTTAGGAGATAGAAAGATAGTGATCTAGACCAATAGGAGCAAAGCCTCCATAACGGAACTTCTATTTTAAAAAATGTAAAAATTTATTTTACAAAAAGATACATATATAATAATATTACAAATTTGTATTATCTATTTTTAGCCTATTATATTTGTGATTATGACATTCTTTGCATTAATGATATACAGTCCCGGCCTTTTTTATTTAATGATATGCTTGAATTAGTGATAATGGCATGTTTACTCTAAATTCAAATTAGTAAAAAGCTTGGTATATATTTCTCTCCCTCCTTTCTTTTGTCCCTCTCGAGATAGCCTAGTCTTGTGTGTGTGTGTGTGTGTGTGCGCGCGGCGCTATGGATATAGAAATTCGACCTTAAACAAGGCTTCCAAGCTCCCAAATCACATCCATATCAGTATTTACCTCATTCCAAAAAGATGGAAGATGGATTCCTGCAATCATTAGCAAAGGCAGTTGGATTACCATGCAATAGACAAAATGTGGGAAAAGGCAAAGATATGAGAGATCGTTCATCTCTGCTTGGAAGTGTAGAATCTGAAATTTCAAGCTTGGAGCAAAAAAGAATAGCATAAAAGAGGTTCTAGTGTAACATGTGTTTATGCATAGAGAGCTATATTTGGAACCTGGAAGTTCAAATCTTCCAATGCATAAACCAAATTGTATGGATTTAATTCTTAAAGTCTTTCTTTTCTTGAACTTGGTTTAAGGTTTTCCATTATAACATTTGTTTATTTGTCTTGTAGATGTCTACTATCCCTCTAATCTTGAGGAATGGCAACTGGTTGAGTCTATTGTTGATGTGATTGATGTGATGCATGGCTTGATTGGAGAAGAGATGTACAAAGTTAGAAAGAAGACAGAGCTTGCAAAGAATGGAGTATTCTTCTATTACCATTCTTATATTGTTCCCATGCAGTGTAGCCAATGGGGATCAATATCCCCCCTTCCTTTGCTAGATTTTTCAAGCTTTGAGTGGCCTTTGCCAAGTCTAGCAACTAGTGAGGGCTATAGATGTAAAATATTTTCTAAGATACAGATAACATTAAAGTCTAGTATCTCAAGTAGGCTAAGCAAAGTTACTTTGTTCATGCTTATTAAAATATTTTTTTACTTCTTTTCTAATGCTGAGATAAGAATCATGTTATTCAATTTGTTGATGAGAAATGGGATACTAGGACATAAGGGAAAATTATATGTAAGATAAATCAAGACTCTATAGCTTGTAAATATATGATTGCTACTCAAAATTTCATCATTAGCTTTTATTATAGTAGATGGCATTATGTTGGCAGTAGTCTGGTTGCTTTAGTCTACCAAAATCTTGATAATTTTAGCAAAGATCATATAGTGGATCTTGATGTTTGGTACAATGAGGACATTATTGCAATCCTAAAGGTTAGATCATCATGTTCATTACATCAAGTGAGGATGGATTTACAGAATGAAGATATTGAACTACCATACTCATTTGTATTCTAACTTAATAACAAACAAGTAAGTTTTTATTTCATATTATATTCATTTAGGTGTCATCAATATAAAATACATTTACAAATTTTTGTCAATCATCTCTATGACTTATACACAAGGGCTTACACTCTGAGGCAAAGCTACTTTTTTGAGAAGAAACATCCTTTCTAGGAGTCTTTTTGCATATCTTTGATGCTTTGGTTGTTGAAGGCATAGCTTCACTTGCTCTAGCTACATGCATCTCCTCTCCTTCAATGTCCAAGTCTCCCACTTCTTGTCAGTTGTATACAATTGTTCGTTATGTACTTCAAGAGCTTTGCTCTTATATACCAAACGTGCTCACTTGTATAGCAATCCCCTGTAAACTGTCATACATTTGTAAGAAAATATTTTTAGTTCATTGTTATTTTTTACAATGGACTATTTTTCAATAAAACTCTATCTTAAAGTTTAGTATGTTTCTCATTACCTTTATAAGTTTATCATCATTGAGATAAATAAACTAAACTAATCTTCTGACATTTACAATTACTCTCCAGCCACAAGAGTAACTATCATCCTGATGAGGACAGTGCAATCAACAAGAGTAACTTGTTTATGGTAGTTTTTAGAATAAATTTTCTTAGTATGTTCCAACCATATTAATCAAGAACTTACCGCAACTTGTCTATATTGCATTGTTGCAAGTAAGTCAGAAGGCATGGAAGGCCTTTTCTCTAGCACTTCAATCAATCTTTTGCAAACTGTGTATCAAAAAGGTAATAAAATTTAGAGTTATTACAAAAGAAAGATCAAAATATTTAGATTATGTACAACAAAAAGATCAAAATATCAAGGAGACCCTAGATTATATAACTTACAACTTGGCATTTCCATGGCTTCATTTTATATAATTGATGAGGAAACATTGCCTCTCCACATAGTCTATTCCAATTAGGCTCGAATAAGAATTGAAAAAAAAAATTCAGTTATCTAGCAAAACAATATCTCATAAAATCTTTAAAAATATCAAATTACTTACTTTTCATTGTATGTAATTAGAAGAAGCTCCAAAGATTCAAAGTCAATTCAATTGAACCAATGGTCAAAAGCACTTACATCAAGCTCACTCCTCATATAGTATGAGATGGATGGATTAAGAACCTCAATCTTTTGTTGTATATCAAAGGGGAGCTCATGCATTACACACCTAGCAAAGGAATGGAGGTAGTAAGCATTGACATGGAAGTAGAAAAATATGGTGAGTTTAAACAAATTTTGGTAAACTATACCTCATCCCAACAAGAAGAATCGAGTCATTTACTTCTCTCACTTTATTTTGGAGAATTTGAACACAATCAGAGTCCAAAAATGTCATATCAAATCTCTTGTTAATATCAGTAGATAAAAAGCAAGAAACATTAAAGCCCTTAGGGTCAGCCCTTTCAAGAAGGGTAGATAACTCCTTTTCAAAAGATGGGAGTTTTTCTGCTTCCTTTTCTTCTTTCTTCTTTCTTTCAAACTCCCTCCATTTATCTCCTTACTGTACTGCAGCCTTTTTTTGTTTCTCATGCTGTCTTGTGTCGTTTTCATGTGTAACATCTTCAACCTTCAGACTAGTATCATTTTTCTTCTTTCTACACGGAGGCACATTTAAAATATTGAAAGCATTAACATCAAAAAGAGGGACTTGCTTAAGGACCTTTGAAAACCTGTATCTCAATCTTCTGAGAATAATCATGTCTCTATCCATAAGCGTAAGCCTATGTGCATGAGCCACACAAATATAAGAATCTTGGAAAAACTCAATCAAAAAATCCTATGTAACCTCCTGAATATAGTTGAGACCTACCCTAGTCCATCTAAAACTCTATAGAGTATTCTTGTAATAGATTTATCTAACAAGCCTATGAAAAGACAGCTTTGGAATTGCATTATCCAGGGCCTTCATTGCACTTCTAATCTCCTTAAGGCACCTAACATGGTGTCGGAGCATTTGCGGTCGAAAGTCTACCACGGGGTTAAGAGACAATAGGGTGAAGGGAGATTCAAGGGGTAGAGTAGATGGAAAAGAAAGGATTGAAAGAAAGAGAATATATGAAAGAATATTCACAAAAAGAAATAGAAGATGTAGAATAATACTCACAGATTGAAGCCTATCAGTTTATTTCTCCATTATGAGAAGACAAATCTCTTGTACACAAAAACGTACACAAAGGAATACATTTCTCTATGCTGCTCAGATCGCCAATTTGATACTTCCATTGGCTCCAAAATGGGCATAAAATACCAACACACCTGGCTAGAATTTTGCCAGATCACTCGTTCTTCATCTCCCACTTCGGAGCGCTATTCACTGCCTGAAAATAGAGATCGTGATGCGCACGATTTTGTCCAACTCTCTTTTTACATAAAATCCTCACAGATGGCTGAAAGCTATATGCTTTCTTTTGCATGTCATCCTAATCTAGAAATTGTCTACAATTTTTGAATTTTTACAAGAGATAATATGTAAAATATCATAAATTGTCTACACTTGTCCAAAAAACTAATATGTTTGAACCATGGACACTAACACTAATGCCTAAAATAGCATTGGCTCTCTAGATCAATAAGAAAGCCACACTTTAGAGTTTTTCACATGGTGTGCACGATCAATAAGAAAGCCGCACTTTAGCTTTTTTCACATGGTGTGCTCGTAACAGCACGACAATGATCATTCATAGGGGTTTGAGAGAGAAGAATGTATGGGGTTTCAGGAGCTTAGACTTCGGAGATGATAGAGATAAGAGAAGGGTTGAAGGTCTCAAGCCAAGTTCTTGAAGATGTTAATAGAGCTTCCAACTGCATGTTCTTAGAAAGATCACAAGAGTATTATTTCATAAGTTCTAACTCAAATCAAGCTTGTTTTCTTGATTGTAAGAGCAATCACAAATTATAAAATGAAGTACAATATGCTATCATGTATCATAAATAACTCTGTATCCCAACATTCATACATGATGCCATAGCATGAATCAACTTTGCATGATTACATTCAATATAGAGTGTTAGGGATAAAAGCTTATAAGTCAATTACAAGGCTTGTAGGGCAAAGGCTTCAAGAGAGCTTCAAATTGAGTTTTTGATAGGATAAGTTACCATAGCCAAGAAATAAGATAAAAATCTTCTCTTAATTCAACTCAAAGCATCTATGAATGATCTACAAGCATTGCCCTGCCATAGTAGCACATAATACTTGCATATTTTGACAAGATGTCTTCTGTAGAGTAAGAAATGAATTAAAAGAACACTGCTCTAGCTAATTCTCTAAATATGGCTAAAGATATCAGCCCCAAATCAGCCCAAATATCTTTCAAAATTTACCTCTGATATGATAGCATAAACTTCCCCTAACATGGAGTCGGTGCATTTGGTGTCAAATGTCTTCCATGGGGGTAAGAGACACCAGGGTGAAGGGAGATTCATGGAGAGGAGTAGATGGAAGAGAAGGGGTTTGAAGAAACAGAAGATGTAGAAGAATACTAACAAAAAGAGATAGAAAATGTAGAAGAATACTAACGGAGATGAAGCTTGTCAATTTATTCCTACATTATGAGAGGATAAAACTCTTGTAGAAAAAAATGTGTATAAAATAATACCTTCTTCTATGCTGCTCAGATAGCCAATTTGATGCTTCCATTGGCTTTGAAAGGGGAGTAAAATACCAACACACCTAGCCAGAATTCTGCAAGATCACTCCCTCTTCATCTTCCACTTCTTCAGAGTGATATTCACTACCTGAAAATAGTGATTGCGTGTCATACGATTTTGCTAATATTTCTTTTTACATAAAATCCTCTCAAAATAGCTGAAAGATACATGCTTTCTTTTACATGTTATCCTCCCATTTTCATACTCACTAAAGCTACCTACATTATTCCCATTAAAAATATGTGGTAGCATGATAGGGATGCTAACTTCATGAGCAACATTTGGCAGGCACTTTTCACATCTACGGTGTTATGCGAGTGGTGATCGAGAGCAAGCCTCACTCACAACCTGATAACAAGACGTTAAGGAGTGCCAGTTGGGATAATTGACTTTGTTGGATGCACAATACAACTTAAAAATTTCAAATATTTGACAATACACCACGAAAAACAAAACAATAAAAAACTGTCTCTTGTAGCTCAAACTACTAAGACCCTAATTCGGGTAGAGCATCACGCAACCACAACTCAACAAAAAAAAAACCCAACAATTTGAAAACAAACAATGTGAAAAATATTCTCATACCTTAACAACCATGATCCGACGCTCGGAGCTTTAACATCCAAAAACACCATATTGGGGAATATGGGAATTTCCCATAAGTTTGGGACACGTGGTCAAATCTTTGCATTTGTCATAACTTGAACACTATAACTCCAAATCGAGCATTCTATAGCTCAATAGATTCTATTTTTCAAGCGCTTTCCAATGATAGGTCACATCATATGGTTTTGAGAAACTTATGGGTATGATATCCAGTTGCCACCTTTTTAGTATTCAAAAAATGGGAATTTGGAGATTCCCAAACTCACTAATATTGTGTTCAAAGGCTTTGACTTTCAAATTAGCATGACAAGAGCTCACTCTAGCATGCGACCCTCCTCTCTCCTCTCTCATAAAATACAATTATAATCAAGGGAAAAGGCCCTTAACTCTTCAATCTCCTCTCCTTATATAGTTTTCTATCCACACTCACACACATTAGGCTTTTTGCTTTCAGCTTTTGGCTTTTGCTTTTCTACTGCTTTTCACTATTTTTGTTTTTTTTGCTTTGTACCTGTTTGCAACTTTTTTGGATCATAACTTCGTCATTTGAACTTCGAATATAGTTGTTTGGGTACTCAAAACAATGGGAACATTTCTGGTCGACAAGTTAGCGCGGATAGAATTACGAAATTTCATAAAAAATTGGAAAAAATACTGATATTTGTAAATCGCATCATTTTTCTCCATCTTTTATCTTGGACGACTTATTCCCTTCCTTGGCCTATTGTTCTTGTAATTGCATATACTTTTAGCACACATGTCCTCTTTTTCTTCAAGAAATACTCGTTGACGATGTAAAACATACAATCTTTTCCTTTGATCCTTGAGTCTTCAAAATAAACATTCTCTGGATATGAACCTGTTTTTTATGCAATGTGCCCTAACAGGAATATGGTTTTTTGAAATGAACTCCGTGTCCAACCATACATGATTTTACAAAACATGCAATTGATCGAATCCATGACATGCTACCATTCAAACAATGCTTACACAAAAAATATGGATGTACTAAAAAAATTGTGCCTAGCCTATCTAAATGTGCTAGTGCGTCATATAAAATGCAAACATAGTTCCTTGATTATTTAAAACCTTATCCTCACCTCTCAACTCTCATCAATAAAATATCAATCTCTGCTCCACCCATCCAAAATCTCACAATCACTCTAGAAAATGATGGTCCTCGAGATATTTGACCAGATATGAACAACCCATCTCACAATTGGTGGCGTCCTTCACGACCCTCTAAACTCACCCAGCCTCCCTACATACTCAACCAGAGGTTCCTAACTTTGTGATGAGCATACCAAATATCCTATGTGCAAGAAATGTGCGTGCTCAATGACAGGTGCTCTCTCATATGCGCATGCATCTAAAACTTACTGCACATAGCTGCAGCGGATCTCATGCCGTGCTAGTGCTCAATGATGGTGCAAAATGTGCATAATCCCAACCCATGGCATGGAAGTATTTGATAAGAACAGGAAACAATCCCCGAGTGCAGTGCATCAACGAGTGTAACGTGAAGTGCTCGTGAACCCATTATCCCCTGTGATGTGCAAAAGTCTTGACAAGAAAACATACCTTGTCCAAAATGTTTGATAGCTATTGACAAACACAAGCTTCATCCTGTTCAAAAAAATACCAAGCTCGACCAAGGCTATCAAGTTTCATACTCAACAAATCAAACAAAATGACAGAAGGAAATCCTAGGCTAAACAAACATAAGAAATCAAACTACGAAGTAACAAAACAAACTGTCACGCAAACAACTAAGTTAATAGAAATCAAACCTAACTACAATTTGACTAGGGATTTTTAGGTTTTAGAAAAACACTTGACAACGGTTAGCAAGCTTGCTCCATAGACCACATACCACCCACAAATTAATGGTCCAATCGAGAGAGTCAATAAATGGCTTGAGAAACCTACATATGGCACTTTTTCAATGATGTACAACAGAGTTGGAATATATGGCTCTACTTGGCTAAGTTTGCATATAAAGACTCCACCCACTCTAGCATTGGGATTTCTTATTTTGAGTCTCTATATGGGTATAAGGTTCCCCTCCCTATGGTCCTATTTAATGACAAGATTAACCCCCCAAGCAAAGAGGAGTTAGAGCACATGCATTCCCTACTTCAACAATGAAAAATAAACCTTCCAAAGGCATAAGATCATATAAATCTTTATATTGATGAAAGAAGAATGCATTTTGAATTCCAAGAGGATGATTTCGTCTTATTGAAAGTGCCAAAGTCTCGCTACTCTACTCTCAACGAGGATAGTAGTAATAAGCTAGTCTATCATTTCTAAGGGCCCTATCAGATCCTAAAGAGAATTGGTAACTTGGCTTATCAATAAGAGATTTCCCCCACCATAAAGACTTACAATGTGCTTTATATAAGTCATTTAAAGCCCTTCATTAGTACCTTAGTGGACTATGTGGAAGAGCTACCTCTCACAAATGAAGAAGGCATCGTTTAGTGTACCCCTAAGGCAATCATTAGGTAGTACGATAAACACTTGAGGCCTTGATCCATCAAGGAATACCTCATCAAATGGCAAGGACTACCCTTGGAAGAAGTCTCTTAGTGCCTAGTCACTATCTTGGAATAGTTCTCCCACTTAAGAGAGGCCCAATGAGCTAAAGACTAGATGGATATGCCCTATTTTGACCCAATACTATATGCAAACTATACTCTGTTTTAGAAAAAAATTGTACCTCCATTAATTACAAACAAAATTATTATACTTGGGCTAAAATTTCTCATTATATGCTACGTTTTGACATGCATCACGCCCCATTTGGAGCAGCCTATCAAAAGTTATGGTAGGTTTACCTTAGCATACATGTGGTGGACATCATGCTATCTATAGTCATCATGTGCTTATTTAAACTAAATTGGTGACACTATTTCACCCACTCTCATATTGGAATTTCTCATTTTGAGACCCTATATGGGTATAAGGTTTCCCTCCCTATGTTCCTATTCAATGATAAGATCAATCCCTAGAGCAAAGAGGAGTTAGAGCACATGCATGTTCTACTTCAACAATGCAAAGTGAATCTTCAAAAGGCACAAGATCATATGATGCTTTATACTCATAAGAGAAGAAGGTATTTGGAATTCCAAGACGTGCAGTTAGTCTTATTTAAAGTGCCTAAGTCTTACTACTCTACTCTCAAGGAGGGTAGTAGTAACAAGCTAGCCCATCATTGCTATGGCCCCTATTGTGACATTCCCGATTTCTAAGCACGCGTTCCTTACATGAACCTCCTCTTAATAGGAGGTCATGAGAATAATAGTTTGAAAATAAAGGAATTTTTTTTTATTTTCCCCTTTTTTCCCCCCAGCGACTGTCGTGCTGGAGGGAAGGGGAATAGCAAGGATGACTGAGCATCCTTGCTGGATGCCTGAGGGGGGGGTATGGCCATGCAGGATGCTGCGTGGGGGGAGGGAGAATCCCCTCCCCTCACCTATATAACCAGGGGGGAGTCGTGGAGAAAAAAAAAAAGGTGCGTGGGAGTAGAGGGGCCATGAGGCTGCTGTGCCGAGGTCGTGCTGGAGAAGCCGCCACGCTGAAAGCAAGAGCTGGTGGTGCCGTGCGAGCGATCCCGCCTTCAAACACCAACGCCGGGGTTCTACCGTCGACGCCACAGGCTGATGTTGGGCCATGTGCTGCCATCAAGCCTTTTCGAATCGTCGTCATCCATTCCACGTCACTATTATCTCCCCCCTTTTCACGTGGCTGCTGCATTGACTAGAAGCTTACTAGAAGCTTCATTTTAAAAGATTCTAAGGGCCTTTGCTAAACCCCCTTTGCACCAATCACTCACAAACCCATCCCTAGGCCCGGTTCTTTAAGGGAAGAAGAGGGGCTTCCTTAAACCCCATTCTCACTTGATCCCCCAATAAGCCCATCCCTAGCCAACATTTTGAAGAGAAGGAGAGGAAGCTTATAAAACCCCCTTCCCACCAATCATCCCTAGCCAAGAATTTAGGAAGAAGAAGTTCATAGGCATCCGTTTCCGCAAGGCCTTCACAAGATCCCTTCACAAAATCCCTCTTTTCCCGAAAGAAAGAAGGCCCAAGCTCTGAATCCTACGGCCTTCAAAAACCAAACTCCGCAAGTCAGTACTTCTCTCAAGGAGCCGAAATTCAAAGGGAATCTCCGCGTACGAGGGAGACGGCCAAAGATGATAAGGCTCCGAACCAAGGCAAGCAATTTGAATCTCTAAAGGCAAACCAGAGGTCGAAATCATGATGGCCCCTAAAAAGTTGCAAGGCACACCTGTAGGAGGATCATCTCCTAATATTCATGTGGATATTTATCCGAGAGCCCAGGTCCAGGTTTTCTTCCTATTTTTGATTTACCTAGAAGTATTGAATTAGTCACGATAACTTCATGGATTAGGAAGCACCTATGCATGCTTAAAAATCACCCAGTCAAGTTAAATGTAACTGGAAATAAATCGACTATTCGAACAATGATTAGAATTAGTTCATGACAAGAAATTGGGTCATTGGTATTTTCCATATAAAGAAATTGTCTATCCATTTAACGTCCTTAATAGTATGTTGCCTTGTCGTGCATGTCAAAGTAACGGCCTAGAACACCTATTGCCTATCATTATAAGGTTGAGATTATTAAAGTGCACCTTTGACTAGGCATGGAAAGATTAATTTCACGTCGCATTTTTTTTAGACAAATCTTCATTGAATGATTCATTAGGGAAAGTCCTTAACCCCGTAGGAAATAGAAGAGCGCGGAAATGATTCTAGGAATTTGCGTGTGGCATGTGATTTTAAATTGGAATAGGTCAACTCTAGTTTTCTTGGCATGAATTTCACTACGTTGTAGTCAGGAAAGGAGTGCATGTTGCACATTTGTCATATGAAAAGTTTCATTCATCAAGAATTGTATTTAGGGAAAAGCTGCATGGTTTATTGAAGCATGAAATCTTAAAAGCTTAGAAAAAGAATTGTGGGCATGATTCTTGAATGCAAGTCCTAGTAGGATCAATGGAAGTTATGCCGCAATTTAACATGCGTTTTGATCTTAACAAGAAAAGTTAGGGTTATTGTGAATTTAGGGGTACGTAGAAGCAATGAATCACGCGTTTAGGTGAATTGTGAGATGTTACAACTAGCTTTCTCCTTTAAGATCAAGTTAACATCTCTAGGGATGGTTCGTCCTTGTCGCAAGACAAGTAGATCGTATTATCTAAATCGCCTAACCCGCAAGGGATTCGCATAGGATGACTCAACCGATACGATAAATAACCCAAGTGCTAACTAGGGTTTAGCAGGTTAAGGATTTGACCTAGTTTCACGCACTTGTTACCAAGACGAACCCGTGAACCGAAGGTCCTACCCACATTCACGGAATGTAGGGACAATTGGACGCTCATGCATAAAACGATCTAAGGTTTCTACCCTAAGGATCACTCGTTCAAATGATGAAACTCGGATTGAGTTGGAATTCCTAGGACCGATCGTTGTTGGCCTAGTGTAATTAGGAATGGGTTGGGTAAGAAGACACCCTAAACCCTGCTTCTCATCTAGAGATAATTTCGTGACCAGAAAACGCTGTTCAATGAGTGAAATGATCCCATGGAATAGATGCGACACTTGTGCAATAAGTTGCAACGTCGCATAAACTTGTGGTTTGTTCACAAGAGAGTTTTTCCATTTCTTGAAATGAGATTGGCAAGTTCTTGCACAAGTTTAACTTGCAAGAGGATGAGTAGTCATCCTGTTACATCACCTTTCTTGGGGAAAAATTGCCAAGTAAAGGAAAGTTAGGTATTTGCTTGGAAGCAAATGATCAATCAATAAATTGGAGCGACATGGTTGCCAGGATTTACCGTTAATAAAACCTAAGGTATTGGTTAAGTTGAGTATGGCCCTAACCCAAGGACAAAAGGGTGAATAAACAAACCCTTGGGGATCTTGCCAAGTCGCAATTGATCCCGGATCGAATGCTAGATGCATTCGGAGAGAAGGATTCACTCCTTAACAGTTGGCAAATTAAACGACCACTGGAATTGATTGTGCTTGTAACAGTTTAGGAAGCACTGTTTGCATTGTTTGCTCAAAGGACTAAAGGATGAAATGATATCTTATGCTTTAGGTTGAAAGCCTGAAGGGAGAGGCAGCTTCAGTTACCCCCGACTACCTGCCTGACCCTAACCAAGGGGGTTGTTGACCACGCCGGGAATGTGGACCGAACCCGCCGCGAGAGGTCTTTCCGTTGAGCTCTACTTGGAGTAGGAGGATGCTTGGGTGCGAGGGGGGGCTCTGGCCGTAAATCCCTCGCCTTCCGGGTCCTGCACAAGAGGCTAACGTGACTCGGGATTGGATCTCGAGGCCCGTATACTAGTCTACGGGCGGAAGCTTGGAATAGTGATCCCTGGCGAATTACTGGATAGCCTTCGGGCGGATTATGGACAAGCCTACGGGCGAAACTCCTTGTATTTCAAAGATAAAGTGATGAAATGATAATAAAGAATTTGTCTGACATTGTTTTTCTATGTCACGTGATAAGATTACGTGAAGGAACCAGTGCTTAACAGGAGTAATTAAAGAAGCTGATTGTTTTATGTCAAATTAATGTGTTAGATAATTACATAACTAAAACAAACCGAGGAAAGTGCGGAGGATGGGCCATGGGTCCGTCCTACGGTTGGGTGGTCCCGGTTAGCCGTGAACTTTTCTCAAAAATCTCGAAGAATAGTGGGATGATCATCATCATCAAAACGAATAACGAGAGCGATGATCTAGAGTTACGTCTTACCCTATTTTATGCTGTTTTAGGGGAACGGAATGGGACTATGCCTTATGGCAGAGAGGTTGAGCCTTGTATCCCTCTTGTTTCCCATTCTCCTTGAACGAAGTGCAGCATGAATCTGCTTCAGACCTGGTGTTTCTGCGTAAAGTAGTTCGCTCGGGTCTGACGCTAGTTGCTGTTAGCTAATGACCAAATCAGGAAAACCCTAATTCAGGTCGATCCTAAGTGGGAACGGCCAGGATACTTCCGCTACGTGGCAGACGCGGGAAGACCTAGATCGCAAGTCCCGTAACATTCCATGGGAATGCCGGGCGGAGCAATCTAGACATCCTTTCCGATGGACTGCTAAGACGTGTCCTGGATGATTCTAGTGGACACGTTACAATTGGTATTACAGCCAACCAACAAAGGACTTGTTTTTAGAAAATTTTAATAAGAAGAAGTAAAGCAAAATGTTACTGTCCCAAACATTTCCTTACTTTCAATGCTGTCTTGCAGAATTATGAAGCATGGAACAGGTTCTTAGTGTTCTGAGTCATGTTTATGACCGCGATGCATTCCACAAATTATCGACAAAGGGTTGAGATGATGAACATCCTAGACCGCATTTACAATCCATCGCCTGTGGACATGGAACAAAGATGGATGGGTGTTTCAAGGATCTATTACATAACTGCCTATCGACCTGCGTACCTTCAAATTAACTTGAAGAGAATCAAGTGGATGGAGGATTTGAAGATCGTGAAGCTGTTCGTCTTTGTTGAGGCTCACGCAAATGCGACCCTACAGGTCGGGGGTCGAAGAGTTAACCAGAATAAGTATGTGTACGGGGAAGTGATTCAAAGAATCCCTGCCGACCGAATCAAGGTTTTGGAACGTCATGAGAAGAATGGATATCAAAGGAAAAGATACCCTAATCTTCCAATGAACTATCGATTCCTGAAAATCGATGACCCCAATCCGTACTACTACTCAGATCCTGTAGCTGAATGCAACAACATCTTATTCTCCTCGAATTAATGTATTAACTTGTTCCATCGCCCCAAGAAATAATTGTACCTCGAAAAGGCTATGCTGATATGAATGGAATAAAACTTTTTTTTAAATCAACGATTGTCTTGACTATGAATATTGATAAAGAAGTAAAGTGATTTGGTCACTTGGCTAAAGGAATACGCGGACGTAGTTCCTAAAAAGGTTAACAGAACTCCCGCTTCAAAGAGAAGTAGATCATGAGATCAAGCTAGTAATAGGAGTTGCGCCAATTGCGAAGAAACCCTATAGAATGTCTATACCGGAAGCAATTGAGCTGAAAGAAATAACTCAAGAAACTGCCAGATCAGGGCTACATTCGTCCTAGGAGTTCACCATGGGAAGCACCAATACTGTTCCAGAAAAAGAAAGATGGAACACTTCGACTATGTATTGATTACAGTGGGTTGAATCAATCAACAGTCAAGAACAAATATCATATTCCTAGAATAGATGAGCTTCTTGATGGTCTTCAAGGTGCCAAGAACTTCTCCAAGATTATCTTAGGTCTGGTTACTATCAGATAAGAATCAAGGAAGAAGATACCCCAAAGACAACCTTCAACACTAGATATGGACACTTTGAGTTCTAGTTATGTCATTAGGGCTTATGAATGCGCCTGCCACCCTCAATAGGTTAATGCAGGATATTTTTAGACCATATCTTGATAACTTCGTGCTCGTCTTCTTTGATGACACTCTAGTCTATTCCAAACAGGAAGGAGATCATAAACCCCAACTTTAGATTTTCCTTGAGACAAGGAGGTCACACAAGCTGTATGCTAAGATGACGAAATGTGCATTCCTCAAACATCAGATTGGTTATCTGGGATTCATCATATTGGTAGAAGGAATCTCAGTGGAGCCGGCCTAAGTCAGAAATGTTCTAGCATGGCCAAATACCAACAACTGTCAAAGAAATATGCAGCTTTCTTGGATTGACAAGATGGTATAGGGTCTTCATAAAAAACTATGCTTTGATTGCAGCACCTTTGACAGACTTACTGAAAAAGCAAACAGCCGAACAAACTAGCTTTGATAGGTTGAAGCAAAGTTTGGTATCAGCACCGATCCTAAAACTTCTAGACCACAGTAAGGAGTTTGAGGTAGTAACTGATACTAGCATGCTTGCCTTATGATGTGTGCTCATGTAGAAAAGTCATCCTATAGCATAATCTTCAAGAAACTGAAGAGCCATGAGGAGAATTATGCTACTCATGATCTTGAACTTTTAGTTGTCAAGCTTAGAGACATTGCCTGCTCGGTAACAAGATTACACTAGTGACTGATCATAAAAAGTCTCAAGTGGAACTTTACCTAGAACAAGCTCAACATGAGGCAATGTCAGTGGATTGAAGTGCTGAAGGAGTATGACCTTAAGAACATGTACCGAACTAGAAAAGGAGAATGTAGTTGCTGATGCACTCAGTCGCAAGGCATTTCTTAATTCACTAATCTTGCAAAATCCATCAATAGCTAGATCTCTAGCTACAGAGGTGTCCATGGCAAACAATCCAATACTTGAGTTAGCTAGAGAAGAAGCATGCCATGATTTGGCCTACCAAACAATGCTAAAGGAGATCTCTATCAAGGACCATGAATAAAAGCTATAGGCTAAGTATCATGAATTCTCTATCAATAGTGGACTTGTCTACTATAAGAACGTGATTATGTATACCGGCAAGCCAGTCACTTAAGCAGAAGATATTGTACGACGCTCATGATTGACCTTTCTTAGGACATCCTGGCTATGCCAAGACTCTCAATACAGTTAGGAAGAACTACTATTGGGAGAGTCTTAAAGGTGGCATTTTCAAATATGTCACTGAGTGTTTGTCTTGTCAACGTATTAAAATCGAACATGTCAAGATGCCAAGGAAGCTGCAACCACTCGACATTCCCCAAATGAAAGGGGAATTCATCAGTATGGACTTTGTTGATTGGCCTACCCCAAGTTCAGAGAGGATACCACTCCATCATGGTTGTGGTTGACATGTTGACTAAGGTTGCATACCTTATTCTGGTAAAGACAAACTATAAAGCCTGAGACATTGCAAGGTTGTTTATCAAGGAGATATTCAAGCTACATGGGTTACTCAGAAGAATCATTAGTGATCATGATTCTCTCTTCACATCACACTTCTGGAGAGCTATCTTTGAAGCTATTGGGACTCAACTTTATTTTTGCACAGCCTTCCATCCCCAAACTGATGGTCAAACGGAGTGAGTCAATCAAGTCATCGAGGATATGCTTAGGGCACACTGCTGCTAGGAACCAGAAAGGTGGATTCAATACTTGCCCTTGGTTGAGTTTGCCTACAATGCTTCTTACCAACAAACCATTCAGATGACCCCTTTTTAAGCATTGTATGGGCATGACTGTCAAAGTCCCCTAAGCTTCTCAAGTCCAACCTTGTGGGTTGAAGCTTCAAGGCAAATGATGGAAGAGATGGATGACCAAGTAAAGTCAATAAGATAGGACATCCAAGCCACCAAGGATAGACAAAAGACATATGCTGATTTGAAGCGTCAAGGTAGAACCTTCGAGGAAAGGGACATGGTCTTCAATTGTGTATGCCCAAAGAAGAGTTTCCTATCCTTAGGAGATTGCAAGAAGCTAAGTCCAAGGTATTGTGGACCATACAAAATCCTTAAGTGCCTAGGACCTAATGCTTATAGACTGCAACTCCCTGAAAACCTAAAGGTTCATAATGTATTCCATAACAGCCTACTGAAGAAGTATGTACCTAGCCATGTACTTGATGACCAACAAATGGTAGTGCCTAGCCAAGGAGTCCTTGAGCTACAGTCTCACAGGATCTTAGATGTTAGGGAGAGACAACTGAGATCCAGAACCTTGAAGGAATGCCTCATCCAGTGGAAAGATTATCCTGAGGAGGATGCCACTTGGGTGGATGAAAGCACTCTCAACCATCAATATCCCCCAGTTTATCTCGAGATGAGGACATCTCGATTCCTCCAAGGGGAAGAGAATGTGACATTCCCGATTTCTAAGCACGCGTTCCTTACATGAACCTCCTCTTAATAGGAGGTCATGAGAATAATAGTTTGAAAATAAAGGAATTTTTTTTTTCCCTTTTTTTCCCCTAGCGACTGTCGTGCTGGAGGGAAGGGGAATAGCAAGGATGACTGAGCATCCTTGCTGGATGCCTGAGGGGGGGGGTATGGCCATGCAGGATGCCGCGTGGGGGGAGGGAGGATCCCCTCCCCTCACCTATATAACCAGGGGGGAGTTGTGGAGAAAAAAAAAAAAGCTGCATGGGAGTAGAGGGGCCATGAGGCTGCTGTGCCAAGGTCGTGCTAGAGAAGCCGCCACGCTGAAAGCAAGAGCTGCTGGTGCCGTGCGAGCGATCCCGCCTTCAGACACCAATGCCGGGGTTCTGCCGTCGACGCCACATGCTAATGTTGGGCCCACGTGCTGCCATCAAGCCTTTTCGAATCATCGTCATCCATTCCACGTCACTATTATCTCCCCCCTTTTCACGTGGCTGCTGCGTTGACTAGAAGCTTACTAGAAGCTTCGTTTTAGAAGATTCTAAGGGCCTTTGCTAAACCCCCTTCCCACCAATCACTCACAAACCCATCCCTAGGCCCGGTTCTTTAAGGGAAGAAGAGGGGCTTCCTTAAACCCCGTTCTCACTTGATCCCCCAATAAGCCCATCCCTAGCCGACATTTTGAAGAGAAGGAGAGGAAGCTTATAAAACCCCCTTCCCACCAATCATCCCTAGCCAAGAATTTAGGAAGAAGAAGTTCATAGGCATCCGTTTCCGCAAGGCCTTCATAAGATCCCTTCACAAAATCCCTCTTTTCCCGAAAGAAAGAAGGCCCAAGCTCTGAATCCTACGGCCTTCAAAAACCAAACTCCGCAAGTCAGTACTTCTCTCAAGGAGCCGAAATGCAAAGGGAATCTCCGCGTACGAGGGAGATGGCCAAAGATGATAAGGCTCCGAACCAAGGCAAGCAATTTGAATCTCTGAAGGCAAACCAGAGGTCGAAATCATGATGGCCCCTAAAAAGTTGCAAGGTACACCTGTAGGAGGATCATCTCCTAATATTCATGTGGATATTTATCCGAAAGCCCAAGTCCAGGTTTTCTTCCTATTTTTGATTTACCTAGAAGTATTGAATTAGTCACGATAACTTCATGGATTAGGAAGCACCTATGCATGCTTAAAAATCACCCAGTCAAGTTAAATGTAACTGAAAATAAATCGACTATTCGAACAATGATTAGAATTAGTTCATGACAAGAAATTGGGTCATTGGTATTTTCCATATAAAGAAATTGTCTATCCATTTAACGTCCTTAATAGTATGTTGCCTTGTCGTGCATGTCAAAGTGACGGCCTAGAACACCTATTGCCTATCATTATAAGGTTGAGATTATTAAAGTGCACCTTTGATTAGGCATGGAAAGATTAATTGCACGTCGCATTTTTTTTAGACAAATCTTCATTGAATGATTCATTAGGGAAAGTCCTTAACCCCGTAGGAAATAGAAGAGCGTGGAAATGATTCTAGGAATTTGCGTGTGGCATGTGATTTTAAATTGGAATAGGTCAACTCTAGTTTTCTTGGCATGAATTTCACTACGTTGTAGTCAGGAAAGGAGTGCATGTTGCACATTTGTCATATGAAAAGTTTCATTCATCAAGAATTGTATTTAGGGAAAGGCTGCATGGTTTATTGAAGCATGCAATCTTAAAAGCTTAGAAAAAGAATTGTGGGCATGATTCTTGAATGCAAGTCCTAGTAGGATCAATGGAAGTTATGCCGCAATTTAACATGTGTTTTGATCTTAACAAGAAAAGTTAGGGTTATTGTGAATTTAGGGGTACGTAGGAGCAATGAGTCACGCGTATAGGTGAATTGTGAGATGTTACAACTAGCTTTCTCCTTTAAGATCAAGTTAACATCTCTAGGGATGGTTCGTCCTTGTCGCAAGACAAGTAGATCGTATTATCTAAATCGCCTAACCCACAAGGGATTCGCATAGGATGGCTCAACCGATACGATAAATAACCCAAGTGCTAACTAGGGTTTAGCACGTTAAGGATTTGACCTAGTTTCACGCACTTGTTACCAAGACGAACCCGTGAACCGAAGGTCCTACCCACATTCACGAAATGTAGGGACAATTGGACGCTCATGCATAAAACGATCTAAGGTTTCTACCCTAAGGATCACTCGTTCAAATGATGAAACTCGGATTGAGTTGGAATTCCTAGGACCGATCGTTGTTGGCCTAGTGTAATTAGGAATGGGTTGGGTAAGAAGACACCCTAAACCCTGCTTCTCATCTAGAGATAATTCCGTGACCAGAAAACGTCGTTCAATGGGTGAAATGATCCCATGGAATAGATGCGACACTTGTGCAATAAGTTGCAACGTCGCATAAACTTGTGGTTTGTTCACAAGAGAGTTTTTCCATTTCTTGAAATGAGATTGGCAAGTTCTTGCGCAAGTTTAACTTGCAAGAGGATGAGTAGTCATCCTGTTACATCATCTTTCTTGGGGAAAAATTGCCAAGTAAAGGAAAGTTAGGTATTTGCTTGGAAGCAAATGATCAATCAATAAATTGGAGCGACATGGTCGCCAGGATTTACTGTTAATAAATCCTAAGGTATTGGTTAAGTTGAGTATGGCCCTAACCCAAGGAGGGATCTTGCCAAGTCTCAATTGATCCCGGATCGAATGCTAGATGCATTCGGAGAGAAGGATTCACTCCTTAACAGTTGGCAAATTAAACGACCACTGGAATTCATTGTGCTTGTAATAGTTTAGGAAGCACTGTTTGCATTGTTTGCTCAAAGAACTAAAGGATGAAATGATATCTTATGCTTTAGGTTGAAAGCCTAAAGGGAGAGGCAGCTTCAGTTACCCCCGACTGCCTGCCTGACCCTAACCAAGGGGGTTGTTGACCGCACCGGGAATGTGGACCGAACCCGCCGCGAGAGGTCTTTCCGTTGAGCTCTACTTGGAGCAGGAGGACGCTTGGGTGCCAGGGGGGCTCTGGCCGTAAATCCCTCGCCTTCCGGGTCCTGCACAGGAGGCTAATGTGACTCGGGATTGGATCTCGAGGCCCGCATACTAGTCTACGGGCGGAAGCTTGGAATAGTGATCCCTGGCGGATTACTGGATAGCCTTCGGGCGGATTATGGACAAGCCTACAGGCGGAACTCCTTGTATTTCAAAGATAAAGTGATGAAATGATAATAAAGAATTTGTCTGACATTGTTTTTCTATGTCACGTGATAAGATTACGTGAAGGAACCAGTGCTTAACAGGAGTAATTAAAGAAGCTGATTGTTTTATGTCAAATTAATGTGTTAGATAATTACATAACTAAAACAAACCGAGGAAAGTGCGGAGGATGGGCCATGGGTCCGTCCTACGGTTGGGTGGTCCCGGTTAGCCGGGAACTTTTCTCAAAAATCTCGAAGAAGAGCGGGGTGATCATCATCATCAAAACGAATAACGAGAGCGATGATCTAGAGTTACGTCTTACCCTATTTTATGCTGTTTTAGGGGAACGGAATGGGACTATGCCTTATGGCAGAGAGGTTGAGCCTTGCATCCCTCTCGTTTCCCATTCTCCTTGAACGAAGTGCAGCGTGAATCTGCTTCGGACCTGGCGTTTCTGCGTAAAGTAGTTCGCTCGGGTCTGACGCTAGTTGGTGTTAGCTAATGACCAAATCAGGAAAACCCTAATCCAGGTCGATCCTAAGTGGGAACGGCCAGGATACTTCCGCTACGTGGCAGACGCGGGAAGACCTAGATCGCAAGTCCCGTAACATTCCATGGGAATGCCGAGCGGAGCTTTCTAGACATCCTTTCCGATGGACTGCTAAGACGTGTCCTGGATGATTCTAGTGGACATGTTACACCTATGAGATATTGAAGAGAATGGGTGACTTAGCTTATCGATTAGAACTTCAAGTTATGAAGCGAAACACATGGAAAATCTAGCAAATCAAACATCTCAACTACTAAATAGAAACAACATTATAATACATAAGAGAATTTGAATAACTCAATAGATTGAGAGAGAAAAGAGAAAAGCGCACGATTGGGCCCAACCTCCCCCATGGTAAAAGCCATGGTTTGCTATCCTTAATTATATATTATAGTTTTACATGGATATTTGTATTCATATCTTACATATAATTACAAAGAAAGTTTAAATATCAATTGAAATATAGAGTTTTAAATGTCAAGAGGTATCCAGTAACATATTGCAGTTGCTTACAGAAAATTATGTGGTCTATATCTTAACGTTTTGACATCACCCACTACAAGATATAGGCCTTATACCGACATTAAAAGTGACGAAAATGTAAATAAAGAAAAAAAATTCCGTCGTCGCAAAAAGCATCGTTATTGGCGACGTCATAGAACAATCGGTATTACCATCATTAATAGTGTCGCTATTTGCGATGCTGATACCGACGCAAATAACGACGCTGATAACGACTCTAATAACGACGCCAATAATGACGTATGCAAGTAAATTTGCGACGCTAATAGCGACGGTAACATGAAAAAAAAAATTGTGGCAGGGCAGCAAGTTGCCCTACCACATATAGCACTATGTGCTTTATTTGGGCCATACAAAATAGTTACTGCACTGTGTACAATGCTTGTGTAAATAAAGAAAAAGTGTACTTAAATCATAACACTGATACATAAAATAAAAATATGATCGCATAATGAAAGCGACTTGTACAATCATGGTAAGATATCACTACTACATAGAAAATGTGTACACATATCAGGTGACAAAAAAAGAAGGGCGTGTGAGCTCTAGGGATCCAAGCCAGGCGAGCTATAAATCCTCGCCATCCGAAAGCTCGTCCTACCGCAAAGGAGCATCGAATGGACTCTGCAAAAAAAGAAACAACTACACATCAGTCCACCATACAATAATACATTATAATTAAACATGGTAACTACGGACAAGAAAGATGATTGACTTACAGGACCGTTGTGTCTATACAATCGATCGATCAATGCAGTGAGACCGTGTCTCTTTGCATATCGAGTCTCAAGGCTGGTTGAATCGCGATTTGTAATGGAGTGCTGCAAAGGAAACAAAATACTAACTATTAGAAACATGATTGTTAGTACAAAGGATATTGCAAAAAATAAGCAAGCAAAACAAAAGAAAAACTTACAAAGTCCTCCAAATATGTCATGTGGCTGCCACTCCCAAGATAATGGACCACTCTGGCCTCTAGTCGTGCCCTCACCCCCTTGCGCTACTGACTTTAGCGTCCTGGAGAATTTGTAGCCTCCTCCCTCAGTCGGCGCCAGTCGTCCATGTCTAGCCACTCGAGCTTTGCAGCCACACTCTTGAGTGCCTTACGTGTGTTTGATCGTTTGTGTGACATATATGCACACATGCACTGCATCATCTAGCCCGTAGAAAATCTATCTATTGTGGCTGGAACCAGAAACTTTTCATGCAAGGATGCTACTATGTAGTCCTTTCTCCCCTCTGGTATGTTTTTCCAATGATCTAAGACGTTGTGTCGAAAAACTTGTTGGCACAATTCTCTCATGCCAGCCACCATCACCCTCCTCCCCTCATCATTTATGATGATGGCTCCTAACCTATCATTGACAAGATAGGCATACCCCTCTAGGGTATGCCTAAGATGGTTCCTCTCCCACCTACGACCACACTCCTGGGCATATCTAGGAGACCCCTGCACATTCGGTGTACCAATCAGGATAGTATCTATCAGTGTAGCACCCGTAGGTGTACCACCTGTGGACGGCTGAGCAAAAGCCAGAGTAATTGGAGTAGACGTCCCCACAGGTGTGACAAATCTTGGAGGTGACGCAACTCCAATAGAACGATGAGACGAAGACATCGCGTCCATGCCTCCACAGCAACCACTTGAGCCACGCACTCTGGAACCACCACAAGAGTAAGAAGTAGCACATGTATCCCGTGCCGACCACGGGCTCACAGCCTCCATATCTTTGCAGCATCCCCCTGACCCTAAAGCACTCTCTCCCTCTAGCCCAAGTCTGGAGCGTCGACCTCGTCTACTCGAAGCTGAAGCATCTGATCGTGCCGAAGTAGATCTAATAGAGCGGCTTGACGATGTTCGAGACAACTCCTGGTCCGCCATGTCTCTGAATCTTGTCATTTGATCTAGAGACATGCATGTGAATATATCTTGCAACTCCTCATCACTCATCCCTCGACTTATCCTGATGATCTAGGTATCCACAAAGGTTACCTGCATAGATAAAAAATGATATTATCATAATCAATTTAAATTATACAAAGCACGGTAATATAAATCATTAAAAAATAATCTCACTTAAAATGTATATCTTATATACCCTTATAAGCGATTAGTCAATGAATTGAATAAGTGGATACTCCAAGTATGAAGTATCCTATGGTCCCATGTCAATCTCCTGATACAACTCCGCATACACTGGAAGGTTGATAGACATCTCACCACAAAAGAATGAGTCCACCTCATTCTCAAAGAATTCTTGGACTCCTATATTTTCATCATTGTTACCCGATGCTGGCTCCTCTATATGCTCCAAGCTTTCGATGGCTTCCACCCCTTGCAATATCGATCCCTCTATTTTCATATTGTCCTCATCTATGCTCAGAACATCACATTGATCATATACTCTCGCACTTCGGGGAGCTGAAGGTATAACATACCACCATCGAGGTTGTCGAGGGTTTAGATAGAAGATTACATGTCCACAAACACGTATAAGAGAGATTAAACTATTGTGACATGTAACATGTCATAATACAATTAACAAACAAATGAGTTAATGTACCTTTTCACAATGGACCGGCAACACAAAGGTGTCGCACAAATCCGTCCATTTTTTTTTAAATCTATTTCAAGAAATCCAGATGGACTTCTTCAAATTGTTGCTCCAGTTCCTTCAAGTACCATTTTGAACCACTGCACATCGAATAGTATCATGGAGAAGCTACGGTAATCCACCATAGCAATACTTTGCAAGTTTCCAAAATACTCCATCTCATCTATAACCGTATTTGTATCCGTTGCTCATCGTCGGCTCTCTTGCTCGAACCTTGCCATGATACCATAGTCTGTTGTGGAGCACATTTTGTCAATACGCTCCACGCAAAAATATTTTCTGCGCAACCACACTGCACTATATATTTTGTGATGTACATTGAAGCACTCAAATTAGTTGTCGCATATAAAATATAGATATGACAAATCCTCAACACGTCATCACCTTTGGACTACATCCCCTCAAGAATTCCCACTCCTAGGTTGAGACCTCCATCCCTTCGTGAGACGCTGCGGTCAAAGCTCCATGCAACCATTGTGTTGATATGAAACGCGACATCTCCTCTATGCACTTGGGATATCGAATCGGTCGATGGCGCATACTACGTCAAAATTCAGATCATGCTTCCTCTCGATCTTGCCTAGCTTGCTAGTACCTGGCGAGCCACGTCTCCACAAAGGCATGATGCAACACACAAAAGCGATTGTAAAATATGCACTAGCGTCTCAGACACCAACCAACCTTCAGTCATGCTACCTTCTGGCCGAGCTCGTTGTCACACAAAGCCTTTCACGGTTTTCATGAAACGCTCCAAGAAGAACATCCATCGCGTATGGACAGGTCCAACAATCTCCACTTCATCTACAAGATGCACAAGAAGGTGGATTTGTATCATGAGCATGCTGGTAGGTAGGTATTTCTCAAAGAGACAGACCGTCTCCACTACTCCCCGCCTCACGAATTCAATAGAGGACATCTTAATCTCCTTTTGTGAGATCCATTGCACTAAATTTGACAACCTGTAAATGGCCCTGCGTATTTCTAGAGTAAGGCATCTTGCGATTGATTGGTAGTACAAACTACCACAAATAAGAAAGTATTATGAACAATGACTACAAATAGCAAAATATGCATGTTAATTACAATCAATTCATAGTACAAACCTAACATATCTTATGCCAATCATAAGATTTTAGCCCTGATAATTGGTCGTCTTTAGAAAATGCAAACTTGAGAGATCGCATCATACCCGTCGGACTTAACTATTTGCTTCATAATGTGCTCTTCTTTAGTGGACAAAACCCAAGGAGCGCGAGGTAGGTGCACGTGACCATCAACACTCGATTGCGGCCAAAGCGCCTCCATCTTGCCTACCTCCTTCAAATCCATTCGTGCCCCTAGAGTGTCTCTCTTTCTTGTGATGTGGTCCCATAGCAAGCTACCCACATTCTTGAAAATATGCATGGGATCCAAGAAGTGGTTGATCTGTAAGTGCGTCCAATATGGCAACTCGTAGAAAATTAAGAACCGTCGCATACTATTTGGATGTGACTCCACGTGGACCATTTTCAGCTCATACCATCTTGTGGCATTCATACGTGTTGGAGGTTGTCCAAGAAAACCTTCCCTAAGTTCATGACCCTCTAGCAAGAAAATAGCATGTCCTTGATATACCATCTTCTTCATGGTTCGTGGCCTTCGGGAGTTTAATTGTGGCCCGCACAATGGACATGCATGCTAACTTGAGGTAACAGACCTGTTTCAACACCTCTATCTAGTGAATACAAACTTGAACGAGCTATGATAGATATTACCAACGAGAATGAAAGCCTATTTACCTGAGCACTCTCTGAATCCCGAAAAGTCATGCATCGTCCACATGAGAATGGCTCAAATATTGGCATACCGTCGACCATCATGCTTGCTCATATCTTGTACAGTGACCCCCTCCTCCCACAAAATCTTAAGCTCATCGACTAATGGACGAAGATACACGTCCATATTTTTGACTTTGTAGCGGCCGGGGATGAGTAAGCTAAGACTGAGGTGCCCTTTCTTCGTAGAAAGTCATGGAGGGATATTGTAGTTGACAAGGACTATAGGCCACACACTGTAAGAAGTTGAGCGCAGACCGAATGGGTTTACGCTATCCATTGCAAGACCGAGCCGAAGATTCCTTGGCTCTCCAGCAAAGCCTGGGAAGGTAGAGTCAATGTGGCTCCATGCACGTGAATGCGTTGATATTCGTTAAACTCCATCTATGGACCTATTCTATACATGCCACGTTGTCAAGCTCGCCATGTCGGATGTACGAAACATGTGGTTTATATAGGGGATAAGCGAAAAGTGTCTAATAACTTTTTGAGGGATGGTTTGCCCTTGCAAGTCTTGTTGATACCTATGAGCACCACACTTTGGACATGTCTCCATAGTCTCGTATTCTCCTTGAAAGAGTATGCAATCGTTGATACATGCATGGATGTCGTTGTAGTCCATACCAAGCTTTTGTAAAACATGTCGTGTATCATCACGAGACTCAAGCATGGAATTTGTAGGTGGTAATATATTATATTTCAGTAACTTGAAAAAAATCATAAAACGCCTTGAAAAATCACAAATATTTTTAATGATAGTGTCGAAAAGAAATCAACGAAGCATACGTACAAGGTACCTAAACAACTTGGTTACACTCGCATCGCTCCACCTGTATTTTGCTTGCACACTTAGGAGTGCAAGCAGTGTTTTCAGGGGAGATACTTGGCACCCATCATATAATGGTATGGATGCTTCCTCTCTAAGCGGATCAGAAGTCTCGACATCCATGGAAATCAATGCATCGATCATTGTCTCCATCTTAGGCTCCGAGATTGTAGGAAGGTCTGGAAGGCTGCCTATCTCCTCTAGTATTGACAGTATAGATTGGGTAGTACCTTCAAAGTGGTGGATTGACTCAGGCATTCCATCCATCGCATGCCCATGAACTCTTCTAATTGGCCGCAAAGGGTGCACTCCTCCTTAGGATGAGGCGTCACCTCCTTGGATAGAAAATTTGCCAGCCACACCCAATCTTCTTGTATATAGTATTCAATTAGCTTGCGAGTACAATGCATGATTGATGTTAATTTTTCTTACAACAAACAATTTATCTACGTTACGACAAACAATTTGTTTTTGTTATTATTCTTTTTTTCTTTCTTAAATTGTTTGAGAAGGGATTTCTTCTCTTGTAACTCAGCAAAAATTAACGTATGTAAAGTCTCCACCCACCCACCCACAAATTAAGGTATATATGTCGGAGTGTTTCCTGTCTCGTGGTGTTGCACCGGACCTCGCCACCACTCTCTCTTTGTTTTTTATCCATTCATTATCTCCTCTCCTTCCATCTCTCTCTCTTTTTCTCTTTCTTTATTATGCTCTATGTTTATTCCCTCTCTCTCGTTCCTTCTTCTTTTTTCTCTTGCTCCCCCTCTCTCATTTTCTTTAACAAAATATATCTCTCTCTACTATAACAACAACAACAACTACTACTACTACTACTATTACTACTACTACTATAACAACAAACAAGAAAAGAAAAGAAAAACTACTATTACTACCACTACTACAACAACAACAACAAATAAGAAAACTAGACAATAATAAACAAGAAAACAAAAGAAACCATTCCTACAACAACAACAACAACAAACAAGAAAACCACTACTACTACTACTACCACGACTACGACGACTACGACTATGACCATGACTACGACTACGACTATGACTACGACTACGACCACGACCACGACCACGACCATGACCATGACCACGACCACGACCACGACCACGACCACGACTACGACTACGATGACGATGATGACCATGACGACCACGACTATGACCACGACCACGACCACGACCACGACCACGACTACCACTACCACTACCACTACCAGTATAATAAACAAGAAAAGAAAAGAAAAGAAAAAAAACAACAACAACAACTACTACTACTACTACCATGACCACGACCACTACCACTACCACTACCACTACCACTACCACTATAATAAATAAGAAAAGAAGAAGAAGAAGGGGAAAAAAAAAAACAACTACTACTATACTACTACTACTACTACAATAAACAAGAAAAGAAGAAAAAACTACTACTACTACTACTACTATAAACAAGAAAACTAAACAACAATAAGCAAGAAAAGAAAAAAATACTACTACTACAACAAATAAGAAAATAACAACCTCTCCCTCCTTCTCTCTCTCCCTCCCTCTCTCTCTCCCTCTCTTTCTCTATTTTCCTATTATGTTCAATGTTTTGTCCCTCTCTCTCTCGTTCTTTCTTTCCTTTTCTCTCTTCCTCTCCCTCTCTCATTTCCTCTCCCTCCCTCTCCCTCTCCCTCTCTTTCTCTATTTCCCTATTATGTTTAATGTTTTTTCTCTTATCTCCTCTCCCTCTCTCATTTCCTCTCCCTCCCTCTCCCTCTCTTTCTCTCTTTCTCTATTATGTTTAATGTTTTTTCTCTTACCTCCTCTCCCTCTCTCATTTTCTTTTCTCTCTTCCTCTCGCTCTCTCGTTTCCTCTCTGTTGAGGGTAAAGGCGCCTCTGCCTAGCCGCCTGTGTATTACTACACTAACAGTCACCTCCACTGCACACTACAGGTGGCGGGCGACTGTCACCGTCACTTTATTCTTTATTCTTTTAGTGACAGTTTGAATAAAGGAAGGCCTGGTCACACATTGTGACTGTTAGAGTTCCCATTTCTTGTCTCTCTCTTTCTTGCTCTTGCTCTCCTGCCATAACTCTCGAGTCCAAGCTTCGATTCGTCTCTCCCTTTCAACTGGTATCAGAGCTCAGCTTCCTGACTCTTAAGCTTGGTTCGTGGCATTCTCAGCTTTCCATCAACTCCCTACTCGCATTGGGTCTCCTTCCTGGCAGCCATATCGGACTCCTTCGAGCTCCCGTCACTCCCCGACTTCCCGAGCACCTTCCCGGCATTGTTGGACACCTTCATGGAATTACATCAGAGGTATTTGATTAGTTTCTTCAGGGTTTACTTCAGTTCTCAAGTCACACAGGCTGTGAATAGTTTGGGGCAGCCATCATTGAAGCTCCATTGCTTCATATCTTCATTGCCCTTGCTCAAGAACCCTTGAGACTTGGTGTGTGCCCCCTTGGGCACCTACTTGAGCCCCTACTCTACCCCAGTTGTGCCATGTGGGCTGCAGGCCACCCAAGACAGCAGCACATTGTTTGCACGTAATTCCAGGTTGATCTCCATCTGCATCACATCGATCCTCCTCAAGCTCTAGGCCATTAGACACTTCCACATGCTTCATTTGAGGCATTTGCACATGCTTTGATGCTTGGTATTGAAGGCTGAGCATTGATATTGCTTCTGGGCTGATTTAGCATTGTTTTGGGACTGTCATAACAGTCCACAGATAGTTTATAACAGTGCTACAGTAACATTTGATGCTTATGCTTGCCCGGCATTGTCATATGATGCCCGGTTGGTCTCGTATAATGCCTACATGTTAAGGAGATGTATGCCTATTGTTTGGCAACCATTTGGCACTGATTTGAGACTAAAATTTCTCAGTTTTTGACAGTCATTTCATGCTGTAATAAAAGTGGACTGAAGCTATTCTATGTGCTTTGGGTTATGCCTATTGTTTCTAGTCTATGTCTTGGATATATGCCATAAAGTATTGATCTTTGGGGTATGACTTCGAGCTTGTATTTCATTCCCAATTCTTTTGCAAGAGCTTTGACATTATGCACTCATTGACATGGTTTGTGCTTGACAGTGGTATTTGCTTTGATAGTGATGCTTCTTGGGTTTATGCATACCCATTGCCTACGGCTTCATGCTCATGTCACAGTTGATTACCCTTTGCAAATGTTGAGCTTGAGTGCTCATTGAAGCTCTACCTTGGATGCATTTTGGATTATGTGGAGTAGTCTTGGATGTTACTTGGCTTGTTAGAGTTTGGATTGGGATGTATTTGATGTCTTACATGCTTATGGATGCTACATACGGATGCTCTATCGCCTACATGTTCGGGATGTACTATTGATGTATTGACTTAGACTTATGTCATTGGCACTATGTCTTGCCTTGGCTTGAGCTCTTGAGCTCGTACATACGGCTTTTGTGCCAGTGGGAGCATTCTTGAATGCTTATCAGACATTGAGCAGGTGGTACTTTAATGCATTGAGCAGTTACAGAAACTTGAGACTTTGGGATTTCTTACCCTTTGGGATGATACATTATACGCCTTAGTTCATTGTATGATTATGAGCTGAGTCTCAATTTTGGATCCGTATCTTTGTGAACTGACACCTACTTGTGTCAAGTTTTGGTAGTGGCAAGAACACTTTGCCCCGTTGACTGGGGGGTGTGTCTACTCACTGGCAGATGTTTGTATGACATACTTGGGTGTTGGATTCATGCTTATTGACCATCATATCCTTATGTTATGCCCGCATGATGCCGAGTTTGGTCTTGGCAGTATCTGATTGCCTTGGGATCCAATTTTGGCATTGTTAGCTCTCTTTTACTGAAATCTGTAATTTATTATAGCAAGCATATATGTATGGACTGACATGGATTTTTCATACTAAAACATTCTGAAATGATGAACTTTCATTAGTACTTGGTGGGCAGCAGCTTTGGTTCCACTTTTCTTGTCATTTTCCCTCGATTTTGGTAATTAATTAGTCATTTTATGTAGTAAACAGCAAGCAGTTTTGAACTGTCTACAGTCTTCGAGCATGCATTATGACGAGTTCGTCCCCACTGATCTATATGTTGCCATGCCGGTGTGTCTGCAGGGATCCTCCATTTTCCATCACTTGAACGATGACTAACATGCCATGACATGAGCTTTCCAATAGACTTACACTTGAACATAAGTTTTATACGTGGAACAATCGGAAAATGTCGCAAAACCTTACGAGGCACATCCATTGACTTCATCTCCACTTCGTATCTTGATTCGCCACAAATAGGACACTCTCGTGCGAACTCATGAATCCCACGAAATAAGACACAATCATTGACACATGCATGGATCTTGACATAATCGAGGCCTCCCAGAGATGTCAAGTAATGTCTTGCTTGCTCTCTCTTGGTTGGAAATTTGTTTCCTTTTGGAAGCATTTGTGATAATAACCTACATATATTTTTAAAAGTGAGTTAGAAAACCACCAATATATATTTTTGTCTGATTTCAAAATAGAACAATTAATATTATGATTCATAAAACACAATATTAGGGAGTTTGGGAATCTCCCAATTCCCATTTTTTGAATACTAAAAAGGTGGCACACGGATAACATGCCCATAAGTTTCTCAAAACCATATGATGTGACCTATCATTGGAAAGCGCTTGAAAAATGGAATCTATTGAGCTACAGAGTGCTCGATTTGGAGCTATAGTGGTCAAGTTATGACAAATCAAAAGATTTGACCACGTGTCCCAAACTTATGGGAAATTCCCATATTCCCCAATATGGTGTTATAAGCCAAAATGAATTGATACCTACTTCAGTAATGCATCCAAACTGACATTACTCCATCCATAAATTGTTTGCAAGTTAAGTATCTCGAGGGACGCACGAAGAACGGAGTACGTACAACCTTCATACAACGGAGTAGATGATGCTACATATAATGGATCATCTGGCTTCGTAGAGTGACCTTCTCCCTGAACCAGTTGCGAAAATAGATGGTGTACCATTTTGTCCAAAATCTCATCCGCTACGACTTGATGGGGCATTTCATGAGGGCTACTATCATGGTCGTCAGTATCTACTCTTCTTGAAGATTCTGCCTCCTCGCGTCGACGTTTTGCATCCTCTCGACGCCCGGAAGGGAGCATCTAAGGATGTGACACCGCATCCTGCTCAACCACAAAAGGGAGTTTTATGTACCTTGATATATAATTCCCGTAACCCAGACATGCAATCTTAGTGGTAAAGAAAAACAATGAATACCGGTGATTTTTCTTGGTCCCATTCTCCATACAAGCTGAGGTGTGACATTGCAATTTGACGTGCTCGAAAAATACACCCTCGACAATGATCACACATACATTTAATTTTTTGTCGTAGCCATGCATCTCGATTATGAAGACACAATGTTTCATCCTCACTTGAGGATGTGCTCATTGACTCATCAGCTTGCACCGCACTAGGTGATGACGACGTCGACATGATTAAACCTAATTCATGACAACATCAAAATATTTGTCATTCATATGTTTACATAAGATCTCAATTTTAAATACACAAATCATCATAAATACATTAAAAATTATGATAAGAATTCACTATCAAAACTTATCTTAAAAACAAAAAATTATGATAAAGCCAAAATGAGCATCTATATCCGTGTTTAACTACGCGTCTATATTGGCATCTATTTTCGCATCTATACTCGCGTCTATCTGAACAATAGACGCACATCTATACGCAAAAATAGACGCACACGTTAAAATTCAAACCATACTTAAATCATTTCTTTTCAAACTGCGCCTTTCCTTTCCTGCGTTTTTTGCAGTTCTGAAGCTTGAGTTTTGCCGACATGCAGTCTCTTCATACCCCACCTAGTCTCTTCATGCCTCACCTCCTCATGACTCACCTCTTCTTTCATTTCAAACACACAAGAAGGGAAAAAGGAAAGCCAAGGAGAGGAAGAAAGAGAGAACAAGAAGAAGCAGCAAGCAAGCATCAAGGGAGGGTAACTTAACAAGGAGAGGAAGCAGGAGAAGGAAGAATCGCCACCACCCGCCACACCAAACACCCAAGGTGAGTCTCTCTCTCTCTCTCTCTCTCTCTCTCTCTCTCTCCCTTTGTTTCTCTCTTCCTCTCTCTGCTTTGTCTGTGTATTTAGGATTTGTGATTCCATTATGTATTGCATTTTGTAAATCATCAATAGCGATCGTCGGCCTAAAATCGGCTGATCGAGCGCGTCTGATAGCGCGTCTACATCTCAGTGTAGACGCAGACATAGACGACAGAAGATTCACCTGGAATGTGCGTCTGACAGCGCGTCTGTGCTGCATCTTAGATGCGCAGATAGATGCGCTAGACAGAAGGTTCACTCTGGAGTGCGTCTCAGGGCGTGTCTAACCTGCAATTTAGATGCGGGGATACACGCGCCAGGTCTCCCAGTTCTGATAGTAAACAATATATTTTTGCAATGATGATTGTGACCAATCCCATGTTTGTGTTTATCAGTTTTCTTGTTTAAGAGAAGCACTAGCACTTAAGTGTTATGCTCAATGTCTAAAGAAAGCTCATTGAAAATGTAGGTAATATATGATTTTTTGTATGCAAATAAATTTGTCTTTTTCCTATGTTTTTTTTGCAGATGTCGTATCCTGGTTCATCTAACAATGACCCAGATGTGGATCACATGAAAGATACATTGGCCTCCTTTGGTAGGGGGATCAATGCATTTTCTGGAGGTTTTCCTAGTAGGGAAGACTTCATGGGAGAGATGACCAGACACCTTGGCCACTCTCCCACAGCGGATGAGGTGTTCAGCGTCATGTCTGGGATGCCTCTGACGTCTTTGCCTAGCACTACTTCCCAGACTCCACATGCAGGTACTCCACATGCAGGTACTCCACGTGCTCCACGTGCATCGACTAAAGCACAAGCATTTGTAGAAGCACGTGCATCTGCAGAAGCTCGTGCGTCCAGCGAGGTAGAGGGTAGTCGACAGAGAGGGAGGAGGGAGAGTGGAGGGGGAGGACGAGGCTTGTGTGGGGGTTGCCTAGGAGGTGGCGAGTGATCACCCTCACCAGTAGATTACGTAGAGGAGGTTGTACGCCAGTACTATAGAGTTGCAGATGCTGGTGGCATCTTTCATGATGATGAGGGGAGGGATGTAATGGCGTACATGAGGAGCGTCATGCATGCGACGTATAAAGATTGTTTCATTGCCTTCAAAAATCAGAAAAGCGGCTTATGGCAGGAGCTGTTGAGGGCAGTCCATAGGAGGTACCCAAATCCTGAGGGTCAGCGATTCTCGGATGATTGGGGACGTGCAAAAGTGAGCAATATGCTTCACAACAAAAGATCCCACCTCATGACACAGGCCAGGGACTCACTGCAGAGGCTGGAGGAGGGGCGTGGAGCCTATAGCCAACCACCTATGTGCCACCGCATACAGTGGAAAAAAGCCAAGAAGAAAGCAGCTAAGAAAGTGAAGAGTTGCCAGCATGCAGAGGTGCGATGAATCCAAATGGAAACCATGGGATCGTCGCATTACGGATCGGGCCGTAGAGAGTCGTGGGAGGCAGAGTTTGTAAGTATATTTTGATTTCTAGATTTTTTAAATTTATATTTCTTTCAATTCTTTATATATTTTAGTCTAATATATTGTGACTCATAATTGTTTGTATATCTCTAAATGTTTTGCAGACTACCATCGTTGGTAGGACACCTACTCCTAGAGAGGTAGGTTACCATCGAGGCCATAACCGCGCAGCGACATGGCTTCACTTTTATAAGGAGGGTCTCATCACTAAGGACCAATACAACCGGGCCATGAGGATTTGACAGCCAGAGGAGGTATGTTTTTCTTACTTTCCTATTAAAAGTATAGCTAATTATAACTTTTTCTCCACCTTGTCTATGTAAGCAACCCTGATCTTTTGTGTATATAGGCGAACCTGGATGTGGAGCATAGCGAGGAGGGGGATAGCGATGCTAGTAGCTATGGTGGTACTAGCGAAGATGTTTCCACTTCAGATTCGTAGAGAAGCACCATACCTCGTCATGAGGTCTTCTTTTCTTGTATATGTATGATATCTCTTTGAGCCTACTGCTTGCGGCCACGCTTTAGGTCGCAAGCACTTAAACTTCCCTTGTAAATGCTTTTGATGTATAATGAATACATGGACTTTTATTTTCAATTCTCATGCCCGTAAGATACATTGTCTTTTTTCCAAATACACAATTTGATGAAACTTTGCGTTTATACGCGCGTCTATAATGTAGACTATACGCGCTTATACACGTGCTTCATGATTCAACTTTAAAAAAGAAATTAAATATCTTTTTAAAAAATGGACATTTTTTGTTTTCCGTTCGCGTCTACTAGTGCTTGTAAAAGCACGTCTACCAGGGTGTCTATATGCGCGTGTATATGTGCATCTATTGCGCATCTATTTGTGCGTGTAAATTCGTTGATACACGCAATTATAGACGCGAAATGGTAGACGCACAAATAGATGGGAGGATAGACACGCCTATAAGAATTTCTCTATATTCAAAAATCGCGTCTAAATGTGCGTCTATGAGGCCTTTTTGTTGTAGTGCTCCCTCCCCCCCCTCTCTCTTTCTCTCCCAATATTTTTTATTTTCCCTCTCCCCATCCCTCTCCCTCTTTGTCTTTCCCTATGATTTCCATATCCCTCTCTCTCTCTTTGTCTTTCCCAATATTTTTTATTTTCCCTCTCCCCATCCCTCTCCCTCTCTGTCTTTCCCTATGATTTCCATATCCCTCTCTCTCTCTTGTCTTTCCCTATGATTTCCATATCCCTCTCTCTCTCTCTTTGTCTTTCCCTATGATTTCCATATCCCTCTCTATCTCTTTCTCCATCTCTCTCTCTTCCCTTTATCTCTCCTCCCCCTTTGCTTCTCTTTCACTCTCCCTTTTTTGTATTTTTAAAAATTATTAATTTTCTCTCTTCCTCTCTATTTTTATGTCTATCTCCTCCCCTCTCTTTCCCTCTCCCTTGCTCCGTCCCTCCCTCCCTCCCTCCCTCTCTTTACCTATTTTCATAACCCCCTCTTTGTTTTTCTACCCATCTCCTTTCCTCTCTCTCCCCATCTCTCTCATGAACACAATGCACAAAGAAAAGAGAGAAAGGCAAGGAGTAAAGTTATTATCTTGACAACTCGAATATGCATAAGTTCTCCCTTGAAGCTCTTCTTTGCATTGCTCTTCTTCTCCTTTATAGTCTTATTCTTCTCCTTTGCAGTTTCATCCGTATTCTCCTTCGTAGTCTTCTTTCCCTATCTTTCACTGTCTCTCTCTTTCTATCATTTTCACTCTCTCCTTTAGATGGAGATTAAAAAAATAGGAAGAGAGAGAGAGTGTGTGTGTGTGTGTGTGTGCGCGCGCGTGCGCGCATGCACGAGGGAGAGGGAGAGGGAGAAATCAAATTGAAAATTTTAAAAAATATAGAAAGAGAGGGAAAATAAAAGAGAGGGGGAGGGAGATGGAGAGGAGAGAGAAAGAGAGGGGGAGGGGAGATGGAAATGGAAAGGGGGGAGAGAGATATGGAGATGGATATGAAGAGGGAGAGATAATTAGCAAATATGAAAAGAGAGAGAGAGGGATAGAAAGAGAGAAAGAGACTTGATTGAATAGAAAGTAAGTACTTGAGCGAATTAAAGTAGCTAGTTTCTTTAAAATATGTTTAAAGATTTGTTTTTAATATAAGAGAGAAAAAGGTTATGTGGAGAATGAGACAACATTTGAAAGAGAGAGGGGGAGGGGAGAAAAATAATCTCCCCTATCTAGAGGCAAATATAGTCTCAAGCATCAAAGCACGAAAGTAAAAGCATCAATCATATCCTTTAGCATTGAAAAAGTAGCACCACGTATTATAACCCAACAACTGCATTTCATGTGTGTAAGCCCAAAGGCCAAAAAAGATTACAAACCATTACCATCGTGGCATGAGAACTCTATAATGCCCACAAGATTATCTTTAGAGAAACAACGCTCCTTTTCTAGCCTGGCAACTCATGTGTTAAGATAGCAATTTATGAACTCTTCTACATACATTTGATAAATCGAGGCATACCCTTAAAGCATCACTTGCTCATATTACAAAGATCCAAAGCGTCTCTCATGATCATGCATAAGGAGGAGTAACACAAGGAACTTTCAATCGTTCCCCACATAGGAAATTTGGTGAAATATAGGAAATTCTCCAATATTTCCTATGTAGACAAGTACGTATTCCCCATCTATAAGTAGGAAATTGCATTCCCTACATCTTATAATAGGGAATATAGAGCATTCCCTACATTCCTTTGAAAGTCCCTACGTTCCCTACATCTTATAATAGGGAATATAGAGCATTCCCCACATTCCTTTGAAAATCCCTACATAAGGAATTATAAGGATGTGATTCCCTACTTTTATGTAATAGGGAATTAAAGGTACAATGAGGATAAGATAAAGATGATGTTTATCACAATTCTCTATTTCTCAATTCAAGTTGATAATGATGGTTTCAAGAAGGTAAGGACAAAGGTCACAAGAAACTCTAAACCACTTACTATATAGAAAGTTCACATTATAACTAGGAAGATTAGTAACCAAACTAGGAAGAATGTATAATTTTCTAGTTATAACTAGATAATTTTGCCATCACTAGTCTCTTCTAACTAGGAACATCCTTTTCCTAGATAGTATCTAGAAAATTGAAGCCCTATCTAGCAACATTATCTAGCAAGTTATTGTATAACTAGTAATAATATCAACCTAATTAGAAAATTTTGCTTTTTACTAGTCATAACTAGCAAGTACTATCCTCTAACTAGGGAATTATAGATATTCTATCAAGTTAACTTGGAACTCATGATTTTTCTAGGTATAATTAGTAAATAAATATTCATTGATTAGACATTTACATTTGTATAATACTTACTCACAGCTAAGCTTTTCACATTGACACAAAAGCAAGACCACAATTGTTGAAAGGTAATCACAATATCAAAAAATAAAATTAAAAGAAAGATGTTTAGTACACATGAATAACACAAATTGTGTGGCCCCAACAACAGAGTCATTGCATTTAGCAACAATAACACTTACAATGTTGAGCAAAGTATATGGCCACATTGACCAAGCATATGTCATGGCCATGACATCCATCTTATTGCAAAGCTCATGATTATATTAGTGAGAAAAAAGCATATTGCACCAATGGATTAAATAGAAACTCCACACACTAACATCATATTCCCTACTGTCCAAATGAGCAACATGTAACGTGTCCACTAGAATCATCCCGGACACGTCTTAGTAGTCCATCGGAAAGGATGTCTAGAAAGCTCCGCCCGGCACTCCCATGGAATGTTACGGGACTTGCGATCTAGGTCTTCCCGCATCTGCCACGTAGCGGAAGTATCCTGGCCGTTCCCACTTAGGATCGACCTGAATTTGGGTTTTCCTGTTTGGTCTTTAGCTAGCAGCAACTAGCATCAGACCCGAGCGAACTACTTTACGCAGAAACGCCAGGTCCGAAGCGGATTCACGCTGCACTTGGTTCAAGGAGAATGGGAAATGAGAGGGATGCAAAACTCAACCTCTCTGCCATAAGGCATAGTCCCATTCCGTTTCCCTAAAACAGCATAAATCGGGTAAAACATAATTCTAGGTCATTGCTTTCAATGATCCTCCCACTGTTCTTCGAGATTTTTGAGAAAAGTTTCCGGCTAACCGGGACCACCCAACCGTAGGACGGACCCATGGCCCATTCTCCGTACTTTCCTCAGTTTGTTTTAGTTATGTAATTATCTAACACATTAATTTGACATATAATAATCAGCTTCTTTAATTACTCCTATTAAGCACTGGTTCCTTCACGTAGTCTTATCACATGACACAGAAAAACAATATCAACCAAATTCTTTATTATCATTTCATCATTTTATCTTTGAAATACAAGGAGTTCCGCCCGTAGGCTAGTCCATAATCCGCCCGAGGGCTATCCAGTAATCCACAGGGATCACTATTCCAAGATTCCGCCCATAAACTAGTATGCGGGCCTCGAGATCCAATCCTGAGTCACGTTAGCCTCTTGTGCAGGACCCGGAAGGCAAGGGATTTACGGCCAGAGCTCCCCTGGCACCCAAGCGTCCTCCTGCTCCAAGTAGAGCTCAACAGAAAGACCTCTCGCGGCGGGTTCGGTCCACGTTCCCGGCGTGGTCAACAACCCCCTTGGTTAGGGTCAGGCAAGTAGTCGGGGGTAACTGAAGCTGCCTCTCCCTTCAGGCCTTCAACCTGAAGCTTTAGATATCTTTTCATCCTTTAGTTCCTTGAGCAAACAATGCAAACAGTGCTTTCTAACTGTTACAAGCACAATCAATTCCAGTGGTCGTTTATTTTTCCAATTTCTAAGGAGTGAATCCTTCTCTCCGAATGCACCCAGCATTCGATCCGGAATCAACTGCGACTTGGCAAGATCCCCAAGGGTTTGTTTGTTCACCCTATTGTCCTTAGGTTAGGGCCATACCCTGTTAACCCAACTTTAACCAATACCTTAGGTTTTATTAACAGTAAATCCTGGCGATCATGTCGCTCCAATTTATTGATTGATCATTTGCTTCCAAGCAAATACCTAACTTCCCTTTACTTGGCAATTATTCCCCAAGAAAGGTGATGTAACAAGATGATTACTCATCCTCTTGCAAGTTAAACTTGTACAAGAACTTGCCAACCTCATTTCAAGAAATGGCAAAACTCTCTTGTGAACAAATCACAAGTCTATGCGACATTGTAACTTTTTGCAGAAGTGTCGCATCTATTCCATGGGATCATTTCACCCATTGAACGGCGTTTTCTGGTCACGGAATTATCTCCAGACGAGAAGTAGGGTTTAGGGTGTCTTCTTACCCAATCCATTCCTAATTACACTAGGCCGACAACGTTCGGTCCTAGGAATTCCAATTCAGTCCGAGTTTCATCATTTGAACGAGTGATCCTTAGGGTAGAAACCTTAGATTGTTTTATGCATAAGCGTCCAATTGTCCCTACATTCCGTGAATGTGGGTAGGACCTTTGGTTCAAGGGTTCGTCTTGGTAATAAGTGCTTGGAACTAGGTCAAGTCCTTAACGTGCTAAACCCTAGTTAGCACTTGGGTTATGTATCTGTTTAGCCATCCTATGCAAATCCCTTGCGGGTTAGGCGATTTAGATAATTCGATCTCCTTGTCTTGCGACAAGGATGAACCATCCCTAGAGATGTTAACTTGATCTTAAAGGAGAAAGATAGTTGTAACATCTCACAATTCACCTAAACACGTGATTCATTGCTTCTACGTACCCCTAAATTCGCAATAACCCTAACTTTTCTGGTTAAGATCAAAACGCATGTTAAATTGCGGCATAACTTCCATTGATCCTACTAGGACTTGCATTCAAGAATCATGCCACAATTCTTTTTCTAAGCTTTTAAGATTTCATGCTCCAATAAACCATGTAGCCTTTCCCTAAATACAACTCTTGATGAATGAAATTTTTCATATGACAAATGTGCAACATGCACTCCTTTCCTGACTACAACGTAGTGAAATTCATGCAAAAAAAAAACTAGAGTTGACCTATTCCAATTTACAATCACATGCCACACGCAAAATCATTTCCGTGCTCTTCTATTTCCTATGGGGTTAAGGACTTTCCCTAATGAATCATTCAATGAAGATTTGTCTAAAAATGCGACGTGCAATTAATCTTTCCATGCCTAGTCAAAGGTGCACTTTAATAATCTCAACCTTATAATGATAGGCAATAGGTGTTCTAGGCCGTCACTTTGACATGCACGACAAGGCAACATACTATTAAGGACGTTAAATGGATAGACAATTTCTTTATATGGAGAATACCAATGACCCAATTTCATGTCATGAACTAATTCTAATCATTGTTCGAATAGTCGATTTATTTCCACTTGCATTTAACTTGACTAGGTGATTTTGAGCATGCATAGGTGCTTCCTAATTCATGAAGTTATCGTGATTAATGCAATGCTTTTGCGTGGAATCAAAATTAGTAAAAACCTGGACTTGTGGGCTCGGGAAGATATCCACATGAATATTAGGAGAAGAACCTTTTGTGGTTGCGCCTTGTGACTTTTTTTAGAGCCCATCGCGAATTCGATCTTCGGTTAGCCTTCATGGATTTCGAACTTCTTGCCTTGGCTTGTAGTCTTATGATCTTGGCCCGTCTCCCTTTTATGCAAAAATCCCCTTTGAAGTACAGATCCTTGAAGAAGTACCGGCTTGCAAGATTTGGCTTACGGAAGGCTTGAGGGTTTTGAGCTTGGACTTTTTTGTGGGAGAGGAGGGAGTTCGCAAAAAGGGCTCTTGTGAATGGCCTTGGGGCAATGGAGACTTTGAGAGTTCTTCCTCTTCTTCTCTTAAAATCCCGAGGCTAGGGATGGGCTTGTGGGTGATCGGTGGGAAGGCTTGTAGCTCCCTCTCCTTCAAAGCCCTGGAAAGTTGTATTAGGGAACTATTGGGAAGACCTTATAGGCTTCCACTTCGAAGCTTAAGAGGGAAAAAAAGATTTGGGCTCTCGGAGGGTTCCAAAAGGAAAGGGCCTTTAAAATCTTGGGTTATAATAGACTTTATAGGGTCTCCACAAGTAGGGCCTTTAAAAGAACACCGAGGGTAAAAAGGCTTGTGGGAGTTGCAATGGAAAAGGGGTTTAAAAGGAACCCGAGGGGGTAATATGGACTTGTGTGGGGAATCCACGAGAAGGGTAAAATAGACTTGGGGGAACCCCATGGGAAGGGGTTCTTAAATCCCGCAGGGGTGTATATAAAACCCACAAGAGAAGGCTTAAGGAAACCCACAGGAAGGGGGCTTCCTAAGGGGACTTAAGAAGCTTCTCAAGAAGCTTCTGAGAAGCTTCTGTGGTCCACCTTCCCACACGTGGAGGAAAAGGAAGGCGATCAATTTGGGCTGCAGCGACGTTCGACTCCTGGCATGTGGCTTCACGGTTAGTCTCTCGAGCACAGGCGGCGGAATTGAAGCAACAATTTGGCGGCTCTACTCTCCCTCTCAAATGGCAGCGTCACGGCTCTCTACGCTTCTTCCTCTCTCTCCATGATAGCCTCAGCAACCCTCCTCTCTCACGACGACCTCCCTCACAGTCCTCACTGCAGCGTGATCCCTCTCAATGGCTTCCTTCCTTGGCGTGGGCAGCATTACGCTCCGCCCCCCCTCTGCTGTGCTTACCATAGCCCTGGATTTTATAGCCAGAGGGAGAGGTACCTCCCTCCCTCCACGCGGCCTGATGCATGAGCATCAAGCCCTCCCATGAGCTCCAGCTAGATGCTAAGTCATAGCACCTCCCCTCTCTCTCCTCCAGCACGATCGTTGGCTGGATTTAAAAAAAATGCCATAAATCCAAAATTTCATCTTGATTTCTTTCCAAGAGGGGGTTCATACGAGCATAAACGGGTTTCCTTGACTTTGGTCTTGTTCATGCCAATGGAGATTGTACAATTTCACTGTCCAAATATTCAATGCCGGCATTCCCTTGCATGAGTATCATACGGGTTGGAAATATTTACAACGGAAATATTACATTCTCTCCCCCTTGGAGGAATGGAGATGTCCTCATCTCGAGATAAACTGGGGGATATTGATGGTTGAGACTACTTTCATCTATCCAAATTGCATCCTCCTCAGGATAATCTTTCCAGTGGTTGAGGCATTCTCTCAAGGTTCTGGATCTCATTTGTCTCTCCCTAACATCTAAGATCTCATCAGGCCGTAGCTCAAGGACTCCTTGACTAGGCATTGCAACTTGTTGGTCATCAAGTACATGGCTAGGATTGGGTACATACTTTTTCAGTAGGCTGATATGGAGTACATTATGAACCTTTAGGTTCTCAGGGAGTTGTAGTCTATAGGCATTAGGTCCTAGGCACTTGAGGATCTTGTATGGTCCACAATACCTTGGACTTAGCTTCTTGCAATCTCTGTGAATGAAGACCATGTCTCCTTCCTCAAATATTCTATCTTGACACTTCAAATCCGCGTATGCTTTTTGTCTATCCTTTGCAGCTTGGATGTCCCAAGAAAGGGAAATCATGAGCTTTGCACAATATCTTCTGCTTAAGTGACTGGCTTGCTGGTATACATGCCTTGTTCTGTAGTAGACAAGTCCATTATCAATGGAAAATTCCTGATACTTAGCTTGCAGCTTCTGATTCTGCTCCTTGGTAGATATTTCCTTTATCATTGTTTGGTAGGCCAATCATGGCATACTTCCTCTCTAGCTAGTTCAAATATACGGTTGTTGGGCATAGATACTTTTGTAGCCAGAGAACTGGCCGTTGATGGATTCTGCAAGATTAGGGAATTTAGGAATGCCTTGCGACTGAGTGCATCGGCAACTACATTCTCCTTTCCTGGTCGGTACTTGATTTCAAAAATCATATTCCTCCAATACTTCAATCCACCGACGTTGTCTCATGTTGAGCTCGTTCTGGGAAAAAAATCCATTTGAGACTCTTATGATCGGTTACTAGAGTAAACTTGTTACCCAATAGGTAGTGTCTCCAAAGCTTTAGAGCATGGATGACAGCTAATAATTCCCGATCATGCGTGGCATAATTATTTTCATGACTCTTCAATTTCCTTGAAGAGTATGCTACTGGATGACCTTCCTGCATAAGTACACACCCCAAGGCAAGAATGCTAGCATCAGTTACTACCTCGAGCTCCTTATTGTGGTCTAGAAGTTTTAGGATTGGTGCTGATACCAAACTTTGCTTCAATCTGTCAAAGCTAGTTTGTTCGGTAGTTAACCATGTAATGGATGTTTGCTTCTTCAGTAATTTTGTCAAAGGTGCTGCAATCAAAGCATAGTTTTTAATGAAGACCCTATACCATCTTGTCAATCCAAGAAAGCTGCGTATTTCTTTGACAGTTGTTGATATTTGGCCTTCCTAGAACATTTCTGACTTAGGCCGGCTCTACTGAGATTCCTTCTACCAATATGATGAATCCCAGATAACCAATCTGATGCACATTTCGTCATCTTAGCATACAGCTTGTGTGACCTCCTTGTCTCAAGGAGAATCTGAAGTTGAGGTTCATGATCTCCTTCCTGTTTGGAATAGACTAGAGTGTCATCAAAGAAGACGAGCACTAATTTATCAAGATATGGTCTTAAAATATCTTGCATTAATCTATTGAAGGTGGCCGGCGCATTCGTAAGTCCTAATGACATAACTAGGACTCAAAGTGTCCATATCTAGTGTTGAAGGTCGTCTTTGGGATATCTTCTTCCTTGATTCTTATCTGATAGTAACCAGACTTAAGATAATCTTGGAGAAGATTCTTGGCACCCTAAAGACTATCAAGAAGCTCATCTATTCTAGGAATATGATATTTGTTCTTGACTGTTGATTGATTCAACCCTCTGTAATCAATGCATAACCGAAGTGTTCCATCTTTCTTTTTCTGGAACAGTACTGGAGCTTCCCATGGTGAACTACTAGGATGGATGTAGCCTAGATCTAGCAGTTGTTTGAGTTGTTTCTTCAGCTCAATTGCTTCCGATATAGACATTCTATAGGGTCTCTTCGCAATTGGCGCAGCTCCTATTACTAGCTTGATCTCATGATCTACTTCTCTTTGAAGCGAGAGTTCTGTTAACTCTTCAGGAATTACATCCATGTATACCTTTAGCCATGAAGGCTCTTTACTAGACTCCTACTTCTAACCTAACTTATTGAGCTTAATTAAGTAGACAGATAGTCCCTTTCTAACTCCCTTTTTAATCCGAGATGCTTTTAGCGAATTAAATTTTTGGCTTTCCAGCCTCTCCTGGAGTTTGTAACCAATTTCCCTTCAAGTTTTGGAAAAGGACTTGGCCCTTTTCGCAAATGAATGTGGGCATCCTTAAATTTAAACCAATCCATTCCGAGTAGACACTCATGGAGACCTAGGTTCATGATCCCGAATCTGATCGAAGTTGACTTTTCCTTCTAGTAAGAATTCCATTCATGTCAGCATAGCCCTTTCGAGGTACAATCATTTCTTGGGGCGATGGAACAAGTTGATACATTAATTCGAGGAGAATAAGATGTTGTTGCATTCAGCTACAGGAACTGAGTAGTAGTACGGATTGGGGTCATCAATTTTCAGGAATCGATAGTTCATTGGAAAATTAGGGTATCTTTTCCTTCGATATCCATCCTTCTCATGACGTCCCAAAACCTTGATTTGGTCGGCAGGGATTCTTTGAATCACTTCCCCGTACACATACTTATTCTGGTTAACCCTTCGACCTCCAACCTGTAGGGTCGCATTTGCGTGAGCCTCAACAAAGATGAACAGCTTCACGATCTTCAAATCCTCCATCCACTTGATTCTCTTCAAGTTAATTTGAAGGTATGCAGGTTGATGGGCAGCTATGTAATAGATCCCTGAAACACCCATCCATCTCCGTTCTACGTATACAGGCGATGGATTGTAAATGCGGTCTAGGATGTTCATCATCTCAACCCTTTGTCGATAATCCATGGAATGCATCGCGGTCATCAACATGACTCGGAACACTAAAAACCTGTTCCATGCTTCATAATTCTGCAAGACAGCATTGAAAGTAAGGAAATGTTTGGGACAGTAACATTTACTTTACTTCTTCTTATTAAAATTTCCTAAAAACAAGTCCTTTGTTGGTTGGCTCTGATACCAACTGTAACGTGTCCACTAGAATCATCCCGGACACGTCTTAGCAGTCCATCGGAAAGGATGTCTAGAAAGCTCCGCCCGGCACTCCCATGGAATGTTACGGGACTTGCGATCTAGGTCTTCCCGCGTCTGCCACGTAGCGGAAGTATCCTGGCCGTTCCCACTTAGGATCGACCTGAATTTGGGTTTTCCTGTTTGGTCTTTAGCTAGCAGCAACTAGCATCAGACCCGAGCGAACTACTTTACGCAGAAACGCCAGGTCCGAAGCGGATTCACGCTGCACTTGGTTCAAGGAGAATGGAAAACGAGAGGGATGCAAAACTCAACCTCTCTGCCATAAGGCATAGTCCCATTCTGTTCCCCTAAAACAACGTAAATTGGGTAAAACATAATTCTAGGTCATTGCTTTCGATGATCCTCCCGCTGTTCTTCGAGATTTTTGAGAAAAGTTCCCGGCTAACCGGGACCACCCAACCGTAGGACGGACCCATGGCCCATCCTCCGCACTTTCCTCAGTTTGTTTTAGTTATGTAATTATCTAACACATTAATTTGACATATAACAATCAGCTTCTTTAATTACTCCTGTTAAGCACTGGTTCCTTCACGTAATCTTATCACGTGACACAGAAAAACAATATCAACCAAATTCTTTATTATCATTTCATCATTTTATCTTTGAAATACAAGGAGTTCCACCTATAGGCTAGTCCATAATCCACCCAAGGGCTATCCAGTAATCCACAGGGATCACTATTCCAAGATTCCGCCCGTAAACTAGTATGCGGGCCTCGAGATCCAATCCCGAGTCACGTTAGCCTCTTGTGCAGGACCCGGAAGGCGAGGGATTTACAGCCAGAGCCCCCCCTGGCACCCAAGCGTCCTCCTGCTCCAAGTAGAGCTCAACGGAAAGACCTCTCGCGGCAGGTTCGGTCCACGTTCCCGGCGCGGTCAACAACCCCCTTGGTTAGGATCAGGCAAGTAGTCGGGGGTAACTGAAGCTGCCCTCCCTTTAGGCCTTCAACCTGAAGCTTTAGATATCTTTTCATCCTTTAGTTCCTTGAGCAAACAATGCAAACAGTGCTTTCTAACTGTTACAAGCACAATCAATTCCAGTGGTCGTTTATTTTTCCAATTTCTAAGGAGTGAATCCTTCTCTCCGAATGCACCCAGCATTCGATCCGGAATCAACTGCGACTTGGCAAGATCCGCAAGGGTTTGTTTGTTCACCCTATTGTCCTTGGGTTAGGGCCATACCCTGTTAACCCAACTTTAACCAATACCTTAGGTTTTATTAACAGTAAATCCTGGCGATCATGTCGCTCCAATTTATTGATTGATCATTTGCTTCCAAGCAAATACCTAACTTCCCTTTACTTGGCAATTATTCCCCAAGAAAGGTGATGTAACAGGATGATTACTCATCCTCTTGCAAGTTAAACTTGCACAAGAACTTTCCAACCTCATTTCAAGAAATGGCAAAACTCTCTTGTGAACAAATCACAAGTCTATGCGACATTGCAACTTTTTGCAGAAGTGTCGCATCTATTCCATGGGATCATTTCACCCATTGAACGGCGTTTTCTGGTCACGGAATTATCTCCAGACGAGAAGTAGGGTTTAGGGTGTCTTCTTACCCAATCCATTCCTAATTACACTAGGCCAACAACGTTCGGTCCTAGGAATTCCAATTCAGTCCGAGTTTCATCATTTGAACGAGCGATCCTTAGGGTAGAAACCTTAGATCGTTTTATGCATGAGCATCCAATTGTCCCTACATTCCGTGAATGTGGGTAGGACCTTTGGTTCAAGGGTTCGTCTTGGTAATAAGTGCTTGGAACTAGGTCAAGTCCTTAACGTGCTAAACCCTAGTTAGCACTTGGGTTATGTATCGGTTTAGCCATCCTATGCAAATCCCTTGCGGGTTAGGCGATTTAGATAATTCGATCTACTTGTCTTGCGACAAGGACGAACCATCCCTAGAGATGTTAACTTGATCTTAAAGGAGAAAGCTAGTTGTAACATCTCACAATTCACCTAAACACGTGATTCATTGCTTCTACGTACCCCTAAATTTGCAATAACCCTAACTTTTCTGGTTAAGATCAAAACGCATGTTAAATTGCGGCATAACTTCCATTGATCCTACTAGGACTTGCATTCAAGAATCATGCCACAATTCTTTTTCTAAGCTTTTAAGATTTCATGCTCCAATAAACCATGTAGCCTTTCCCTAAATACAACTCTTGATGAATGAAATTTTTCATATGACAAATGTGCAACATGCACTCCTTTCCTGACTACAACGTAGTGAAATTCATGCAAAAAAAAAACTAGAGTTGACCTATTTCAATTTACAATCACATGCCACACGCAAAATCATTTCCGTGCTCTTCTATTTCCTATGGGGTTAAGGACTTTCCCTAATGAATCATTCAATGAAGATTTGTCTAAAAATGCGACGTGCAATTAATCTTTCCATGCCTAGTCAAAGGTGCACTTTAATAATCTCAACCTTATAATGATAGGCAATAGGTGTTCTAGGCCGTCACTTTGACATGCACGACAAGGCAACATACTATTAAGGACGACATGTGGCTATAGAAAATAAAGCAAACTACATTGCTAGTTGTATGATGAAATATTATCACCTTTCAAACTAGCACTAAACTTATAAACTTCATGTCTTAACAAAAAAATATAAGTACCAAGGATTCTAGTGATTGCCAACTATTGTAGCTAGCTCTATGTGGAAGCTTGCAACATGATGGATAGGAAGCTACTTTAAGGTTCACTATGAGGTGACTTGAATAACAAGAAGGCTATACCTAAATAGCCTTACAAGGGTGGAAGTATATTACCTTTACAAAGAACTAGTGCTCCAAAACAAAGAAATCCTCATTGGATATTCTCATTTTATTAGGGTTTGAAGTTGAGAAATTCCATAGAAAAGTATTGATGGGAGCATATCAAATTCTCACCAATCTCAAAGGTAGGTGAAATAATTCAAACAATGTAGAAACTCTTGCAAATTCTCAATGGAACATTGAAAGTGCATCATAATAAAAGGAAAACACAAGAGGAAAAGAAGAACAAATTAAGATTGGAAAAATTTTGAATTTATCTTTTGAGAAAAAATAAGAGAGCTAAAAGAAAGGCATGATTTTTGTGCTAAGAACATGTTCAACAAGGCCAATATTAAAATAGAGTATTATAAAAAGCAAGGAGGGGAGGAAAGCATGTTGGGCTATTCTCTCCTATACATCTTAAAACTTCCATGTTGGGTAAAAAACCATAGGTTTGAATCTCTACAAGAGAGGCTGAACCCCTAGAGGATCTTAATGTACTCTCCGTGAGGATTTCAATCATGCTATGCATTTGGCAATTCAAAAATTATGATGTGTGCAATCTTGTGTAGCAACTTCTCCTATAGGCACCTATTTGGCTAGTATCATCTTGTGGTCATAACAAACATCAAGTGTAACATCCATGACAAGTCTATTTATGCTACCCTCTAATCCCTCCTAACTTGCTCCAGCCCTTATTCCTATAAGTCAAGCCTTAGAGGTAATTCAAAGCTCCCAAAAATCTTGGAACAACTCAAGAAAATTCATGAGCACTATCATATCCCTTTTCTACCCTTAGAAATAATAGACACATGAATTTTTAGCAAGATCATTCATATATACTTGTGAAGATCATATCCCAACGACTATATTTATGGCCCCAAAAAACATTATTACGAATATTTTAAAATTACTCTATGAAATTATCATTTTGTCTAATTATAACAAATATTTTGAAATTATTCTCTAAAATTATTATTTTTCATGGAACAATCTGACAAAATTTTTATCATTGTAGTTCAAGCCATTGGCATTTCCATCCCAATATTCCTTAGCATCCTATAAGATGCCAAAATACTCACTAGTGGGTTGGGATCCCATGATCTTTTAGGAGATAGGTGTTTTTTATTACATGAGTGCTTGAGAAGGCAAAAGGCCAAGTGACCCTATTATATAGGATACCTTTAATGCTGAGGGAAGCTTATCATGGCTCTAAGTTGATAAGTTCCCTATTGTGTGTTGTTGACAGAAGTAGTGTAATCACATATAACCCAACCCAATCTTATGGGGTTGGAAGCTCACATCCTAGGCTAGACAATTGTTTTCTCTATAGGGAGATGGATTTTATACTACTTCATGGAATAGTGTTTTTATATATTATATTTTGTGCAATAGAATGTTGTTTTCCAAAGTGTTTGTCATGTGCTAGATGTTGTGTTAATGGACCCTATGTAACATGATAATAAAAGGAAGCTACTTTTTTATGTTGTAATAGTATGGTACCTTTGCTAATTAGATAAGTAAAATAAATCCCATCAAGGAACGTGAGAATACCTCAATCCTGATGACCAATCATCTATGGCTAGATGGACCTAATAATTTGGATAGGTTTTCTAAACATTAGATGGAGTTATTAATACATGATCCTCCAAATTCAGTAGGACATATATGAGGCTCAACTTCATTTTTGGGGGGCTAATGTGAGATGATGCCTTATCGGTAAGGGGATCAACATTTTATTCTCTTCCACTCAAATCCCCCCTGAAGTGTGAGATATACCTAGCATCCATACAAGCACAAATGGTTATCAAAAGTTATTTGAGCCCCTTACAAACTAGATGAGTTTAGTAGGAGAAAGAAATGGAAGCCCCTCTCTTTCAACAGCTCCTTTCTAGATTTAAGGGAAGGATTCAACCTATAGCTAAAGGATGCTTGGAAACAAACCAACAATCCAGTGGCTAATCCAATGTAGAACTAGATGAGATCCATAGATACCATCATTGAGATTATCAATATGTATGGCAAAAATCAGGATTGACTTTAAAGAGGGTTGCATGTTAGTAGTTAGCAATGTAGGGAGCATATTATTACGACTCTTACTAAGTGTTCTAGTAATGGGATGTTTTATCAACTTCTCAAAGAAGTGGAGCATTACATGGAGGATTTGCAAAAACATAAAGGTGAAGTTGCCAAAATTTAGTCTAAGGGAAATGGTATCTTATGGGGTTGGTGCTTCAACCAATTAATTTTATAAATTGATGAAGTAAAAGAAGCAACAAGAGTTCATCACTATGATAGATGATCAAGGAGGAATCGTGGAATTTCTGTAGGGATGTTTCAATCTCTTTAGAATGTATTTGTAAATGGTCTATGCTTAGGTCCATTTTAGGTAAAGAGGTCGATGTGAAAGGGTGTCTCATTGCCCCATTACTCTTTGCCACCGTAATCACGAACCCTTTACTTAGGAATTTGGATTTGAAGGTGCAACATGGAGTAAGCAAGGGGCTTCCTATACCATTAAGAAAACACTTGGTCTCCCAATTCTTTGCCAATAATAACTAACCAATATTGTGCAAGTAGAGAAGTAACTAGTAGATGTAGTTGATGAAAGTGTATGAAAGTTTTCTAGAGCTATCTAGGGTTGTAACTAATGTGAGAAAAAGCAAGATTATTTACCTAGGATTGAATGAGTTAGCAAAGTTGCTAAGGGAGCCAGGCTTCCAAGTAGCATAATTGAAGCTGTAATTGCTTGATTCTAAATAATTTGGGTGATTTCAAGATTTCTAGCATCAGACCTTAATTACTGAGCATATGATGGAGGAATTTATTTGATTATCTTGTACATTATGTATGCTATGATTCAAGTAACATGCAACAGTGACTAGAAATACATGCACATGAAAGTCCTAATTTCGGCATTATGAATCCAGTGAGATTAATGAAGGTTGAAGATCCATAGCCTAGCTATCTAGTACACTCCTCAGCCTATCCTCTTGAGAAGCTTGGTACAAGTAGGTTGTGTGGTAATCCTCTTGAGTAGCTTGGTACAAGTAAGTTGTTTTGGGTTTCAATAGGCATCCATCTTAAGTAGCAGCTATGCCCTAGAATCTCATGTCAAGAAGCATATTAGACTCAACTTGGGAGTGTATTGTGGTGGTGGTCATGTACCTAAATAACAACCAATTATTTGAAGTCATTTCAATGCATATATTCTATCTTACCAATTTGAGCAACACTCTGATTGGCAATGTTCCAAAGTGGCTGGGTGTTTTGCATAAACTCTAGGGTCTAAACATATCTTTCAATAGGATTGAAGGTGAAAAAACAAACTACTGAAATATATTAAAGCAAGAGAAATACTTAATGACATTGATCAACCTAGCTATAACATACTAGATGCTTGCCTAGGTGTCATAGCAGTTCAAAGCAAGCAGCTTGCCTAGTGTCTTTAGAGTACGTAGCTTGAAATTGATTTGGGCTCTTATCTTGCAATAGTGCTGCTTACTACAGAGGTGCTTGCCAAACTACTGCTTATTAAAGGAAACTAGTGCAGCTACACATGACTTCCCTTGATTTTCATCTTCAGGTTCATTGCTTTTCATTGAAAATTCTTTACAACATAAAAAATTTTGAACAAAAATGATGACCATAATCTTGGTCATGCAAGGATATAATCCTGGTCATACATGATAGCTTCCTTGCATAAGATGACCATTATCAAGCCATGTGGTTTTGTGATGTTACCCTCGTTATCCTTGTTATGCATGAGAGCCTTCCCTACATAAGACAATCAAGATCAAGCTAGGTGGTACATACAACACCCAGCTCATTCATGTCTTTGCTAGGTTTGCTCTGTCCATCAGCGCAAACATTGCACACACATTGAAATCTGTGATGATGGAGATGGAATGTTGTACATACTACCAACATTCTCCCCATTCATGGCCATGCATTAACATGAGATAACCTTTTATGAGAGATTAAAGAAGGAAGGTTGTTTGATGCATACTTAGATATCAAGGTGATGCCAATGTTGATGCTCTTGAAAGGGAGTTTGAGGTGCTAAATCAAATGGGAGTTTCAAAAAAAATTTGTTAGATTAGTAGAAATCACTCTCTATCGTCCCTTATCTCTGCGAAGCGTATGTCGAGGCCTTGCGCTTGCAGCCGAGCCTGCATGGGATTGAGTATGGAGTGGTTGTGCTGCAAGTTCACAAAGGTGATCATGAACCCCTCCGAAGCTAGCTTGACAGAGAGGTGCATCATGGGGCCGATGTGGCCCTGCGCAGGGAAGGGTATCACCATGGCATGAGGCCGTGCAAGCGACTTATTACATTGAGCCTTGCAAATGAGATCAGCCTCAGGAGAGAACAGAGTTGTCGACCTTGGATGGTGGGCACCCTTGTGCGAGGCAGCAGGTAGCCCTGGGACACGAAATTGCTGTGCGCCTTCTTACTCTGGCAATCATCATTATTACCTGCTCTCTCTCCTGATGATTTCACAGCATCAATGGAGGTCTAAGGGCTCAAGGCCTTTGGCTCTTCCATGATTGTCCCCAACCCTTCTGCGAGGATGCTGTCTATCCTCCAGATTGAATGAGTCTTGACGTTCTGGGTGTGGAGGCAGGGCAGGGACAGGAGGCCTGCTGTCTTCTTGATGATGACCATGGCTTCTTGATGGAGAACCCAAAACAGAAAAAACCAAAAATATGAGGCGATTCAGACGCAATTCATCGAATATCACATGTGCCCAGAAGGCGGGTCTTTCTGCAGATGACAAGGAAACCCTCTTTATTTTGAAATTTGTTATTAATAGATTCATAGCGAATCCCGCCCTTATCTGTGCAGTGTGCGCTTGATTAACAAAGGCCAAGACAACCCAAAGTGATCTTTTGGCATTTACTTCTCTTGAATTACCTATTTTCTTGAATTACCTTTGTTTGAGACATCAAATGCTGTTCTTGTAGGCCTTTTGAGGAGATCGATATCTCAAAGGTTCATCATTCATGGGTATGCTGTTCCTCTTCACCTGTATCAGAGAGTTCAGCACTAGATCATGATTATTCCATGTCATCTGGGAACTCTAGTCATCTTCCTGGAGAAGATGGTCCTACATTGCAAGCATTGGCATTTTGTGCTCATCACCATTCGGAAGGTAGTGCTGCTTATTTCATATGGCCTCCTGCATATAGGCCTCATGTTAGAGCAAAAGAAAGGAAAAGCTTCTTTTTTGGTCTACAAAAGGATCTAAACTCAAACATAAGTGAAAGGGTGCCCAATGGCAGGCAAGCTTCGACACTTCTGGATGTCATGACTATCCGAGCATATCATAGCAAGCGCCTACGCAGAGTCAGCCTTGGAACAGCAGTGGGATTCTGCAGAAGGCAGGGCCATTTAACAAGTACTCCTGCAATCATTGTGTTTGTAGCTCGGAAGGTTCATAAAGCATGGCTTCAAGAGTGCCTGAGGCTTCCAACTTATCTTGAGGTGAAGGAAGTTGTCTCTAAAACCCATGGCATGTGGTTTTATGGCCTCTAATTCTATGATCAAGTTTAAGCAATAACTGCCTAGATTGCATGTACATGAGAAGCGTTATGATGTCAACTAAAGATCCACAGGTAATATTAGTTTCAATGTAGTGGACTTCTTGCTTAACTTCATGATCCCTTTTTCAGAGAAGTTTCCTTGCCTGGTTTTCCATGAGTAATGTGCAGGAGAAAAGTCCAGTTCTGTAAAAGTGCTGAATCATTATCTAAGTTGACAAGCTGACATAGAAATATTATAGTTATACCCATTTGGATGATTTCGGGGACCAGCTGGAGGCATATGGTGTGATGTTGATGTGGTAGAGTTCTCTTATTTTGGTATTCTAGCCGCAACCCCTAAGCAAGAGGTATACACAGAGCTGGTTGAAGGTTTAAGGGGCAATGACCCATCCATCGGTCCAAGATCTCAGGTAAAAAGCTAGTGAATAACTTCAAAGTTTGAATACAAACTACTCGTCTTGAAATTTAGTCATTCTATAATTTTACGTTTGTTTTGGAGGTGTGCATCTTACGACCAAGTTTCTAAATTGTCTCAAGGATCAGTTGCATAGCCTTAGAGCATGGTCATAATCTGGATGTGTCTACTCTTTTGATGTCATGCTTGTGGTCTTAGTTCAATTTTCGGATCAACTGTAGGCCCTTTTATGTAATCAAGATTGATGTCTTGTATTGATCTAACAAACTGTTTAGTATTTTTTATTTAATTGAGTTGTATAAACTAGCATATCAAATGAGGGCATTTGATGCATTATGATAGTGTGCAGTTTAGTGGCAGATTGATATGTCTACATTGATATTCGAGGGGCATCACTCTCGAATCTATCATCATTTTGTTTACCGATATATTCAATTGCAGCATGATGATGTCCATATTTGTGTATAGAAAGTAGAAATGACCATCTCATGTGTTTTTGTGTTTTTGGTGTCATTAGATGTTTTACGCACATTTTTCCCCTCCTTTCCATAAACTTTGAGAAATGCTGAGAGTGTGTACATGCTTCATCATATATCAATTCAACAACTGATGGTGTTTTTTACACTGTAGAGGTGAAGATTGGCACATTTTTAGTTGCAATATATGTAAATAATTGTTGCATCATTACTAGTTTGACAATTCTGATATGTTTCTCTCTCTGGTGAATTTCACAGGTTGCAGGTCAGGAGACATTTGGTATACTTGGAGCCATAGTACAGAGTAGGACAGGGACTCGTCAGGTTGGGTTTCTGACAAATCGACATGTTGCGGTTGATTTGGACTACCCCAACCAGAAGATGTTCCATCCATTGCCTCCAAATGTTGGACTTGGTGTTTATTTGGGTGCAGTGGAAAGGGCAACATCTTTTATTACAGATGAGCGGTGGTATGGCATTTTTACAAGTGTGAATCCAAGTTTCCCTCTTTGCTACTTGTTTTTGAGCTGTCTTCTATTAAGGCATTCTTTATTGTCCATTTTATAAACTTCTCTATGAGTTGAAAGAAGAATTCTGGTTTCCGTTTCTTGATATGACAATATTGATACTTGATGATGTTTGCTCACGGGGCAGAGACATTTGTGCGAGCTGATGGTGCTTTCATTCCATTCGGGGACAATTTTGATGTCTCCAAAGTCACAACTACTATCAAAGGGGTAGGTGAGATGGGAGATGTTATAACTATTGACTTGCAAGCAAGCATCAACAGCATCATGGGGAGGAGGGTAATAAAAGTTGGCAGAAGCTCAGGGCTAACAGAAGGAAGCATCATGGCATATGCCTTTGAGTACAATGACGAGAAGGGCAATTACTTTTTCACTTATTTCCTGATTGTGGGTGAGAACCAGCACGCATTTGACATGCACGGAGACAGTGGCAGCCTGGTACTGATGCTTGAGGAAGGCAAGAAAAAGCCTAGTCCTGTGGGAATAATATGGGGAGGCACAGCGAATCGTGGGTGCCTGAAACTTCAGAATGGAGATGCACTTGTGAATTGGACAAGTGCAGTGGACCCACAGTCACAACATCGTCAATGGATCATCAGTCTATGACGAGGAGGATAGATTGGATGAGGAATCAGATGCAGCAGCTATTAGGAAATGCGCTGAAATTCAGCAAGCCATATCCATAGGAGCCACATCGTTTTTGCTGACAGAGTACAAGTATTTGGTTTATTTCATGGGCATATTTGCTGGTGTCATTTTCTTGTTCCTGGGATCTGTGAAGGGGTTCAGTACTAAGCCCCAGCCTTGTAGATACGATCCAAAGCAGGAATGTGCCCCAGCTCTCTTTACAGCGATTTTCACTACAGTTGCATTTATATTGGGAGCTTTGACATCCATAGTGTTGGGATTTTTGGGCATGATGATCGCAACATATGCGAATGCTCGCACAACTTTGGAAGCCAGAAAAGGGATAGGCAAAGTATTCAAAATCGCCTTCCAATCAGGTTCGGTGATGGGTTTGTTACTTGCTGCTAATGGCCTCATAGTTTTATACATCACTATAAAACTGCTCCAGCTTTATTACAAGGATGATTGGGAGGGCCTTTTTGAGGCCATCACTGGCTATGGGCTTGGATGCTCATCCGTGGCTCTATTTGAAAGGGTTGGAGGTGAAATCTATACCAAAACTGCGGATGTTGGAGCAGATCTTGTTGGAAAAGTAGAAAGGAATATCCCAGAGGACGATCCGCAAAATCCAGCGATCATTGCTGACAATGTGGGTGATAATGTGGGAGATATTGCTGGAATGGGTTCAGATTTGCTTGGCTCCTTTGCTGAAGCTTCTTGCGCATCTCTTGTTGTGGCTTCTATGTCATCATTTGGCACAAATCATGACTTCACTGCTATGTGCTTCCCTCTACTCATTAGCTCTATGGGCATTGTGGTGTGCCTCATCACAACCTTGTTCGCAACTGATGTGTTCGAGATCTCAAATCTAAGGGATATTGAATCTACACTGAAGAGACAGTTGCTGATATCCACCACCTTAATGACATTCGGTGCAACTTTTGTTTGTTGGCTGGCACTACCATCCACATTTTACATATATGATCCTAACGGTGGTGCAAATATGGTTCAAAACTGGAAACTATTTTTTTGTGTTGGAGTAGGGCTTTGGGCAAGGTTGGTAATTGGCTACGTTACAGAGTATCTCACCATCAATACATATAGACCAGTCCAGGATGTTGCTGATTCTTGCACGACAAGAGCTGCTACCAATGTCATATTTGGTTTGGCACTTGGCTACAAGTCTGTAATTGTTCCAATATTTGCTATTGCTGTTGCCATCTATGTCAGCCATACCCTAGCAGCCATGTATGGGATCACAGTTGCAGCTCTTGGAATGCTTTGTACCATTGCCACTTGTCTAGCCATAGATGCCTATGGTCCCATAAGTGATAATGATGTGTTAGCAGAGTATTTGTCAGCTCATGTGTGAGTCTGAGCTTGATCTGGGCTGGGCATTTTTATTAGGTATTTTAGGTATTTTTCTGGTGTGGCATTTTATGCCAATGGAGCATTTTATGAACCCATGTTAGCATTAATGCTAGCCGACCAGCATTTATTGCTCTCCATTTTTCAGCCTATTTATACTCAGTGGCTCCTCCTCAGTCATCATCATCTTCACCATCTGCAGACTCTGTGGAGAGAGGAGCCAGAGCCAGTGCCAGTGCCCACGCAACCAGTGACTCACTATTGTATGCGACTGTCTCGTGTTCAGATATATGGATTCCATTTCCCGTGCATACATCTGAGTTCTCATCTGTATCGTGTTCTTTCTTTCTCTTTTTGTCTTGTGTTTCAGCAGTTTATTTCAGCACACGTTTATGCTTTCACCGCTGCTCCACTTTTGACATGGTATCAGATTTCAGGATCTGTGCTCCTGCTGTGTTTTCTTGTTGATTTCAGGACTGTTTTGTACCCCTGCTGATCAGGCGACTGTTGTCGTAGCCAGGCGATCTGTTTTGGGGCTGTTTCAGCCTGCGTTTTTTGCAGTTTTGCCATCGCCTGCTGCCTACGCACCCTCTACTGCCTACGTTTTCCATCAGCAGCTGCTTGCGACAGTTTTCTACCTGTTTTTCTCTAGTTTACAGCCTACGTTTTGCTGATTCAGCATCTCTCGTGGCTGGGTGACTGTTACTTCAGGCCGTTTTTGCTGTTTTTTGGCAATTTTTGACTGAGTTTTTGCCTTTTTGCAGTAGATTTTGTCTTCTATTGATCAGATTTTGGGTTATATTGCATATGAACTCTCATTTTCTGCAATCTGTGCTTGTGTTCTGGCTGTGTTTCCTCTCTAAATTCTATCTCTTCTCTACTTCTCTTCTTCTCCTCTCCATATGGCTCCTCCGAAGCCTTGATGATAAGTTGCATGAAACATCCTTGAGATTACAGGGGCGGCTTCCGACACATTATGGAGGTGAGGCTTATGTAGCTTTAAAGAGGGATGACGGGAAGAAGAAGTCGAAGGCCCAGTGTTACCATTGTGGCAAGAAGGGACATTTGTGGAAGGACTGCAAGACGTTAGCGGCTTCCAAGAAGACGGAGCAGAAGACGAAGCGGGATGTTGACTCTACCGATGTGTCCTCTCCTTCATCAGACTCCGATCCTCCGGCCAAGGTGAAGTCCAAGGCGCGGAAGGGATCCTCTTCTTCGGATCGCGGGAAGGGCTTGGTGGCCCCTTCCTCGGCTGCTTTCTAGTGGTGGTGATGAGGTCATTCCTCACGACTCTCTTGTGCCAGAGAGTGAGTGTGAGCGGGTGTTCAGATGGGGCAGTTGCGCCTCATCTATACTTTTATACAGGTGCACAGGTTCCAGAGAGGGACGTCCCTGATGCATCGACTTCAGTCTGGCGGAATGAAATCTTGGAGCTGGGATCGACATCCAGGTTCATGATGAGCTGGTTCTCTGACAGAGAGCGGGAGGCTTTTGTCTGGTGCTCACATGAGGGGACACTTTGGCGGTCTGGCCAAAGGCGAGGAATCCATGGTCACATATGTTCAACGACATTTTTGACAGGATGGTCTTGTAGGCTACTGCAAGACATTGGTGATGAACACAGAGACATGCTATGATCTTTTCTATTTTCAGGTGTTTGGTCCGATCAACATCGACATCAGGTTCTCTCCGAGACACCTTGGTGGTGGCTTGATCACCCATTGCTTGGGTATCCATGGTTCTACTTGGTGGTTCTATGTTGTATAGTTTCTGATCCCTTTTCATTGTACTATTGTATTGTATTAGATCACCCATGATCTGAGAGAGGGTGTTAGCAGAGTATTTGTCAGCTCATGTGTGAGTCTGAGCTTGATCTGGGCTGGGCATTTTTATTAGGTATTTTAGGTATTTTTCTAGTGTGGCATTTTATGCCAGTGGAGCATTTTATGCACCAGTCGGCCAGCATTAATGCTGGCCGACCAGCATTTATTGCTCCCCATTTTTCAACCTATTTATACTCAGTGGCTCCTCCTCAGTCATCATCATCTTCACCATCAGCAGACTCTATGGAGAGAGGAGCCGGAGCCAGTGCCAGTGCCCACGCAGCCAGTGACTATTCAACAGGAAGTCTGTAAGATGCTTCAAACCAGAAGGAGAAGTTGGTGAGCCCATAAAAGTATGAACAATGAATTCCTTGTTTTCACCTACTCAATTTACTATCACTATCAGATGGTGTAAAGAACAGGGCAAAAAAGGTATGTGTGTTTTGATGTTTTGATGTTTTACAAATGCGTGTTTTGATGTTTTACAAATGTCTCTTATGTTTCTAAACTTTGGTTTATTATGTGTACATAAAGGTAACAAAATCACAAATGATGGTACAAGAGATAATGGAACAATGAAAGCTAAGGAGGTCATTGGCCCTAATGTCTCTTCAAATCATGATACAGGTATATGTCTTTATTTCTACTAAACTTTGAAAATTAAAATTTGTACATATTTTACATCTTGCTTTATTAGGTGATTCATTTTGAGATTAACTAGCTTTAATTAGTCTCTTTGTCTAATTTAAAATGTTCATAGTTATTCATATTTTTAAACTTTGAGTAATTGTGTGTATATATATAAATATAGATTAAAGAACAACAAAAGGTGGAAAAAGAGGTAATGTAAGAAAGGGAGATCAGGAGGTTACTTGCAATAATGTTTCTTCAAGTCAAGATGTAGGTACCAACTTTAAGGATCAAAAACTTGTACAAATTTGGTGACCCAAATTGATACAAAATATCTAATTACTTTCTTTTGTGTTATTGAAATTTTTCATAACCTTGTATTATCGTGAGCTTTGGTTAACTCTATGTATATATAGGTAAACAAGTTACTAAAGATGACACAAGAGACAATGCAAGAAAGGAAGACATTGAGATTGCTTGCCTTAACACTTCTTCAAGCCAAGAATTAGGTATTACTAGCTTTCTTATGTTGATAATGAGTCATTTTTTGAAATGGTTATACTAACTAATGATATTTGATCACTTGAGTATCAATAGGAGTGATACGTATACCATCATATGATGATATCTATCGACCACCCATGTTGAAATTTAGAGAAGAGGGTAGACAAACATTTATTACTTTGCAACATATTGGAGATTTAAGGGATAAAACAATCAAGACACACATGTTGCTTAGTTAGTTTTTAGTTCTATGCTCCTTTAAAATTATTTTCGTTTTTCTTTTGGTTGCTAGAAGTAGATGTTGATGTCTTAATTTGTTTAATCTATTTTGATCATTAGATGTATGTTATTGATCCTTACTTAGAAATGATGACATTCTCTATATAATTTTCTAGTTAAAAATTTATTGTGCAATTTCTTGTTTGATATTAGCATGTCTAAGAGGAAGGACAAAGTAGATAAAGTGATAAGGAAAAAAGAGAATTTCCACGGAATTCCCTAGTTGAAAGTACATATAAGTAGGGAATGTAAAAAATAGGAAAAATGAGATATTTCCTAGTGAGAGTACCTAGGGAATCACCTCTAGAAATTTTTTCCTATATATGAAATATTTCCTATATAGGAATTATTCCCTATATAGAAAATTTTGTATTTTCGAAAGGTCTTATGTGATTCCCTACTTATTCTCACTAGGAAATGTCTCATTTTCCCTAGTTTTTACTTTCCCCACTTATTTGTATTTTCAACTAGGGATTTCCATGGGGAATTCTCTTTTTTTCCTATATGGGGATCGATTGAAAGTTCCTTGTGTTAGCACCACCTAATGACTGATACACAAGTAACTTTCAATCGATCCCCATATAGGAAAAAAGAGAATTCCCCATGGAATTCCCTAGTTGAAAATACATATAAGTGGGGAAAGTAAAAACTAGGGAAAATGGGACATTTCCTAGTGAGAATAAGTAGGGAATCACATAAGACTTTTCCTACGTGGAAATATTTCCTACATAGGAAATTCCTATGTAGGAAATATTTCCTACATAGGAAAATACAAAATTTTCTATGTAGGGAATAATTCCTATATAGGAAATGAAAAAAATTCTAAAGGTGATTCCCTAGGTATTCTCACCAGGAAAACTCTCATTTTTGCTATTTTTTGCATTCTCTAATTATATGTACTTTCAACTAGGGAATTCCGTGGGAATTCTCTTTTTTCCTTATCACTTTATCTACTTTTCCCTTACTCTTAAACATGCTAATATCAAACAAGAAATTACACAATAAATTTTTAACTAGAAAATTATATAGAGAATGTCATCACTTCTAAGTTAGGATCAATAACATACATCTAATGATCAAAATAGATTAAACAAATTAAGACATCAACATCTACTTCTAGCAACCAAAAGAAAAATGAAAATACTTTTAAAGGAGCATAGAACTAAAAACTAATTAAGCAACATGTGTGTCTTGATTGTTTTATCCCCTTAAATCTCCAATATGTTGCAAAGTAATAAATGTTTGAGTAATCCCTCAAATCTCCAATATGTTGAAAAGCAATAAATTCTTAACTCAAAGTAGAAGTTATGCTAAAACTTCCACATCATCTAGACTAAGCACATTGCTATTTTTGTTTAATACAACTTTGCCATTTCCTAGTAGCCAATAAATAATCTCCTTAATCATATCATCACTAGTTGACTTCTTTGTATCCTTAATCAAGACTCGAAAGCTAGCTTTAATCTTTGAGATTCATGTATGTACTCTTTAAAGAAAAGTACATATCATGAATTGTAGGCACACTAAGAAACTTCAAAAGTATGGTTTCCATGTTCTCTTTTGTCATATTAACCTGCATTGAATAACAAAAAGAGAACAAGTAACTTATTATACTATGTATAGATAATTAAATGACACGGATTTTAATATGAAAAGCCATAAATTTAACTACATGACTATTTTATATATATATATATATATATATATATATATATATATATATATATATATATATATATATATATATATATATATATATGTGTATGTATATATATATGTGTGTATATATATATATGTATATAAAACTATAAAGCTATCCTTTAAGCATAATTTGAAATGTTAATCTCAAAGCTACAAATTGAACTACATGACTACAATTATATATATCTAATTAAAATATAAATTAACAATAAAGTTACCCTTTAAGTATCATTTGAAATGTTAATCTCAATGCCTTGGTTTGGGAGAACTTTAAATTCCTAATTCAAATAAAATAAAAAATTTAGATTATGCTTTTCATGTATGACATAAACAAAAATATAAACATTTACATCTAGCACCTTTGGTTCTTTTTCGTTGATATTGGTACCTCGTTTCATGCTCCTTTGTTGCAAAAGATCCTTCATCTTCTCACTTGGCTAGTCAACACGTAAAATAAAGAGTTATGTAATAAATCATATCTTTAGTTATTCACTAAACTATGACGCTATTGTTCTCTCCCAAACATATATCAATTACCTTCCTCTTTCTTTGACTTTTTCGAGATGTTTCATTAATGTCATCATCTTGATTAGCCTACATTCAAAACTAAAATTAGTAATCACATTAAAAACATTTATATAGAAAAAAAGGTTACATAGCTTATCATTGCTTGAACTATAGATACTTTGTTCCAGAGTTTCTTGACGTTTAGTTGAGTACATTATTTTGTCTAAACCATGTGACAATAACTTTGAAAAGCTGGCACAATTTTCCATATCAAGTGTCTCATCTTCATTTTCAACATCCTACATTTTAAGCATGCAAAGGATAAGATACTGTTAAGAACATGAATCATATGGTCAATCTTAAATTTAATATAAAGCAAAGAACCTCATCGGATGTATAACATTGAAATTCTTCAAAGCTCTTTTCTTCCTCCACGAACATATTCATTACCTACAATGATAAATCTGTTTGCTTGTATTAGAGACATTCTCAAAGAAAGTTATTAGATATGAGCTTAAAAGCATTACCTACAATGATAAATCTGTTTGCTTGTATTGTTGTCCTTCAAAGGAGCTACTTTCTTCAAGAGGCTACATCAACAAAATAAGATCATGTATATACATCAAATGTCTCCAAAATATATGGAATCAAGTACAAAAATGATAAACATATAAGATTATAAGATACCTTTTCCAAACCTTGTTCATTTGCAATATCATCCATGCTAGGAATGTATACATCAAGTTGATTAGAATCAATAGTAGCAACATATGGTTCACTTTGCCATCAATAAACACCCCTAAATGAGTATGGGAGAAAAAGAACCAATCCTACACTTATGATATCAAACTTATAAATCATATCATCTTACCATTGATGATGTTATGTCATTTGATACATTTTGAAGCTTATCTATATCATCCACTCCAAGAGATGCGGATAGTTCTCTCTATATGTCATAAGATTAATAGTTCAATAACTAAGAATCTACACCTCAAATATTAGGAAAGCTAATAAAAAAAATAACAATCAACTTACCTTCTTTAAAAGATATTTTTTCTTCAAATACTTTCTTTCATCTTGCTTTGTACCCTTCCACCAGTCATATATGTCATTCTCTCTCCATATGTACTCACATCCAATAAACTTCAATGGTAAAATCTCATGGTGATTCTCTGATATTATTTTCATGATATACTCTTTATCCACATTTTTATAATGCAGATCATCTGGGTTTAAGGATTCAAACCACCTATGTACTCGATGATAATTTTCGAGCATGACAGTGTGTTGACTTTTAAAGTATTCAGCCAAGAGCTTTTTTCCATAAAGTCTACCCTCTTCTCTAAATTTCAACATGGGTGGCTGATAGATATCATCATATGATGGTATGCGTATCACTCCTATTGATACTCAAGTGATCAAATATCATTAGTTAGTATAGCCATTTCAAAAAATGACTCATTATCAACATAAGAAAGCTGGTAATACCTGATTCTTGGCTTGAAGAAGTGTTAAGGCAAGCAATCTCAATGTCTTCCTTTCTTGCATTGTCTCTTGTGTCATCTTTAGTAACTTGTTTACCTATATATACATAGAGTTAACCAAAACTCACGATAATACAAGGTTATGAAAATTTTCAATAACACAAAAGAAAGTAATTAGATATTTTGTATCAATTTGGGTCACCAATTTTGTATAAGTTTTTGACCCTTAAAGTTGGTACCTGCATCTTGACTTGAAGAAACATTATCGCAAGTAACCTCTTGATCTCCCTTTCTTACATTACCTCTTTTCCCACCTTTTGTTGTTCTTTTATCTATGTTTATATATATACACACAATTACTCAAAGTTTAAAAATATGAATAACTATGAATATTTTAAATTAGGCAAAGATACTAGTTAAAGTTAGTTAATCTCAAAATGAATCACCTAATAAAGCAAGATGTAATATATGTACAAATTTTAATTTTCAAAGTTTAGTAGAAATAAAGACATATACCTGTATCGTGATTTGAAGAGACATTAGGGCCAATGACCTCCTTAGCTTTCATTGTTCCATTATCTCTTGTACCATCATTTGTGATTTTGTTGCCTTTATGTACACATAATAAACCAAAGTTTAGAAACATAAGATACTTGTATTTTTTAAAAAGAAGTGCTATATCAAACTAAATCACTTAATTTCTTAGCACTTGGATTAGAACACATGAATTAGTAATAAAATTAGGTATAAATTTAGTTATTAGAGTTAGTTACCTTTCACTTCTTCCACAACTAAATCCACAAGCCCAAGTAGTTTGGGATCCTCACTCATCATCTTTTTCAAAAGAGCCATCATCTCTAGATTAGAAGTCGACATGGCAAACCTACATAGGCATGGTAACAATAAGAAAGCGTTTGCAATGCATGTTTGAAAATGTAAATTACATTAAGCAATACAAAACAAAAGACTTCAATAAACATACCGTCATAATGTTTGAAAATGTAAATTACATTAAGCAATACAAAACAAAAGACTTCAATAAACATACCGTCATAACATTGTTACCTCATGCTCATGCGAATGCCACATGGTAGGTACAATCTTTCTTTTATTGTCAAGTGCAATTGCTTTTGTTTTGAGTACTTGCCATTGCTTTTTTGTAGATACATATAGCCTCCAATCCTTCCAATCTTGATCCTCTATTCTCACTTTCCAAATATTTTCTTGCAAGTGTACATTAGTTAGCAAGCCCACTTTTACTTGCTTCATTTCATAGTGTACTGCTCTTATAACGGCACATTTGAGGTCATTTGGCTCACATAAAGCATCTAGATGAGACTTCATAAAGACAACATCATTTTCCTCTAGCCAAGGAGGAATGCAACCGATGCAACCTATCTTAATCAAACGTGACCTTGGTCTCAAATCTTTTGTCTCATATGCGATGATATTGTTTCCACGTTGAAGTGGAACAAATTTGTGTAACAATGATTGTATTGGTCTAATACAATCCCATGAAAATGGAACAAAACCATTTTGCAAGACACTCATACCTGTAGTGGTATCCACAACTAGACTTTCATGGCCACTTTCAACCACAATACATTGTTTGTAGTAATAAGCTCCAAAAAATAGTTTCACTTCACCATTGCATTCAAACGAAAAAAATGATGATATGCATGCTTTCCAATGGCCAACATCTATGTCCACTCTAGAGTCTTCATCACATCTTACCACCACTTTATCTCCCACTTTATATACTTCTCCCCTTAGAAAAACCTTCTTATATTCTGTCACTGTTTCCACCTCTATGTTGAAGCTATGATGAACATATCTCTTTTCTTCATTAGTTGCATCCCTGCATCTTAATTTCTTTGCTCCTATGGTTATTCCCTTTGTTAGAGCTACTCTTTTGCATGCACAATCATTAGCCTTTTCCAAAAAACTCCATATTTCTTTTTCTTTCTCCACACATGATACATGCATGAGACCTGATGCATGCCATTCTGGACATTCATTGTACCTATTAGAATCCACCAAGTATCCATCAGGTGGTAGTAAAGCTTTGTGGAGTTCTCTTGTCATCCTTTGATATGGCATAAGTCTGTCACGTTGGTCTTTTGTAATATGCATAAATATCCATGTAAAGAATCTTCATCTTTGGTAGTTTGCATAAGAAATCTCATTATCTTTGTTATTTGTTTTGATATTGACATATACTGAGACCATACACTCATAAATATAACACTAGAAAGCATCATGACTACCATGTCGAATAATGTCATCCAAGAATTCTCCAAAACCTACATTTAGTAAGGCAAGAAAATATATATGATTAAAGTGAAATATAAATGCTATATAAATGAAGAAACTAAGAAAATAAAAAATATTTATACCTGCAACATGTTCCAAAGGAGCCGATTTTGATCCTAAGAGCTCCTCAGAGTTTACTCTCCATGAACCAAACAATTCTCTCAAAGTTTCTATATTTTCTCTAGACCAACCATGGTCACGAGTGTAGTTGTAAAAAGCATGAGCAATGTCTATCAGAATCAATCCTAGGTCATAGAGTACCTTCGGAATACCTTTAATCTCACATAGTACATAAGGCAAACACCATTGAATCCACTTTTGATTTTCCTCAGCCTTGTAGCTCTCACAATACTTACTAGGATATCTTGGCCAACGACCATAACGAATAGAGTATGGTGTCACTTTAGTGACACGATGTGTTGTCTCATCAATTTTTACTTTCATCCTGTTATCACACTCCTTCTTAGAGCACATATATATTTTGAGAACGAATTTAGAGCCAAAATATGCATGCAATCGTATACAAGGTCCAGGGATAAATCAAAGCCATAGAGTTCATATAGTCTCCATAAGCATGATCTACCAGAAAGTCCTGCATCTTTCAAAATCTCTTCTCTTTCTGCTTGGGTGAGGGCTCGCTCTGCCATAGTCAAAGAACTAAGCATTTCATTGGTTTAATTGGTCTATATCTCAGCTGGAATCTATTTTGATCATACAAGTAACGTCCTGAGCCCTCACCCTCCAAGTGGCTATTGCTTTGTCTCTACGACAAAACGATTGACCACCGTCTTTGAAAGATCCAATCTTGCACTGAGCTGGATGGTCTCCAGTTACCATCATTAGCATAGCACGTGCAGTGAATCTTCGACTAAGAGAATTTTCATGCTCAACAATCTGTGTGACTGGATAATTGAAGTCTACTTCAAATCCATCAACAAATAGAGTTTCTAATTCATCTATCAATGGCTGCATGAATATGTGAAAGAGTTTACTAGAGGTTTCAATAACTTTTTTGCAACTGAATGGAATAAATAAAACCGGTATAACTCCAATAAAGGAGCTCTTTCCAACATTGAGAATTTTGATTTCAACAACTCCACAATTCTTATGGGTTGTCTTTGAGGCTTGGAATCCATCCCAATGTAATAACAAGGCGAAATTGTGTGGATCACCCTATTTATCACAAAACACACCACATTTTAGTAACCTATATCAAATTTCATTTATATTAATTAAAAAGATGAGCATGACAATAAAGTGTACCTTACAAATCCTTTTGTACCCATGTATGTGAGTTCGACATGATTTGCAGATAAACTTGTAGGCACTCTCAATATCATCCCATGAATGATCAAGCAATGGTGACCTTTGGGCAGAAGGCCAAGCTGTATAGACTTGTTTGCAATGCGTGTTATTACATATCAATGGAAGCTCAAAGTATGATTCAGGATTCCAAAAATCATTTACACTTTTGCATTTTGTACCATCCCAGAACTCATTTATTGTAGAATCACAAAGTGTATTCTCCTATATTAACCATTTGTTTTTATTTCTCCACATTTCCAACAATTCATGGCATAGAGTTCTACTTCTAGTTAGTAGACGCAATTGTTCTCTAATGGAGACATAGTCAAAAGAGAGCATATCTTTTCTCGCTAGAGAACACTTGGAACACTTTTCACAACATTGTAAACAATCACGCTTTAACTTCTTCCTTCCTCCTTTTTTGGTGTTACACAAGCATTCAATTGTGTCTCTAATGTAGTTATCCTCCTTACTTGGCTGATAAAGCAATGGTGCATGAATAGAGCTCTCACTTCCTTGGCATACCCTGTAACGTTGGGAGTTAACCATACCTAGCCGTGTGAACATGATACCAAGTTTCTCCCAACAAGTAGGAATATTTATACCATTCAAGTCTCCATCCCATGTGTTAGGCATTTGCACTAGTAGTTTGGCCAAGCTTGGCATATATATATTGTCCATATGTGCTTGGGGGGGATTAGAACTGACCATATCACCAAAAAGAATTTTAAGCATTTTATCTTGAAACTCAATTGAAGCTTGATGCTCGTCCCAAAGTGCTTGCAATTGAATTATTCTTTGAATGATTTTGTCAAATAAAGATGGTTCAACATCATCCATCTCGAACGCTTCATGTTGTGGTTCCACCTCATTATCCTCCCTTTCATCTAAATTGTCAATCTCATCTGATGGGTCATTATGGACCTCGTCTCCCATGTCATTATGCTCTAGTAGAATGTCATCTTGTGGTAGTCCTTGAGAGTCACGTAAACCAAGATTAGTAGTGAGACTCTTAAATATTTGCTCAATTTTCATGTGTCTTGCATATGTTGAGTGAGGAACCATACGTCCACCTCCACAATATGTTCTGCATGTACACCACAAACACCTGCGTCTAGGCAAAGAGTGAGATGATGGTTGATCCATAGGAGGGTTATCTTCACTCATAGGAACATCATTGTTAGTAGAATTTTGACCTTCTTGATGAGCCAGAACTGATGAATGTATTATCCCATTCATATCCTTGCGACTGTGTGCATAGTAAGTTTGTCTAGTAACATTCTGATAACCAAGGGTTGAATGCCTACACTTATAATTGCACTGACATCTCCTTAAATTATTCATTATGGCTTCTTGAAACATAGACATAAATAAAAACTAATCAATCTATATATTAAAGTTACATATCAAAGGTGGAAGATTGATATGCTAAAGCATATAGAAAAGTTGATTTATACTTTAGAAAAGATAAATACTTCTCAATAAGTGTATGAAGGTACATTGAATATGTGATTTAGGCTTAATAAAAATAAAGATTCTCAAGAACTATACAAGTAAAGCACAACTATACCAAACATACAAGTAGGTTGATACATCTCAAAGAGAGTGTATCTCATATTATTAGATGCAAGAAAAGTGGAATTGTTCAGGAAACTCCACCAAATAGAAAACTTGATGAGGAAAACTTGACTTACGATATAGATAAGCAAGGAATGTGAAGAGTTAGTAACCCAGGAGTAGACACCATATGAACAAAAGAAGAGTATCCCATGAAAGATTTACATAAAATCAAGAAAGACAAAAAGTGGATTGATGAAGGATGCATAAAATTAGGTCTCTAACAAGATGGGTATACAAGAAGCTACTAAAATCTCAAGTCTACAATGAAGATACTAGGATTTTTTACAACCCTAGAAAGAGTAAATCTAGTTACTCAAGACAATCTCAAGCATAACTTTATATATGTGACATCATGTTTTGTTGGTTCACAATACCTCTTATGCTATTAGGAGCTTCAGGATATGATAGATCCCTCACCCAACACTAAATGACTTGTAAGTGAGATGTGCCTTGTGCCATTGTACTTAAGATATCTAGGTAGATAGATAGGAAATACATAAATAGAGAAAGAGGAACATGAAGATAGAGAAAATATACATGCATTTGTGAAAGAGACCTCATGCTTGTACTAGCTTGATCAGCAAAAAGACATTAAATATTTATCAAAGCTAATCATTGTATACATTGTTAGAGACATTAGTATAATCCTAGGTATTAAAGCATTCTTAGAATAAATTAAAGTGATCTCAATATTAGAGACACAAAAAAAAATTGCATTATACTAGAGAGTTTGAGATGGCAAACCAAACACAAAAAGGAAGGTAGTGTCCCTGGGACTTAGTAGTCCGTCACAACAGTTATCCCTTTTGCGTGTGGTTTAACATCTTCATTCTCTGCACTCATATAAAAGACAATGCCCTAAAATAGTCATCCACTTACTAATTGTTTATCTCTTTTTTGAAACTTCAAACCTAACTAGCGCGCTCTAAAGAATCACATTAAACTTTTTAGAAGGTGTGGCCTTCTAGGTTTCCTAGACTAGACTTTTGCATTAATTACTCATCTACACAAGTCTATTGTGCTAATTATTACCCTCAATTCATTTGACATTCCTAATCTATTAATATTTGTTGTATGATTGAAACTTATTAAAACAAAGTTATATCTTATTAAAACAAAGTTATATTCATCGCAATCAAATTAAAAAAAATTAAACCTTGAAATGATCAACTATTGAAGCTATTGAAGCTATCGATCGCTTCTCTGAAGCTTCGATATTGGCTTCTCTAATCAAATCGATGAGTACCCCCTCCTCTACAGAAGCTACAACCAAACCTATCGATCACTAATTGATCTCTAAACCTGATCTGAATCGACTTTGAACCGCTTGATCAAACAGATGACCCATTCGATGACATATTGGAGTATAATAAGAAATTATGCGTACCTGCGTCGGGTGCGGGGGCTGTCGAGTGTGAACGAGCTAGAGCTTCCGCCCAGATGCTAAGACGACGTTGATGAGGACGACCTCGAGCGTCACACGTGTCGAGAGTGAAGATCTTGCGACCAAATGTCGAGATGATGTCGATGAGGGCGACCTCTGCGTCATCCAATGTGTTCCTAGCTTGGCCTTCTTGTCGAATAGTTTGTCAGTGGCGCAGTACACAATATCCTTCTTGTCGAACAGTTCGGTGTCGAGTTCCTTCTTGTCGAACAGTACTCGGCCGGTAGTGCACACAGAATGGCGCAGAGGATTAGGAGTTGTAACTGGACCTAATAGTGGCCGGACAAGATCACCGAAAACAGTGCCTACAGTAAAGTATCGGCTACAGCACTAGCGCCAGAGTATCAGGAGCACAGGCATAGAGTATTAGGAGCACAGCGCGGTGTAGTACAGAATATCCAGCTTCTTGTCGAACAGTACTTCGGCGTCGATCAGTTCCTTCTTGTCGAACAGTCGGCCGGCAGTGCACACAGAAATATGGCGCAGAGGATCAGGAGTTATAATTAACTAGACCAACAGGATCACCGGAAACAACTACAGCAGAGTATCAGCTACAGCGCCAGAGTATCAGGATCAGCACAGCAGATCAGTAATCGATCAGGAGCACATCGTGCATGCTAAGTACTTGTTATAAGCAGCTGCGGCTTAAATCACGAGGCAACATCTATGGTCACAATCTGCAGTACAATGTGCTGTACTACAGCTATCTGCAATGGCTGCAACGTCGATCAGCAGCGGCCGATCAATAGCTAGATGAGATCAAAGAGAAATCTGGATTATTATCATGCGAATGTGATCAATGTCGGCCACATATGGTGGGATGGATTAACATATGCTTGTAACGGAATGGCAAGGGAAGGTCACGTTGCATTATAACACGTTTTATACCTCAAAATGAAGGGTCAAGTCTCCCTCAAAATGGCGGCAAAATGAACGTTGCCACCAACCCTACGCATACATCCTAAAAGCACATTAAACGCCTTACGAATTTAATGAAATACATAATCTCTCCCCCTCACTCCTTGGTGACTCCTAGCTAATGTCCAATATCTAAAGAGGGACCTCTTACATTCGGTTCTAGTCCTAGCATAGCAAATAGACAAACGGCTGCTTAGGGAAGAGTTGAGAGTAGGGCTAATTAACCTTGGAGTAGGTCTAGCACACTTCCTTTAGAATCAATCTATGTCAATATACAAAAATTTAGAATAGATAATCCATCTACCAATCCTTTTCTAATGCATTCAAAACCGAATAATCATAGATGATGACTTTAAAAAGTCTCTTAATGTTTCCTCCTAAGGCTTATTATATAGTCTCTTAAAGTTTTTAGATTGGGTTGTTTATTTTAATAAATTAAAATGTTATAACTAATCCCACATGTTACTAGTAAAAACAACTTGGGAAACCAAAAGAATAGGTAACTTTTAGTCCTTCTCTTAGGAAAGAAATTGCAACAAATATAGTTTGGTTTCCATTCATGATGTTGAATTCTTAACCTCACCGTTATTTTCAATCATTATTTATTGCTAGAATCATTTTCTTAAAGTCTCCTTAAGTTGTGCTAGTTATGACATCTTCTTTATATTTCAATTTTGTAGATTTAAGTCTAAAGATTTCTCAACCTCTTCTTTATAGCTCCATTTTCAATCATTATTTATTGCTATAATCATTTTCTTAAAGTCTCCTTAGCTTGTGTAAGGTATGACGTCTTCTTTATATTTCAAGTTTGTAGATTTAAGTCTAAAGATTTCCCAACATCTTGAACTTTAACAAAGTCTAGCCAGGTATAGAATGGTGCTTTGGGACTTTCGAGTATAGAGGTTTCCCAACCATGGAGAGACGTTGTTATGCTCTTTTGGCAACGTCTAGCTAGCCACTTAATTTTTTATTATATGCCTTGTGCCATTAATTGATTTAAAAACATATTTTTTTCTCTCTCTTCTTGCTTCTCTCTCTCTCTCTCTCTCTCTCTCTCTCTCTCTCTCTCTCTCTCTCTCTCTGTTAGATATCAAAAGGACATGGATAGCACCACTATAGGATCTTGGGATGAAGATGGCTTTCTATTGGGATCTTCTTTTCGTGCCTCAGAAGATAGCTTTATAGTTTGCTCAATATATATGGACATGCACCTATCCTATGGAGTTACATGTGCTATTGGCAAGTTGCAAACCTCCTCACATCAATTAGAGTTTGAGATTAGTATAGAGATTCACTCCCCATAGGAAAGTCAATGTCACATATGTCAACTAGAGTCATAGATTGAGGAGCACTATATTTACCATTTCACAATATACTATGAGATCTAAGGATGATTTCATTGTTTATTCAAAGATGCAATTGGATCACTATCAAGAGGATCATGGATTATATTGACCAGTGATGTCTAGACCACTATCAAGGATCATGGATTATACTAACAAATGATGTTTGGGCCTCTTTCTCCCAGAGATATGACGTTTTAGAGAGGCACTACTTAGGAGCAAAGCATTAGGTCGCCATAGTCCTACCTAGAGGCGCCTTATATATTTCTTTAGGAGTATCTAGAGGATCCCAAAGTAGTCCCTACCCCACTTTGCACCTAATGGAGGCATTGAGGACATCTTGACATTGCCATAGGCATAGCTCATACTTATACAAGGGGTTGTAATACATCGAGTGGTCTAGCTTGGCCAATTGAGGTGTCCCAAACCTCAACATAGGCACCAATGACACATGTAGAGGAGAATACATGGGAGTGTTATTACTGTGCTAAAGCAAGGTATCATACCCCTCAATCATGCCACCCATATATGAGCCAGTTAAACTCATTATAGATTTGACTATATAGTTTTTGTATGGCTATATAGATTTTCTTTCTCCTTTTACAGTTCTTGTACATTTGCATTACTACTACTAGCATGTTTTGGTTATAAATATTGGTTTCATCCATCATTTTTGGCCTCTTGTAAATGTTAATAATGCATTTATTTTCATTTCTTTGTCTCCCTCCCTCCCTCCCTCTCTACCAAAAAATACACAAGAAAATATAAATCTTTTACTCTTTATAACCTACATTACTCTTAGGTTCATTAGTGTACCTCAAATGACCCAAAGAAGAGGGAAAATTAAAAAATCATGTAGGGTTTGTGGACTTACCTTCAAGCTTGATGGTATCAGATGAAAAGAGAAGAGAAATTGCCAACTATATATAGGTGTATTTTACCAATGTTGGAATACATATCCATATAAGCACTGGGAAATTTTTAAATTGCATTGGTGTAACATTGATACATGCACTTGTATGTACATGCAAAAATAGTGGCAGTGAATACTAGGGCTTTTTTTTGACATCCATATTAGTGTGCATATTAGTGTGCATATCTCTTGTAGTGTAGGAAAGGGTTAGAAACATATTAGCTTTCTTATGAAAGGTACAAAAATTAGAAAATTGTTACATTGGAAAGTTATATAATAATTCTTCCAAGTTTATTATGTTTCATTGGAAGGGTAATGTATTTGTATAACCATTCCTTTGTATGGAGCTGTGAGGGCATCACATTTCGAAGAAATATAGGTCTAATGTCTTACTACTATATTATTTATTTCCAGAGGGTTTTTCACGAACCTACCCCCTTTTCCAAACCTCCCTTCTTCAATCAAAATCCCCTCCCCTCCTCTCTTTCTCACGTGTAATATCTCATTTTCTCTTCCCCTCCCTTTTTTCATTAAAGTCTCTCCCCCTCACCTCCCTTTTTTAAATTAAAACCCCCTCCCCTCTCTCTCACTTATAATCTCTTTCTTTCTTTTCCTCTCCCCTTTTTAATTAAATTCCTCCCCCCTCCCCCCCTCTCTCTCATGCATAGGGCCTAGGTTTTCTCTCTCTCTCTCTCTCTCTCTCTTAATTAAATCAAACTTCTTTTTCAATCAAAAGTTTTCTTCTCTCTCTCTCTCTCAGTTAGATTTAACTTTTCTTTAATTAAACATTAAAAAGTTTTTTTAATTTAAAGTTTTTCAAACATAGTTTTTCACACACTTTGAGAGGGAGATAAAATAAGAGTGAGAGAGTGTGAGAGAGAGAGTGAGAGAGTGAGAGAGAGGAAGAAGAAGAAGATGGACCTAGGTTTTCTCTCTCTCTCTCTCTCTCTCTCTCTTAGTTAGATTAAAATTTTTAAACTTGGCATTTCTAGAAAAGACATATGTTGTAAATGTGATTATAAGAAAATAATCTCGAATGCTTGCATGGGAATGGAGGGGATAATGGTTGGCATGGAGCATTGTGGAATTGTAATATCTTGTGTTTTGTCCACGCATGTGTCTCTTTGGGTGTGAAGGGGGGGACTCGTGGATGAAATTAAAACAAAGGTTGAATAATCTTTACAAAAGCCTTTCCTTTCTCTCGTCAACTGGAGCCGCCTCAAATTGCAATTGAAATATATGTTCCTCGTTGTTTTCATTTTTCTTATCCTCATCACCACCGTGATAGTCATCATCACCTTTTTCCTTACCTTCTCGAAACCATAATTATCAACTTGAATTGAGAAATAGAGAATTGTGATAAACATCATCTTTATCTTATCCTCATTGTACCTTTAATTCCCTATTACATAAAAGTAGGGTAGCTACAGCAATGACTGCAGTTTATGGAGCAGCCTTGGAAAACTCCACCGTGCTACAACCCTTCATTAGCGTAGTCGATCTCCTCTACCACTGTTACCCTGCTGAGTAACACATATCACTGTAAAAATATTACACGGCGCAGCGAACAGAATCTGAGAAAGAGATAGAGAGTACACAACAGATAAGAGGAGAATCAGTAAAATTCTTTAACTCCAAACAACTGATACAAAGATGGCTCTGTCCACCCGTGCGCTTCCAATGAATGAAGCTTAGATGGCGATCTAGACAGAAGATAGGTGAAGAGCTTAAGGCTAGCTGGAACAACAACTCTGACTGGGTGAAAGATAAGTGTGTGATGGCTGCGAAGGGGTTTAGCTTTTATAGCCCGCGAAGGTCGTTAGGTCGGCCTGCTGACCGACCTACCATATGAGCCTCCACTAGTCGGCCAGGGAATATTCCAGGGAATATTCCCTTTACCATCGGGCCGGGGGCGCTGCCCCCGGACCCCCGCCAGGGGGGCCGCTGGCCCCCCTGGGACCCCCCAGCCAGGGGCCGCTTCCGCGGCCCCCGGACCCCACAATAGGGGCCCCTTTTAACTCCCTTACCACGCAACTCAATGCAATGTGCCTCGAGTTGCTACCAGCTTAACCACTCCGTCTAACCCAAAGATTAGACCCACAACAGTCACCTTTTTTGCCATCCGGTCACATAGACCTCATCTGATATACAAGTCAGGACTCAACCAATGTCCGGGCTCACATTTGGCTTCTCCTCATAATGGGGGCCTTACAACTTTGAGCACCATGGATCATTGGTAGCACCTAATGAGGGTGGGGCATTGATCATATCTAACACCCCCCCTCAATGTCCACCCATAGGTGAACTATCTCCTCGGCCCAATGCCGAGTCTCTGAAGATGAACTTGAAGCAGATCCTTCGTAAGTGCTTTGGTGAAGATATCTGCTCCATTCTCCTCTGTTGGACAGTAGACCAATTCCACTATCCCATCCTCCATCAAATCACGCACATAGTGATACTGGATCTCTATATGTTTGGTGCGTGCATGAAACACTGGATTTTTGGCAATGGCGATGCAACTCTGATTGTCACATCTCAGCACAGTTGGTTCTTCATCCTGCACTCCCATATGCCATAGAATCCTTCTCAACCATACGGCCTCACATGCAGCAAAACAAGCTGCCTTGTACTCTGCTTCGGTAGAAGACAATGCCACTGTTGGTTGCTTCTTACTAATCCAAGAGAAAATTCCTAAACCCAAAGAGAAACAATAACCAGAAACTGACTTCCTGGAATCAATGTCTCCTGCCCAATCTGAGTCACAGTTCCCCACAAGAGAAGTTCCGAAACTGTATGTGATACCATAGTCAAGAGTTTTCTTCAAGTATCTGAGCACCCGCATCCCAGCTTTCCAATGACTCTCATGAGGTTTGTTTGAGAACCTGCTCAAAACACCAACAGCAAAACTGATATCTGGTCTGGTGTTACACAAGTAGATTAGACTGCCGACCAACCTCCTATACCTCCCAATGTCTGCTAGTGCTGATGTATCCTCAACGGATAACTTTACATTCACCTCCATAGGTGTAGCTATCTCCTTGCACTCGGTCATGCCAAATGCCTTCAAGATCTCCCATGCATACTTCTTCTGAGAGATGAAGATCTTTCCTGGCTCTTGCCAGACTTCAATCCCCAAACAATAGTGCAGCAAGCCCAAGTCTGTCATTTCAAACTCAAAACTCAAAGCCTTTCGAGTTTGGTTGATCATATCTTCATAGTCACCTGTAATAAGAAGGTCGTCCACATATAGGACAATCACTACAGACTTTTTACCATCCCTGTAAACATACAAGTTAGCATCTGAGGCACATCTTTTGAAGTTTAGGTTTAAAAAGAACCTATCTATCCGTTGGTACCATGCTCTGGGGGCTTGTTTCAGCCCATACAATGCCTTCTTCAGTTTACACACTTTGTTCTCAGAATGGGGGGCCTCAAACCCTGGTGGCTGAGCCACGTACACCTCCTCCTTGAGGTCACCATTTAAGAACGCTGACTTAACATCCATTTGGTACACTGGCCACTTCTTGTGGGCAGCCACTGCAAGTACCGTGCGAATAGTGGTCATTCTGGCAGTTGGGGCAAATGACTCTTGAAAATCAAACCCTTCAACTTGTGAAAATCCTTGGGCAACCAGTCTAGCTTTGTACTTTTCTAAGGTACCATCAGCCTTGTACTTTACCTTCCAGATCCACTTGGTGCCAATAATCTTCCGCTTTGCTGGCCGATCCACTAGCTCCCAAGTGTCATTCTTCATTATGCTGTCATACTCCGCCTGCATAGCAGCCTTCCATGATGGATCTGCAAGTGCTTCTTCTAAGTCAGTTGGCTCCTTTACTTCTCTCATAATCTCAACCATCAAGGCCATGTTGACTATGTGAGCAGAAGCCCTCCTTTGCTCCTCTATTCTCTGAGACCTCCTTGGTCCGTCTGCCTTCTCCTCAACAGATGCAGGCATAGGATTATTGTGGTCATAGAGCTGCTTCACCCAGCGCGGCAATGGCTTTTCCGGTGGGGTGATGTCAGGTTGGTGAACTTTTTCCTCATCATCTGAAGATGATGCTTCCTCCTCCTTAAGGATAGGGATAGCTCTCGGGACAGGTTCATAGTGGACTACTTCTTCGCTTGATGATAAAGTGGAAGACCTTGCCTTCTCCTCCTCCACTGTATGCGGCTCCTCCTTGAACACCACATCACGGCTCGCGATGATCTTCTTTGCCTCTTGGTCATATAACTTGTAAGCCTTCTGCTCATCACTATAACCCAAGAAGATACATTTTCTGCTTTTTGGTTGTAACTTGTTTCTCTTCTCATCTGGAACATGTGCATAACATTCACATCCAAAAATTCTGAAATGTGAAACAGATGGTTTCTTACCAGTGTAAGCCTCATGAGGTGTTTTTCCCTTGAGAGCCTTTGTGTAGCTCCGATTTAGAATGTAGACTGCAGTATTAACAGCTTCAGCCCAAAAATGGTTAGGCAATCCCTTGCCCTTTAGCATGCATCTTGCCATCTCCACAATGGTACGATTCCTGCGTTCCACAACACCATTCTGCTGAGGTGTGTGAGGCGTCGTCAATTGACGCTTGATCCCTTTGCTCTTGCAAAAGCCTTCAAACTCCTTTGAGTTGAACTCACCACCACCATCTGTTCTAAATTTCTTCACACTTTTCCCTGTTTCATTCTCAACAAGTATTAGCCATTCTTTAAACTTACCAAAAGCTTGAGCCTTATCACGAAGGAAGTACACCCACATCTTCCTACTGTAGTCATCGACAATCAACATAAAATAAGAAGATCCCCCCAAGGCCTGTGTAGGCATCTTACCACACAAGTCAGCATGCACCAACTCTAGAGGAGCATGTGCTCTATTCTTGCTTTCTTGTGGAAATGCCTTTCTCTGTTGCTTGCCCATCATACAAGCTTCACATGGTTCCTTCAATTCAGTTATTGTAGGTAGGTGAGCAACCATACCTTGCTTTTGCATCTCCTTCAATACTGCAAATCCGATGTGTCCAAACCTTTCATGCCAAAGCTTACTTGTGCCCACTCCAGCGGTGGCTGTAAGAGCACTTAGCTCATACAGGTTGTTCCTTCTTTCTCCTTTGCCAACAATTGTGCCAGCACTATCAATAATTTCTGCACCTGTCTTCTTGAACCTCACTTCATGACCAAGATCAGTTATGGCAGCAACTGATAAGAGATTTCTCCTGATTTCGGGAACATACAACACATTTGAAAGCTTTTTGACTTCACCATTTGCAGCAACAAAAGAAATAGTACCTGTGCCCGCAGCAGGGCATTTAGCATCATTTCCAACCGTCACAGTGATGGATTCTTGTAGAGGCTGCATAGAACTGTATAGACCTTTCTTGTTGGTCATGTGACGGGAGGCCCCACTATCCAACACCCAAGAGTCAGTGGTAGATTCTTCTTGCGCCGAGGAGCACACTTCCTCAATGGTCGCCATGAATAATTCCAACTCTGCTTCAGCCGTATTGGCTGTCTCTTTCCCTTTACTTTTAAGGGTACCATTCTTTTCATCTGCCTTCTTGACACGACAATCTGCAATTGCATGTCCTTTCTTCTTACAGTAGAAGCACTCTCCTTGAAACTTCTTCTTGCCGCCCTTCTTCTTTTTGTCACCATCATTTTTGGTGGAGGAAACACCTTTGCCTTTTGCATTGGCAGAGAATGCAGCATCTCCATTGTTGCTTCCTTCTCGGGCTTTCAGCCTCAACTCCTCCTCCATTAATAATGCACAAAACTCCTCAAAAGTCAAAGCTTGAGGTCTCACCTGAGTATTAAGGGCAGTTACTAGTCCATCAAACTTTTGTGGACAAATCCGAAGACACCTCCGAGCTAGCTCTTCGCTAGTCTTTTGTATCCCAGCGCCAGCCATCTGGTCGCGTAGATTCTTAATCCGAGTGATGAATGCTTCAACCGTCTCTCCTTCAGCAAACTTCTCCGCTGCTAGTTGATTCTCCAAGTTTTGAATCCTTGTTTGGTTTCGTGTTTCATACTGACTCCTTAGTACATTCCAAGCCTCCGACGCTTTGGTTGTATGCTGAATCAGAGTCAAAACACTGTCAGAACAGCTTGTAACTAAGGCACACAATGCATCTGCATTCCTTCGTTTCCAAGCTCGTAGAAGATCTGCATTCGGAGGAATCATCACACTAGGATTTGATGGGTCGGGGGTAGGCTGTGGTTCTGCGTCAGTCCCCAGCACAGTCTCCAGAAGCTCATAAGAATCAAGGATAGTAGTAATTTTGAACTTCCACAAGGTGTAGTTTGTACCATCTAACTTGCCTTCGCTGAAGGTTGGTGGACGAATCCTCAGTGTTTGAATAGCCGGTACAGCAGCACCACCTCCTGCACCGCTTCCGGATGCGCCAGAACTGCTTCCCGGAGTCGACATCGTTTCTCTTTGCTGTTGAAGCCTTTGCCTCTTGCACGCTCTCCGATCTCTAGAGCCCCCTGGGCTCTGATACCATGTAAAAATATTACACGGCGCAGCGAACAGAATCTGAGAAAGAGATAGAGAGTACACAACAGATAAGAGGAGAATCAGTAAAATTCTTTAACTCCAAACAACTGATACAAAGATGGCTCTGTCCACCCGTGCGCTTCCAATGAATGAAGCTTAGATGGCGATCTAGACAGAAGATAGGTGAAGAGCTTAAGGCTAGCTGGAACAACAACTCTGACTGGGTGAAAGATAAGTGTGTGATGGCTGCGAAGGGGTTTAGCTTTTATAGCCCGCGAAGGTCGTTAGGTCGGCCTGCTGACCGACCTACCATATGAGCCTCCACTAGTCGGCCAGGGAATATTCCAGGGAATATTCCCTTTACCATCGGGCCGGGGGCGCTGCCCCCGGACCCCCGCCAGGGGGGCCGCTGGCCCCCCTGGGACCCCCCAGCCAGGGGCCGCTTCCGCGGCCCCCGGACCCCACAATAGGGGCCCCTTTTAACTCCCTTACCACGCAACTCAATGCAATGTGCCTCGAGTTGCTACCAGCTTAACCACTCCGTCTAACCCAAAGATTAGACCCACAACAGTCACCTTTTTTGCCATCCGGTCACATAGACCTCATCTGATATACAAGTCAGGACTCAACCAATGTCCGGGCTCACATTTGGCTTCTCCTCATAATGGGGGCCTTACAACTTTGAGCACCATGGATCATTGGTAGCACCTAATGAGGGTGGGGCATTGATCATATCTAACAATCACTCCATCCAAATCTGTAGACCCCTCTATAACCACTCCTCTCTCTACTTGGTATTATATGTAAACTTAGGTTTTTAGCAACATAGCTGAGTTTAAAGAGGGAAAGATAAAGCTACAAGGGTGCCAATGAGTTTGAAGGAAACTATCATTATTTGGAGGAGGAGTTGCCTTGTATTCATAGAAGAGTGGACCACTTAGAGAGCATCCAGATTTGATATGCAAGAACAGGCACGTGAGAGACCAGAGAAGACAACCCTTGAGACTCAAGCCTAGAAGAGAGAATCAACTTCAAGCCTTAACACCTATAGTCCATAACATTTATTTTGAGAGCATGTTCGACCATTAATCTTTTACTACAAGAGTCAAATCATTTTTATCTTTTATCATAAAAATGTTAAAATATGTGTTCTTCTATCATACATAAGATTGGAATGATTTTAATTTACTCCTCATAATAAGGGTGATATTGAAGCTCTATAATGCCTATGATGGTTCATCTTGCCTTCTTTGGAAACTTATTGAAAGTGGAAACGTTTACATTACTCCATACGATGACAAAGTACATGTGAGAATTTTGTTTTGTTGTGATGGAATATGGTGCACCTTTTTTTCAAATTATAAAGGTCAATGCTAAGATATGCAGAAAATTTGGTGCCTTTGAGACTTCATGTGGAACAATCTTTTGATCATACAATGAATAGTCCTTTCCTTGAGATGCATACAATGCTCTATACCTCATGTGGCAAATGTGATATATATCATGTGGTGATGTCTAGCTACTAGTTGGCTTATTGAGTTGTTGCCATGTCCAAAATTTCTTTTGGTTCAACTCTTAAAAAAGAGAAAGATTAGTATCTTGAATTAAGAGAGTGATGACTCTTTACTTGAGGGATTGATTACATGAAGAATATTGTGAGAATCAAGAACAACCTACTAGTTCTAGGTGTTTTGACTTGAGAATGTTCTTACATGCTTACAAAACCTAAGAAAAGGAAGATATCATCTAGAGTTTGAGTTGAGCCTAATAACATTAGATTCGGTAATAGAAGGATCCTCATTGGATAGAAAGATTTAAGACTACTTCTTGGAGGAGGGTTTAATTATCTATGTTGGTGGCTTAGGGTTGTAGCACTTGTCAGATATCCTCACAACTTGAAAATGGATTTTGAGGGAGGTGAGATGTCTGTAAGAGTACTCCACCATTGGACAAAGGGAAAGTTCATATGAAGATTGTTTCCCCTTGAGCATGTAGTTGATGTTGCTAGTTTTATCACGTAAGTCTATCAACCCCCAAGTCGATGTTGAGTGTAAATATGGTGAGTGGATGATAGAGCCGCTATAGGTCAAGCAACACTTGAGTTTTTAGCATAGTTGCAAAACTTTTGGGTAAGTTGCATGTTTCTCCCAAGGAGATTTCCTAAAAAATCATGAAAAAACTACTAATTTTCAAAAATTGGGTTCAATATTAACATGTGCTTTTTTTTAAAAATCCCAAATCTAGTAGTTTTTTAATTATACTTTTTTAGTGATAAATATTGTTGGTAAATTGGATATTTTTAAGTAGTTTATATTCACACTAGTACATGGTTAACTATCAAGAGTTTTATCCATCACAAAACTATGCATTTTGTTTATCTTCACCTTAGTTTTAAACAAATTTTGATCTTAAAGCTGTCAACTATTTTGACCCCTTAAATAACTCTTTAGATATCCAATGGAGTTTCTACACTTGATATTTGGGATAATATTAATATATATTCTAGGATGTACATATTGATATATTAATACTTAGCAGTATTGCCTAATGAAAACAAGTATTGTATACTAAGTTTTCTGCATCTCAATGAGATACTGACTTTAAGATGCCATATGTGAAGTGAATGTAGTAAATTTTTAATAAGATATTAACTTACACTTATGAAAGTAAGTGCTACATAAGAATTTACCACATATTCTTTGCATGAGAACTTGATTCTAGACCATCAACACATTTATTTGAATTCATAAATAGGAGTACCTCATACTGGATGACCCTCTAAATGGAAATTATGCAGAATAATTGTCAAATGATTTACGAAGCTTTTGGGCACAAGATCCAAACTTGGTCTAGTTTATCAAATCATATCCACAAGATGAAACTTGCTCTACTTTTTCAAATCTCAACGCAAAAGTGGGCATCAATATTGCAAATCCAACAAAATTAATCGAGTTGATTAAAAAGGGTTGCAATATTAAGGAGCTACAATGAACAATAAATAAAGGATTCAAATTTAATAAAATGCATCAAGGTAGATTGTAAGAATTGTATTAAATAATCTATATTTTCCAAGGAAAATTTCTCATATTGTGTAACTTTTCACTAAGTAACAGGGTTAAAGCTACATGGCTTATAATCATGTTGTGCACTATTTAAACGTATGTTATAAATATATAAACTCATAAACATGACGACCTACAACTTATAGAAAATATATGATTTCCAAATCTATGTAGGCTTGTTATAAGTTATACATCTATAAAGTACCTTTAATCACGTCATCCTTATAATTCCTTATGTAGGGATTTTCAAAGAAATGTGGGGAATGCTCTATATTCCCTATTATAAGATGTAGGGAAAGTAGGGACTTTCAAAGGAATGTAGGGAATGCTCTATATTCCCTGTTATAAGATGTAGGGAATGCGATTTCCTAGTTATAGATGGGGAATATGTACTTGTGTACATAGGAAATATTGGAGAATTTCCTATATTTCACCAAATTGCCTATGTGGGGAACGATTGAAAGTTCCTTGTGTACCCTGAAGCAGACTGCTCTATTGCTTGGTGTGATTATAGGGATGGCAGTGTGTTTCTACCCGGTAATTCTGATTGATCAACATAGTCAATAGATGGGACGTATACACTATGCCCCTCTTCTCTTAGCTCAGAAGCATGCTTTTAAATGGCCCTGTTCACATCATCTATTTACTCCTCCTTATGCATGATCATGAGAGACGCTTTGGATCTTTGTAATATGAGCAAGTGATGCTTTAAGGGTATGCCTCGATTTATCAAATGTATGTAGAAGAGTTCATAAATTGTTATCTTAACACATGAGTTGCCAGGCTAGAAAAGGAGCGTTGTTTCTCTAAAGATAATCTTGTGGGCATTATAGAGTTCTCATGCCACGATGGTAATGGTTTGTAATCTTTGTTGGCCTTTGGGCTTACACACATGAAATGCAGTTGTTGGGTTATAATATGTGATGCTACTTTTTCAATGCTAAAGGATATGATTGATGCTTTTACTTTCGTGCTTTGATGCTTGAGACTATATTTGCCTCTAGATAGGGGAGATTATTTTTCTCCCCCCCTCTCTCTTTCAAATGTTGTCTCATTCTCCACATAACCTTTTTCTCTCTTATATTAAAAACAAATCTTTAAACATATTTTAAAGAAACTAGCTACTTTAATTCGCTCAAGTACTTACTTTCTATTCAATCAAGTCTCTTTCTATCCCTCTCTCACTTTTCATATTTGCTAATTATCTCTCCCTCTTCATATCCATCTCCATATCTCTCTCCCCCCTTTCCATTTCCATCTCCCCTCCCCCTCTCTTTCTCTCCCCTATCCATCTCCCTCCCCCTCTCTTTTATTTTCCCTCTCTTTCTCTATTTTTTAAAATTTTCAATTTGATTTCTCCCTCTCCCTCTCCCTCGTGCACGCACGCGCGCCCACACACACACACACACACACACTCTCTCTCTCTCTCTCTCTTCCTATTTTTTTTAATCTCCCTCTAAAGGAGAGAGTGAAAGTGATAGAAAGAGAGAGACAGTGAAAGATAGGGAAAGAAGACTACGAAGGAGAATACGGATGAAACTGCAAAGGAGAAGAATAAGACTATAAAGGAGAAGAAGAGCAATGCAAAGAAGAGCTTCAAGGGAGAACTTGTGCATATCCGAGTTGTCAAGATAAGAACTTTACTCCTTGCCTTTCTCTCTTTTCTTTGTGCATTGTGTTCATGAGAGAGATGGGGAGAGAGAGGAAAGGAGATGGGTAGAAAAACAAAGAGGGGGTTATGGAAATAGGTAAAGAGAGGGAGGGAGGGAGGGAGGGAGGGAGGGAGGGAGAGGGAAAGAGAGGGGAGGAGATAGACATGAAAATAGAGAGGAAGAGAGAAAATTAATAATTTTTAAAAATAGAAAAAAGGGAGAGTGAAAGAGAAGCAAAGGGAAAGGAGAGATAAAGGGAAGAGAGAGAGATGGAGAAAGAGATAGAGAGGGATATGGAAATCATAGGGAAAGACAAAGAGAGAGAGAGAGGGATATGGAAATCATAGGGAAAGACAAAGAGAGAGAGAGGGATATGGAAATCATAGGGAAAGACAGAGAGGGAGAGGGATGGGGAGAGGGAAAATAAAAAATATTGGGAAAGACAAAGAGAGAGAGAGGGATATGGAAATCATAGGGAAAGACAGAGAGGGAGAGGGATGGGGAGAGGGAAAATAAAAAATATTGGGAGAGAAAGAGGGGGGGGAGGGGGGGAGGGAGCTACTACAACAAAAAGGCCTCATAGACGCACATTTAGACACGATTTTTAAATATAGAGAAATTCTTACAAGTGCGTCTATCCTCCCGTCTATTTGCGCATCTACCATTTCGCGTCTATAATCGCGTGAGTCAACGAATTTACACGCACAAATAGACACGCAATAGATGCACATATACACACGCATATAGACACCCTGGTAGACGCGCTTTTACAAGCACTGGTAGACGCGAACGGAAAACAAAAAATGTCCTTTTTTAAAAAAGATATTTAATTTCTTTTTTAAAGTTGAATCATGAAGCACGTGTATAAGCGCGTGTAGTCTGCATTATAGACGCGCATATAAACGCAAAGTTTCATCAAATTGTGTATTTGGAAAAAAGACAATGTATCTTACGGGCATGAGAATTGAAAATAAAAGTCCATGTATTCATTATACATCAAAAGCATTTACAAGGGAAGTTTAAGTGCTTGCGACCTAAAGCGTGGCCACAAGCAATAGGCTCAAAGAGATATCATACATATACAAGAAAAGAAGGCCTCATGAGGAGGTATGGTGCTTCTCTACGAATGTGAAGTGGAAACATCTTCGCTAGTACCGCCATGGCTACTAGCATCGCTATCCCCCTCCTCGCTATGCTCCACATCCAGGTTCGCCTATACACACAAAAGATCAGGGTTGCTTACATAGACAAGGTGGAGAAAAAGTTATAATTAGCTATACTTTTAATAGGAAAGTAAGAAAAACATACCTCCTCTGGCTGTCGAATCCTCATGGCCCGGTTGTATTGGTCCTCAGTGATGAGACCCTCCTTATAAAAGTGAAGCCATGTCGCTGCGCGGTTATGGCCTCGATGGTAACCTACCTCTCTAGGAGTAGGTGTCCTACCAACGATGGTAGTCTGCAAAACATTTAGAGATATACAAACAATTATGAGTCACAATATATTAGACTAAAATATATAAAGAATTGAAAGAAATATAAATTTAAAAAAACTAGAAATCAAAATATACTTACAAACTCTACCTCCCACGACTCTCTACGGCCCAATCCGTAATGCGACGATCCCATGGTTTCCATTTGGATTCGTCGCGCCTCTGCATGCTGGCAACTGTTCACTTTCTCAGCTGCTTTCTTCTTGGCTTTCTTCCACTCTATGCGGTGGCACATAGGTAGTTGGCTATAGGCTCCACGCCCCTCCTCCAGCCTCCGCAGTGAGTCCCTGGCCCGTGTCATGAGGTGGGATCTTTTGTTGTGAAGCATATCGCTCACTTTTGCACGTCCCCAATCATCCGAGAATCGTTGACCCTCAGGATTTGGGTACCTCCTATGGACTGCCCTCAACACCTCCTGCCATAAGCCACTTTTCTGATTTTTGAAGGCAATGAAATAATCTTTATACGTCGCATGCACGATGCTCCTTATGTACGCCATTACATCCCTTCCCTCATCATCATGAAAGATGCCACCAGCATCTGTAACTCTATAGTACTGGCGTACAACCTCCTCTATGTAATCTACTGGTGAGGGTGATCGCTCGCCACCTCCTAGGCAACCCCCACACAAGCCTCATCCTCCCCCTCCACTCTCCCTCCTCCCTCTCTGTCGACTACCCTATGCCTCGCTGGACGCACGAGCTTCTGCAGATGCATGTGCTTCTACAAATGCTTGTGATTCAGCCGATACACGTGGAGCACGTGGAGTACCTGCATATGGAGTACCTGCATGTGGAGTACCTGCATGTGGAGTCTGGGAAGTAGTGCCAGGAAAAGACGTCAGAGGCGTCCCAGACATGACACTGAACACCTCATCTGCTGTGGGAGAGTGGCCAAGGTGTCTGGTCATCTCTCCCATGAAGTCTTCCCTACTAGGAAAACCTCCAAAAAATGCATTGACCCCCCTGCCCCAAAGGAGGCCAATGTATCATTCATGCGATCCACATCCGGGTCATTGCTAGATGAACCAGGATACGACATCTGCAAAAAAAACACAGGAAAAAGACAAATTTATTTGCATACAAAAAATCATATATTACCTACATTTTCAATGAGCTTTCTTTAGACATTGAGCATAACACTTAAGTACTAATGCTTCTTTTAAACAAGAAAACTGATAAACAAAAACATGGGATTGGTCACAATCATCATTGCAAAAATATATTGTTTACTATCAGAACTGGGAGACCTGGTGCGTGTATCCCCGCATCTAAATTGCAGGTTAGACACGCCCTCAGACGCACTCTAGAGTGAACCTTCTGTCTAGCGCGTCTATCTGCACATCTAAGATGCAGCACAGACGCGCTATCAGACGCACATTCCAGGTGAATCTTCTGTGCATCTATGTCTGTATCTACACTGAGATGTAGACGCGCTATCAGACGCGCTGGATCAGCCGATTTTAGGTCGACGATCACCATTGATGATTTACAAAATGCAATACATGATGGAATCACAAATCCTAAATACACAGACAGAGCAGAGAGAGGAAGAGAGAAACAAAGGGAGAGAGAGAGAGACTCACCTTGGGTGTTTGGTGTGGCGGGTGGTGGCACTTCTTCCTTCTCCTGCTTCCTCTCCTTGGTAAATTACCCTCCCTTGATGCTTGCTTGCTGCTTCTTCTTGTTCTCTCTTTCTTCCTCTCCTTGGCTTTTCTTTTTCCCTTCTTGTGTGTTTGAAATGAAAGAAGAGGTGAGTCATGAGGAGGTGAGGCATGAAGAGACTAGGTGGGGCATGAAGAGACTGCATGTCGGCAAAACTCAAGCTTCAGAACTGCAAAAAATGTAGGAAAGGAAAGGCGCAGTTTGAAAAGAAATGATTTAAGTATGGTTTGAATTTTGACGTGTGCGTCTATTTTCGCATGTAGATGTGCGTCTATTGTTCAGATAGACGTGAGTATAGACGCGAAAATAGATGCCAATATAGACACGTAGTTAAACGCGGATATAGACACACATTTTGGCTTTATCATAATTTTTTGTTTTTAAGATAAGTTTTGATAGTGAATTCTTATCATAAGTTTTAATGTATTTATGATGATTTTTGTATATTTAAAATTGAGATCTTATGTAAACATATGAATGACAAATATTTTGATGTTATCATGAATTAGGTTTAATCATGTCGACGTCGTCATCACCTAGTGCGGTGCAAGCTGATGAGTCAATGAGCACATCCTCAAGTGAGGATGAAACATTGCGTCTTCATAATCGAGATGCATGGCTACGACGAAAAATTAAATGTACGTGTGATCATTGTCGAGGGTGTATTTTTCGAGCACGTCAAATTGCAATGTCACACCTCAGCTTGTATGGAGAATGGGACCGAGAAAAATCACCGGTATTCATTGTTTTTCTTTACCACTAAGATTGCATGTCTGGGTTACGGGAATTATATATCAAGGTACATGAAACTCCCTTTTGTGGTTGAGCAGGATGCGGTGCCACATCCTCAGATGCTCCCTTCCGGGCGTCGAGAGGATGTAAAACGTCGACGCGATGTCGTGTTGCTGCGCATCCGAGTCGTATACACCTCCATTTCTTTTGTTGTGCATTTGTGTTAATTTCCGCGTGTGATTCATTGTTTGTGAGGTGCATTTTAATAATCCGCAGCCAATGTATATATTCCCTTAATGCATTGCACACTGATTATGTTCTGGAGTTACTATCTGAAGTTGAGAAGACTGACCTCAAACCACTCCAACCATGTTTTGACAGTGCCATGAATATGTATTTGCAATTGAAGTGCTATAAAGAAGTGGAGTCTTTGTTCGACAGGGCAAAGGCTGCGAATGTGCGGCCTGCACATGCTACTTTTAATATGCTTATAAAGGCTTACATAAACAGTGGACAGATGGAAAAGGCAGAACGTGTTTATCAAGAAATGAAGCAAACAGGTGGTATTGTTTTGAAGGCATCAAAGTACTCAGCAAAACAGTTGCAACTAGTAATGAAAGCTCTTAAGGCTAGAGCAATGGATTGTTGGAGAACATATGATGGACATCAAGTTCGCTTTCAAGGCAAATCAGCATCTAAGATTTGGATGTTCATGGAACCTCATTTATTACTTGAACTTAAGGAAGAACTAAAGTCTGAAGAGGTATGCTATAGCTGAACCAGGGGGTAAAAAGTTAGGCGAAATAGTGCAGAGGCACTATTCTGAGGGAAAAAGTTAAGAAAAGAGAGGTTTTTTTTAAAAAATGCTAGGAATGGCGGGCTGCGCCTGGATTAGAAAAAGAGAGAGCTGTCGTGAATCTATTTTCAGTGAGAGATTGTCAGAAAATTACGTACGTCAGGGGACTCGCACTCAATCAGCGCTACTCCTCGAGGTGCCAGAGTAGCACAAGATAGCCACCATAGAAGTGGGGATGACACGACCACCTTCCACACAGCTCGAAGAGACACTAAATCGAGTTTCTCCTCCGCAGCTCATGGCAGATCTGAGCTAAAATGCCTCTTAGCAAAACTACACTCAGACAAGAAGCGGGTCTGAATCTTCACGGACAATGTGTGGGGGGGGTGCAAGCATCTGGAGAAAATGTTGACAGAATTATTTGCCAATGTGCTTTCAGGAGGAAGCTACATGCTTATCTACTCCTAATCTGTTACTGACGGTGGAGAGAAAGTCCTTGCCATATTCGCCATCTCTTCCTGCGATACACACAGCGTCACCACCTCGTCCTACGACATCACCGCCACTGCCATTAGCGCACTGGCCTACCTTCGAGGATGGCCCTCCCTCTCTGGCGTCTCCCTCGGCATCAAGAAGCCCGGCCTCTTCATCATGGACTACGACCTTCCCAGGAAGGCAGCCAGGTTCCAATTCATGAATTCAGCTAAGGTTTATGGTAAACAATTGAAGTTAACCTACATACATCCACAGAAAGCTAATGCTACTGTGCTAGAGAGCACCTTAGCATTTGATTCTGCAAACAAGCTGACTGGCAAGTACAGCATCCATTCTGGAAAGGGATCCTTGAAGTATTCATATGTGCCCAGACTTTGTCCCAGAGTACTGCGATTAGATTTTTTTTTGCCTCTACTGTGGTTAATCTTGAGGGCCTCCTGTGCGAGGCATATCACCGTAGTCCATCGCAGAATCTGAGCTCCAGGCTTTGAGGGTGCCAGAGAGTGAGAGAGAGAGAGTGTGGGTGTGTCTCTCTCTCTCTGTGTGTTGCTGCGAAGATTATCTGGAGGGAGGAAGAAGCTAAAGAAGGCTGCGGTGGCAGCATGCTGAAGGAGAAGAAGGGCCTTTGCATCTTTACGCAGATAGATTATCCACCCAGCCTTTTCAAGGCAACGCAACTTGGTCAGCTGCATCCAAGTTCAGGGGTTCTACATACGTCTCCTGGATTCACTGGCTCTGGTTCGTCAATTGCTTCTACTTCTGGCCTGTTCTTCGCCATCGCCAGTCAGCTGATCCTGTCCTCAGAACATATATAATGCAATCAGGAATTGGATTCTTAATCTACACATCAGTGCTCCTTGTCTGGGCTTTGACCTTTGCTATAGGGGGGCAACAAATGTTTGGCTCTATTTGGAAGAATCTCACAGTCTATGAACTTGCAGACAGTTTTGATCTCCTGGGTTCTTAATGAATTTTTTTTCCGGTGGTAATGATTGGTCCTGATGCATGTCCAGCTGAACAATTATACCTTCGTCACCCTCTTCAAAGGCTGATTTGCCCACTGTCAATTGTGGAATAACTTAAAGAAGTTGGCTTTCTGGAGTTGATATTACAACACAGCAGTACTGTCTATCTCTCTTTCGACAAACTGCACAGCCACGATGGCCACCCTTGGCTACTTTGCAGGCCTAGCTTTTGGAGCTCTCGGTGTCCTCTCGAGCTCCGAACTCCATCTGCTCTGTCTCTGCGACTACTCAGTGCTATCTGAGCAAACCACCCTAACAGTTAACAAAGGGACAAAACTGACAAGTCACAAGGTGTTCTGAAAAATTTCAAAGCCTTCTTTTATCTACCAAAGTTAGCACCAGAGTTTGATGGCATTGATTGCTTTGGTACTCTGATTCAGACTGGAGTGAAAAAGCTCAGATTCAGAGGATAGTTCAGATAGTAGCTCAGATTATGAAACATCTGACATTGTGGTTACAGATCACTCTAAACTGTTTTAAAACCTAAGGAAGAGTGGAAATTGAAATAAAATAAAAGGATCTTTGGTTACCAAAGAGAGGATCACTTGTTGAAATACCAAAACTGTTCATGACAGCATATCAAGAACATGGGTTTGATCAGTTTCTTTGTTGTAACTCTATGATTATGACAAGGAATATAGTGAACTTTGACATCCAACATTTGAGTTCTTCTTGTTAGCCTCATTTCTTGCTGTACCTTGAACCCCGTGTTCTGCAGCTCTTGCACGAACTCTTCGACATTTCTGGTGAACCCGACGTGAAAGTGCTGCGTCATCAGCAAGATGGGAGACTCGCAAGAAGAGATGACAGATGATAATGTTATGAAGAACCTGTTTCAGTCATTTACCATGTATATGCAGCAGCAAGTTCATGCAAAACGAGACAGTGATGCTATGGATGCCTTGAAAGCTATCCAACAGGAGATGAAGCAGTTTAATGGCCAGCAAGTGTCAACTTACCTGCATTTGTATGAAGAAAAGATGAAGTTTTTTGGGGTTTCTCAAGATGTTTGGAGCCGCTACTTCTTGCGGATCGTGGTGCGCGCTCTTGAAGGTCGAATTGCAGAAATTCAAGAAGCACATGCAGGTTGGGCTGAATTTAAAAAGGCATTAAAAGATGAATATTTCCTGGAGGATACAGGTCTTATGAATCGCAGGAATTTTTTAGCATGGGTTTCTATGCCTAATAAGGGACTTTCTGTTACCGCTCTTCTGCGAGAGTTTGAAAGCCGTTATGATCAGTTGGATGGGACTGAACAGCAAGCTTTGGAGATGCAGAAAGTGGAGTTATTTTTGCAAGCTGCAGATGCTGATTTACAGGAAAAGTTGGATGATCTTTTGGAAGATCAAGCTACTGATTCAGGTTTAAAGACTGAGTGGAGACATGTCATTGATGCTGTGAATGCTCTTGTCAAGAAGCAGCGCAGGAGAGTCAGATTGCATCCAAATACAGGATCAGTTCCTGAAAAATCCTTGGAGACTTCTTCTTCTACCCCTGCTGCTTCTTTGCCTAAGCCTACTCCTCCTGTTATGAATCCACCAGTTCCTGCTGCTCCAGTGCCCTTATCTGTAGATGATGTTATTAAAGGCTTGGCGGATTTGACGATTGAAGCAGTCAAAGCTGAAGTTGGTAAGTTAAAGGAGCAACTTATGTCAGTACCTGCTGTAGCACCTGCTCCAGTGACTGCGTTTCCAGCTGGTCAAAGGAAAGGGCGACGATGTATTTGGTGTGATAGTACAGAGCACCAACACTGCAGAGATTGTGATGCTTTTCAGGAAGCACGTAAGAAGAATGTAGTGTTCTGGGGACAAGATGGGAAGATATGGCTGACAGAGACTGGCGCTCCTCTTGACACGAACTTTGGTAAGGGAGGTATGAAGAAGCTTGTTGATAATATGGCTGCGCGATCAGCTTATGTGAGAGTTAGAGGAGATGCTTCAGCTTTTGGAGTCCAGCTAGAGCAGAAATCTGATGGAGACTCTGCTTTATGGTCTTCTGCCTTGGAGATAGCGAGAAGAGGGAAAGTTCAAACTTCTACTATGACTTGTGTGGGCTCTAGCATCCGAGGAGAAACAGGATGGGATTCTCCTGTTGACAGGTATTCTATTTTTGCTTATATTGCTAAAACGCAGGGTTTAGATGCCATGGTTGAAGAAAAGAGAAGAAGAGATGAGGAGGGTCCTAGCTCCTCCAAAAAGACTAGAGGGGGTGACTTTGTTTCACCACCTGTTACAGCTCCACCTATGTCAAATTCTCCAGCTCGAACAGGTTCTGAACAACCAATGGGAGACAAGCATAAGGAAAAGAGGCAACCAAGAAAAGAGCCAGGATTCAAGCTCTTGTCAGACCTTGATATGCAAACGGATATGAGTAAGATTTTTCATGAAAGAATTTTGAATAGTGAAGTCACTTTTACTGTTGGAGAGGCTCTTGGGATTGCTAGAAGAGAAATACAGGATCAGATGCAGGATCTTTTGCGGAGGAAACGGCATGCGATGGAAGGACCTGCTTTACAGGGATTGTGGCATGGAGCTCTTGGAGAAGAGCATGATGATGCAGTGATGGTTGAGAATGCTTCTGTTAATCCGCAATCGGAGAAAATAGTGCAGCCTATGCAGTATGAAGATGATGAGACCCCTATTCTTATTCCTCGCAGCCATTTTTCATGAAGTCATTGGGCTAGAGCAACCACTGAGACAGTGGTAAGGATTGGAGAGAAACAAATTCCCTTGATTGCTTTAGTTGATCATGGTTCTGAGATTAATCTTATTGCTCGAGGTGTTTATGAGAGTGGCAAGTGGCCTATGGATGCAGAGCATGGCTGGCGCATGAGAGCCGCCAATAATACTTCTGGTGATATGTATGCTGTTTGTCCGAGTATTAGAATTTCTATTGGTAATGTTGAAGAGGATTATCATTGCTTTGTTCAGGATTCATGCTCTTATCCGATTATTCTTGGACAGCCTTTCATTACAGAAGCAAGAATGGAAACAAAAGTGATGGATGATGGATCAGCTTATGCGCGGATACGTAGTAAAGATGGTATGCGAGCTGTTCAGTTTATGACTGTTGGGGTAAATCATCCGAGAAACAGGGACTCCTTGCGTGAGGCACCACTACCTGCGAAGGAGTTGGATTTTCATTAGGTACCGCTGTCTTGCGAGACGCCAGTGGTACGGAGCGGAGAAAAGAGGAGATCTCGCCTCCTGGCAGTCAGTCTTTCTCCAATAACTTTGTTGGGTTTACTTCAGAAAGTTCAGTAAGTTATCAGAAAATTTCAGATTTGCCTAGAGCTGCCAGGTAGTACATTGGTCGTAAGGAGAAAGAGTTGAAGAATGCAGGTATTTTGCAAGCAGAAGAGCATGTAGATGGATTGTATGAAGGGATGTCTTATGCAGATACATTGTTTGAGATGAGAGCAATGCTGAAAACTGATGTATGCAAGGGTTCAAAGATTATACCTGTGCAAACCTTGGATATGTTTCAGGAAATTTCTGGTTTTATACTGCAAACAGAGTTAGAGGCTGAGAAAACTCAGCAAACTGAATTTATGGCTGATCTTGATCAGCTAACAGAATTGCAGAGGGCTGAATCCATTCAGCCAACAGAGTTGAATGCAGAAAAATTTCTGCATACAGAGTTTCAGGATGCGTCTATGCAGTCCATAGAGCCGAGGGCTGAATTCATTCAGCCAACAGAGTTGAATGCAGAAAAATTTCTGCATACAGAGTTTCAGACTGCACCCATGCAGTCCATAGAGCTAAAGGCTGAAATTTTTCAGCCAACAGAGTTGAAAGATGCTGAAAATTTGCAGAAATTGCAGCAAAGAAAAGAGTGCTTGAATGATGCCAAGGTTGACACAAAATATAAAACAGTTGATAAGAAGGTTAAGCCGGTTGCAGGCCCGCTTCCTTCTGATAGTGATGACCAGATTGAAAAAGCTATGAAGCAGCCTATGTTGAGGGATCCTGCGAATATTGGACATAAGTTTACAGTTGAAACTCTTGCAGAATTGAAGATTGGGAATGAAGATTTTTTGCTTCCAGTGGAAAAAAAATGTTTTAGAGAGATGCTTGGACGTCATGGTAAGGCATTTGCTTTCTTTCCACATGAAATTGGCTGCATTAGTCCCGAATTGGTTGCACCTATGGTCATCTTCACTGTTCCTCATGTACCATGGAATATACGTCCTATACCTGTGCCTAAAGCACACTTGCCAAAGCTGATAGAGTTGCTGAATGAGAAGATTAAAATGGGGATTTTGGAACCCTCTTCTGCACCCTATTCTAACAGGTGGTTTACTGTACCAAAGAAGAATGGTACTTTGAGATTTATTCAGGATATGCAGCCCGTGAACAAAGTGACAATCAGGAATGTGGGAACAGGTCCAGTTGTGGATGAATTTGCTGAGGCTTTTGCAGGACGAGCCATCTATTCACTAGGTGACTTGTATTCAGGTTATGATCAGTTTCAGCTTGCCTTGGAAAGCAGGGATATTACTACTATGCGGACACCTATTGGTCTTGTGAGGATGTGTACCTTGCCTCAAGGTGCTACAAACTCAGTTGCTCATATGATGAATGCTATGCATAGAGTTCTTCGAGACTATATTCCGCAGTTTACCATGCCTTTTCTAGATGATGTGCCTATTAAGGGTTGTGCAGAAGAAGAAAAGAATGAAAGTCTTGATTTGCGTGGATGTAGACAGTTTGTGGCTGATCACTTGAATGCTTGTGAGCAAATATTGAGACGATTAGAGGAGGTAAATTTGACACTTTCAGGGCTGAAATCTGTCTTTGCTGTTAATGAAGTCATCATAGTTGGGCATATGGTTGGATATTATGGCAGAAAGCCTTCTCCTGCAAAGATGGATGCCATAAACAGGATTGCAGAGTATTGCTCGACTACTTCAGAGGTGCGGAGATTTGTGGGAGCTTGTGTATTTTACATGATTTGGATTCCTCATTTTGCTCATATTGCAGATGTTCTCTATCAGCTGCTTCGAAAGGGGCAGAAATTTCATTGGGATGAGAAGCATTCAAAAGCCATGCGTAAGCTCAAGAAGCTGTTGCAATCAGCTCCTACTTTACGCAAGGCGGATTATCAGTGTGGACGGCCGATCATGTTGACAGTTGATACTAGCCCTATTGGTATAGGTTGGGCTGTGGGACAGGATGATGCTGATGGAAATAGGTATGCAATCCGCTTTGGAGCTAAAGTTCTTAATGAGCGACAAAGGAGATATCCACAGATTAAAAGAGAGTTGTGGGGAGTAGTCACTGCACTGAAGTGTGACAAAGGATATTTTATTGGAACTTCAGTTGTTGTGGAAACAGATTGTTTACCTTTGCTTGGCATGATTACTAGTTGCTCGACTCCAGATATAGCGATGCTTCGATGGATTGCCTATATCAAATCATTGAATCCAGAATTTCGACACATAGCAGGGAAAGATAATCCAGTTGCTGACATGCTTTCTAGAGCGAGATATGAGGATGAGGAGTCAATGCTTGCAAAAGATGATGAGATAGAGTTTGCTGCTTCTGTCCTTATTCATGATTGTCATGTATCTACTGTTGAAGCTTTTATTGAAGAACTTTATGTTGATGAATGGCTGCAAATTGGACAGTATCTAAGTTCATTGACTCGAAGAGCTGATTGGACAGATGATGAATTCAAGAAAATCAGAAGGAAGGCTTATGGGTATTTCTTGAAGGATGGTTTTCTTTGGAAGCATCCAAGAAAAAGAGGAGGCTTGCCCTTGAGAGTAGTTTGTGATGTAGCGATGCAGATACAGATTATGCGAGAGTTTCATGAGAGCTCATGGGCTGGACATAGAGGTGTGTGGGCTACCTATGAGAAAATCAAAGAAAGATACTAGTGGAAAGGGATGTATAAAGATGTTTCTCATTTTGTGGAGACTTGCAGGGACTGCCAGCTTTACTCTTTAGTGCGACATCGTGATGAGCTGCATCCGACTTATCCATTATGTATGCATTACAAGTGGGTGGTAGACTTGGTTACTTTGCCAGTGGGACTTTGGCAGATGAGATATCTTGTCTTGGCTAGGGAGGATCTTACAAACTATGTTGAAGGTAGACCGTTGCGGACAAAGACCACCACTACAGTATGTAAATTCTTGTTGGAAGAAATATTTTGCAGGTATGGATGTATAGGCAAGATTACAGCTGATCGTGGAGAGCTAGATGCTGATGAAGCTAGAGAATTCTTCTCACGGCTTGGAATTAAATTGGCTCTTACTACTGCCTATAATCCAGAGGGAAATGGCAAAAGTGAAAGAGGACATCCGCCGATAGTTAAAGCATTGGCAAAAGCTTGTAGAGGTCGGATTGGTGATTGGCCGAGATTACTACCTTTTGCATTGTGGGCTGATCGCTCTACACATAGTGTGACTACTGGATACATGCCTGCGGAGTTGATGTATGGGCAAAAACCTGTCATGCCTACTGAAATTTGTGCTCTCACTTGGAGTGTTCTTCCATGGCATGAGAATTTATCAAGGGAAGAGCTGTTAGCCCTTCGGATTCGTCAACTGGAGAGAAGGACAGAAGATGTGCAGCTAGCCGTTGACCGTTTGAAGGCAGCCCGTCTCAGAAATAAGGACAGGTTTGATTTAAGGCATCGCTTGAGGCCTAGAGCCATAAAAGAAGGGGATTGGGTTCTAGTCTACGACAACAGTCTAGAAAATTAGCATAGTAGTATGAGAAAAATGGTTCAAAGATGGTTTGGACCATATGAAGTAAAGCAAGTTTTTGACAATGGTACCTATGAGCTGGCTGAATTAGATGGAACAACATTGAGGGTGCCTATTGCTGGAAAACGAGTCAAGATTTTCAAGAGAAGAGAGGATGAAGAATATGCACTTGAAGCATTGACAGAAGAAGAGCAGGTAGAAGAAAGACAAGCAGAAGAGACAGAAAACATAGATGATGAAGCTGAAGGAGAAACAGGTCTACTAGAATCAGAAGATGGACTTGACCTGTTTGTGGACTTGAATGATCCTGGATAGTTGGCACATCCGGAGGATCCGCAGGTTTAGAGGGGGTGGATGTCGTGTTGCTGCGCATCCGAGTCGTATACACCTCCATTTCTTTTGTTGTGCATTTGTGTTAATTTCCACGTGTGATTCATTGTTTGTGAGGTGCATTTTAATAATCCGCAGCCAATGTATATATTCCCTTAATGCATTGCACACTGATTATGTTCTGGAGTTACTATCTGAAGTTGAGAAGACTGACCTCAAACCACTCCAACCATGTTTTGACAGTGCCATGAATATGTATTTGCAATTGAAGTGCTATAAAGAAGTGGAGTCTTTGTTCGACAGGGCAAAGGCTGCGAATGTGCGGCCTGCACATGCTACTTTTAATATGCTTATAAAGGCTTACATAAACAGTGGACAGATGGAAAAGGCAGAACGTGTTTATCAAGAAATGAAGCAAACAGGTGGTATTGTTTTGAAGGCATCAAAGTACTCAGCAAAACAGTTGCAACTAGTAATGAAAGCTCTTAAGGCTAGAGCAATGGATTGTTGGAGAACATATGATGGACATCAAGTTCGCTTTCAAGGCAAATCAGCATCTAAGATTTGGATGTTCATGGAACCTCATTTATTACTTGAACTTAAGGAAGAACTAAAGTCTGAAGAGGTATGCTATAGCTGAACCAGGGGGTAAAAAGTTAGGCGAAATAGTGCAGAGGCACTATTCTGGGGGAAAAAGGGGAAAGCAATGCTAATTGGGGAGAAAAGGAGAGAAAAAGCAGGGGAGGTCACGAATGGATGAGGGAAAAAGCTAAGAAAATAGAGGTTTTTTTAAAAAAATGCTAGGAATGGCGGGCTGCGCCTGGATTAGAAAAAGAGAGAGCTGTCGTGAATCTATTTTCAGCGAGAGATTGTCAGAGAATTACGTACGTCAGGGGACTCGCACTCAATCAGCGCTACTCCTCGAGGTGCCAGAGTAGCACAAGATAGCCACCATAGAAGTGGGGATGACACGACCACCTTCCACACATCTCGAAGAGACACTAAATCGAGTTTCTCCTCCGCAGCTCATGGCAGATCTGAGCTAAAATGCCTCTTAGCAAAACTACACTCAGACAAGAAGCGGGTCTGCATCTTCACGGACAATGTGTGGGGGGGTGCAAGCATCTGGAGAAAATGTTGACAGAATTATTTGCCAATGTGCTTTCAGGAGGAAGCTACATGCTTATCTACTCCTAATCTGTTACTGACGGTGGAGAGAAATTCCTTGCCATATTCGCCATCTCTTCCTGCGATACACACAGCGTCACCACCTCGTCCTACGACATCACCGCCACTGCCATTAGCGCACTGGCCTACCTTCGAGGATGGCCCTCCCTCTCTGGCGTCTCCCTCGACATCAAGAAGCCCGACCTCTTCATCATGGACTACGACCTTCCCAGGAAGGCAGCCAGGTTCCAATTCATGAATTCAGCTAAGGTTTATGGTAAACAATTGAAGTTAACCTACATACATCCACAGAAAGCTAATGCTACTGTGCTAGAGAGCACCTTAGCATTTGATTCTGCAAACAAGCTGACTGGCAAGTACAGCATCCATTCTGGAAAGGGATCCTTGAAGTATTCATATGTGCCCAGACTTTGTCCCAGAGTACTGCGGTTAGATTTTTTTTTGCCTCTACTGTGGTTAATCTTGAGGGCCTCCTGTGCGAGGCATATCACCGTAGTCCATCGCAGAATCTGAGCTCCAGGCTTTGAGGGTGCCAGAGAGTGAGAGAGAGAGAGAGTGGGTGTGTCTCTCTCTCTGTGTGTTGCTGCGAAGATTATCTGGAGGGAGGAAGAAGCTAAAGAAGGCTGCGGTGGCAGCATGCTGAAGGAGAAGAAGGGCCTTTGCATCTTTACGCAGATATATTATCCACCCAGCCTTTTCAAGGCAACGCAACTTGGTCAGCTGCATCCAAGTTCAGGGGTTCTACATACGTCTCCTGGATTCACTGGCTCTGGTTCGTCAATTGCTTCTACTTCTGGCCTGTTCTTCGCCATCGCCAGTCAGCTGATCCTGTCCTCAGAACATATATAATGCAATCAGGAATTGGATTCTTAATCTACACATCAGTGCTCCTTGTCTGGGCTTTGACCTTTGCTATAGGGGGGCAACAAATGTTTGGCTCTGTTTGGAAGAATCTCACAGTCTATGAACTTGCAGACAGTTTTGATCTCTTGGGTTCTTAATGAATTTTTTTTCCGGTGGTAATGATTGGTCCTGATGCATGTCCAGCTGAACAATTATACCTTCGTCACCCTCTTCAAAGGCTGATTTGCCCACTGTCAATTGTGGAATAACTTAAAGAAGTTGGCTTTCTGGAGTTGATATTACAACACAGCAGTACTGTCTATCTCTCTTTCGACAAACTGCACAGCCACGATGGCCACCCTTGGCTACTTTGCAGGCCTAGCTTTTGGAGCTCTCGGTGTCCTCTCGAGCTCCGAACTCCATCTGCTCTGTCTCTGCGACTACTCAGTGCTATCTGAGCAAACCACCCTAACAGTTAACAAAGGAACAAAACTGACAAGTCACAAGGTGTTCTGAAAAATTTCAAAGCCTTCTTTTATCTACCAAAGTTAGCACCAAAGTTTGATGGCATTGATTGCTTTGGTACTCTGATTCAGACTGGAGTGAAAAAGCTCAGATTCAGAGGATAGTTCAGATAGTAGCTCAGATTATGAAACATCTGACATTGTGGTTACAGATCACTCTAAACTGTTTTAAAACCTAAGGAAGAGTGGAAATTGAAATAAAATAAAAGGATCTTTGGTTACCAAAGAGAGGATCACTTGTTGAAATACCAAAACTGTTCATGACAGCATATCAAGAACATGGGTTTGATCAGTTTCTTTGTTGTAACTCTATGATTATGACAAGGAATATAGTGAACTTTGACATCCAACATTTGAGTTCTTCTTGTTAGCCTCATTTCTTGCTGTACCTTGAACCCCGTGTTCTGCAGCTCTTGCATGAACTCTTCGACAGCGAGGAGGCAGAGTCTTCAAGAAGAGTAGATACTGATGACCATGATAGTAGCCCTTATGAAATGCCCCATCAAGTCGTAGAGGATGAGATTTTGGACAACATGGTACACCATCTATTTTCGCAACCGGTTCAGGGAGAAGGTCACTGTACGAAGCCAGATGATCCACTATATGTAGCATCATCTACTCCGTTGTATGAAGATTGTACGTACTCCGTTCTTTGTGCGTCCCTCGAGATACTTAACTTGCAAACAATTTATGGATGGAGTAATGTCAGTTTGGATGGATTATTGAAGTAGGTATCAATTCATTTTGGCTTATGAATCATAATATTAATTGTTCTATTTTGAAATCAGACAGAAATATATATTGGTGGTTTTCCAACTCACTTTTAAAAATATATGTAGGTTATTATCACAAATGCTTCCAAAAGGAAACAAATTGCCAACCAAGAGAGAGCAAGCAAGACATTACTTGACATCTCTGGGAGGCCTCGATTATGTCAAGATCCATGCATGTGTCAATGATTGTGTCTTATTTCGTGGGATTCATGAGTTCGCACGAGAGTGTCCTGTTTGTGGCGAATCAAGATACGAAGTGGAGATGAAGTCAATCGATGTGCCTCGTAAGGTTTTGCAACATTTTTCGATTGTTCCACGTATAAAACTTATGTTCAAGTGTAAGTCTATTGGAAAGCTCATGTCATGGCATGCTAGTCATCGTTCAAGTGATGGAAAATGGAGGATCCCTGCAGACACACCGGCATGGCAACATGTAGATCAGTGGGGATGAACTCATCATAATGCATGCTCGAAGACTGTAGACAGTTCAAAACTGCTTGATGTTTACTACATAAAATGACTAATTAATTACCAAAATCGAGGGAAAATGACAAGAAAAGTGGAACCAAAGCTACTGCCCACCAAGTACTAATGAAAGTTCATCATTTTAGAATGTTTCAGTATGAAAAATCCATGTCAGTCCATACATATATGCTTGCTGTAATAAATTACAGATTTCAATAAAAGAGAGCTAATAGTGCCAAAATTGGATCCCAAGGCAATCAGATACTGCCAAGACCAAAGCCAGCATCATGCGGGCATAACATAAGCATATGACGGTCGATAAGCATAAATCCAACACCCAAGTATGTCATACAAACATCTGCCAGTGAGTAGACACACCCCCCAGTCAACGGGGTAAAGTGTTCTTGCCACTACCAAAACTTGACACAAGTAGGTGTTAGTTCACAAAGATACCGATCCAAAACTGAGACTCAGCTCATAAGCATACAATGAACTAAGGCGTATAATGTGTCATCCCAATGGGTAAGAAATCCCAAAGTCTCAAGTTTCTGTAATTGCTCAATGCATAAAAGTACCACCTGCTCAATGTCTGATAAGCATTCAAGAATGCTCCCACTGGCACAAAAGCCGTATGTACGATCTCAAGAGCTCAAGCCAAGGCAAGACACAGTGCCAATGACATAAGTCTAAGTCAATACATCAATAGTACATCCCGAACATGTAGGTGATAGAGTATCCGTATGTAGCATCCATAAGCATGTAAGACATCAAATACATCCCAATCTAAACTCTAACAAGCCAAGTAACATCCAAGACTACTCCATATAATCCAAAATGCATCCAAGGTAGAGCTTCAATGAGCACTCAAGCTCAACATTTGCATAGGGTAATCAACTGTGACATGAGCATCAAGCCATAGGCAATGGGTATGCATAAACCCAAGGAGCATCACTGTCAAAGCATATACCACTGTCAAGCACGAACCATGTCAATGAGTGCATAATGTCAAAGCTCTTGCAAAAGCATTCGGAATGAAATACAAGCTCGAAGTCATACCCCAAAGATCAATACTTCACGGCATATATCCAAGACATAGACTGGAAACAATAGGCATAACCCAAAGCACATGGAATAGCTTCAGTCCACTTTTTATTACAGCATGAAATGACTGTCAAAGACTGAGAAATTTTAGTCTCAAATCAGTGCCAAATGGTTGCCAAACAATAGGCATACATTTCCTTAACATATAGGCATTATACGAGACCAACCGGGCATCATATGACAATGTCGGGCAAGCATAAGCTTCAAATGTTACTGTAGCACTGTTATAAACTATTTGTGGACTGTTATGACAGTCCCAAAACAATGCTAAATCAGCCCAGAAGCAATGTCAATGCTCAACCTTCAATACCAGGCATCAAAGCATGTGCAAATGCCTCAAATGAAGCCTGTGGAAGTGTCTAATGGCCTAGAGCTTGAGGAGGATCGATGTGATGCAGATGGAGATCAACCTAGAATCAGGCGCAAACAATGTGCTGCTGTCTTGGGTGGCCTGCAGCCCACATGGCACAACTGCGGTGGAGTAGGGGCTCAAGTAGGTGCCCAAGAGGGCACACACCAAGCCTCAAGGGTTCTTGAGCAAGGGCAATGAAGATATGAAGCAATGGAGCTTCAATGATGGCTGCCCCAAACTGTTCACAACCTGTGTGACCTGAGAACTGAAGTAAACCCTGAAGAAACTAATCAAATACCTCTGATGTAATGCCATGAAGGTGTCCAACAATGCCGAGAAGGTGCTCTCGGGAAGCCGGGGAGTGACAGGAGCTCGAAGGAGTTGGATATGGCTGCCAGGAAGGAGACCCAATGCGAGTAGGGAGTTGACGGAAAGCTGAGAATGCCACGAATCAAGCTCAAGAGTCGGGAAGCGGAGCTCTGATACCAGTTGAAAGGGAGAGACAGATCAAAGCTTGGACTCGAGAGCTATGGCAGGAGAGCAAGAGCAAGAAAGAGAGAGACAAGAAATGGGAACTCTAACAGTCACAATGTGTGACCAAGCCTTTCTTTATTCAAACTGTCACTAAAAGAATAAAGAATAAAGTGACAGTGACGGTCTCCCGCCACCTGTAGTGTGTAGTGGAGATGACTGTTAGTGTAGTAATACACAGGCGGCTAGGCAGAGGCGCCTTTACCCTCAACAGAGAGGAAATGAGAGAGCGAGAGGAAGAGAGAAAAGGAAATGAGAGAGGGAGAGGAGATAAGAGAAAAAACATTAAACATAGTAGAGAAAGAGAGAAAGAGAGGGAGAGGGAGGGAGAGGAAATGAGAGAGGGAGAGGAGATAAGAGAAAAAACATTAAACATAATAGGGAAATAGAGAAAGAGAGGGAGAGGGAGAGGAAGGGAGAGGAAATGAGAGAGGGAGAGGAAGAGAGAAAAGGAAAGAAAGAACGAGAGAGAGAGGGAGAAAACATTGAACATAATAGGAAAATAGAGAAAGAGAGGGAGAGAGAGAGGGAGGGAGAGAGAGAAGGAGGGAGAGGTTGTTATTTTCTTATTTGTTGTAGTAGTAGTAGTAGTAGTATTTTTTTCTTTTCTTGCTTATTGTTGTTTAGTTTTCTTGTTTATAGTAGTAGTAGTAGTAGTAGTTTTTTCTTCTTTACTTGTTTATTGTAGTAGTAGTAGTTGTTGTTGTTGTTGTTTTTTTTTTTTCCTTCTTCTTCTTCTTTTATTATTTATTATAGTGGTAGTGGTCGTGGTCATGGTAGTAGTAGTAGTTGTTGTTTTTTTTTCTTTTTCTTTTCTTGTTTATTATATTGGTAGTGGTAGTGGTAGTCGTGGTCGTGGTCATAGTCGTGGTCGTCATGGTCAACATCGTCATCGTAGTCGTGGTCGTGGTCGTGGTCGTGGTCGTGGTCGTGGTCGTAGTTATAGTCGTAGTCGTAGTCATGGTCATAGTCGTAGTCGTCGTAGTCATGGTCATAGTCGTAGTCGTCGTAGTCGTTGTAGTAGTAGTAGTAGTGGTTTTCTTGTTTGTTGTTGTTGTTGTTGTAGTAATGGTTTCTTTTGTTTTCTTGTTTATTGTTGTCTAGTTTTCTTATTTGTTGTTGTTGTAGTAGTAGTAGTAGTAGTAGTAGTAGTAGTAGTAGTAGTAGTAGTAGTAGTAGTAGTAGTAGTAGTAGTAGTAGTAGTAGTAGTAGTAGTAGTAGTAGTAGTAGTAGTAGTAGTAGTAGTAGTAGTAGTAGTAGTAGTAGTAGTAGTAGTAGTAGTAGTAGTAGTAGTAGTAGTAGTAGTAGTAGTAGTAGTAGTAGTAGTAGTAGTAGTAGTAGTAGTAGTAGTAGTAGTAGTAGTAGTAGTAGTTGTTGTTGTTGTTGTTGTTGTTGTTGTTGTTGTTGTTGTTGTTATAGTAGAGAGATATATATTTTGTTAAAGAAAATGAGAGAGGGGGAGGAAGAGAAAAAAGAAGAAGGAACGAGAGAGAGGGAATAAACATAGAGCATAATAAAGAAAGAGAAAAAGAGAGAGAGATGGAAGGAGAGGAGATAATGAATAGATAAAAAACAAAGAGAGAGTGGTGGCGAGGTCCGGTGCAATACCACGAGACAGGAAACACTCCGACATATATACCTTAATTTGTGGGTGGGTGGGTGGAGACTTTACATACGTTAATTTTTGCTGAGTTACAAGAGAAGAAATCCCTTCTCAAACAATTTAAGAAAGAAAAAAAGAATAATAACAAAAACAAATTGTTTGTCGTAACGTAGATAAATTGTTTGTTGTAAGAAAAATTAATATCAATCATGCATTGTACTCGCAAGCTAATTGAATACTATATACAAGAAGATTGGGTGTGGTTGGCAAATTTTCTATCCAAGGAGGTGACGTCTCATCCCAAGGAGGAGTGCACCCTTTGCGGCCAATTAGAAGAGTTCATGGGCATGCGATGGATGGAATGCCTGAGTCAATCCACCACTTTGAAGATACTACCCAATCTATACTGTCAATACTAGAGGAGACCTTCCTACAATCTCGGAGCCTAAGATGGAGATAATGATTGATGCATTGATTTCCATGGATGTCGAGACTTTTGATCCGCTTAGAGAGGAAGCATCCATACCATTATATGATGGGTGCCGAGTATCTCCCCTGAAGACACTGCTTGCACTCCTAAGTGTGCAAGCAAAATACGAATGGAGCGATGCGAGTGTCACCAAGTTGTTTAGGTACCTTGTACGTATGCTTCGTTGATTTCTTTTCGACACTATCATTAAAAATATTTGTGATTTTTCAAGGCGTTTTATGATTTTTTTCAAGTTACTGAAATATAATATATTACCACCTACAAATTCCATGCCTGAGTCTCGTGATGATACACGACATGTTTTAAAAAAGCTTGGCATGGACTACAACAACATCCATGCATGTATCAACAATTGCATACTCTTTCAAGGAGAATACGAGACTATGGAGACATGTCCAAAGTGTGGTGCTCATAGGTATCAACAAGACTTACAAGGGCAAACCATCCCTCAAAAAGTTATTAGACACTTTCCGCTTATCCCCTGCAGAAACCACATGTTTCGTACGTCCGACATGGCGAGCTTGACGTGGCATGTATAGAATAGGTCCATAGATGGAGTTTAACGAATATCAACGCATTCACGCGCATGGAGCCACATTGACTCTACCTTCCCAGGCTTTGTTGGAGAGCCAAGGAATCTTCGGCTCGGTCTTGCAATGGATGGCGTAAACCCATTCGGTCTACGCTCAACTTCTTACAGTGTGTGGCCTATAGTCCTTGTCAACTACAATATCCCTCCATGACTTTCTACGAAGAAAGGGCATCTCACCCTTAGCTTACTCATCCCCGGCCGCTACAAAGTCAAAGATATGGACGTGTATCTTCGTCCATTAGTCGATGAGCTTAAGATTTTGTGGGAGGAGGGGGTCACTGTGCAAGATATGAGCAAGCATGATGGTCGACGGTGTGCCAATATTTGAGCCATTCTCATGTGGACGATGCATGAATTTTCGGGATTCGGAGAGTGCTCAGGTAAATAGTCTTTCATTCTCGTTGGTAATATCTATCATAGCTCGTTCAAGTTTGTATTCACTAGATAGAGGTGTTGAAACAGGTCTGTTACCTTAGGTTAGCATGAATGTCCATTGTGCGGGCCACAATTAGACTCCCGAAGGCCACGAACCATGAAGAAGATGGTATATCAAGGACATGCTATTTTCTTGCGAGAGGGTCATGAACTTAGGGAAGGTTTTCGTGGACAACCTCCAACACGTATGAATGCCACAAGATGGTACGAGCTGAAAATGATCCACGTGGAGTCACATCCAAACAGTATGCGACGGTTCTCAATTTTCTACGAGTTGCCATATTGGACCCACTTACAAATCAACCACTTCTTGGATCCCATGCATATTTTCAAGAATGTGGGTAGCTTGGTATGGGACCACATCACAGGAAAGAGAGACAATCTAGGGGCACGAATGGATTTAAAGGAGGTAGGCAAGATGGAGGCGCTTTGGCCGCAATCGAGTATTGATGGTCGCGTGCAACTACCTCGCGCTCCTTGGGTTTTTTCCACTAAAGAAGAGCACATTATGAAGCCAATAGTTAAGTCTATCCGTACTCCGACGGGTATGATGCGATCTCTCAAGTTTGCATTTTCTAAAGATGACCAATTATCAGGGCTAAAATCTTATGATTGGCATAAGATATGTCAGGTTTGTACTATGAATTGATTGTAATTGACATGCATATTTTGCTATTTGTAGTCATTGTTCATAATGCTTTCTTATTTATGGTAGTTTGTACTACCGATCGATCGCAGGATGCCTTACTCTAGAAATACGCGGGGCCATTTACAGGTTGTCAAATTTAGTGCAATGGATCTCACAAAAGGAGATTAAGATGTCCTCTATTGAATTCGCGAGGCGGGGAGTGGTGGAGACGGTCTGTCTCTTTGAGAAATACCTGCCTACTAGCATGCTCATGATACAAATCCACCTTCTTGTGCATCTTGTAGATGAAGTGCAGATTGCTGGACCTGTCCATACGCGATGGATGTTCTTCTTGGAGCGTTTCATGAAAATCGTGAAAGGCTTTGTGTGACAACGAGCTCGGCCAGAAGGTAGCATGACTGAAGGTTGGTTGGTGTCTGAGATGCTAGTGCATATTTTACAATCACTTTTGTGTGTTGCATCATGCCTTTGTGGAGACGTGCCTCGCCAGGTACCAGCAAGCTAGGCAAGATCGAGACGAATCGTGATCTAAATTTCGATGTAGTATGCGCCATCGACCGATTCAATATCCCAAGTGCATAGAGGAGATGCCGCGTTTCATATCAACACGATGGTTGTATGGAGCTTTGACCGCAGCATCTCGCGAAGGGGTGGAGGTCTCAACCTAGAAGTGGGAATTCTCGAGGGGATGTAGTCCAAAGGTGATGACGTGTTTAGGATTTGTCATATCTATATTTTATATGCGACAACTAATTTGAGTGTTTCAATGTACATCACAAAATATATAGTACAGTGTGGTTGCGCAGACGATATTTTCACGTGGATTATATTGACAAAATGTGCTCCACAACAAACTATGGTATCATGGCAAGGTTCGAGCAAGAGAGCCGACGATGAGCAACGGATACAAATATGGTTATAGATGAGATGGATTATTTTGGAAACTTGCAAAGTATTGCTACGGTGGATTACCGTAGCTTCTCCATGATACTATTCGATGTGCAGTGGTTCAAAGTGGTACTTGAAGGAGCTGGAGCAACAATTTGACGAAGTCCATCTGGATTTCTCGAAATAGATTTTTTAAAAAATGGACAGATTTATGCGATACCTTTGTGTTGCCGGTCCATTGTGAAAATGTACATTAACTCATTTGTTTGTTAATTGTATTATGACATGGTACATGTCACAATAGTTTAATCTCTCTTATATGTGTTTGTGAACATGTAATCTTCTATCTAAACCCCCGACAACCTCGATGGTGGTATGTTATACCTTCAACTCCCCGAAGTGCGAGAGTATATGATCAATGCGATGTTCCGAGCATAGATAAGGACAATATGAAAATAGAGGGATCGATATTGCAAGGGGTGGAAGCCATCGAAAGCTTGGAGCATATAGAGGAGCCAACATCGGGTAACAATGATGAAAATACAGGAGTCCAAGAATTCTTTGAGAATGAGGTGGACTCATTCTTTTGTGGTGAGATGTCTATCAACCTTCCAGTGTATGCGGAGTTGTATCAGGAGATTGACATGGGACCATAGGATACTTCATACTTGGAGTATCCACTTACTCAATTCATTGACTAATCGCTTATAAGGGTACATAAGATATGCATTTTAAGTGAGATTATTTTTTTATGATTTATATTACCGTGCTTTGTATAATTTAAATTGATTATGCTAATATCATTTTTTATCTATGCAGGTAACCTTTGTGGATACTTAGATCATCAGGATAAGTCGAGGGATGAGTGATGAGGAGTTGCAAGATATATTCACATGCATGTCTCTAGATCAAATGATAAGATTCAGAGACATGGCGGACCAGGAGTTGTCTCGGACATCATCAAGCCGCTCTATTAGATCTACTTCGGCACGATCAATTGCTTCAGCTTCGAGTAGACGAGGTCGATGCTCCAGACTTGGGCTAGAGGGAGGGAGTGCTTTAGGGTCGGGGGGATGCTGCAAAGATACGGAGGCAGTGAGCCCGTGGTCGGCACGGGATACATGTGCTACTTCTTGCTCTTGTGGTGGTTCCAGAGTGCGCGGCTCAAGTGGTTGCTGTGGAGGCACGGACGCGGTGTCTTCGTCTCATCGTTCTACTGGAGTTGCGTCACCTCCAAGATTTGTCACACCTGTGGGGACGTCTACTCCAGTTACTCCGGCTTTTACTCAGCTGTACCATGTCCACTAGTATCATCCCGGACACGTCTTAGCAGTTCATCGAAAAGAAAGTCTAGAAAACTCTGCCTGGCACTCCCATGGAATGTTACGGGTTTTGCGATCTAGGTCTTCCCGCGTCTGCAACGTAGCAGAAGTATCCTGGCCGTTCCCACTTAGGATCGATCGGAATTAGGGTTTTCCTGATTGGTCATTAGCTAACAGCAACTAGCGTCAGACCTGAGCGAACTACTTTACGCAGAAACGCCAGGTCCGAAGCGGATTCACGCTGCACTTGGTTCAAGGAGAATGGGAAATGAGAGGGATGTAAGGCTCAACCTCTCTGCCATAAGGCATAGTCCCATTCCGTTTCCCTAAAATAGTGTAAATCGGGTAAGACGTAACTCTAGGTCATCGATCTCGTTATTCGTTTTTATGATGATGATCATTCCGCTGTTCTTCGCGATTTTTGAGAAAAGTTCCCGGCTAACCGGGACCACCCAACCGTAGGACGGACCCATGGCCCATCCTCCGCACTTTCCTCGGTTTGTTTTAGTTATGTAATTATCTAACACATTATTTTGACATATAACAATCAGCTTCTTTAGTTAATCCTGTTAAGCACTGGTTCCTTCACGTAATCTTATCACGTGACATAGAAAAACAAAATCAAGCAAGTTCTTTTTTTCACATTTCATCATTTTATCTTTGAAATACAAGGAGTTCTGCCCATAGGCTTGTCCGTAATCTGCCCGAAGGCTATCCAGTGATCCACAGGGATCACTATTCCAAGCTTCCACTCGTAAACTAGTATGCGGGCCTCGAGATCCAATCCCGAGTCACGTTAGCCTCTTGAGCAGGACGCGGAAGGTGAGGGATTTATAGCCAGAGCCCCCCTGGCACCCAAGCGTCCTTCTGCTCCAAGTAGAGCTCAACGGAAAGACCTCTCGCAGTGGGTTCGGTTCACGTTCCCGGCGTGGTCAACAACCCCCTTGGTTAGGGTCAAGCAGGCAGTCGGGGGTAACTGAAGCTGTCTCTCCCTTCAGGCCTTCAACCTGAAGCATTAGATATCATTTCATCCTTTAGTTCTTTGAGTAAACAATGCAAACAGTGCTTTCTAAACTGTTACAAGCACAATCAATTCCAGTGGCCGTTTATTTGGCCAACTGTTAAGGAGTGAATCCTTCTCTCCGAATGTATCCAGCATTCGATCCGGGATCAATTGCGACTTGGCAAGATCCCCAAGGGTTTGTTTGTTCACCCTTTTGTCCTTGGGTTAGGGCCATACCCTGTTAACCCAACTTAACCAATACCTTAGGTTTTATTAACAGTAAATCCTGGCGACCATGTCGCTCCAATTTATTGATTGATCATTTGCTTCCAAGCAAATACCTAACTTCCCTTTACTTGGCAATTTTTCCCCAAGAAAGGTGATGTAACAGGATGACTACTCATCCTCTTGCAAGTTAAACTTGCGCAAGAACTTGCCAACCTCATTTCAAGAAATGGCAAAACTCTCTTGTGAACAAACCACAAGTCTATGCGACGTTGCAACTTATTGCACAAGTGTCGCATCTATTCCATGGGATCATTTCACCCATTGAACGACGTTTTCTGGTCACGGAATTATCTCCAAACGAGAAGCAGGGTTTAGGGTGTCTTCTTACCCAACCCATTCCTAATTACACTAGGCCGACAACGTTTGGTCCTAGGAATTCCAACTCAATCCGAGTTTCATCATTTGAACGAGTGATCCTTAGGGTAGAAACCGTAGATTGTTTTATGCATGAGCATCCAATTGTCCCTACATTCCGTGAATGTGGGTAGGACCTTTGGTTCAAGGGTTCGTCTTGGTAACAAGTGCGTGAAACTAGGTCAAGTCCTTAACGTGCTAAACCCTAGTTAGCACTTGGGTTATTTATTGTATCGGTTGAGCCATCCTATGCGAATCCCTTGCGGGTTAGGCGATTTAGATAATTCGATCTACTTGTCTTGCGACAAGGACGAACCATCCCTAGAGATGTTAACTTGATCTTAAAGGAGAAAGCTAGTTGTAACATCTCACAATTCACCTAAACGCGTGATTCATTGCTTCTACGTACCCCTAAATTCGCAATAACCCTAACTTTTCTTGTTAAGATCAAAACGCATGTTAAATTGCAGTATAACTTCCATTGATCCTACTAGGACTTGCATTCAAGAATCATGCCCACAATTCTTTTTCTAAGCTTTTAAGATTTCATGCTTCAATAAACCATGCAGCCTTTCCCTAAATACAACTCTTGATGAATGAAATTTTTCATATGACAAATGTGCAACATGCACTCCTTTCCTGACTACAACGTAGTGAAATTCATGCAAAAAAAACTAGAGTTGACCTATTCCAATTTACAATCACATGCCACACGCAAATTCCTAGAATCATTTCCGTACTCTTCTATTTCCTACGGGGTTAAGGACTTTCCCTAATGAATCATTCAATGAAGATTTGTCTAAAAAATGCGACATGCAATTAATCTTTCCATGCCTAGTCAAAGGTGCACTTTAATAATCTCAACCTTATAATGATAGGCAATAGGTGTTCTAGGCCGTCACTTTGACATGCACGACAAGGCAACATACTATTAAGGACGTTAAATGGATAGACAATTTCTTTATATGGAAAAATACCAATGACCCAATTTCATGTCATGAACTAATTCTAATCATTGTTCGAATAGTCGATTTATTTCCAGTTGCATTTAACTTGACTAGGTGATTTTAAGCATGCAGGTGCTTCCTAATCCATGAAGTTATCGTGATTAATGCAATGCTTTTGCGTGGAATCAAAATTAGTAAAAACCTGGACTTGGGGGCTCGGGGAGATATCCACATGAATATTAGGAGAAGAACCTTTTGTGGTTGCGCCTTGTGACTTTTTTAGGGCCCATCGTGAATTCGATCTTCGGTTAGCCTTCATGGATTTCGAACTTCTTGCCTTGGCTTGGAGTCTTATGATCTTGGCCCGTCTCCCTCTTACGCGAAAATCCCCTTTGAAGTACAGATCCTTGAAGAAGTACCGACTTGCAAGATTTGGCTTACGGAAGGCCTAAGGGTTTGGAGCTTGGACCTTTTTGTGGGAGAGGAGGGAGTTTGCAAAAAGGGCTCTTGTGAATGGCCTTGGGGCAATGGAGACTTTGAGAGTTCTTCCTCTTCTCCTCTAAAAATCCCGAGGCTAGGGATGGGCTTGTGGGTGATCGGTGGGAAGGGATTTATACTTATTTTCTTCAAAATCCTGGGGGTAAAGATCTTGTGGACAGGGGGTTTAAGGAAATCCTCCTCTTCTCTACAAGACTCGGGGGGAAGAAATAGGGATGGCTTATGGGGGGGTTTAGTGGGAAGGGCTTAGAGAAACCCCTCTTCTTCTTTACAAAGAACCGGACCTAGGCCTTGTGGGAGATTTGGTAGGAAGGCCTTATAGGCTTCCTCTTCGAAACCCGGGGAGGAGAAAATGATCTAGTGGGAAATCTAGTGGGAAGGACCTTTGTCACCTCCTTTTCTTCAAATCTCGGGATGGGCTTATTGTGATTTGGTAGGAAGGGGTGTTATGGAAGCCCCTTAGAAGCTTCTAGCTTCTGATCATGGACAGCAGCGTGGTATTACCACGTGGGTTGAAATGATGTCGAACAGCCAGATGGGAAAGGATGGACGTTAACTTGGGATGGTGGCGGCGTGGAAGCCTATGGCTCAGCTGGCGGCTTTCAGCGATGGCAGCGGCGGCCTCAGTCAACAGGCAGTGGAAAACTTACGCAGCTCCTTCACCCCACGCAGCTTTGATGTCTCCTTTAGCCTCCTATTCACACGATGGCCTTTGCAGACTATCGCAGCCTCTAGCTTCTTCCCCTTCGTCAACAATAGCCTCCATAGCATGTCGCCTTCCTCCTCTCACCTCTCAAGTAGCATGTCGTAGCCTTTTTTCCCCTCCCTTCAACACCTTAGAGGGTGTATTTATAGGACAAGGGGGGGAGAGGGCTCCCTCCCCCACGTGGCCCCCTTGCATGGTATCCTCCCTTCCACCTCCTTAGTTTCCCAATATAGCCCATCCCCTTCCCTCAGCCACGCTTTGGCTGGGGGGAAGGTAAATTAAAAAAATTTGCAATAAACTTATCATTATCCTCTTGACCTCCTCCCAAGAGGATCTTTCCCCATAGGTGATGCGGTTTTTGATCCTCGGTCCCGGTTGACCAATGCGGAGTACTCCTTTTCTTGTGTACAGTCATAAATCAACTACCAGAAATGGAGATAATCTTTTCACGAATTTACGGTGTGTGGGAGGTTGGTCTAGTAATATTTTTATTCAAACGGAAATATAACATCAGCTATCCACAGGTGGTACACGTACGGGTGCTACACCGATAGATACTATCCCGGTTGGTACACCGAATGTACAGGGGTCTCCTAGATATGCCCACGAGTGTGGTCGTAGGTGGGAGAGGATCCATCTTAGGCATACCCCAGAGGGGTATGTCTATCTTGTCAATGATAGGTTAGGAGCCATCATCATAAATGATGAGGGGAGGAGGGTGATGGTGGCTGGCATGAGAGAGTTGTGCCAACAAGTTTTTCGACACAACGTCTTAGATCATTGGAAAAACATACCAGAGGGGAGAAAGGACTACATAGTAGCATCCTTGCATGAGAAGTTTCTGGTTCCAGCCACAATAGATAGATTTTCTACGGGCTAGATGATGCAGTGCATGTGTGCATATATGTCACACAAACGATCGAACGCACGCAAGGCACTCAAGAGTGTGGCTGCAAAGCTCAAGTGGCTAGACATGGACGGCTGGTGCCGACTGAGGGAGAAGGCTACAAATTCTCCAGGACGCTAAAGTCAGTAGCACAAGGGGGTGAGGGCACGACTAGAGGCCGGAGTGGTCCATTATCTTGGGAGTGGCAGCCACATGACATATCTGGAGGACTTTGTAAGTTTTTCTTTTGTTTTGCTTGCTTATTTTTTGCAATATCCTTTGTACTAAGAATCATGTTTCTAATAGTTAGTATTTTGTTTCCTTTGCAGCACTCCATTACAAATCACGATTCAACCAGCCTTGAGACTCGATATGCAAAGAGACACGGTCTCACTGCATTGATCGATCAATTGTATAAACACAACGGTCCTGTAAGTCAATCATCTTTCTTGTCCGTAGTTACCATGTTTAATTATAATGTATTATTATATGGTGGACTGATGTGTAGTTGTTTCTTTTTTTGCAGAGTCCATTCGATGCTCCTTTGAGGTAGGACGAGCTTTCGGATGGCGAGGATTTATAGCTCGCCTGGCTTGGATCCCTAGAGCTCACACGCCCTTCTTTTTTTGTCACCTGATATGTGTACACATTTTCTATGTAGTAGTGATATCTTGCCATGATTGTACATATCGCTTTCATTATGCGATCATGTTTTTATTTTATGTATCAGTGTTATGATTTAAGTACACTTTTTCTTTATTTACACAAGCATTGTACACAGTGCAGTAACTATTGCCCTGCCACAATTTTTTTTTTCCTGTTACCGTCGCTATTAGCATCGCAAATTTACTTGCATACGTCGTTATTAGCGTCGTTATCAGTGTCATTATTTGTGTCAGTATCAGCATCGCAAATAGCGATGCTATTAATGATGGTAATACTGATTGTTCTATGATGTCGCCAATAACGATGCTTTTTGCGACGATGGAAAAAAATTTATTTATTTACATTTTCGTCACTTTTAACGTCGGTATAAGGCCTATATCTTGTAGTGGGTGATGTCAAAACGTTAAGATATAGACCACATAATTTTCTGTAAGCAACTGCAACATGTTACTGGATACCTCTTGACATTTAAAACTCTATATTTCAATTGATATTTAAACTTTCTTTGTAATTATATGTAAGATATGAATACAAATATCCATGTAAAACTATAATATATAATTAAGGATAGCAAACCATGGCTTTTACCATGGGGGAGGTTGGGCCCAATCGTGCGCTTTTCTCTTTTCTTTCTCAATCTATTGAGTTATTCAAATTCTCTTATGTATTATAATGTTGTTTCTATTTAGTAGTTGAGATGTTTGATTTGCTAGATTTTCCATGTGTTCCGCTTCATAACATGAAGCTCCAATGGATAAGCTAAGTCACCAATTCTCTTCAATATCTCATAGGGGCCATAGCAATGATGGGCTAGCTTGTTACTACTACCCTCCTTGAGAGTTGAGTAGTAAGACTTAGGCACTTTAAATAAGACCAACTGCACATCTTGGAATTCCAAATACCTTCTTCTCTTATGAGTATAAAGCATCATATGATCTTGTGCCTTTTGAAGATTCACTTTGCATTGTTGAAGTAGAACATGCATGTGCTCTAACTCCTCTTTGCTCTAGGGATTGATCTTATCATTGAATAGGAACATAGGGAGGGAAACCTTATACCCATATAGGGTCTCAAAATGAGAAATTCCAATATGAGAGTGGGTGAAATAGTGTCACCAATTTAGTTTAAATAAGCACATGATGACTATAGATAGCATGATGTCCACCACATGCATGCTAAGGTAAACCTACCATAACTTTTGATAGGCTGCTCCAAATGGGGCGTGATGCATGTCAAAACGTAGCATATAATGAGAAATTTTAGCCCAAGTATAATAATTTTGTTTGTAATTAATGGAGGTACAATTTTTTTCTAAAACAGAGTATAGTTTGCATATAGTATTGGGTCAAAATAGGGCATATCCATCTAGTCTTTAGCTCATTGGGCCTCTCTTAAGTGGGGGAACTATTCCAAGATAGTGACTAGGCACTAAGAGACTTCTTCCAAGGGTAGTCCTTGCCATTTGATGAGGTATTCCTTGATGGATCAAGGCCTCAAGTGTTTATCGTACTACCTAATGATTGCCTTAGGGGTACACTAAACGATGCCTTCTTCATTTGTGAGAGGTAGCTCTTCCACATAGTCCACTGAGGTACTAATGAAGGGCTTTAAATGACTTATATAAAGCACATTGTAAGTCTTTATGGTGGGGGAAATCTCTTATTGATAAGCCAAGTTACCAATTCTCTTTAGGATCTGATAGGGCCCTTAGAAATGATAGGCTAGCTTATTACTACTATCCTCGTTGAGAGTAGAGTAGCGAGACTTTGGCACTTTCAATAAGACGAAATCATCCTCTTGGAATTAAAAATGCATTCTTCTTTCATCAATATAAAGCTTTATATGATCTTATGCCTTTGGAAGGTTTATTTTTCATTGTTGAAGTAGGGAATGCATGTGCTCTAACTCCTCTTTGCTTGGGGGGTTAATCTTGTCATTAAATAGGACCATAGGGAGGGGAACCTTATACCCATATAGAGACTCAAAATAAGAAATCCCAATGCTAGAGTGGGTGGAGTCTTTATATGCAAACTTAGCCAAGTAGAGCCATATATTCCAACTCTGTTGTACATCATTGAAAAAGTGCCATATGTAGGTTTCTCAAGCCATTTATTGACTCTCTCGATTGGACCATTAATTTGTGGGTGGTATGTGGTCTATGGAGCAAGCTTGCTAACCGTTGTCAAGTGTTTTTCTAAAACCTAAAAATCCCTAGTCAAATTGTAGTTAGGTTTGATTTCTGTTAACTTAGTTGTTTGCGTGACAGTTTGTTTTGTTATTTCGTAGTTTGATTTCTTATGTTTGTTTAGCCTAGGATTTCCTTCTGTCATTTTTTTTGATTTGTTGAGTATGAAACTTGATAGCCTTGGTCAAGCTTGGTATTTTTTTGAACAGGATGAAGCTTGTGTTTGTCAATAGCTATCAAACATTTTGGACAAGGTATGTTTTCTTGTCAAGACTTTTGCACATCACAGGGGATAATGGGTTCACGAGCACTTCACGTTACACTCGTTGATGCACTGCACTCGGGGATTGTTTCCTGTTCTTATCAAATACTTCCATGCCATGGGTTGGGATTATGCACATTTTGCACCATCATTGAGCACTAGCACGGCATGAGGTCCGCTGCAGCTATGTGCAGTAAGTTTTAGATGCATGCGCATATGAGAGAGCACCTGTCATTGAGCACGCACATTTCTTGCACATAGGATATTTGGTATGCTCATCACAAAGTTAGGAATCTCTGGTTGAGTATGTAAGGAGGCTGGGTGAGTTTAGAGGGTCGTGAAGGACGCCACCAATTGTGAGATGGGTTGTTCATATCTGGTCAATATCTTGAGGACCATCATTTTCTAGAGTGATTGCGAGATGTTGGATGGGTGGAGAGGAGATTGATATTTTATTGATGAGAGTTGAGAGGTGAGGATAAGGTTTTAAATAATCAAGGAACTATGTTTGCATTTTACATGACGCACTAGCACATTTAGATAGGCTAGGCACAATTCTTTCAGTACATCCATATTTTTTGTGTAAGCATTGTTTGAATGGTAGCATGTCATGGATTCGATCAATTGCATGTTTTGTCAAATCATGTATGGTTGGACACGGAGTTCATTTCAAAAAACCATATTCCTGTTAGGGCACATTGCATAAAAAGCAGGTTCATATCCAGAGAATGTTTATTTTGAAGACTCAAGAATCAAAGGAAAAGATTGTACGTTTTACATCGTCAGCGAGTATTTCTTGAAGAAAAAGAGGACATGTGTGCTAAAAGTATATGCAATTACAAGAACAATAGGCCAAGGAAGGGAATAAGTCATCCAAGATTAAAGATGGAGAAAAATGATGCGATTTACAAATATCAGTATTTTTGCCAATTTTTTATGAATTTTCGTAATTCTATCCGCGCTAACTTGTCGACCAGAAATGTTCCCATTGTTTTGAGTACCCAAACAACTATATTCGAAGTTCAAATGACGAAGTTATGATCCAAACAAGTTGCAAACAGGTACAAAGCAAAAAAAACAAAAATAGTGAAAAGCAGTAGAAAAGCAAAAGCCAAAAGTTGAAAGCAAAAAGCCTAATGTGTGTGAGTGTGGATAGAAAACTATATAAGGAGAGGAGATTGAAGAGTTAAGGGCCTTTTCCCTTGATTATAATTGTATTTTATGAGAGAGGAGAGAGGAGGGTCGCGTGCTAGAGTGAGCTCTTGTCATGCTAATTTGAAAGTCAGAGCCTTTCGATGTTAAAGCTCCGAGCGTCGGATCATGGTTGTTAAGGTATGAGAATATTTTTCACATTGTTTGTTTTTAAATTGTTGGGTTTTTTTTTGTTGAGTTGTGGTTGTGTGATGCTCTACCCGAATTAGGGTTTTAGTAGTTTGAGCTACAAGAGGCAGTTCTTTATTGTTTTGTTTTTTGTGGTGTATTGTCAAATATTTGAAATTTTTAAGTTGTATTGTGCATCCAACAAAGTCAATTATCCCAACTGGCACTCCTTAACGTCTCGTTATCAGGTTGTGAGTGAGGTTTGCTCTCAATCACCACTCGCATAACACCGTAGATGTGAAAAGTGCCCGCCAAATGTTGCTCATGAAGTTAGCATCCCTATCATGCACCGTGACACGCAGTAACCCATGTAGTTGAAACACATGCTCCATAAATTGAGTAACCACCTTAGATGCGTTATACTAAGTTTTAGTGGGAATAATGTAGGCAACTTTAGTGAGTCTATCAACGACCACATATTATAATATCTCGTCCATCCTCCCATAGAACCCCCCCTAATTATTTTTAATTGAATAGTTTTAACTACCACCTCCCCTTGTCGTTGCCCCAAGAGGAAGAGGGAGTGGAGTAGGAAAATAGGAGATGATGAGGGAGGGAAGATTCTTTCGACATGGAAGGGAGGAGGAAACGGCTCGACATTGACAATAGGATTGCAACCTGCCACCACGATGCACAACTCCACATCCCCCCCTTCCACCCCAATAATAACTCCCAAAAATCTTATAAACCCCCCTCCCCCCACCCCCCCCAATTATAATAGGAAGGAGGGGAAGCCTTAAGGGGGGACCAGGAGGCTGCAGGGAAGGAGGGTGAGAGAGAAGGGAAGAGGGAGAAAGGGAGGAGAGAAGAAGGGAAGAAGGAGAAGAAGAATAAGAGTAGGGGAAGAGAGAGAGGAGAAGAAGAAGAAGTTGAGAAGAAGAAGAAGAAGAAGAAGAAGAAGAGAAGAAGAAGAAGAAGAAGAAGAGAAGAAGAAGAAGAAGAAGAAGAACAGAAGAAGAGAGAAGAAGAAGAAGAGAAGAGAAGAAGAGAGAAGAAGAAGAAGAGAAGGGAGAAGAGAGGGAGAGAGAAGAAAAGAGGAAAAACGATAGGAAGCCTTATAGGAAGGGCTAAGGACGTTGTGGAGAGAAAAAACATTGCCAATCTGTTGATGAGAGAGAGAGAGAGAGAGAGAGAGAGAGAGGGAGGGAGGGAGGGAGGGAGGGAGGGAGGGAGGGAGAGAGCAAGCATGTTCACACCTTAGAGGCCGCTTGGGATTTCAAGCAAGAACCAGCCAAGTCCGTCAAGGTCTTGAGCATCCTCCATAGCACACTAAGCAAATACAAGGAAAGTGGGTGTGCAAAACCCCAACAGTAGGGTGGTCCTCCTAGAGAATTGGGAGGCTTCTCACAAGGTTTTATTGTCATTTGACCTGTAGATATGGTTAGGTTAGGACCCGATTCATGTTGTTTCAGGGGACCAGAATGAGACTATGCCCTATGGGCAGAGAGGTTGAGCGGCGCATCCCTCTTGTTTCCCATTCTCTTTGAACTAAGTGCAGCATGAAATTGCTTTAGCTTGGGTATCTCTGCGTAAAGTGAAAGGTGAGAAGGATCGAATCTTGCTTGGAAGTGAGCTATGGCAGAGAGCAATAGCAAGAATAGAGAGAGACACAAATGGGAACTCCAACAATCAAAATGTGTTATCGGGCCTTCCTTTATTAAAAATCTCACTAAAAGAATAAAGAATAAAGTGACGGTGGTGGGCGCCCGCCACCTGGAGTGTGCAGTTGCGGGTACTGTCACTGTAGTAATACACGGGCGGCTAGGCAGAGGTGCCTTTACCCCTAACAACCTCACGGGTAGCTAGGCAAAGGCGCCTTTACCCCCAACAGCCTTCCACTTAAAGGTGAATCTGCCCCAGCAAGGAGTGAAAAGAAAAAGAAAAGACAGTATAATGTACACATGTACAACAGGATGAGGAAAAACGTCATCTCATCCAACGCCCATTAATCTCTTGAGGAAGGAAAAGCGCTCAGTAGTGAGGCTTTTCATAAGCAGATCTGCAAGATTTTCATCAGTGGAGATATTGACAAGGTCAACAGACTTGTCCTCCACGACCCCATGTATGAAATGATATCTCATCTCAATGTGTTTCGTCTTTGTATGGAAGACTGAATCTTGGCTAGTTGAATAGCACTCATAGAATCTAAATGCAGCATAGGGATAGTATCAATCCCAAGGTTATGAACCAAACAACCCAACCATATGGCCTCCTTGCAAGCTTGAGTGGCTGCAACATACTTGGCCTCAGTTGTAGAGAGAGCCATACATTTCTGAACCCTAGACATCCAAGAGACAGCACTCCAACATAGGTAAAGACATACCCAAAAGTGGACTTCCTACTATCTGCATGTCCTGCATAATCGGAGTTTGTGTAGCCTACAACTCTTGTATCTGGCTGCCATAGAAAATACACATATTGACTATGCCCTTCAAGTATTTCATGATATCCTTTACGACATCCCAATGCTTTTTTCCAGGTGTAGCCATATAGCGTGCCACAACACCAACTGCAAAGGCAATTTGTGGACGAGTGGCTATCATGGCACACTGTTGGGGATAAAGGCACCTCCGCCTAGCCACCGGTGTATTACTACACTAACAGTCACCGCCACTACACACTGCACACTACAGGTGGCGGGCGCCCGTCACCGTCACTTTATTATTTATTCTTTTAGTGACAGTTTGAATAAAGGAAGGCCCGGTCACACATTGTGACTGTTGGAGTTCCCATTTCTTGTCTCTCTCTTACTTGCTCTTGCTCTCTCGCCATAGCTCTCGAGTCCAACTTCGATCCTTCTCTCTTTTCAATTGGTATCAGAGCTTGGCTTCCCGACTCTTGAGCTTGGTTCATGGCATTCTCAGCTTCCCATCGGACTCCCCACTCGCATTGGGTCTCCTTCCCGACGGCCATATCTGACTCCTTTGAGCTCCTGTCACTCCCCGGCTTCCCAAGCTTCTTCCCGGCATTGTTGGGCACCTTCAGGGCATTACATCAGAGGTATTGCTTCATTCTCCACAGGGTTTTGTATTGTTTTTAGGTCACATAGGCTGTGAACAATTTGGGGAAGCCACCATTGAAGCTCCCTTGCTTCATGTCTACATTGCCCCTGATCAAGACCCCTTGAGGTTTGTTGTGTGCCCCCTTGGACATTTACTTGAGCCTCTCCTTCACCCCATTTGTGCCATGTGGGTTGCAGGCCACCCACGATAGTAGCACGCTGTTTGTGCCTGATTCCAGGCTGATCTCCATCTGCATCACACCACACTACTAAATCTCCATGCCATTGGGCACTTAAACAAGCTTCATTTGAGGCATTTGCACATGCTTTGATGCTTGGTATTGAAGGTTTGAGCATTACATTGCTTCTGGTATGATTTAGCACTGTTTTGGGACTGTCATAACAGTCCACATTCAGTTTATAATAGTGCTATAGTAACATTTGATGTTCATGCTTGCCTGGCATTGTCATTTGATGCCTGGTTGGTCCCATATGATGCCTACATGTTAAGGGAATGTATGCCTATTTTTTAGAAACCATTTGGAGCTGATTTGCATGTTGAAATTTCTATATTTTGATAGTTATTCTTGGCTGTAATAAAAGCGGGCTGAAGCTATTACACATGCCTTGGGTTATGCCTATTGGTTCCGGCCTATGTCTTGGATATATGCCATGAAGTATTTATCTTCGGGGTACGACTTCAAGCTTGGATTTCATTTCGGAAGCTTTTGGAAGAGCTTTGACATTACGCACTCATTGACATGGTTCATGCTTGATAGTGGTATATGCCTTGACAGTGATGCTCCTTGGTTTTATGCATACCCGTTGCCTACGGCTTGATGCTTATGTCACGGTTGATTACCCTATGCATACGTTGAGCTTGAGAGCTCATTGAAGCTCTACCTTGGATGCATTTTGGATTATCTGGAGTTATCTTGGATGTTACTTGGGTTGTGAGAGTTTGGATTAGGATGTATTTGATGTCTTACATGCTTATGGATGCTACATACGGATGCTCTACCACCTACATGTTCGGGATGTACTATTGATGTATTGTCTTGGACTTATATCATTGGCACTGTGTCTTGCCTTGGTTTGAACTCTTGAGCTCGTACATACGGCTTTTGTGCTAGTGGGAGCATTCTTGAATGCTTATCAGACATTGACCAGGTGGTGCTTTTATGCATTGAGCAGTCACATGCTATTGAGCAATCAGACACTTGAGACTTTGGGATTTCTTACCCTTTGGGATGATGCATGGTTTATATGTCTTGGTTCATTGTATGCTTATGTGCCAAGTCCTAGATTTGGATCCGTATCTTTGTGAGCTGACACCTACTTGTGTCAAATTTTAGTAGTGGCAGAAACACTTTGCCTCGTTGACTGGGGGTGTGCCTACTCACTAGTAGATGTTTGTATGACATACATGGGTGTTGGATTCATGCTTATCGACCGTCATATGCTTATATTATGCCTGCATGATGCTGGCTTTGGTCTTGGCAGTATCTGATTGCCTTGGGATCCGATTTTGGTACTATTAGCTCTCCTTTACTAAAATCTATAATTTATTACAACAAGCATATATGTATGGACTGACATGGATTTTTAATGCTGAAACATTCTAAAATAATGTACTTTCACTAGTACTTGGTGGGCAGAATCTTTGGTTACACTTTTCTCACCATTTTCTCTCGATTTTTGGTGATTTTTGATCATTTTTTGTCGTAAACAACAAGCAGTTTTGAACTATCTATAGTCTTCTAGCCTACATTATGGCGAGTTCGTCCACTGATCATGCTATTTTCAATATCATTAAGCTTGATGGTACAAATTACACTTATTGGAAGAGCCAGATTTGGCAGGTGCGGTGTTGGTGCAAAAATAACAGATCAAACCTTTGAGGTTGAGCGGGCATCCGCCTGCAACTATGCCAGATGAGGAATGGCTTGAGCTTGATGAGTTATGCAAGCCCACTATTATATTATCTCTCATAGAATAGGCTCACTACAATGTATTTGAGGAACAACAGAGTACATGGCAGTTGTGGGATAAAATCAAGAATCTCTATGACAAGAAAAGTCCAGCGAGTCAGATATATTGGGACTGAAGCAGCTTATGGATCTGCGCATGAAGGAGAATGTGACTATGTCTGCTCACTTGAGCCAATTTCATTCTATACTCAAGAACTTGACTTCGCAGGGCATTACTTTTGCAGAGGATGTCACTCCTCTTTTTTGCTTGGTACTCTTAATGAGTTATGGGATGTATTCCGCATTGTATTATATGCTTCTACTACTACCTTAAAATTATCTGATGTTGAGAGTGCTCTTTTGTAAGAAGAGGTTAACCGTAAGACTTTGGATGCCTCTCGTGTGTTGCATGCTATGATAGTTAGAGGCAGGAATGATGGATATGGAAAGTATGTCTCAAAAATCTTGGTCCAAGTCTCGTGGGAAGTCATGAAGCAAATCCTGTGGCAGGAATGCAGATGTTACTTGTCACCATTGTGGAAAAAGGGCCATATTAGGCCATAATGCCATGAATTGTGCAATGAAAGGCGCAAAGATAAGGGGAAAGACAAAGTGTAGGATAAGTCTTCTGATCGCAGCATAGTGCCTGCAAAGTCAAGTGTTAAAATTGAAGAGATGAATGTTATGCAACTTGAGGATATTGATGATGATGATTATATCCTTGCAGCTTCTTCTAGTGCTTCACAGATGACAGAGATACACTCTATGTATGCACAGTGTTGGCTCTTGGACTTAGGTATGTCCTTTCATGTGACACCTTATCGAGAGTGGTTTCATTCATACCATACTATTTCGGGTTCTGTGCGCTTGGGTGATGGCAGCTCTCTTGATATTGTGGACATTGGTGATGTTAGCCTGCAGTTTCCTTCTGGCAGCAGTTTTGTTATGCAAGATGTACGTCATGTACTTTCTTTGACATGCAGTCTCCTATCAGCTGGACAACTTGATGACGCCGGATATCATGTATGTTTTGGAGACTCTGCATGAAAGATCACTCGTGGCAGACTTGTGATTGCGAGAGGTGCCAAGGTTGGCAGCCTCTATCCCTTGATTGTATCGACTTCTTCCCTTGATCATGTTTTCTCTGTGGGTTCTATCCCACAAGTATCTCTTTGGTATGCCCAGTTGGGCCATATGTCTTTGAAGGAAATAAAAATGCTTTCTAGTTTGCAGTACTTACCGCCTCCCCTTGATTATACATGTTTTGATTCATGTGAGCATTGTCTTTATGGCAAGCAGACTAGGTCTAAGTATAAGAAGTCTGGTAGGCCACGCATAAGTGAGCCCTTGGCATTGGTACATTCGGATATCTGTGGGCCCATGCCTTGTCAATCTATGGGTGATGCAAAGTATTTTGTTACGTTCATAGATGATTTTTCACGGAAATTTTGGGCTTATCCCATTAAGCTGAAATCCGATGTCTTGGCTATGTTTCAGAGATGGCTTGCATTGGTTGAGAACTAGTCTGGGTATAGGCTAAAATGCCTAAGGACAGATGATGGGGGTGAGTATGTCTCACGTGCTTTTAAGCAGTTATGTGACGAGAGGGGTATTAAGCATCAGTTAACCACCCCCTACACCCCCCCAGAATGGTTTAGATAAGTGGATGAATAGAACCATCCAGGAGTGTGTATGTAGTATGCTTAGCTATGCAGGCCTACCATGGAGCTTTTGGGCTGAGGTAGTTAGTACAGCTGTGCATGTCATAAACAGATCACCTTCTAGTGGTTTGGATTTCCAGGTTTGAGAGAAGGTATGGACCGAAAAACCTCCCTCTTATGTGCATCTCTGTGTCTTTGGATGTGAGGCATTTTGCCATGTGCCCAGGGACAAGAGAAGTAAGCTCGATCCTAAGAGTGTCAAATGCATTTTCCTTAGTTATGGGGATACATGCAAGATGGGTTACCGTCTCTAGGATCCGCAGGCGTGGAAACTCATTTGCAGTCATGATGTAGTTTTCCATGAAGAAAGATGCATTGGCACCCTGAGAGAGTTGTTGAGATCTACAGGGTCATATTTCAGGAGGAGTCGAGAGCTCCCGCACAACCAGTTGGACAGTCTACAGTAGTAGTAGATGATCATAGTCAAGGTGTTGGACAGGCAGCTAGACAGTCATCAGAGCTTTCCATGAGACGATCTACTAGAGACAGACATCCACTTGATTGATTTCAGCCCTCGAAACATTATGTCTTGGTTAAAGATGCAGGAGAGCCTTTCTCTTATGATGAGGCTATGTAATCTAAGATGGACTCCTTGCATAAGAATGAGACTTCATATTCGGTTTCCTTGCCTAAGGGCAAGAAGGCTTTGCCATGCAAGTGGGTGTACAAGCTGAAAAGTACCCCTAGACACCCCAAGCCGGTATACAAGGCTAGATTGGTAGCAAAGGATTTTAAGCAGGAGCATGATGTGGACTTCGATGACATCTTTTCTCTGGTGGTTAAGATGACCACCCTACACTTAGTGTTGGCTTTGGTTGCTCAGCTTGACTTGGATTTATACCAGATGGATATCAAGACAGCTTTCTTACATGGGGACTTGCATGATGAGATTTATATGGAGCATCCTAAGAGCTTTGCAGAACTTGGTAGGGAGCACCTAGTGTGCAAATTGAAGAAAAGTCTTTATGGCTTGAAACAGACACCTAGGGAGTGGTATCATAAGTTTGATGCCTTTATGCAGTCACAGGGCTATAGCAGGAGTGCTATGGATTTGTGTCTTTATAGGAAGAAAGCCCGTGATGGTTCTTTATTGATTTTGGTCCTCTATGTGGATGATATGCTGATAACAGGGAAAGCTCATGATGAGCTAGATGCTCTTAAGGCTCAGTTCAAGAAGAGCTTTGAGATGAAAGATCTGGGACATGCCGCTCACATACTTGGTATGCGCATTAGACGCGACAGGCATCAGGGACTCCTCTACTTGTCACAGAGTGAGTACATTCAAAAAGTCCCTGAGCGCTTCCGCATGTAGGACGTAAAGCCTATTGGCTGTCCATTGACTTCTTATGTGAAGGTATCATAAGCTGATTGTCCGTAGACAAATGAGAAGAGGGCCAAGATGGCCAAGATTCCCTATGTATCCACAGTGGGTAGTCTTATGTATGCCATGATAGCCACTTGTCTAGATATTGCCTTTGCAGTTGGTGTTGTCGCACGCTATATGGCTATACTTGGCAAGAAGCATTGGGATGTCGTGAAGGGTATCATGAGGTACCTAAAGGGCATTGCAGATATGTGCATATGCTATGGTAGCCAGGATATAGGAGTCGTGGGGTACATTGACTCTGATTATGCAGGACATGCAGATAGTAGAAAGTCCACTTGCGGTTATGTATTCACATATACTAGAGGTGCTGTTTCTTGGATGTCCAGGGTGCAGAAATGCATGGCCCTTTCTACTACATATGCCAAGTATGTTGCAGCCACCACTGAGGCTTGCAAGGAGGCCATTTGGTTGGGTCGTTTGGTTGCTGATCTTGGTATTAATGGTATCCCTACACTGCATTCAGATTCTATGAGTGCTATTCAGTTAGCCAAGAATCTTGTCTTCCATGCGAAGACGAAACACATTGAGGTGAGATATTACTTCATACATGGGGTCATTGAGGACAAGTCTGTTGACCTTGTCAAGATCTGGATTGACCAGAATCCTACAGATCTACTCACGAAAAGCCTCTCTTCAGAGCGCTTTGCCTTCCTTAGGAGGTTGATGGGCGTGGGATGAGATGATGTCTTTCCTCATCCTGTCATACATGTGTGCATGTTGTACTGCCTTTTTTCTTTTTACTCCTCACTAGGGCAAATTCGCCTTTAAGTTGGAGGTTGTTGAAGATAAAGGCGCCTCCGCCTAGCCGCCCGTGTATTACTACACTGACAGTCATTACCACTGCACACTGCAGGTGGTGGGCACCTGTCACTGTCACTTTATTCTTTATTCTTTTAGTGACAGTTTGAATAAAGGAAGGCCCGATCACACATTGTGACTGTTGGAGTTCCCATTTCTTGTCTCTCTCTTACTTGCTCTTGCTCTCCCGCCATAGCTCTCGAGTCCAAGCTTCGATCCTTCTCTCCTTTCACATACATCAAACTGCCCACGGCTGATGCATAAAGGATCTTGGCCATCTCGGCCCTCTACTCATCTATCTACAGACAATCGGCTTGGGAAACCTTCACATAAGAAGGTAATGGACAACCAATAGGCTTTACGTCCTGCATGTGGAAATGCTCAAGAACTTTATGAATGTACTCCCTCTGTGAGGTAGAGTAGTCATTGATGTCTGTCGCACTTAGTGCACATACCAAGAATGTGAGAGGCATGTGCCAAATTCTTCATCTCAAAGCTCTTCTTTAGCTGAGATTTAAGAGCATCCAACTCATCATGAGCTTTCCATGCTATCAACATATCATCCGCATAAAGTACCAAAATAAGCAAGGAGCCATCACGAGCCTTCTTCGTGTAAAGACACAGATCCATAGCACTCCTGCTATAGCCCTGTGACTACATAAAGGCATCAAACTTATGATACCACTCCCTAGGTGCCTGCTTCAAGCCATAAAGACTTTTCTTCAACTTGCACACTAGGTGCTCATTGCCAGGTTTTGCAAAGCCCTTAGGCTATTCCGTCTATATCTCATCATGCAAATCCCCATGCAAGAATGCAGTCTTGACATTCATCTAATACATGTCCAAGTCAAGCTATGCGATTAAGGCCAAAACCAAGTGTAGAGTGGTCATCTTGACCACAAGAGAAAAGACTTCATCAAAGTCAAATCCATGCTCCTATTTAAAACTCTTAGCAACAAGTCTTGCCTTATAAGCCAACTTGGGGTTTCCAAGGGTACTTTTCAGCTTGTACACCCATTTTCATGGCAAAGCCTTCTTGCCCTAAGGCAATGCAACCAAATTCCAAGTCATATTCTTGTGCAAGGAGTCTATCTTAGACTACATAGCCCTCTCCGAGGAGTGACTATCACGACTGCGCATAGCCTCATCATAGGTGAAAGGCTCTCCTGCATCTGTAACCAAGATGTAATGCATTGAGGGCTCAAATCTATCAAGTGGACGTCTATATCTAATAGGCCATCTCAGTGTAGGCTCTACTGCACCTGTGGAACACTCTGGCAATGTGTACCAACTGCTACTGTAGGCTGTCCGACTGGTTTTCCAGGAGCACGTGGCTCCTCTTGGAATATAACCCTGCGTATCTCTACCACCCTCTAAGGCTGCCTATGCATCTTGTCTTCATGGAAGACTACATCATGGCTGCAGATGACTTTTTATGCTTATAGATCCCAAAGGCGGTAACCTATCTCACTGGCATCCCCATAGCCAATGAAAATGCATTTGACACTCTTAGGATCCAACTTAGTATGATTGTCTTTGGGCACATGGCAGAATGCCTCACATCCAAAGACACATACATGTGCATAAGACGGAGGTTTCCGAGTCCATACCTCCTCTACAACCTAGAAATCCAAACCTCTAGAAGGTGATCTATTTATGACGTGCACAACTGTACTGATTGCCTCAGTCCAAAAGCTCTGTGGTAAGCCTACATGGCTAATCATACTGCGTACACACTCCTCGATGGTTTTATTCATCCACTCAGCCAAACCATTCTGGGGTGGGTTATAGGGGGCAGTCAACTGACACTTAATACCCCTCCCGTCACATAGTTTCTCAAAAGCACATGACACATATTCTCCCCCATTGTCAATCCTAAGGGATTTTAGTCTATGCCGAGTCTAGTTCTCAACCAATGCAGGCCATCTCTGAAACACGGCCAAGACTTCGGACTTAAGCTTAATGGGGTAAGCCTAGACTTTATGCCAAAAATCGTCAATGAACATCACAAAATACTTTGCACCATGGAGTCCTAAGAGGAACACCAAGGAAAAGTGAATTCTCTTGCAAGAAAATCTATCTTGTAACATCAACAAGCTTTTATTTCATTCCTTTTGATCATCAAAACAAAGAAAACAACAATTCTTCATGCAGCATCATAGTAGATATCTCCCATGGATTTATCTTTAACAAACTTGATCATGTTCTTCATATTCTTCATATTCTTTATTAATAGACAAAAAGAACACAACTTTTGATAGAAAGAAATCACATAGTATTCATCTTCATTATCTTCATAGTCTTCTCCCTCATAGAAAGATACAATGTTTCACATAGAATCAACTATCTCTTGCATATGATCTCTCTCACAATAGTATGCTCTCAATACTACATCATATCCTCACTACAATCACTCAATAATCACTCACAATAACCCTTTATTAGATCGTGGATACACCTCCCAAAATGTATGTCAGATGTGAAGGGTCACCAGCGACATCATAGTATCCTATGAGATCTATCTTCTGTCACTGTCCTTCTGTAACCTTCTGTGAATCTTCTGTAAATCTTCAGCAATTACTTCTTCACTTCTTTTGACTTGAATAGAGCTTCCATTCATCCTTTTCCTAAGACAAAAACACTTCCCAAAACATCCATACATCCATCATAACACTCAACAGAAACAAATAGAACAGAACCACAGAACAACAGAACTACAGAACTACAGAAGCACAAAAGCTACAAAACTTTACAGAAGATCATCAGAACCCATAAAAACCAAAACAAAACCAATTCAATCTTTCATAAACCTCTTCACACATTCTCAATCATCTCTCAAAACATCCATCAACCATCTCTACTACCAAAACAAAAACAAAACAGAAGAAAATAAGGCCTTACAGAACCATACAAAGAGAATTACAAAACTCTTCAGAACAACATATTTCATCAAAAACCAACATAAACCCTTCCAAACATACTCACACTACTCCAAACACTTTAAAAAATCTTCAAACTCAAACAATCAACCACCAAAAATAACCATTTAGCAATAAAAAACAACAAAAAATCAGCCCAAAAAACCAATCATTTCCACACTCAACATATCCCCACACTTAATAAGGAAGCGTCCTTGCGACCTAAGAAAATGGAAGAATAAAAGCTCTATGATATGCTAAAAAGAATCTTCAATTCAACATAAATCACCCATTTTGATCACAACCCCAACATATCAGCTTCATAATCTAGATCTAAAACACATATGAAAGGAAAACCAATAACATTAAAAAAAACCATTCCAATATTATAAAAACCAAAATAACTCAAACTATTAAAGGATACAAGAGTTCTGCATCCAAATCTACAACTACAACCATGTGATAACCAACTGCATCAATCTTCACAGCTTCATCTTCATCAGCTCCACACAATTGAAAAAAAACATCACCCAATACAAAAAAATACCCATATACAAATATAGTTTGAATGGCATGGATCCCCAAAAATATGGAGAGCAAAAAGAAATTTTCCATTAATAAAGGAGGAATGATACAATGAGGAAAAATATCCATTGCTAAGTAGGATGAAGGTATTTCTTCTTAAACTGCATACTAAGCTTTAAACGCTCCAAAGCTTTACTCTCATCAACAAAATGCTGAGGTACATTCTGGAGGAACTGTAAGCAATACATCCTTTCCAGTAAGATGAGAAACCTGGTAGGGAAGGCCTGTGCAAAGTAGTACAGAACATCCATTTGAGCAACAATCACATCTACATTTGGATTGATGAGCAACTGAGGGATACTCTTTCAAGTATTCAGCTTTGACTGCTGATGCATGAAAGCAAGATACCAACAAAAATGAGCTGCAAGGCGAACAGTGGTATCCTCAGAAGTAGCATGCACTTTGGCAAAATGAAGGTAAGAGTTCGAACATGCTACAGATGTATCCCAAGACCCTGGAATGAGAGGCCAGTTAAATACCGGGTCCTGTCACACAATCATGTAGTGTCCATTGTCTTCGACGGAGTATGTCACTGTTATATCCTCGAGTATCCAACACTGATTGGGGAGGAAGATTGATATAATCAGATGAAGGGGGCAATGGAATAAGAGGAGAACATTGTAAAGGAGGATAAGATAAATCATAAAAGAAAGGCAAATGAAGGGATAAGGAAGATGGAAAAAAAGGAGAACTCAACAAAAAGGTACAAAGGAAATCCACTGAGAAAACAGAAGGAATAGGAGGAACAGAAGGTGGAGGGTCAGAAGGGGTAGGTGATGATGTAGGATCAGCAATAAAATGACATGTAGTAAAAATTGGGATATGAGGAAATCCAGAAGGGGTAAAAGATAAAAGAGGAATGGTATCAGGACTTGAGGAAAGAAGGGAAATATAAAAAGGGAAACGATACGCCATAAGAGAATAAGAAAGGAGATCACTAGGATCCAAAGGATAGATAGAACAACAGAAATTAAGGTCCTGGAAAAAGGAATCAGTAAATAACGGATGATCAGCAATAAAGCTCAACAACTAAGATTGTAATGGCTGGATATCAGATTTATGGAAAACACTCCGAAGACGACGAGGTTCCAAAGCATCAGCCTCCAAAGGTGGATGCCAAGCATGTCCCTTACACCAAGACTGGTGCGCAGATCGGTCGCAGATAGCTCACGTGGTGAATCCCGGAAGGTCCCCAAGAACAAAGAACTCTACCTTTTTGCACAAAAAACCATGTAAAAGCATGCACGACAAGAGGCAAGAGACAAATTGGGTTCAATCTCCCCCATGCCTTGTGTGAGCGCTTCACAAAGCATGTATTTTATGTATATTTCCAATCTTCATGCTCAATAATAGCCCAATTACAAAAATATGACAAGCTTTTAGCTTTTGAGTTTGCTTTCTACAAAAATAGAAAAATAAAGCTAATGGACGGTGCCCATAGAGTCTGGCACGCCCAATCTCAATGTCCAAATAGAAATAATATATCCGGGCGCATAAGCGCATACAAAATAATAATCAATAATCGGTGTCTCAATAGACATAACAAAATATAGGCGTGGCGCCTATCAAAATATAGTCCAAATGTCGAATACCCGCTAAACTCTAATGCTTTCCTCCGCCACTGCTGCTATCTCTACACATCAACTGAAGCATTCACAATCGTTAGTAAAATAATACAATTAAACCGACAAAAGTGAATACCTAGCAGTCTTCAGCTACATAAATAAATCAAATGGTTAGAAATAAATCCTAACCTTAATTTATTACGAGTGCGCACTCTAAACTCATAAACGTTTATTAATTTAATATGCATTTTGCGGAATCACCCACTATGGAATCACCCATGTACACACTAAATTAATGAAACGCCCGAAAAGGACAGGCGTCCCCATCAACTTCTCGCACAAAGAATCCTCTTTGTGTATGAGCCCCGGTCATCTAAGTTTACGGAATCCACCATAAAACCTCACGGAATCCACCATGGCACGGAATTCACCGTGGAATATGCCTCCTGGCATCTTCCAGGTTGGTATTGAATGATAGGATGAAAGCTTTGAATGAAGGAAGCCCATTTGATATGACGGTCAGAAATTTGGGGTTGGCTAAGTAGATGTCTAATGCTTTGCTGGTTAGTCTTTATCATGAATTCTGAACCCATTAAATAGTGCTTCCATTGTTTTAATGCTTGTACAACTGCTAATAGTTCTTTGTCATAAGTGGAATATTTGAGCTCAGAGGGTTTCAGCTTAGAACTAGAATATGCTATTGGATGGTTGTCTTGCATTAATACGGCTCCTATTTCTGATCCGCTAGCATCGGTCACAACTAGAAAGAATGGTCTGTTAAAGTCAGGCAATTGTAGAACAGGGGCATTGGTTAATGCATGTTTAAGTAAGTCAAAGGATTTCTGCTGATTTTCAGTCCATTGATAAACAATTCCTTTCTTAAGAAGTTTGGTTAATGGTAAAGCAAGTAATGAGAAATTACGTACAAACTTCCTATAGAAACTAGCAAGACCAAGGAATGAGTGTAATTCATGTACATTTTTAGGAACAGGCCAATGCAATATTGCATCAATTTTCTTAGGATCAACTTTAATTCCTTCTTTTGATACAATATGCCCTAAATATTCTATTTCTGTCTTAAAGAATTCACTCTTTTCAGGATTTGCAAACAATTGATTTTCTTTCAGCAATTGAAAAACTAATGATAAATGCTCATAATGCTCTTTTTCACTTTGACTAAACACCAAAATATCATCAAAGAAAACAATCACACAATATTGATATTTCAGAAAAATACGGTTCATCATTCTACTGAAAGTAGCAGGTGCATTAGTTAATCCGAATGGCATGACTAAGAATTCGTAATGGCCAAACTGTGTCCTGAATGCAGTCTTAAATATGTCAGATCTATCTAGCCTCACCTGATGATATCCAGACTTAAGGTCAGTTTTACTAAATATAGAAGATCCTTGCAGTTTGTCCATAAGGTCATCAACTCTAGGTATAGAATACCTATTCTTTACAGTGATCTTATTTAATGCTCGGTAGTCAATACACATACGATAGGTATTATTCTTTTTCTTGACTAAGAGTACAGGTGCACCGAATGGAGAACTGCTAGGTCGAATTAGGCCTCTATTTAGTAATTCTTCAACTTGACTCTGGATTTCTTTTTGCTCTATTTGATTGTGCCTATATGGTGCTTTGCAAGGTGGTTGTGTGCCAGGTATTAGATCAATCTTATGGTCTTCTGGACGTGATGGTGGTAAACCTGGTGGTAGGTCTTCTGCAAAACAGTCCTTAAAATATACAAGAAATTCCTTATGCCTAGGGTGCATATGATTTTCCTTTGCTTGCAATTCATTCACCCAAATGAGATATGATTTAGTATTCTTGCGTAGTGCACGTTTTGCTTGAGTATGCGAAAGTAGTGGAAAAATATGAGATGCATGCATACCATATAATGTAATAGATTTTCCTTGAAAATTAATATTCATTGTGTGCGTGGAATAATCTATATTTGGATTATGCTGGTGTCTCCATGGCATTCCTAGAATAATGTCGCTTGATTGTAATGGGACAACTAAGAAATTTCTTCTTTCAATATATGAACCAATTTGAATTTCTAAATCTTGTACTTCTTGTGTGCCATTGTACCTAGTGCCTAAAAATGCAGCTTTTATGCGATAATGCGTAGGTACTGTATGCAATTCAATTCCTTTACCAATTTTGCTGAAATAAAGTCATGAGTACTACCGTCATCATGCAATATAGTTCTTTCTTTTCCATGCACCATACATTTCATAGTCAACAATGAATGTGGAGTAGGCATACCTGGTAAAGTGTCGGAAGTAGTAGTAGGATCATCCTCATCTTCAGTGAAATCCGGCATATCCTCATGCTCGTCTTCATCCATGACTCCAAGGTAGTTGATATGTGCTGATGGCTTCTTTGAATGACAATTTGCTGCGAGATGCCCTGGCTGGTGACACTTGTAGCATACTATTGGCTTGGCTTTGGTCACATTATTTGCAATGGTTGGGAGTCTGGGTACATTTGGATTTGCTTGTGGAATAGGCTTAGAATTGAGAGTGGATGGTAATGCAGGTGGTTTAGGCCAATTCTTGCGGATAGATGGTGATGAGAAACGACCTGGATTAAACCTTCTGAAATTGGAATTGAATTGTTTAGATCCATAATTACCGTTAGCTTGGAATTGCTGTGGTCGTCAATCTCTTCCGCGTAACTTATCTTCAGTGTCGTGAGCTAAGGAGATGGCGTCTTCAAGGGTAGCAAGCTTGAACATGTTCACTTCAGCGTAGTAATGTCCAAGAAGTCCAGACATATACTTCCGCTTATGTGTCGTCTCTGGTACGTCTTCAAGCATGCGTAGCTGTAAGAGTGCATTCCAAAAACGCTCTGTATACTGTGGAATAGGCTCACGATCTCGCTGTTGAAGTAAATCCCATTGTTTGATAGCCTTCTCATGAAATTGCGGTGGAAGGAAATTCTGCATGAACTTCTTCTTGAAATCTTCCCATGTAGCAGGACATTCTATGCTCTTGCGGACTACAGTCCACCAAAGTGATGCTCTGTCTATCAGATGATTAGTAACACACTTGATTTTATCTTTTTCGGGATAAGTTTCCTCATGGAAATAGTCATCAAACTGGCTAATGAATGATAAAACAGTCTTTCCTTCTCTTATGCCATTGAAAGTGCGAAACTTGAAACTTCGTTTACTTATCTTGGATTCCTTGCGAATGGTTTGTGCTTCAAGAGTGGCGTCGATGGTACGTCGAATCAAATCTTCAGCTTGAGGTTCTTCTTTGTCGGTAGACGCTCTTTGAAGTTTTGTCAATTGCGCTTGCAATGCTTGCCTAGCTTTTCGCTCTTCTTCCAATTGTAGCATGATTAGATCCAGCTTTTGTTCCATGGTAGGCTCAGGTAAGTCATCTTCAGCCATAGGATCATCCATATGTGGGGTAGTCATCCTGTAAAACTCAACAAACCTTTCTCACTCAAAATCAGGTTAGCGGGATGAGCGTAGCTCAAATTTGGGGTTACAAGGCTATGTATTTTTGGGTATTTCTTCTTCAATTTTCAGAAATTCTGCAATATTTCTATCTCCGTTTGCTGAAAGTACTTCAACGAACTTGCAGATAGGTAGAACAGCTTGCTGCGAACAACTTTCCAGTTCAGAGTTTTTGCATACGAACAAGTCTTCTAGGAGTTTTAAGCACTAGTCAGTTCTGATTTAGTCTGACTTGCAGAGTTGCAGACTTAGCAGACTTGCAGAGTTGTTGACTTGCTGAACTTAGGCCGACTTGCAGAACTTGCAGAACTTGATTACCGTCGACTTGCGGAACTTGACTTCAGAACTGCGAGACCTGGAGTTACTGAACTTGTCTGCCCTGTGTGACTTGATGAAAGTTGTGTGACTTAGCTTAAGTAATTAAGCTTAAGCTTAATAAGCTTAGTGACTTAGGCTTTGTGAGGAGGAAGAACCGTCAGAAAACGGCGCAAATCGTGGAGGACAAGAGTATGAATTTGATGCCGTCGCGGAAATTTCGGACATCCTCAGTTACTTCGTTGACGAATTTTGTGGAGCTTCTTTACTTCCTTAAGCCTTTAAGCTTGTAGACTAAGATTTTTGAAGAAAAAGATATGATCTTCTTACTGTTTATCCACGACTTGTTTATGGAGATGAGGGAGTGGTCCTCCGCCTACAGAGCCTGGTCCTTCGCGATCTAACAGTGGAAACAGGGGTTCTTGATCGCCAGAAGTCTGCCTGTATCGACGATTCGCGATGAGATTGACTGTAGAGCCCGTTTGTTCTTGGAGCTCCGCCTTCGCCCGAGATTGGTAGCGATTGGAAGCTCTTGATCTCTGCTCCGCTCTGATACCACTGGTGCGCAGATCGGTCGCAGATAGCTCACGTGGTGAATCCCGAAAGGTCCCCAAGAACAAAGAACTCTACCTTTTTGCACAAAAAACCATGTAAAAGCATGCACGACAAGAGGCAAGAGACAAATTGGGTTCAATCTCCCCCATGCCTTGTGTGAGCGCTTCACAAAGCATGTATTTTATGTATATTTCCAATCTTCATGCTCAATAATAGCCCAATTACAAAAATATAACAAGCTTTTAGCTTTTGAGTTTGCTTTCTACAAAAATAGGAAAATAAAGCTAATGGACGGTGCCCATAGAGTCTGGCACGCCCAATCTCAATGTCCAAATAGAAATAACATATCCGGGCGCATAAGCGCATACAAAATAATAATCAATAATCGGTGTCTCAATAGACATAACAAAATATAGGCGTGGCGCCTATCAAAATATAGTCCAAATGTCGAATACCCGCTAAACTCCAATGCTTTCCTCCGCCACTGCTGCTATCTCTACACATCAACTGAAGCATTCACAATCGTTAGTAAAATAATACAATTAAACCGACAAAAGTGAATACCTAGCAGTCTTCAGCTACATAAATAAATCAAATGGTTAGAAATAAATCCTAACCTTAATTTATTACGAGTGCGCACTCTAAACTCATAAACGTTTATTAATTTAATATGCATTTTGCGGAATCACCCGCTATGGAATCACCCATGTACACACTAAATTAATGAAACGCCCGAAAAGGACAGGCGTCCCCATCAACTTCTCGCACAAAGAATCCTCTTTGTGTATGAGCCCCGGTCATCTAAGTTTACGGAATCCACCATAAAACCTCACGGAATCCACCGTGGCACCGAATCCACCGTGGAATATGCCTCCTGGCATCAGACGTCTGCTCATGATAATACTTCAAACTATCTTTTAGTAGGAGCTCAACTGAGTGCACATACATGACTGCTTGTAAGATCACATCCCCCACATAAACATTCAAGTCCTCTTCATCAGAAATTTGCAGATGTCCGACAAGATACATGAAAGATAATAGCTGAACCTCATGGGAAACCAACTCATCCACAAATCTATCAAAAGCTGCTCTCAAGAGACCGGCAGACCAAAGATTTGACCACCCATCCTCTGGAGGTTCCAAATCCACATTGCTTAAGGAGATATACAGGGCAAATCTCTGTTGATGATATTTGATCCAAAAGGAGGGAGGAGGTGACACCAATTCAGTATAGCGGGTAAAATCTTCCTGCACACAGTTCGTCCTCTGCTGAAGGCGTTCCACTTTAGCGGAGAACCCATCACATAATTTTGCTTTATGGTGCAACTAATCAAGCTCTCCTTTGAAAGATATGACTGAAGAGACAATAGGAATTGGAGGAGGAACATAAAGAACAGCCACTTTTTGGTTAAGTTCTTCAATAACTTTATGTTGGGACTCTACAGTTGCCTGAAAGTGCTGCAACTAACCTTCACTAGTGCCAAGTTTACTAGCCAAAGTGACCATTTCCTCAAGGGCAGAATTTTTCTCAAGCTGCAAGGATGCATTCTCCTCTTCCAACTTAGCAACCTTAGATTCTAACTCTTGAATAGTTGCTTTCTGGGAATCCATTAAGGATGTAGTAGCAGTCATTTGAGTATTAATATCACCGAGTGTAGCCCTTTCTGTAGACAAATCCTCCAGTGCCTTAGTCAACTGACTAGTCAAGGAATCCACCTTGTCTTGCAAGGAAGTATAAACACTGGTATACATTGTTTGAAGACAAGAGGTAAGGGAGGTTTCCAGAGTGGATTGGAAATTTGAAACTAGCTGTGAAAGCATAGGTCTAGATAATATAGTATGTAAGGATGAAGGCATCTGATGATCAATTTGTCCTTCCTTTTGGGTTGAAAATAAATTAAGACAGGAGAGGAAAGAAGGAAGGGCGCTACCAGACACAGCAGGAACAGGTGCGGGTACAGGGGAAGCAAGTACAAGAGGGCTGGAAGGACCCTTAGTACGAAGGCATTTCTTGCGAGAAAATATAACAGGGGACTCCTCATCTTCTGAATTTGGTTGCATAGGTGGAGGGGAAGGAACTGATGGTGGAGGCTGCGGTGGTAAAGGAATAGAATCAGGCACTAGCACACCACCAGGAGGAGGTGCAAAAGTGATAATGCGCTGTAAGAAAGCACCATAGGAAATATTAATGATCTGACCCTTCCGTACACGCTGAAAATGTTGATCCATCTTGGATAGTAAGAAGCTTGCCCAGTTGAACTTAACACCCTCTAGGATCTTCACAGAAGCTGTGAACAGTTCCTTGGAAAGATACTTAGAAGCTGACTTACTCGTCATAAATCGGTCCTGGAGGAACTGACATAACTGCTTCCATACTGGAGAAGAGATAGGAGCAATAGAGACCCCTGAACTATTAATAAGTTGATTGAGAAGCAAGGGGGTAGAAGTTTCCTTCTTCAAGAGCATAACTATCTCTTCAGCAGTAAGTAACTGGTTACCGCTGGGCACAAAGGAAGCAGAAAGGGGCAAGCACAGTTCTTCATGGATATTAGCTGTAGATAAGCAGAAGGTACAGTTATAAGATAGGCCAGACTGGTTTTTATAAGAAGCCAAGAAGGAGTAACAAAGCTTCTCATCTACCGACAGCAATGTGAGGGCAACAAATGGTCTGAGGCCTGCATGTCGGATGCAATCCGTCTCTAGAAGGAGAGAATAATCATGGACTGTGAGGGGAACATGCTATACCACAATCGGAGGGGAAGAAGAAGAAGATGATGCCATTCAGACTATAGCAAAAACCACACTCACAAACCAGGAATCAAAGAGAAAACCTGCAAAACCCACAAACAAAACCACCACTGAGACCATCGACAGGAGAAAGATTTAGGACAAGTTTGACTGGACTAAACCACCCCAAGCAAACCACATCCTACCGAAAATTCGACATGATCTACGCACATATGCGACCGAAAGCTTGGTGAATATGCAGTACAAACAGGCACCCAAAACCCCGTAATCAAGCACACAAAATAAAACAAAAGTGTCACACATACCGTAACCCAGACACTGACCAGACTCCAAACAGAATCACAGACTCGGACTAGTAAAATAGACATGAACAGATATGATCGACATCTTTGACCAAGAAAACCCAATCCCCGTAAACGTTCAGGGTCCTATAGTGTGGTGAAGTGGATGGGTGAAACTAACGACTCATTTTGTTTAAATAATCAATTAAGCATAGTTCATTATTAATGTTTAATCCGTTAATGCATGATGAGTCGGAAACGTAACCCAACCCCTCTCAGACTTGACATGACTTTACTTGATTGGGTCTCTACTAATGTAGTTCATTGTTATAATTACATGATCTGTGGCACTTGAGTACATGCATGCATGACTTCGGGGGGGTTCATTTTATTACAAGTTAAAGGTGTCTATAACGCGTGTGCGTGTGCATTGGTGAATAGATTTTAATTTACAAAAATTAAGTGGGTTCTGGTGCAAAGGTGCTCGTGCAACGACGGGGTTCCTTTTACAATTAACGTTCGGGTTCGTTTTATTACAATTTTATGAAGTGCAGTCTGTTAATTTTGTGTATGTGCAACGGTCAATTGATTTTAATTACAATTTAAATGTGTGTTATGGTGCAACGTGAGAGAGGAAAAAAGAGAAAAAACCTGGCAATGTGTGGGTCTGCCTGCAAAGTCTAAAACGATAGCCTTGAAAAGGGAGAGACGCAATCCACCGATAATCCACAAAAACTGACAAAAGGCCGACTAACACTAGTTGTCCTGTCGTACATGAAAACGGAAAAACAACTAACACATTGACCAAAAAGAAATAATAAAAAAAATGCTACGTGTGACCAAAGAAAAAAGATGGATATGTTGGGGGTTTGGATTGATTGGGATTTAAGATTATGATTGTTTGGTTTTGTGGGTTGTTTTTGTTTTTTTTTTAAAGTTTGGTTTGGTGGTATTATGTGTTTGTTTTTTTTTTTTAAAAGTGATGTGGACATGAAATTTCAGCAACAACCAATCATGAGCATCAAGTGTAAAGAAGGTGATCGGAGTTAATTCATTGTTTTCAGCTCATTTGTGAGATTAAAAATGATTTTTTCATTGAATTTTTTTTTTTTGAAATTATGGTTTGGCTCCAATTGATACTTTTGCCAATTAAGGAAAGCATTTTCAATGAGAAAATATTGGCAAAATGTACAAAAGAATTTGTAGATTTTTTTAAAAAAATCTAACATTATTTCGGTATTTTAATGAATTTTTAAGGAAATTTTTTCATTTTTTAATGGTTTTAAAAAGAATTTTAATTTTCAAATTGATTTATAAAATTTTTAAATATTTTAGTTTGGAAAAATATGTCAATTGTTTGTAGAAATATTGGAAATTTTTTATGTAATTTTTTATTTTTAATTGATTTTTAAAGAATTTTTGAATTTTTAAATGTGTTTTTAGGGTTTTTTGGGATTTTAAATTAAAAAGGCAGTACCCGACTGCGTGTGAACAGCTGATAAGGACTATGTGTGAACGGCAGGCTGCAGCACACCACCGCACGGACAAGGCGGAACGCGCGTCCTCGCGTGTGAACGACCGGTAACAAACATGCTCCCGCACGAACAACGCACATGCAACTCCGCGCACGCACACCCTGCGTGTGACAGGGGGCCTAGAAGGGGGTGCGGGGGTTTTTGTTGTTTTTTAAATGAAGTCGTTTGTTGGGTTCTGCGCTTCAGGGGAGGGTGGGTGGGAAAAGGGGCTTAGGAGGGGGGCTAAGTGTGTGTGTGAATGGGGGTGGGACTGGGGGTTTGAGGGTGTGTGGTTGGAGGGTGTATGGAAGGTGTGAATGGGGGGTGTGACTGGGGGCTAAGGAGGGGGTTTGTGTGACTGGGGGGGGTTGGAAGTGGTGGTGGGAATGGGGGCTTGGAGGGGGGGGTAAGTGTGTGGTTGGGGGTTGGGAGTGGTGGGGGAAATGGGGGCTGGAGTGGGGTGGCCGGAACGGGGGTGTTGGGGGAGGGAAGAGGTGGGAGGTGGGGGCGGGAGTGCAGGGCTAGGCCAGGGCCAGGAGGCGGCGCCAGGCGCAAGTGGGTGGGGGAACCGGAACGGCGGGGTTGCGAACAGCAGGGAGTGGCATATACTAGGCGGGCGGGCGTGTCAACCAGGAGGCGGCGGGGAGGGAGTTCTAGGTGGCAGGGGCAGCGCCAGAAGGCAGTGGGAAGGAAGGGTAGAAGAAGGGAGGGTAGAGGGGAAGGGTGATGAAGGGAGGAAGGAGCAGGAGGAGAGGAGGAGCGGAGAGGGGAGGGAGTAGGAGGGGAAGAGGAAGGAGGTGGGGGAAGGAGATGGAGGGAAGTAGAAGGAGGGGAGAGAGAGAGGGGGGTTTACGAGGAGAGAGAGAGGGGGGGTTACGGGGAGAGAGAAAAAGAAAGAATCAAGAAGAAGAGAGAGAGAGATAGAGAGAAGGAGAGAGAGAAGGGAAGGAGAAAGGAGAGGTAACGACTGCGGGAGGGGGGAATATAATTAATTTTTTTAAAAAAATAATAAATAAAATATTTTGTTAAAATAATAAATAAATTAAGGAAAAGAAAGGCGTGCCCCCGTCACGCGCACGTGTGCGGGGCGGGGTAAAAAAATTTTCCATGGCAGGATCGGAATGGCGTCACGACATTGGCACAGGATACGGTACGCGGCCGAGGCGTGGTGAGATGCATAAAATCGAAAACAGGTGCATTCACGCGCGGGACGAGTCGCGCAAGACACATCAAAACAAGGAAAAATTAATATCTCACAATCCGGGCATCGAAATGAAATGATGTAAAAACAAAAATTGTGCAGGACGGTAGGGGGAAGACAGGGAAAAAGTGCAACGGGGATTTCGGGGGGAAGACAAGGCGTTCACATGCAAAAAACACAAAAAAGGGGTCCAAAAACGCAAACGAAAATTAATTTCGAGAAATCTGCTCACCGGAATGCAGGGCGAAAAGAAGGAAAAATGTACAGAAGAATGCGCCCGACAACTCTATCATGCCAAAACACCGTTTCGACTGATATAAGATGCATTCACATAAGAAAAACTCGAAAAAGGGACCCAAAAAGAGATTCGAAAATTAATACAGAACGATCCGTGCGCCGGAATGAAGTGCAGTAAAAACGCAAAATGTGTGGGGGATAGAGTTTCACAGGCTTGTTACAGTAAAACGCAGTTCCGATAGGGTTCGGAGGCGTTCACATGCAAAAAACACCAAAAAGACACTCAAAAACACATTTAAAAATTAATAATTAAAAATCCAAAAGTCGAAATAAGGGGGGGAAAAAAAAGGTGGGAAAAGGCAGTCTGGACATGATTGTTAAGTCAAACTTGAATTCCGAGGCAAACAGGGCAGGTTCACATGGAAAAGTGTCAAAAAGATGCATGAAAAGGTCTCGAAAAACCGCAAAATTTAATATTTGACAAATCGCGCATCAAAATGACACGGAGTAAAAAGAAAAAATTTCAGGGAGAAAGGGTAGGACAGGGCTATCACGTCAGATCACGGTTTCGAAGCAAGAAAAGCGCGTTCACATGGAAAATCATCTAATGTATGCAAAACCCGTTAAAAATTAATAACTCAAAAACCGTGCATCGAAACAGGGGTGGGTAAAAAGGAAAATTGGACAGTTCGAAGGGACAAACAGGGCTATAAGTTTAAATTGGAGTTTGGGGGAACGTAGGGTACGTTCACATGGAAACACATCAAAATAAGGAAAAAAGAGAAATGGAGGAGGAATAGCCCCAAGGGAGGGGTGACAGTGGACGGTTGGGTGGGGAAGGGACCCCAGGAGTGTAACAGAAAATCATGGCAGACATGCATGATCAAAGTGAGGCATATGTAGGGCGGTATGCAAGGTAGACGCACAGGGACGCGTCCCCACACTTAAAACCTTAATGGGTAGGGTTGATCGAGCAACAGGGACCTAATACCACACAATAGACCATCCGCTAACATCCTCACACTTAAAACATAAACATCACTGACAACACAAGGTGTAGGGTTAGAAAAACTTGGCCCATGTTGTCAAGAATCAAGATTGACTGTCGATGGCACGTCCACTGTCGTTGTTGGCTGCAGGAGGTACCAAGGTATCTTCACAGCACATGTCCTTCGTGGTGGCAGGGACCACACAACAGCACCCAGGGAGGTAGCTGATGGATGAATCGCGTCAAGTCGGTGTCGCTAATGAAGGAGAGTCACTCAGCTTACAACACTCAGATAGGATGAGAGAACAGTCACTTGCCCCATTACGAACATCACTCGATGAATAATAATTGAAACCCATATCTCACACCCGGTTTAGAAAGCGACAAAGGAATGGTGTAGAGAGAGTATGCCAGGGTGCACAATTGATGGTGCATCAATGCGTCCAACCCGTCTGGCATAGGTGCAAGGAGGAAGGCAAGAGAGCCTTACAGTGCAATGTACAGAACAGGGTGACGTGTCTTGTGTTGATGGCAGACACCCAACCCGTGGGTGTATAGGAAAAAGAGAACATACCTCGCTCCGAAGATCGTAACATCCCTCAATCCTCACATCTTGGTAATTGATTGAAGAAACTCCAGTCACACTCAGCCTACCCTCTATCTCACGCCCTGCTGAAAGATACAGAGGGCAGCCCTTGCCTGAAACCCATTGATGTAATCCTCATGGTCACTTGTGCAAAGGTTGTATGCCTTGTGCGCATTTGATGGTGTAACTGTGCATCCCACCCTGTGCTGGCACACGGTGCGAGAAGGAAGGCCAGGGAGCCTTATACTGCAGTGCACATGAACAAATTGTGCTTTGTGCATTGAGAGGCCCATCCCTGCATGCAACACTCCCTTCACACATCTCACCTCTCATTTGATTTGAAAGGAAAAGACTGGTCACTCGCCCCACCCTCTATCTCACTCTTTGTTGATAGTTACAAAGGGCAACCATACTCACTTCCCCATCCGGTTAGGACGAAAGCTCGCGTCACTCGATTGTTTGTCGATAAAGATCACGTCATCATTTGTTGAAGAGGCATACCTAAGGAGGTAGCCATCAGATCGAACGTTGTGTTACATAAAACATGGCGTTTGCTAGAGGACTGTCAAACGCTCTGCAGAAAGGCACAGGACACAGCGTACCAAGGAAGGCAGCTTCGGAACTGGATCATGAGGATCTTTTCCACAGCGAGCTTTCCGCCCAAGGGTGTTGACTACCTTTTCTTGGAACAAGGCCTGCTATGACATGGAATTTCTTCATTTTCTCACATAATAGTTTTTTTTCTTCTTTTCTTGTTTTTTTTTCTTTTTCTTGCTTTTTTTTCTCTTTTTTCTTGTTTTTCCCTATTCCCGAGGGTGTCTCCACCTTTTCTCGAAGAATAGGTCGGCATGACAGGGACCGAAGTCCTTTTCTCCCATGATGATATGTATATATTTTTTTTCTTTTTCGAATTAAGCAAGGGAATGGTGGAAATAACATTTGTCAGAACCATCCTCACCACTGTTGCTGGTGGAAAATAGAGGATAAGAGATCAGGGACGGGAGGTGGGGCTGAGGGGACAGAGGGTTGCGTCCACCTCATCAGGAGTGGCTGAAGAACGGCTATCAGAAGTAGCATCATAAAAGTGACAGTGATACGCCACTGGGGGAAAGGATCAGGTGACCGTGATTGTCAAGATCCCCAAGGAGGAAAGTGCTTCTTCACGCAATATCCATTGATCAAGAAGGGATCATCAGAGGCATCAACGGTCTGCACTTGGACAGAGCCATTAGGGTTGACAACAAGTACCATATATGGGCCTATCCACCGCTGTTGAAGCTTGCCAGGAAACTTGCCAAATTGTGAATCATAGACTAGGACCAAATCACCTTCCTTGAACTCCTTGTGCTTGATGAAGCTGTCATGGTAAGCCTTAGGTCGAGCTTGCATGGCTTCCATGCACTGTAGAGCCATCCTGCGAGTTTCGTCCAAACATTGCAAGTGCAGGAGATGGCGTTGTAGTGAATCATCGTCCCCCAAACGCTCTTTGATATCCACTCGCAAAGAGAAAAATTCCAGCTCAACAGGGAAAATAGCTTCTGTACCATACACCAGCTGAAAAGGGGTCTGTCCTGTTGCTGTTTTATGGGAGGTTCTGTACGCCCAAAGGGCCTCTGTAAGTCGATCATCCCAATCACGACGATGTGCGGAAATTATTCTTGTCAAAATTGAGCAGAGGATGCAATTGGTGACTTCGACTTGGCCATTGGCTCTGGGGTAATAAGGAGTGGACTTGCGATGGCGGATCTTATACAGCTCTGTCAACTCTTTCATGACTTTATTAATAAAATGAGTACCTCTGTCACTTACCAGCTTTAGGGGACTGCCAAAATGGGTGATGATATTCTCATACATGAACAGGGCCACGCTGTTACCATCATCCCGCTTTAGGGCTTTAGCTTCACACCACTTTGTGACATAATCCGTACATACCAGGATGTATCTGTTCTGTTTTTTTCTGGTGGGAGGATCGGTTGGGTCAATGAAGTCGATGCCCAAGGAAGGATAGGTTGCAATGGCATAGCACTGGTCTTGGTGGGTTTCCCCATCCTCTGACAGGCATCACATCGCTTGTAGTAATCATAGGCATCCTTATGAATGGTTGGCCACCAGTAACCTGCTACTAGCAGAGCTTTCCTGGCTGTAGCTTCTCCTGCAAAGTGGCCTCCACATGGCTCGTCATGGCAAGCCTTAAAAACAATCCCAATCTCATCTCCTACAACACATCTTTGCAGCACTTCATCTTTGTCTTTCTTGTATAGTGTACCACCTAACAGGGTGTAGGGGACTGATTCTAGTAGAAGCTTCTTCCTTTCCCGACTAGAAATGCCAAGAGGGTACTGTTGGGATGCCAACAGATTGGCGATGTGTGCATACTAGGGGGTTACAGTTTCTACCAGGAATAGGGAAGCATCAGGGAGGTCTGGATCATCCTGCTCCTCGTCTGCAGTCTACGGGATACACGACAGATGATCAGCCAGAACATGGGAACAACCAGGTTTGGTAATTACCTCAAAGTCGAACTCCTGGAATAGAAGGAGCCATCTCATTATTCATCCTTTCACGTCTACTTTGTTCATGAAGAAGGACAGGGCCTCATGATCCACATAAAATTTAAAGTGGGTAGATAGTAGGTAGTGGCGAAACTTCTCTAGGGCAAACACCATTGCCAAGCACTCCAGCTCTGTCACTGTATAGTTCCGCTCTCTATCAGTGACTTTTTGGCTTGCATAATAGATGGGTTGATCTAATTTAGAAGGGCCCTTTTGACATAGGATAGCACCTGGCCCTTCAACTGATGCATCTGTGTGTACATGAAACTCCTTCGTCCAATCAAGAGGTTGCAGAATGAGTGCCTCAATCAGACACTGCTTCAGAGTGTTGAAGGCTTTGTCACATTCTTCCGTCCAAATAAACTCTGCATCTTTCCTCAGAAGCTTGTGCAAGGAGGTTGCCTTTGTTGCAAAATGGGCTATGAACATTTTGTAGTAACCCACATGGTCTAGGAATCCCCTCAACTGTTTGAGGTTGGCGGGTTCATTTGCCTCTGTCGTTGTCGTACTGGCTTGGCATCAGGCTCTAAATCAATGTGATGTTGACATATTGTGGGATCAATCCCCTTTAGGTCTTTGTAAGACCATGCAAACATGTCCAAATTCTCTTTCAACAAGTTGTACAAGGTTGACAACTCCTCTTCTGGTAGGTTGCTACCCACCTTCAAATGGCGTTCAGTGCCATCTGTATCCACAAAGGTTAACTGCCTTTCACCTTCTACTTCACAGATGAAGGTCCCACGGACTGCTTCTGGGTACAGATCTGACTCCTTCAAGGGGGTGGTGTCCTCTTCTGATGTCCCACTAGACCCAACATCTTCTTGCAGTAAGGACTTAGGTTGCCCCTTGAAATGGTGAAATGGGATCAGCGCTGTCTCAGTTCTGGTTTGAATGTTAATTACCTTAGAGCTTGAGGACTCCTCTTCAGAGGATGCATCCAGGAATGTTACAAAATAGGGGCTCTCGAAATTCTGTTGTGGCCTTGGGACTAGTACTTGTTGACAAGGAGCATCATCATCATCGTTTCTTGACAAGTGTGGATGGGTGCGACAAGAATCACTGATAAAAGACGGCTTATTTTGCTTGATCTACTTCTTATATAGGCTTTGCCTATGGAAAGATCCATTTACTAATCCAAAGGGTACCATTGCCATTCCATTCCACAGCATGAAGTCTTCTGCTTCTGAAGCTTCTAGAACTCCCTCCTCATCTATGCCTTCTGTGGGTGGAGTGGTTTCTTCTATCTCGCTTTCAAAATCTCCTTCTTCAGATTCATCATTATCCTCTTCAAACTCCGGCTCTGCCTCTGTAGGCACTCTGTAAGAGAAGAACAGGTCCTCTGCTTGGCCTTCTGCCTCTGTCACTCTACTATGGCCATGTAACAGGGAGAGCAGTACATCCATGCTTCTATCATACTGTCAGAAGTGATTTCGAAAATCGTTCCTAGTTCAAGTAGGAAGTATTCACCCATTAATAAGGACTTTGCATCTTGAGGAAGTTGGCTTACAGTACCCACTATCAGGGACTGTGCCACTGTTTTCTTCAGAAGGATCTGTTTGATAGCATCTTCTTCTGCTGATGTTCCATCTATAGCCTCATTGGGGGAGTCAAAAGATAATTCCAAGGAGGTGGATCCATGTCCTTTTTGAGCACCATATAGCTTCAACACCACTTTATTGGGTCCTCTACCCAAGGTCAAGGTTCCTTTGAACCAATCTGTCCTTGCTCTGGCTTCAAAAAGCCATGGTTTGCCCAGTAACAGGGGTTAGGATGTACCATAAGAGTTTGGCTTCACCACCAGATAGGTTAGCCAATAATCTTTTCCAGCCACTGTAGTCTTCACATATGGGAGAATACCCAAAGGCTTGATTCTGCTCTGATTCGCCAGTCTGATGAGCCATTGGGTTGGTTGCACACCTTGTAGGCCTAGATCCTTCATTGTTACATCCGTCATAATGTTCACTGATGAGCCACCATCAGTCAGTGCATTTGCAATAAAGTAGTCTTCTATCCACACACCAATCTCTAGGGTACCCGGATCTAGGAAGGCGTTAGCCACATCCACTTCTTTTACAGGCTTTGGAGCTTTGTTGGACTTTGTTACTATTGAGGGAGCAATCCTTAATCCATGTCTTCTGGTCAGTATACTTTTGAACCTTTTTCGGCAACTGGGAGACAACACCAACAATTGTCGGAATGTGAGGTTTGGTTTAAAGGTATCTAGATCTCTGACCAGATCGTATTCCTTAATAGGATCCACTAGCTTCTCTAACCGGTTAGGAAATGGGGAAACACCCATTTTCATTTTCCTTTTTTCTTCCAACAGGGGCATCATGGGGACTTCTTCTGCCACTTGTGGAACTTCCTCCTCTTCTATCTCATGGACCTCTGGTCCTTTCTCTGGAACTGTCTCTGTGACTCTCTGTGGCACTGTAATGCTCTGTATGGCACTGTCAGGATCTGTCCTATTCTATTCTTCTGTTGGAAGATTGAACTTCACTGTTCTGGCAGGAATATTATTTTCTTTCTGGACAGGTGGTTCCTTCTTCTTTGCACGTGTGATGGCAGCAACTTCCAATTCCACTAAATTGGAGGTAGGCTCTTGGGCCTTGGGCAGGCTATCAGTAGCACTGTTTTTCACTGGGGCTGGGTTTGGATAGTCTTTTGCAGTGTGGCCTTCTCCTTTGCATCGACTGCATAAGGGCTTATAATCCATTGACCTTCTGGGATTTGGACAATTTGGTGAAATGTGTCCCTTTTCTCCGCATCTGTAACACTCTACTTTTGATCTCTGACCATCGCCAGACTGTCTTTCTCTGTAACTTTGGGATACATAGAATCAACTATCTCTTGCATATGATCTCTCTCACAATAGTATGCTCTCAATACTACATCATATCCTCACTAAAATCACTCAATAATCACTCACAATAACCCTCATTAGGTCGTGGATATATCTCCCAAAAGGTATGTCAAATGTGAAGGGTCAGTAGAGACATCATAGTGTCCTGTGAGATCTGTCTTCTATCACTGTCCTTTTGTAACCTTCAGTGAATCTTCTGTAAATCTTCAGCAGTTACTTCTTCACTTCTTTTGACTTGACTAGAGCTTCCATTCATCCTTTTCCTAAGACAAAAACACTTCCCAAAACATCCATACATCCATCATAACACTCAACAGAAACAAATAGAACAGAACCACAGAACAACAGAACTACAGAACTACAGAAGCACAAAAGCTACAAAACTTTACAGAAGATCATCAGAACCCATAAAAACCAAAACAAAACCAATTAAATATTTCATAAACCTCTTCACACATTCTCAATCATATCTCAAAACATCCATTCAACCATCTCTACTACCAAAACAGAAACAAAACAGAAGAAAATCAGGCCTTACAGAACCATAGAGAGAGAATTACAAAACTCTTCAGAACAACATATTTCATAAAAAACCAACATAAACCCTTCCAAACATACTCAAACCACTCCAAAAACTTTAAAACATCTTCAAACTCAAACAATCAACCACCAAAAACAACCATTCAGCAATAAAAAACAACAAAAAATCAACCCAAAAAACCAATCATTTCCACACTCAACACACCACCCTTAGACTGAGAGGGTAGGGGCCCATAGAGATCCGAATGTACCAATGACATGGACTCACTCATGCGTGTCCTACCACACTTCTTATGCGTATTCCTAGTCTATCTACCATAAAGACAATGCTCACATGAATCAAAACATGCGTAGTCAAGGGGCCGTAAGTACCCGTAAGTACTATAAACCAGAAAACGTTTTCATTCCCTTCAAGGGCATATGGCCAAAATAGGCATGCCAAAGAGATACATGTGGGATGGAACCCATTGACAAAACATGGTCAACAGAGGACCTATCAACTACAAGAGGATAGAGGCTGCCAGCTTTGGCACCTCTAGCAAGCACAAGTCTACCACGGATTACATTCCAGGAAGAATCCCCAAAAGAAACATGAAACCCAGCATCATCAAGCTACCCTATAGACATAAGACTGTGTGTAAGCACATGTACATGATATACATCTTGTAAGAGAAAGGTAATGCCAATAGAGAACTGCAGCCGTGCATCCCCTCCAATGCCAACAATAGCAAGTGACTTGTCATCACCCAAGCGAATGGAATGAGAGACAGTGCGCTAAGAGTGGAACCACTTACGACGTGTTATAACATGAAATGAAGCACCAGAATCCAAAATCTAGCACTGCGCATACATAGAGTGAACATCGGTCAACGATGTAGCATCACAAGAACTAGTTGCAAGTATGTACTCCTCATCGGAGTCATCAGTTTGCATGACATTTATCTCATCGATTTTCACATTGGATTTCGTAGGCATAATGCTGCGATCAGAGGACTTTTCATGTACTTTTTCTTTCCCCTTCTCTTTGCACTTCTCATTGCGCAACTCATAACACTGTGGGCATATATGACCCTTTTTGCCGCAATGATAACATGCCACATTAGCATTTCTTCCATGAGTTGCTGCGTGACTCACCACGCAACTTAGACCTAGACTTCTGCGAGTCTCTACCACGGCCATTCCCATGGTCATTCTTGCCATTACCATCTCTGCCTCTTACAGTCAAAGCATGCGATACATGAGAGACATCCAAGTTCTTATAGTTGATCTCTTCATGTAGAAGAGCACTCTCTACATCAAGAAAGTTCAAAATAGTAGCAAGAGCACATAAGGCAGTGCGGAATACATTCCATGACTCACTTAGAGTCCTAAGAAAAAACAATGGAGTCACCTCATCATTAAAGGTAATACTATGCAAAGTCAAGTTCTTGAGAATAGCATGGAATTGACTCAAATGAGCAGACATTGTCATATTGTCCTTCATGCGCAGGTCCATAAGCTACTTCAGCCAATACATCTGACTTGCTAGACTTTTCTTGTCATAGAGGTTCTTAATTTTATCCCAAAGCTACTAAGCATTCTGTGATTCCTCAACCACATTGTAATGCACCTGTTCAGTGAGAGACAAGATGAGGGTGGACTTGCATAACTCATCAAGCTCATCCCAATCATCATCAATCATAGTTTCAGGTTACTCGCCATGCATCCTTAGTGGCTTTATCTGCGATTTCTACACCAATACATGCCAAACTTGACTCTTTCAATAGGCAGCAAAAAACAATGCAGATAATTCAAAACTACTTGCTGATTTTTGTTGTAAACAACAAAAAATACCACCAGAACCAAGGAAAAATGACCACAAACTGATAGCTAAAAATATTGCCCACCAAGTACCATCAATAAACCATGATGACCAAGCATTAATACATCCAACAAGACACCCGAATGTCAATAAAGAGCATTATGCATAAGTCATCCTTGATAAAACTTTGCTGCCCAAACAATGTACAACAATAAATCCCTGCATAAATCAAGCTATGGAAGCTCAAACCAAGTCCCAATTCATCTCAAAACATTGGGCAAACATCCCCAAAGTATCTGGGTATCAAATACCAAGCCTCGGGAGCATCACATAAGCTAAAAGCATGACATTTTTTTGTAGTAAATCAACTCAGATCTATTACACAAAATGTTGTGATCAGAATTTGGTAGATCTGACATCGCCATTGCATTTGGAGCATGCAAAACCCCAAGTTAGACTCTTACCTTGCCTAAATCAGGTTCCGGATGCCCGAGATATGAGAAAAAAATTGGATTTTTGAGCTAGATTTTGAAACATACGCATGAGCTGACTATGGGACATGCTGGTTATGCTGAGGATAATGGGGCAAATGGGGGCATATAAGGTACCCAATGAAGCCAAGGAACACTTGCAAAGAGACTATGAGGGCCGGGGAGAGGCGGGAGATGAAATCTTACCTCGGGGGAAGAAGCCATGGCTAGAATTGAAGCTCCAAGCTCTAGGTCTTCAATCCAGGATGAAGTAATGCCGAGTGCTCCATGATCAAGCTCTAATCCAAAGCTCTGATACTAGTTGAAAGGTGGGAAGGACCGAAGCTTGCTTGGAAGTGAGCTATGGCGGAGAGTAAAAGCAAGAAGAGAGAGAGACACAAATGGGAACTCCAACAGTCACAATGTGTGATCGGGTCTTCCTTTATTCAAACTGTCACTAAAAGAATAAAGAATAAAGTGATGGTGACGGGCGCCCGCCACCTGCAGTGTGTAGTGGCAGATACTATCAGTGCAGTAATACACATGCGGCTAGGCAGAGGCACCTTTACCCCCAACATAAAGTAGGATGTCCAGGAACTGACACTAGAATGCTATCAGGAGACCTTGACCACCAAGAACTGAAATTTCAAGTCGATCTTAGTGGGTTTGGCGGTGAACGTTCCGTTGCGAGGTGCACTTGGGAAACCCTAGGCAACAAACCTTGTAACATTCCATGGGAGTGCTAGGCAACGACACTTAGATTTGTTTCTCGATGGGCCACTAAAATGTGCTTGGATAGTTGATAGGCGAGCACGTTACACATATATATTGTTCCAACTGACAAGCAATCTAGTAATAAAATCCATACTAATATATGTCCATTTCCCTTCAAGAATGGGTAGGGTTTGCAATAAGCATGTTGTCCTTATTCTCTTGGCATGGAACACAACTGATCACAAAATCCTTAACATTCCTAGTCTTGAAGGGAATATATATGTTTTGAAAATATCAAAACCAGTAGTGGGACAATAATGCATCTCTTCCATGATCTTTCGTGTGAAGGGAGAGGTGTGGGGGATGATAATCTTTCCATGGGACCATATAAGGCCATTCTTGAGCTGATAGTGGGAGTTCTCTTCAATTACCCCATGCTGTAATTTTTGAAATATGTGATTAAATTCCTCACATAGCAAGTAGGCCTCCTAAAGCTCCTTAATCCAATCACTATGTAACTCTGAGATAGATGATACTTTGCATGGCCACATCCGTGACATTGAATCGGCCACAACATTATGTTTAGCCCTAATGTGAGAGATGTAAAAATCAAAGATTTGCAAGGTTTCCACCCATCTTCTCTACTTAGAAGCCAAAGTAGACTGTGTTAGGAAGTACTAGAGGACTTGATGGTTGTTCTTTACTCTAAACCAGTTGCCATATAGGTAATGGTTTCATTTCTTAATAGCATGAAGGATGGCCAACATTTCCTAGTCATTAACATTCATCTACATCTTCTTTTCATCAAGCTTATGGCTCTCAAAAGCGATCACACCATGTTCTTACAACAAGATAGCACCGATACCTCTACTACTAGCATATCACTAAATGGAAAACTCTTTCAAGAAACCAGGGCATACAAGGATGGGGGATAAAATAAGCATTTTCTCCAATGGTTGAAGCTACAATCAACAACAACATCCCAAAAAAAATACTCCTTCTATAATCAATCTCTCAAGGATGTTGCAATTATGGCATAATGCCTGATGAAACATTAATAAAATGAAGAGAGACTAAGGAAACCATGTAGTGAAGTGATGTTGGATGGTGTGGGCCAATCCTTTACACATTGCACTTTTTGGGGTTAGCCTACATGCCATTTTCACTAACAATGTGTCCCAAGTACTCCAATGATGTCTACATAAAGATGTACTTACTTTCCTGATCAAATATCATATGCTCTCTCAAGACATCAAACACCCTTCTGACATGTGCCAAGTGCTCCTCTTGTGATTTGCTATAAATGAGAATGTTATCAAAGAATACGAGCAAAAAATTAAAAAGGAAGGGATGTAAGATTTTGTTCATGAGACTCTGGAATGTCGCAAGGGCATTAGTTAATCCACAAGGCATCACTAAGAAATAGTAGAGCCCATGATTAGTCCTAAAAGCCATTTTGACCTCATCACCCTTCCACATATGTATTTGATGATATACAACATGTAGATCTATCTTAGTGAAATAATGTGTCCCTGTTAAATTATCCAATAAGCCATCAATCATGGGGATAGGATACTGATTCTTAACTATGATGTTTTTCAAGTCTTTGTAGTCAAGACACATAAAAGAGCCATCTTTCTTCTTGACTAGCAAGATAGGAGATGCATAAGGTGAGGAACTCAGGTCAATAGACCCCATCTCAAGTAACTCTTTGGCTTGCTTAGCAACTTCTTCACATTCACACTTAGAGGCTTGATAGTGTGTCTTGTTCATTGGCTTAGTATGGGATTGTAGATCAATTGAGTAGTCCACTTGCCTTGTACGGGGAAGGGCTGTAGGTATTTGAAATAAATCTGCATACAACTCTAACAAGGCTTTCAATGCTGAATTCTTAGTCACTTTAGAGGATTGATCAATGTGTTCCTTTTGCAAATGCAAGACCAATATTTCTGAGCATTTCTTAAACTTCTCTTTGAGTTTCTTTGTTGTGATTGGCTAAAAATTAGCATTATCATTAACTCTTAAAATGAGGAGTTGTCCATGCATAACAAACTCCATATAGAGCTTAGATAAGTCCATATTAGTGATTTTTTCCAATTTTTTTAGTCAAACAACATCAATGGGGCCCATTTCTAATGCAATTAGATCAACTGATTCCACATAGCTTTCAACCAAGCATAGGGAAACCTGGGAGCATACATGTATGGTTATTTTGTATTCATCATTGTCCCCTTGAACTTTCAGGGGGGGGCTATAATTTCATAGGAATGCATTTCAATCGATGAATGGATTATTTATTGACAAAAATATGTGTTCTATAACTATCCACTAGGATGAACACATGCTTTTCATTAAGTCTCCCTTGAATGGGTAGTGTGTTTGGACTCTAAGAGTCCATCCATGAGTCCATAGAGATGTAGCAAAGGGAAGGTGAAGCTAGAGGGAGTGGAGTAGAAGTTATCAAACCAATATCATGAGATGGACAACTACTTGCTGAGTTAAAGGGAAACCCATCCTCTAGATCATAGAACTGTTCTTGGTCCAAGTCCTCTACATAATCCTCATTTTCAACATGTCTAATTTCATTATACTTACTCTTATCATTTGAGCTAAGTGATGTGCCAAAAGTGTCGTGTTTTCTTTCATCATGGATGGGGGGGTGAGTGGGGATTTTTGGGCTATCACTAGGCATGGGGTTTTCTATGTAAAGACCACCATATTGACCCTACCTCATTGGGGTTTGTGGTTGTCCAAAACCTTATTGAAAGCCCTCAATTTTATGATATTTCCTTGTGTATCTTTCACCCATTTTGATTGCATCAAATAAGGTTAAAAAATTTTGAGCCATGACATCCATGGATAATCTTGGCTTTAACCAATAGATGTACTTGTGTAATTTTTCTTAATCACTAAATTAATGCTCTCCACATACATGGTTAAGTTTATAAACTAATTCATGTACTCCTATACTGTGAGATTGCATTGGTTAAGAGGGTACCATTGTCTTTCCAACTACTCTTATTTCATAGGGATACACATACTTGAACCATGTGCATCTTAAAGTCTTCCCAATCAATAAATTGATGACTCTCTCAACTAATATAGCACCACTATGTGTGGGCAATGGAGAGATATAAAGATAATTTTGGGATCATCTGTGTGGGGATCAATATTGAAATATGACTCCAATTTGGAATTCTATTCTTCCAAGTCTGATGGGGATGGGGACTACCCATTGTACTTGGTAAGAATGATCTTGTCATAGATATCATTGGGGCCTTGTTGTCAATGGAAGCCTTGCTGTCCATATATACCATGTTGTGCATTTACCCCATGCTACCCATTATTACCATGTTGATCATTAATACCATGATGTCCATGATTGAGCTGAGCCACATAAGTGCCATTGGGGCTCCTAGGGAGAGTGGGTGAACTTCTACCAATGGTGGAAGGGGGTCTCATGGTGATGATTGGAAACCATGTCATTATACCTCTCCATGTGACAAAGCTCATGTTGACATAGAGTGTGATTGAGCATGCTGGAAGGATCCATATTGGACACCTCCTCTTAAATATTACCATTATAATCTTGTGTCAAGCTAGGTTCATTATTCATAGTGGTCATGGACTCTTTAGCCTCCCTTTGGACCTCATCTTGGACATTGTCTTTGCCTTTATGCCTTGCGATTTGAGTGTAGTCCACACGACCCACCATCGGTAAAATGGGTGTAACGTATACTATGAAAATTCGATGGGCAAGAATTTTTTATTTAGATCGAAGAGAAAAAAATCCCTTTTAAAGGTGAGCTATTAAATTTTGTGATAGACATTGATTAGAGAATTTTGCAATTGAATCTCTATGACTGTTTTGGAGTGGTCTACACCACAGTGACCTCAGTGCACACACAATAAGAGTTGTATCCCTTAAATCATAACTTTGATTGGGGATATTTTTCATTAAAATCAAAGGGGAAAAATTGAAAAGCTATAGAGTGTCCTCTGAGATTCAATAAATAATTTATTACACCAAGATTTTTGTGATTGTCCCTAAACTCCTATAACTGAAACACTACTTGTCATGGTTCCAATTCACCACTGTTTAGGGGGCTTAAGGACTAAAGATCATAAATATCACGGTAACCAGAATAAATAGCATATTGAGCATGATCCCAAGCATGTTTAAGTGTTAGTTTGCTCTGCCAAAACTACATATGGAAGCCTTAGTGCCATATACATCTTGCATTGACTACATACATATCAAGTGCCATACATAGGTGTCTTAGTCATAGAATGTGCCTCATATCAAGGGTATATTATTGGTAATGGGATGATCAGGGAGTGTACATGCACCTGCATACATGTATTGGACTCCAGATCACTAGGATGTGGGCATTATCCTTGATCAACAAATTGTATGACTAATGTCTTCTCTGAAAGCATGGCGTTTGATCTTCTTATCTTAGCATTAGAAAACAAATCAAAAAATATATTAATAGACACAAACATAGTAACTTTTCTTAGCTTACTTGAGATATTAATCTATGTATCTTAGAAAATATTTTATATCTATAGCCCTAATTAGTAGTAGTTGGACTTGGCAAAGGTCACTCGAAGCTTGAAAAATCTGGGAAAGGAAGGGGGGATATTGATCCCTATTAACTGTGCTACATGGGGACAATATAAGAATGGTCATAATGTAAGAATATTCCATTCTTTGCAAGCTTTGTCTTCTCTTTGCCTTTATATGTTTCTTCTCCAATCGAACCATGCATAGCATCAATAACATCAATAGTAGACTCAATTGATTGTTGCTACTCCTCAAGATTAGAGGTGTAGACATCTACAAGACAAAAAAATGCTATAATGGAAAATGTCAAACCAAGTTCAAGAAAAGAAAGACTTTAAGAATCAAATTCTTACAATTTGGTCTATGTATTAGAAGATTTGAAGTTCCAAGTTCTAAATATAGCTCTTTATGCATAAAGATAAGTAATACTAGTACTTCTTTTATGCTATTCTTATTTACTCTAAGCTTGAAATCTTAAATTGTACCCTTCTAAGCATAGATGAATGAGCTCTCATATCTTTGTCTTTTTCCATGTCTTGTCTGCTACATGGTGATCAAATTACCTTTATTGATGATAATAGGAATCCAACTTCTATTTATTTGGAATGAGTCAAACACTATTATGGACATGATTTGGGAGCTTGGACGCCTTGTTGAAGGTTGAATTTCTATATCCATGGTAGAGAGAGAGAGAGAGAGAGAGAGAGAGAGAGAGAGAGAGAGAGAGAGAGAGAGAGAGAGAGAGAGAGAGAGAGAGAGAGAGAGAGAGAGAGCTAGGCTACCGTAAAGGAGGGAAAACCACGAGAGGGATAAAAGAAAGGAGGAAAAAAATGAGTGCATAGTTTTTTACTTATTTGAATTAATATTAAATTAATCATTATTATTAATCTAGATATATAATTAGATAAAATTGATGGAGATTGTATACCATTAATGTAAAGAATATCATAATCATGAATATAAGAGGCTAAAAATAGATAGGTTTGCTTCAATTGATCCCAAGAGAGTAATAACCTATCATAAAATGGTAAGTGGCAGTCCCAGTGAGTAACAAGACTGCCAAGGTAAGCCCCTATCCATGCTCTTGTCCAATTCTTATATCTCATGAAGAGGCCCAATGTTTATTTTCAATGTATCTCATGCTGGTTGAATAATTAAAACCGATTGCCATGTATACTCTAGTTATGGAAAAAAGGCTGATGTGAGAAAATCCTAAAGGTTAGATCATCATGTATGCTACATCAAGTGAGGATGGATTTATAGAATGAAGATATTAAACTATCATGCTCATTTGTGTTTCAAATTAATAACAGAAGAGTAAGTTTTTATATCATATTATATTTACTTAGGTGTATATCTAATTCAATTTCTTGATTAACAAAAATTTGTAACATATTTTTTGCAGATATATCAACGAGGAGAGAGAGGAATATACAATGCAAAGATATTGAAGAACATATCTCTTTGCTATCAATATGAAATACATGTACAAATTTTATGCCAAGTTTTTTGTTAGCCATCCCCATGACTTATACATATGAGGGCTTATAAGCAATGAGGGAAAGCTACTTCTTTTTTCAAGGACTCTTCTTAGGAGAAGGAACATCCTTTCTAGGTGTCCTTTTGACTTTCTTTGATGATTTTGTTGCCTTAGGTGTTGAAGGCATAACTTCACCTACTGTAATTACATGCATCTCCTCTCCTTCATTGTCTAGGCCCCAACTATTATCCATTCTTAGTTAATACAATTGACCATTATGTGCTTCATGACCTTTGCTTTTATATACCAAACATGCTTACTTGTATAGAAATCCCTTGAAAAATATCATACATTTGTAATAAAATATTTTTAGTTCATTGTTATTTTTTACAATGGACTATATTGTTATCATCACTTGACTATTTTGGAATGAACCTCTATCTTAAAGTTTAATATCCTTCACATTTCCTTTACAAGTTTATCATCATTGAGATAAATAAACTTAACCGATCTTTTGGCATTTGCAATTACTCTCCAACCAAAAGAGTGACTATTATCCTAAGGAGGACACTATAACCAATAATTTAAAGTAAAACTATGAAACTTGTTTATGGTAGTTTATATAATAACTTTTCTTATTATGTTCCAACCATATTAACAAGACCTTACCACAAATTTTCTATATTGCATTGTTGCAAAGTAAATCAAAACTCATGGGAGACTTTTTCTCTAGCACTTCAATTAATCATTTTATAGCTCTATACTAAAAAGACAATAAACTTTAGAGTACTTGTAAAAAAAAGATCAAAATGTTTAGATCACTAGCAAAAAACAAAGATCAAAATATCAAGGAGACCCTAGAATATATAACTTACAATTTAGCATTTTCATGGCTTCCCTTATATGAACTGATGAGGAAACATTGCTTGTCCACACATTTTATTCCAATAAGACTCCAATGAGAATGGAAAATAATCATAATTCAATAATTTAGAAAAATAAAATCTCATAAAATCTAACAAAATATCAAATTACTTACTTTCCATTGTATGGAATTAGAAGGAGCTTCAAAGTATTTAGTGATAGGGATGTGGCTTTGGTATGGGTGGTTTGGCAAGTCTTGGTGGGATATGAATGTTGTGACCTCTCGTCTCTTTGGTTGGGGGCATGTGAGGATGGCCTTACTCTGGGTGGCTCTAATGGATGCTACAAGGATATATATATATATATATTGTGTCCCCTTCTTATCAATTGTGTTTACTAGCATTGCCCACATTGGCCATGCTTGTAGGGTTTGTCTACCCCAAGACACCTAGATTTATTCAACCATTTGCATGTGGCACTCCAAAGGGTACACGAGCTACACAAAGTAGTCGTGCAAGTACTTCACTAGATACTCCTAGATTTGTACGCCCTATGCCAAAGTTATTTCACCAAGCTACTCCTACTTGGTGGAAATGATAGTTGTGCTATTCCCATGACAAATGAGAGAAAGAGAGTTATATCACATATGCATGAGTTGAACAAGCAAGTATTTTGTTATATCATCTTAAATACTTGGAAGAACTTGCTGCAAAATTCAAAGAAATACATGATAGAGTCCTTCTCTATAATTCATGATGTACTTCCAATGTGCCCAACTAAAAGAATGAGCTAGTGCCAAGTGAAAAGATGAGCTATTTTGGATAACTCTCTTATCATTAGAGTTGGGTGAGGAAGGATACCTATGCATCAAGCAACTTATACAAATCTAAATAGGCAATGCTTGTAATGCCATTGAATAATTCCCCTTTCTATTATACGAGTTTGTTACTACCTCATTAGAAAGCCTTTCCATTTTGATGTGGGTACAATCTATATCACCCACACAATTTGGAAAGTCATGGAAGCTTTCCCATCTAGCCATGGTGGACATGATGTCTATAGGAGTTGTTGGCCATTTGACAACATTCTGAATGTTTTAGCATCAGTTGGATAAAATCATCCGCAAATTTTGAGTTTGTGGACAAGAGACAACCAAAGTGCTTAGAAATAAGGGGGTAGGATTAGCCCCTTGCAAGATGGAGAAGAATAATGACTATCTTTCTTTCGATAGGGAACAAAAAATCTTTAACTATCTTCAATGAAGGTGTGAGAAATTGTACCAATTGTGCAAAAAAACTCGAGGGAATGAAAAAAAATGATTGGAACCACATTTGACCATCCATGTATTGCACATGAAATTTGGCCATCAGCATATTGAACATAGCTTTATGCACTACTCCTTGAATTGGACCATGTTCCATGGCACATGAGATACTAATGATAAAAGATGATAGAAATGAGAATTCTAGTCATGAGCAATATGTATTATAAAAAATAATTCATATCCATTTCATTCATGGACAAAGTAATCATCTAATATAGGCAAAGTTGATGGAAAAAGTTGGATTGGGTGCTCATGAGGGAGGAAATCATGCATTAAAGCTTGATGATACATATTGATAAAAAAACTAGCAAAGTATTCATCATTACGAGGAACTACAAAGAATTACAGCATTGGAAAATTAAAATCTTAATCAAGAGTGATGAATTTTATTGAGACAAATGAAAAGTGGAATAACATTGTCATATGACTAGATGCCCAAAAGTTGACATTATAAGAACAACTACTTCTTAGAGAACTCAATGATATGCATGGGGCGTACAATGTACATGGCTTGATCCTCAAGTAATTTATGTGTGGAAAATACAAGTTTTGGGCTTTTCATGAAGAGGGCTAACTAGTAAGTCATGTTGGAGCTTAAGGTAAGTCAAGTTTGCTTGTGACCTAGAGTAGCGGACTTGCAAAGAGACTTGTAGTGGCTTTCAGAAAGGCTTATGGGGACTGATTTTCAATGTGAAGAACAAGAGTACGTGAAGGCTAGGAATTTTATTTTTTTTGGTGATCTAGGGTTGCTTACTTTGTGTGGAAGAGGGGAAGAGAAGGGAGGATATTAAAGAAGACAAGAGGGATACACCAAGGGACTTTTTGTGAAAAAGGGTAAGCCATGTCTCTAATGCATATGAGGGTTCTCGTGGGCCGTTAAATAGTAGTTCGTTACTATAAACATAGTAAAACAAGGGCAACACTACTACTATCCACATTAATTCCAGATTGTAAGCTTTTCATGCTTGTTCTTGGACAATTTTGTGTACCTGAGAAGAGGGTACATGTGGATAGATTTGGGGATTTCTTTACCTAATATTGTAGGTGATTGAAAGGAGGGTTTTGAATATTCTGTGGCTTGCTCTACACATGGCTGAAATAGGGTTTATTATTGTAATAAATTACATGTACTTCTCTTGTTTACAGGGAGAAAAAAAAGGAATATATTCTTATACACTATAAGATATAGGTCTTATATCGATGTTAAAAGCGACGAAAATGTTCATAAAGAAAAATTTCCCCGTCATCGCAAAAAACGTCGTTATTGGTGACGCCATAGAACAGTTGGTATTAGCGTCGTTATCAGTGTTGCTATTTGCATCACTATCAGTGTCGCAAATGCGATGTTGATATCGACACAAATAGCAATGTTGATAACGATGCTTTGTGATGCATTTTGCGATGCTAATAGTGACGGTAACAGGGGAAAAAATTGTTGCCACATATAGCACTATGTGCTTTATTTGGGCCATACAAAATAGTTTTAGTAATGTGTACAATGCTCGTGTAAATAAAGGCAAAGTGTGCTTAAATCATAACACTAATACATGAAATAAATACATGATCACGTAATAAAAGTGACCGGTATAATCATGGCAAGATACTACTACTACATAGAAAATGTCTACACAAATCACGTGACAAAAAAAAAGAGTATGTGAGCTCCAGGGACCCAACGGCCACCTATAGATCCTCACCATCTGAAACCTCGTCCCGCCACAAAGGAGCATCGACGGACTTTGCAAAAAAAGAAACAACTACATATCAGTCCACTGTACAATAATGCATTTTAATTAAACTTAGTAACTACGGACAAGAAAGATGAGTGACTTACAGGGCCACTACGTCCATACAATTTGTTGATCAATGCAGTGAGATCCTGCCTCTCTACATATTGAGTCTCAAGGCCGGTGGGATCGCAGTTTGTAATGGAGTGCTACAAAGAAAACAAAATATAATGGTTAGAAACACGATTGTTAGTACAAAAGATATTGCAAAAAAAAAGCAAGTAGAACAAAAGAAAAACTTACAAAGTCCTCCAGATATGTCATGTGATCATCACTCCCAAGATGATGGACCACTCCGGTCTCTAGTTGTGCCCTCGCCGCCTCGCGCTGCTATCTCCAATGTCCTAGAGAATCTGTAACCTCCTCCCTGAGCCGGCGCTAGTTGTCTCCGTCTAGCCACTCGGGCTTTGAAGCCCCACTCTTGAGTGCCTTTGCGTGTGTTCGATTGTCTGTGTGATATGCATGCACACATGCTCCAAGCTTTCGGTGGCCTCCACCCCTTACAATATTGACCCCTCTATTTGCATATTGTCCTCATCTATGCTCTGAACATCGCTTTGATCATATACTCTCGCACTTCGGGGAGCTGAAGGTATAACGTACCACCATTGAGGTTGTCGGGGGTTTGGATAGAAAATTACATGTTCACAATCACGTACAAGAGAGATTTAACGATTGTGGCATGTACCATGTCGTAATACAATTTAAAAACACATGAGTTCATGCACATGTTCACAATGGGCCAGCAACACAAATGTGTCCCGCAAATCTGTCCATTTTTTTCAGAATCTATTTTGAGAAATCCAGATAGGCCTCGTTGAATTGTTGCTCTAGCTCCTTCAAGTACCACTTTGAACCACTGCACATCGAATAGGATCATGGAGAAGCTACGTAATCCACCGTGACAATACTTTGCAAGTTCCCAAAATAGTTCATCTCATCTATAGTCGTGTTTGGATCTGTTGCTCGTCGTCGGCTCTCTTGCTCGAACCTTGCCATGATATCACAATCTGTTTGTGGAGCGCATTTTGTAAATACGCTCCATGTGAAAATGGAGCGCACTATATATTTTGTACTATACATTGAAACACTCAATTAGTTGTCACATATAAAATATAGATATGACAAACCCTAAACACATCATCACCTTTGGACTACATCCCCTCAAGAATTCCCATTCCTCGGATGAGATCTCCGCCCCTTCGCGATATGCTGCGGTCAAAGCTCCATGCAACCATCGCATTGACATAAATTGTGGCATCTCCTCCATGCCCTCGGGATATCAAATTGGTCAATGGCACATACTACATCGAAATTCAGATAGTACTTATTCTTGATCTTTCTTTGCTTGCTAGTACCTAGCGAGCCACATCTCCATAGAGACATGGTGCAACATACAAAAGCGATTCACTTTCTCCTCCATCGCAACATCCATTCTTTTTTCTACCCCATTTCCAACCACCATATCTTTGGTTAGTCTATCATCATCCTTTAGTGACCATAGCATACTGTTGTTTGAATCCACCATTCGTAGCCATTGTAAAATATGCACTAGCGGCTTAGACACCAACCAACCTTTAGCCATGCTACCTTCTGGCCAAGCTCATTGTTGCACAAAGCCTTTTCAAGGTTTTCATGAAGCACTCCAATAAGAACATCCATCACGTATGGACAGGTCGAGCAATCTTCACTTCATCTACAAGATGCACAAGAAGATGGATTTGTATCGTGAGCATGCTGGTAGGCATATATTTCTCAAAGAGACAAATTGTCTCCACTACTACTCGCCTTGCGGATTCAATAGAGGACATCTTAATCTCCTTCTGTGAGATCCATTGCACTAAAGTCAATAACTTGTAAATCACCTCGCGTATTTCTAGAGTAAGGCATCCTGTGATCGTGATCGGTAGTACAAACTTCCACAAACAAGGAAGCATTATGAGCAATGACTACACTCCAGATAGCAAAACACGCAGGCCACTTACAATCCATTAGTAGTACAAACTTGACATATCTTATGCCAATCATGGGATTTTAGCCCTGATAATTGGTCGTCTTTAGAAAACGCAGACTTGAGAGAACGTATCATACCCATTGAAGTGCGGATAGACTTAACTATTTTCTTCACAATACGCTCTTATTTAGTGGAAAAAACCCAAGGAGCGTGAGGTAGCTCCAAGTGACCATCAGCACTTGACTGCGGCCAAAGTGCCTCCATCTTTCCTACGTCCTTCAAATCCATTCGTGCCCCTACAGTGTCTCTCTTTCCTATGATGTGGTCCCATAGAAAGCTGCCCACGTTCTTGAAAATATGCATGGGATCCAACAAGTAGTTGATTTGTAAGTGGATCTAATATGGCAACTCGTAGAAAACTGAGAATCGTTGCATTCTGTTTGGATGTGACTCCGTGTGGACCATTTTTAGCTCATACTAGCTTTGGCCATTCATACATGCTGGAAGTTGTCCAAGAAAACCTTTCCTGAGTTCATGACCCTTTGTCTCCTATTCTCCTTGAAACATCATGCAATCATTGATACATGCATGGATCCTGTTGTAGTCTATGCCAAGCTTTCGTAAAACATGTCGTGCATCATCACGAGACTCATGCATGGTATTTGCAAGTGGTAATATATTATACTTTAGTAACCTGAAAAAAAATCATAGAACACCTTGAAAAAGCATAATTTTTTTAAATGATAGAGCCGAAAAGAAATCAACGAAGCGTATGTACATGGTGCGTGAACAACTCAGTCACACTCGCATCACTCCACCCATATTTTGCTTGCATACTTAGGAGTGCAAGCAGTGTCTTCAGGCAAGATACTCAGCACCTATCATATAATGGTATGGATGCTTCCTCTCTAAGTAGATCAAAAGTCTCGACATCCATGGTCATCAATGCATCGATCATTGCCTCCATCTCAGGCTCCAAGATTGTAGGTAAGTTTGGAAGGCTATCTGTCTCCTCTGGTATCGATGGTATAGATTAGGTAGTACCTTACAAGTGGTGGATTGGCTCAATCACTCCATCCATCACACGTCCATGAACTCTTCTAACTGGCCGCAAAGGGTAAACTCCTCCTTGGGATAAGACATAACCTCTATGGATAGAAAATTTGCCTACCACACCCAATGTTTTTGTATATGGTATTCAATTAGCTTGTAAATACAATGCATGATAGATATATACATTTCTTACTGTTTTCTCAAAATCTGAGATTGCCTGATCAATGATCTCAGATTGAAACTCCCCGAAGCGTCGTACGTGTTCTATAGACAATCGACATTTTCGTCTAATTGCCAGCTTACATTGAGAGCAAGGACATGGGATACGCTGATTAAGATATGCCTTGCGATCTTGAACATCACGACTTTCATTGTTTTCCATTTGGTCTATGTTACGACAAACAATTTGTTTTTGTTATCATTCTTTTTTTCTTTCTTAAATTATTTGAGAAGGGGTTTCTTTTCTTGTAACTCAGCAAAATTAATATATGTAAAGTCTCCACGCACCCACAAATTAACGTATGTCTCGTGGTATTGCACCGGATCTCGCCACCACTCTCTCTTTGTTTTTTATCCATTCATTCTCTGATCTCCTTCCATCTCTCTCTCTTTTTCTCTTTGTTTATTATGTTGTATGTTTATTCCCTCTCTCTCATTCCTTCTTCCTTTTTCTCTTCCTCTCCCTCTCTCATTTCCTTTAACAAAACATCTCTCTCTCTCTATTACTACCACTACCACTATAATAAACAAGAAAAGAAGGGAAAAAAAAAAACAATAACTACTACTATTACTACTACAAACAAGAAAAGAAGAAAAAACAACTACTGCTACCACTACAACAACAACAACAAACAAAGAAGAAAACTAAACAACAATAAACAAGAAAAGAAAAAAAAAACTACTACTACTACTACTACTAGTTCTACAACAACAACAACAAACAAGAAAACTACTACTACTTCTACTACTACTACTACTACTACTACTACAACCACGACTACGACTACCACAACAACAAACCACTACTACTATGACTACAATAAACAATAAAAGAAAAAAGAAAAAATAACAACAACAACAACTACTACTACAAACAAGAAAAGAAGAGAAAACTACAACAACAACAACAACAACAACAAATAAGAAAACTAAACAACAATAAGCAAGAAAAGAAAAAAAACTACTACTACTACAACAACAACAACAAACAAGAAAACTAGTATTACTACTACTAGTACTACTACTACAATCACGACTACGACGACTACGACGACTACGACCACGACTATGACTACCATTACAACAACAAACAAGAAAAGAAGAAATTAAACAACAACAACTACTACTATCACTACCACTACCACTACTACTACTACGACTACCACAACAACAACAAACAAGAAAAGAAGAAATTAAACAACAACAACTACCACTACCACTACCACTACTATGACTATCACAACAACAACAAACAAGAAAAAAAGAAAAGACGAAATAAAACAACAACAATAACAACAACCTCTCCCTCCCTTCCTCCCTCTCCCTCTCTTTCTCTCTTTCCCTATTATGTTTAATGTTTTCTCCCCCTCTCTCATTCTTTTTTTTCTTTTCTCCCTTCCTCTCTCTCTCTCATTGCCTCTCTTTCTCTCTCAATACACATGATTTTCAACAAAAATAAGTAAAAGAAAAGGAGAAAAAACAAAAACAAAGAAAGAGGGAACAATGTACTCACCGCAAAGGCCCGAGGATGGATTTGGCGGCTCCTCTTTGCGATGGTGGCTTCTCTTCGTCCTCCATACACTTCCTCCTCTTCTTCGCAAATGGCGGCGGCAGTGGTGAGAAGATTTTCTTCTCCCTCTTTCTCTTTTTCTCTCTCTGTCCCTCAAATGCAAGATGGAGTTCGCTCTCCCTTTCGCTCTCTCTTTCGTTTGTTCACGCAAAATAACACGCTCGGGTTTCGACCCATGTTTTTTCATTTGAGCACCATCATTTGCGATGAAAATAGTAACGCCACTATTTTGCGTCAGAAAGCATCATCGCTACATTGCTATTTTGCATTAGAAAGTGCCGTCACTATGCCTCTGTATCCTTGTAGTGATATACGCTCGATAGACACTTTGCACATGCAAAGAGGAGTCTTTGGTTGAATTTTAGCTAGTATAAGCTTAAAGATTTAGTATTGTAAATCAGTAAATAACGGGGTTGAAGTTAGTGTTTGAAGCAAAGAAAGGGTTTTACATGTTTCTTATACATATTATTAGTTGGAATCATTCCTAATTGATAGTATTTGATATATGTTAAGTGAATATTGGATTATACATTACATTTTCAATTCCATGCTTGGAATTGGGACTTATGTGTAGCCGATGTTTTGATGTAAGTAGAGTATTATTGGACCCATCAACTCCTCAAATTGGGATATAATCCTAGTAGACAAATTTTGAAATGTCTCAAATACATGCATGTAAGGGTTTATCTGACTAAGATCTATTTCATGGATTGTAATATAGTTGATCTAGGGTGATTTTGATGTCTCAAATACATTTTCTCTTCTTTCTTCTTAAACTTTCTTATCCCTATTCTTTGTAACTTTTCTATTTAAATGCTTGTGAGATTAAGGCCTTAGAATTAAGCTTTCTTGGCATTTGGTGAAGCCAACATGAAGGCAATCAGAAGGTTTATTGGATAGGTGATGCTTCATGTTTCTCTACATGATCATTTGATGATGTGGTATTGTTAGTGCATATGAAGTAGGAACCTATGGCTACAAAATCTTTGGAGTGTGTTGAAAGCCAACTAAAATTATTTGATAGAGTCAAAATGTTTCAACCTCTTCTCTAAAGTTGTATGTTGAAAAAATGATTTTTTTGGGGGTTGCATTAGAGTAGGTACTTTGTATAGCTCATAGTGCATGAATTGAAAACACATTGTACATGAAAGATATAGATTGGGATGAAATCAAGATAGCATTAAGAGAAGAAGTTTTTATTGAGGATGCACGCTTGGTTACTCATAGGACTTTTATGGAGTGGGTGACTAAGCCTAATAAAGGACTTGCAATCACAAAGTTCTCGCTTGAGTTGGAGTGCACACATGAGTAGTTAGATAGCCTTAAGCAGTAGGCTCTAGAGGCACAAAAGGTAGAGTTTTTTTTACAAGCTACAGATCTCATCTTGTAAATGAGCTTGGAAGAGCTCTTGGAAGATGAAACAACAAAATTGGGTTTGAAAACCAATTGGTAGAATGTAAATGATGCTATTTTTGTTCTTGTTAAGATGCAACAAAGAAGGCATGGATTGCATTTTGGGGTTATCGCTATAGCCTATAGTAAGGCGACAAAGCCTACCATGAAATAGCTGTGCCTACAACAACTATACCTCCTGTAAAGAATGATGTTATGGACGAGCTAGTCAAAGGGATGCATGGATTATAGCTTAAGATTGTGAAGCTTAATCAAAAGGGGTGGGTTGTAGCCACTAAGGCTCTAACTAGAGAGGGATTTGTTCATCCCTTCATTTGGTGTGATAGCCCTTTGCATGAGAGTGGTGAGAGTGTGATTTATATTGGGATGCATTAGAAAGAGGTTTGATTTTTTGGAAAGAAGGAAAAATTCATTTAGGGGAGCCAGGTCGTCCACTTAACCCAAAATTCAAGAAAGGTGTGATGTAGAAAACACTTGAGGATATGGTTGCCCGGAACACATATGAAATTGTGAAAGCTACCACTTTTGGATTGCAGATTAAAAAGGCTCTTGGAAGTGTAACATAACCAAAGTATACTTTCACACCTAAAGAATATCTCCACCAAGTTTGGTAGGCAACATAGTAAGTATATGAAAGATACATGCTTTGAAAGGCCGATGTCTGTAGTAGACTACACACATGAAAATAGGACAACATGTTGTGTATAGCTTTTTTGGGACAACAATTCTTACTGAATTTGACTCTAGTATCTTCAAGGAAATTCTATTAAGGAATTGGAGCAACATTTTTCCTTCATAAGCCTTGGTGATCCAAGATATGATTGGAAATTTGTGAGTAGTTTTATTCAAGGATGTCTTGATTGATAAGTTTTTGAGAGTAGGGAGTGACTAATCATGGTAGGTGAAAAGCACTAACAATAGAGCATTGACCCCAAGATTGAGTAGTATTGTATATGTTAGAGGTTGTGCAAAATTAAAGGGGGTGGATGTCATACAACTGGACGTGCAAGAGTTGAAATCATAAGAAGAGCCACTTCTTAGGGAACTCAGTGATATGCATGTGAGATACAGTGTACATGGCTTCATGAAGTAATCTCTGTGTGCAAATTTAGAGGGGGTGGATGACATACAATTAGGCATGCAAGAGTTGAAATAATAAGAAGAGCCACTTCTCAAAGAACTTAGTGATATACATGTGGGATACAGTGTATAGGGCTTCTTAAAGTAATCTCTTAGTATGTGGAAAATATAATTGTTGGGCTTGCCATGAAGAGGACTAAGTACTAAATCATGCTAGAACTTAAGGTAAGTCAAGTATGTTTGTGACCTTGAGTAGGGAATGTGAGGAGAGACTTGTAGTGGCTTTGGGAAAGCCTTATGGGACCTAATTTTGAGCATGAAGAACAAAAGAAAATAGATCTTGGAAAAAAAAAAAGAAAATTTTGCTAATCTGGGTCTACTTTGTTTGTGTCGAAGAGGGGAAGAGAAGGGAGAATATTGAAGAGGAGACGAGAAGGATACACCAAGGGGACTTTTTGTTACAAAAGGGTAAGCTATATCTCTGATACATATGAGGGTTGTTGTGCATTGAACAACAACAATTCATTGTTGTGAACACAGTAAAATAGGGCAACATTGCTATTGTCCACATTAATTCCAAATCCGTAAGCTTTTGGTGCTTGTTCGTAGGCAATTTTGTATACTTGAGAAGAAGGTATGTGTGGACAAATGTGGGAATGTCTTTACCTCCTATTGTAGGTGATTAAAAGGAGGGTTTTGAAGAGTCTATGGCCTACTCTAATAAAGCTAAAATAGGGTTTACTATTGTAATAAATTTCAGCATAGTTCTCTTGTTTGCACAACTCAAATAGTGATCATCTTCTTATATACACTAGATAGACACTTTGTACACGGAAGGCTGAATTTTGGGCATCATAAGCTTGTAGATTTAATATTGTAAATTAGTAAATAATAGGGATGAAGTGTTTGAAGAAATAAAAGGTTTTACATGTTTGTTATGCATACTATCACTTAGATTCATCCTTGATTGATAGTACATGATATATCATAAGTGAATATTGGATTATACTTTACTTTTTAAAGTCCATGCTTGGAATTGGGACTTATGTATAGTAGATGCTTTGATGTAAATAGAGTATTATTAAAGCCACTGAACGAGATTGGGGTATCATTGCAGTAGATAGAGTTTGAGCTATTGTTTGAAATATATGCATGTAAGGGTTTATCTTTGTAGACTGAGATCTAATTCATGGCGTTCGCTACATTTGATTTAGGGTGATTTTGGTGTCTCAAATACATTTTCTGTTCTTTCTTCTTGAACATTCTTATCCCTATTCTCAGTAACTCTTCTCTTTAAACCCTTGTGATACAACATACTAAATATTATTGGGATACAAGTAACTATAGAAGTGACAATGTGTTGAAATAACAAAACAACATAAGAACAACTATACAAGTAAGAAAATATCAAGTTTAAGAATTAAGCTTTAGATGTTGCCATGGTGAAGGGATGGATCCTAAAGCAATTCTCAAAACCACTACAATTCAAAATGCTATTTGAAAGATATATCTATTGCAAGATATTATGTAGGCGTATAGTGATAAGAGAAACTTCTACGGAACGATAAGCATCGTACATTGAAAGACCACATTAAAACTTGTAGGGAATGATTATATATACCCATTATGCATTGTACATTCAAAACATACATTTCCAAAGGAAGCAAAGGTTGTGTGCTGCTTAAGTAATCACCTAGGCTGGTTTTGTTGGACTAGGTTCGGTGGGATGGCTTCGGCAGAGCTAGAGCCGGTTGGCTACCGGTTCAGTGGAGGTGGAGAGAACTGGCTGCTGCTGCTTCGGTGGACCGGCTAGCTCCTGCTTCGGCAGACGTGGAGCAGGCTGGCTTCTGTGCTACTGCTGTCTACGTACAGGGATTCCAAAGGATTTTGTTGGGTATGCAGACGAGAGAGGGACTGCAGCACTGCAGTTGGCTGAGGGAGAGACTGAGCGTGGTAGCATGACTGAGGGAGAACGTATGGAGACAAGAGAGAGACTATAGCACTACAGCGACCGAGGGAGAGATGATGGAGCACTGCAACGATGAAGGGTTGAAGCGTGGGGAGGCAATGAGAGAAGGGTGGCAACGAGAGAAGGAAGAGATGATTTATAGAAGTGGACCCTAGTACAAGAGGTCCAACCTAGGACTCATTGGGATTAACCCATCCAAGTAAAACATTGAAGTAGCTATAATATAGTATATGCTCTAATATGTGCTACCAGGCGAACTCTTTTGTACATTGTCTTCTTCACCCTTTGATTGTAAGGTGTTGAAGGGATCCCATTCTTATTTGTCCAGCACCTCTTTTTCCCTTGAAGGTTCAAATAGCTCTTGAAACATGGCTTCCTTGATTTCCATTTGCAGTCTTCTTTCTTAATAAATAAGAAATTTCCTTATCTCCAAATCTTCTATCTCCTCTTCCCTTTGAGCTAGCTTCATCTTTCCTTTTTTCTTCTTCTCTTGGTATTTGCCAATGTCCATGTCTACTTTTTTTTTCGTAGGAGTCACTTGCCACAATAAGTTAGCATTAAAACCATACAATTGCTGCACATTGCTTTGTTCACATATTAACTTATTCTTGCATGACGAAATGTTCCAAGGAAAAATGCTCCTTAACTAGTTCCAAATAACTAGATGAAGATGAGAGATCTCCCTAAGAAGCACTTCCTTCCAAGCGAGTGTAATTCGATGGAAGGGGGTTATCATTACCTATAGCATGTTAAAAATATGAGCATTAGCCTTACAATAAAGAAATAAGTGTGGGATAGTTTCAAATTTTTATGTATATTTGGGACACAACGCATGTCCTAAACCTATGTTTTGGCTCTACTATTAGTCTAGACAGCCTTTAAGAATATTAGCTAGAGTAACCATGAGGCTTTGGCCTAGATGCTACTGCTCCAAATCATTTGAAATCTATATGACCATTGTCGTTGGTTCCAACAAAGGTTCCACCTTTTTAAGTCTAAGAAATAGTCTATTAGGTGTAGGTTTATTTTTCATTATTGGAACAAGAGGTTTATCATTCCACCATTGAGCTGGATTGCCTTTTAGAGGTGCGGACCCCAGCAGGATTGCCTATGTTATATTAATTGAATCTCACTTTTGGTCAACTCATAATGTCTACTTAGTTGGGTTTGATTTAGCCAATCTCCATTGGAGTAATCCCAAAGGACTCCCTGATAGTTTTGTAGAGATTCAGGAAGCTTAAGGGAGTTTGTCATTATCAATGCTTCCATGAAACAAGCTAAATCAAACTAAGGCTGATGCACACCATGGGAGAGTGAAATTTCTATTTGGGGATAGGACTATATTAACTTTGTAAGACATCCATGTAGTGCATAAGCTTCTCATCAAGTACGAGCACCCTTTGATGGTTACTTTGGCTTTGCCAAAGGCTATTATGACTAGAACTTGGGTGTTTCTTGAGCTATAACAACTATTGAAGATCAATATGGCCCAATCCATAGTTTAATGCAAGAAGGCTCTCAATATCCACTTTGCAATCATTTTGTTAGCTAGTGTAACGTGTCCACTTGTATCTTCAGGACACGTCCTAGCAGTCCATTGGAAAGGATGTCTAGAAAGCTCCGCCCGACACTCCCATGGAATGTTACGGGGTTTGTGATCTAGGGCTTTTCGCATTTGCCACGTATGTAGCGGAAGTATTCCGACCGTTCCCACTTAGGATCGCCCTGAATTAGGGTTTTCCTTATTGGTCATTTCCTAACAGCAACTAGCGTTGCACCTAAGCGAACTACTTTACGCAGAAATGCCAGGTCCGAAGCAGATTCACGCTGCACTTGGTTCAAGGAGAATGGGAAACGAGAGGGATGCAAAGCTCAACCTCTCTGCCATAAGGCATAGTCCCATTCCGTTCCCCTAAAACATCGTAAATCGAGATCAATCATAACTCTAGGTCAATGCTTTTGTTGTTTGTGTTCTTTGATGATCTTTCTGCTATCCATCGTGATTTGAGAAAAGTTCCCAGCCAACCGGGACCACCCATTCGTAGGACAGACCTATGGCCACATCCTCCGCACTTTCGTCGGGTTGTTTTAGTTATTTAATTACCTAGCACATTTAGTTGGACATGTAACAATCATCTTCTTTAATTAATCCGTTAGGCACTGGTTCTTTTACGTAATCATATCACTTGACATAGAAAAGCAATGTCAAACAAGTTCCTTATTAACAGGTTATCATATTTATCTTTGAAATACAAAAAGTCCAGCCCATAGGCTTATCCACAATCCGCCCAAAGGCTATCCAACAATCCATAGGGATTACCAATCCAAGTTTCCGCTCGTAGACTAGTATGCGGGCCTTGAGATCCAATCCCGAGTCATGTTAGCCTCTTGTGTAGGGCCCGGAAGGCGAGGGATTTACGGCCAAAGCCCCCCTTGGCACCCAAGCGTCCTCCTACTCCAAGTAGAGCTCAATGGAGAGACCTCTCGCGGCGGGTTCGGTCCACTTTCCCGGTGCGGTTAACAACCCCCTTGGTTAGGGTTAGGCAGACAGTTGATGGTAACTCAAGCTGCCTCTCCCTTCATGCCTTCAACCTGAAGTATTAGATATCTATTTATCTTTTAATTCATTGATCATACAAAGCCAAATAGTGCTCTTAAATCTGTAACAAGCACAAACATTTCCATTGGTCGTTTTTGTTGGCAATTTTCCAAGGAATGAATCTGTCCTTTAGAATGTGTCCAGCACTCGATCCGGGATGACTTGCAACTTTGCAAGTTCCCCTATATCCTGGGTTAGGGCATACCCTATTAACCCAACTTGGTCAAACCTTAAGTTCATAGGTTATTTCAGTTTATCAGCTGGTATTTATCTTCCAATCAATCTTCTTTACTCAAGAAAGTTACTAAATTAGGATGATTATTCATCCTCTTGCAAGATAATTTGCGTGAGGACCTGCCAACCTCATTGAGAGAATTTGGTCATTCCCTTGTGATCCAATTACAAGATCATATGACTCCGTACTTGCTGCACAAGTGTCGCATCGAACTATGAGAATTATTCTACTCATTGAACGGAGTCATGAAACAATCTGTTCCTAATTACATTAGGCTGATGTCGTTAGTCCTAGGGTTCCAAGTTCCATCTTGTAAGATTCTTAGGGACAAACCCTAATTCACTTTCCAAATATGTTTCACTGTCCCTACATTTAAGTGAAAGTGGACAAGTATTTAGGGTATAGGAGTTTCAGTTTTAGCAATACGTAATGATTAGGTTATGTATTAGTTCCTAGTGAATTTCTTGGAATTTAACTCATTCTAAACGAGTACTCCGGGGTTTAGGTGTTTAGGTTTGTGCCAATTTGTTTAACTCTTGAAGATAGTTACGTTAACATTTCATAAACACATGACTCGTTGTCTACGCGTAAATTGATTTTTCAACCTTAACTTATCGATTAAGGTCAGGCATAGGCTAGGTTAATTCAACTAATCTTCCTATAACTTGCGAATAAAATTCATGCTAAACAAGCAACCTTTTACTTGATAACTTATGCAGTTGACAAACGATAATTGCCTAGAGTTATGCATCGTAAGAATCATTTCATGCCTTGCACTTTCCTAAGGATTCCTAGCACTTTCCATGATGATTCAATTTGTGAAGAGGATATGGGTTAATAATGCGATATGCAGTTTATACTTCCATGTTTAAACAAGGTATACTATTTTAATTCCATTCTATAACAATAGACATTAATCTAATTTTAATTCATTGCACTGCATAAAGCTATTTACTAGAAATGCATTATTGTGGCCTTTATTTTTCTTATTTTATGGAAAATATCAATGACTAAATTCCTCCATTGTGAGCTAATTTTTCTAAAGCATTTAAGATGAACAAATGTATCCTATTTCCAACAATTATCCTTTGCACGATTGAGTTATAACGATACAAAAAAAAAAGATGAAGGAAAACCTAGACTTGGGGTGAGATGTCCATGTGGATGCTATGAGACGACCCTCCTGTGGCTACGCCTTGGGCTTTCTTAGGAGGCATCGCGAATGTAGACTTTCCGTCGTGAATGCAGCTTTACAACTCCTTTTTGAAATTCCATCGTGGCTCCCTTTTGCAATAACTTGCACCGTACGTCGAAAGCAATTTTAGAAGGCTTCCTCTTTGAAGTAGGGATTTCGAAAGGGGGTGTTTCAAAATCTTTTGCGAATAAGACCCATTAAGCCATGGGAAAGGCTTAATGGCCTTGTAAAGATTCGCAAGAACGGGGAATAAAAGGTGTGGAATCCCTTACGAGGGCTTTTGAGTGGGAAAGGAAGGTGTCAAAAGACCCTCAACACTCTCTTTTCTTTTACGTGTGAGGGAAAAAAAAACAAGGTATGGGAGAGCTAGATGGGTTATTTTTGCATGGCTTAAGGGGGCCCTTAAAGGGATTTAAGATTCAGGAAGGAAGAGACTTTCAGGTAACATCTTTTGGTGGAAAAAGGGCTTATAGAGCTTCAAGGGGAAATTTGAGGGGGGAAGGAAAAAGGGATAAGGGGGCCCTTAGGGGGGGGAAATTCCAGGGGGAAAAAGGGGGTAGCCCTAAAGGCTAAGGGAAAGGGGGCCTAAGGGAGATTTAAAACACGGGGGGGGGGGATAGGACCTTTAGGGTGAACTTCTTTTGGGGAAGGAAAGGGGGCTTATGAATCCCCTTAGAAGCTTTCCCCCAAGAAGCTTCTAAAGCTTCTGAGCCACGTGGGGGGGGGGGGGGGGGGGGACATACAAATGCCGATCCGGCGGCGTTCTGACAGCTGGGGGTGCGGACTACGAGACAGTCAGAGGGCGACGATGGCCTGGCATACAGTGACTTCAGCGCCGCCACTCCTTCTTAGCCTTTCCCCTCTTGCAACAGCAGGCGGTAACACACCCCATATGTGATAATGGCAGCGCATCTCTCCACAGAGCCTTCTCTCTCCCACTCCCAGTATCTCCCTGTACAGCGTCATCCGGCTTCAATATATATAGGGGAGGGGATAAGATCCTCCCTCCCCATGCATCGATGGGCATGCCCCATTGCCTAGGCAAGCTCCAGCAAGGAGCTTGCCTCACTTGCTATTCCCCTCTTCCTCTAGCTCGATAGTTGGCTGGAGGAGAGGGGAAATAATTTTAAAAAAATTGCTTAAACAAAAGAATTTTCCAATTCATTTATCCTCTATTGAGGCAGTTCACGTGTGCTTGCGCCTTCGGAATATTATAGCTAGATTCAACAAGTTTGGTAGTCCTAGTGCTCCTTCCTTTTTAGAGAGAGTGCAATCCTCCCAAGCTATCCCTTATGACCAAAGAAAATTCATTGCTAGACTCTCTAGGAGTTTGAGGCCAATTTTGGAAGGTTTCCAACATGTTTGAGATCTAGTCTCCTCTCTACAAAGGAGAATTGGAGATATCTCCCTCTCTTTCATTTCCTTATATCACTCGTCTATGAGCCATTTGGGGTGGGGGGTTAACGGCTATTTTGATTCTAGTTTTAGTAGGGTTGACTATTGAACGAAATACTAGGAAAAAAAATTTATGCGATTCCAAAAAGAGCTAATCGAAGAGGGATCATTGTTTATAGTGCCATTAGTGTCATCTGCAAATAGGTTTAATACCATGTCCTTGTTAGTAGGAAGCTTTAATCCAGTTAATCCCTTCATTGATCTCATCTTCCACTAGCCATCCCAAGGCATTAGCTAAGATAGAAAAAAATAGGGGGGCTAATGAACAACCCTACATGATGGATTTGAATTAAAAAAAGGGTGTAGATAGATCCCCATTGATTGCAATTCTAGCACTTGCATTTCCAAACAATGTGCTAACATAGCCGATAAATCTTTTGCCTAGATCCATGTCTTGGAGTGATTGCAGTATAAATCACCAATCAAGCCTCTCATATGCTTTTTATCAAAATCTATTTTGAAGAACATGAAATCCTATTTTTTAAAATTGGCAAATTCAAACCCTTCCCACATAATAACTATAGAGTGAAGAATGTACCTCCCTTTAATGAAACCCTTGTGTTCTTTCTTGAGCCAGTAGCCTCAAGATGAGGGTGGAGTCTTCTTGTGCCAAGGATTTGGCAATTAATTTTTAAGCAAAAGATAAATAGGTAACATGTCTCTAGTTGGATAGAGACTTTTTAATGTCTCTTTTATGTATTAGTTTGATAAACCCTTGGTTTATGTTTATAGGGAGGGCTCTATATCTCATGGAATCCTTCCATACCATTAGCAATGTGGTTGAATGAGAAGAGATTTAAATTCCTTATAAAACTCATTTGGTAACCAATTCACTAGACTAGGGATTTTCCCGTTAGGCAGGCTATCTATTATGTCTCCTATTTCTACTTTTGAGAGGTATGAGCATAAATTTGGATAGGGAGGTAGGTACTAACCTAGGTCTAATTGGAGCTATTCTAGCTCTGGCCAACATGACTTCCTATGTTTGATTTGGGTGGGGAAAAGATTTCATCCAAAAATCTCATTGTTGTTTCTAGATTTTAGTCCTTGGAAGAGGTTATACTTCCATCCTTTTTAATAAGCGTCCGAACTAAGTCCCTCTCCTTCTTTTTTTAAATTGTGTTAAACATCTCTTTTGTAGCCATGTCCATTTTCCCTGCCCACCAACTTGTGGTGTAGAGTATAATAGAGTTGGCCTCTTTCTCCTCAAGAGATCTAAGCCCATGTTTGACTAAGATTAGTTCTTCTAGTGATGAGATCTAACCTTGAAGGATTTTAGATTCTAGTTCTACTATCTTGGCATGTTTCAAAGCCATGTTAGCTTTCCTACTCACGATCTCTTATTTTTTTATTTGTCTCAACATCTCCTGAGTAGCTTTGATGGCTATGCCCCAACAATGGGTAGAGGATTTTGTGAGTAATAAATCTTGATCCCATAGGACTTGGATCTTCTCCTTAACTTTCCGATCTAAAAAGAGTGCAGGACAAGTACAAAACCATCCAACTCTAATAATGTTAGTATTGCACGAAAGGTGAGTTGACACTAGAAAGTGATAAAGAAGAACAAGATCTTTATTGATTTTACGTTTAACATAAGAAAAGGTGGAAAGAAAACTTGATTAGATACATGTCTTGTCAAGTCTTGCCTTTCTTGTAGAATGGCCTTTTTGATTATTTGACCATGTGAAGCCAGTTTCTTTGCTCACATCTACCAATCCATGGAATGACATACAATTCACTGATGCCACTTTTTCATTATCTAAGATGACCTAGCCTTTAATATGAAACATATCTTTAGTATCTTCTACAATATTGAAATCGCATCTTAGGATTATTGGGCTATGAATTTTTTGATGAGACTCCGTAAGGGGAAAAGGTGGAGTAGGAGGGAAGAATAAGCGAAAACAGGAGACAAGCAAGAGCTATGGAGGTTCAAGAAAGAGAGTGCAAGACGGCATGTGGGAATTGCAAAATAGTCACACTGTGTGACATATCCTCCCTTATTCTATTTTCATGTAAAGAATAAATAATAAAATGACAATGATAGATGTACGAATGATAAGTATAAGTAAATATAGGTGGCTAGGTACATGCGGCCTTTAACCCCAACAACCTCCCACTTAAAAGAAAATGTGCTTGTGTGTGGAGAAAATAAGAAAGAAAAGGCAAAGTACATTCTCTATATATAAGTACAATAAGATGTGGAATAGACATCATCTCATTCTACATCCATCATATTTCCAAAGAATCACATAACAAATGCCCATGACTTCAATATCTTGCCCACCATAACAAATGCACATCTCTATAGTGCCCTTAAGATATCTCATGATACCCTTCACAATAACCCAATATTGCATGCCAGGTATCACCATATAGCAAGCCACAACTCCCACTACAAAAGCTATGTCAGGTCTAGTGGTTATCATGGCATATATCAAGCTAGCCACTCCCAATGTATATGGAAACTTTTCCATCTCAGCATTCTTATCATTTGACTAGGGACAATTTGCCTGCCTGGCCTTCATGTGAGAAGGTAATGGATAGCCAATAGGCTTACCACCCTGAATATGGAACAATGAAAAGAGCTCGGTCATAAATATATGTATGTATTACGTGACTTCAACATAAGGGATTTTAAAAATATCATTTATATATATATACTTACATATAGAATGGTCCCATATAAAGGGGTCACTTAGAGATTGAATAGAAAATAGTTATATTTTATCGAGGAAAAATTCATTGATAAAGATATTTATAAATAAGTCTTGAGAATACACATGATATAGATAATATACATATAGTGAATTCCCTAGGTGGAACCACTCAAGGACTTTATGAATGTACTCCTTCCATAACATGTAAAGGAGCCCCTTAGAGTGTTTGCACATAATGTGCATACCAAGTATGTGAGAGGCATACCCTATGCCCTTCATCTCAAAGATCTTCTTGAGTTAATCCTTCAAAGCATCTATCTCATCATGAGCACTCCTAGCAATAAGCATGTCATCAACATATAGCATCAAATTTATAAGGCTACCATTGCAAGTCTTCTTCATATAAATACATGAATCCATAGACTATGAGTATAAAACTAATGATACCATTCCTTAGGTATTGCTTAATTCCATACAAACTCTTTCTCAAGTTGCACACTAGGTGTAACCAACCCTTTCCCTTAAAGCCCTTAGGTTGTTGCATATAAATGTCCTCATGCAAGTTTCCATGAAAAAAAGCATTTTCACGTCCACCTGGTACAAGTGTAGGTCCACTTGTGCAACCAATGCCCAGACCAAAGCATGGGGTAGTTATCTTGACCACAAGAGAGAATATCTCATCGAAATCAACTCCCTTGTCCTACTTAAAAACCTTATCAACCAATCTGGCCTTATATACTTGCTTAGAGTGATGAGGGGTACTCTTGAACTTGTACATCCATTTGTATGGCTATGCATATTTCCCATTGGACAAAGGAATTAAATCCTATGTACAATTTTTTCATAGTGAATCATACTCAGACTACATGACCTTCTACCAAAAGTGACTATCACCTCTATGCATGGTCTCCTTATATGTGAGGGGCTCAGCAGAATATTCACCATGACATTATGCATAGAGGGATATAAATGATCAAGAGAACATGAGTTTCTAGTAGAGCATCTCAAAATTGGTTGTCAAGCCTATATGGCCTGTCCTCTCTATCTAAAATCATGGTCATGCACAACACGTGGATCTTAGGCCACTACATCATCATCAACAACTACTAATAGTTGTCTAATTGGAGCTAGTTGTATTATAACAAGAGACCTCTCTTGAAAGATCACCATGTGTACCTCAATTACTTGGTTTGATTTCATATGTATCTTGTCCTTATGAAAGACAACATCATGGCTATGGATAACCTTTCGAACTTACAAATCCCAAAGGCGATAGCCCATCTTACTTGCATTACCATAACCAAGAAAGATGCATTTGATGGACTTTGAATCTAGCTTATTAAATTTATCTTTGAAAATATGGAAGAAAGCTTCATATCCAAATACTCGCAAGTGTACATATGAGGGAGATTTACCAAACTATACCTCCTTTGAAACTCTACTAGTAAGGGTAGTACATAGGGATCTATCAATCAAATGAATTACAAGTAGTAATTGCCTTAGCCCAAAAGTACTATGATAACCTTAACTAACTAAGTATACTACGGACTCTTTCCTCAATAGTCTGATTTATGCACTTTATAATGGGCTGTACAGGGTAGTCAAATGATGCTTAATATCCCTTTCATCACAAAATTAATCAAATGCCTTGGAGATATATTCATCCCCATTGTCAAATCATAAGTATTTTAGCATATGCATAGTATTAGGGGAGTTTTGAGGTATCGAAAATGCCCTGTAGGCGATCCTAGAGAGAGAAAATATTTTAGGAAATATAATTTTTTTAATTTTTAAAAACTTTTATATTTTGGTAAGTAAATATATAAAAAAAATTAATAATTCACTATCGCAATATTCTCGTGTGGTCACATCAAACCTAGAAAGCTAGGCTGCCAAAAGGTGACAAAGATTGTCATAATCAAGATCTTACCCATCCTCATTAAAGTGAAAACTAATATTCAATTTGAATTTTGTTTGATGTTTGATTACTTCCCTCCATTCTCACTCTCTTCTTTATTTCCATCCTTACTAGTTTCTTCTTCGTTTTCCTTGTTCTTTCTAATTTGCATAATTTTTCAATCCAATCTTCTAATCACATCCTTAGCTATTGATCAATCATCTAATGATCTCTGTAGCTCTAGTAAAAGGCCTATCTATCATCTTCATATTGAGTTGGATAGTGAATATGAACCAATAAGGAAGAGAAAAAAACCCATTACCATTACAAAGTCTACGAAACGTATGCTTAGATTTGAAGGAAAGAAGAATCTTGATCTTTGGTTAGATTGCATGCTATATACCAAAGATCCTAGCAAAAATAGCACTCTGCCTTTCTATAATAGCTCTTCATTGTTGAGGCTCATTGATAATGGTTATAATGGGTTTCTAGGCTATACACTTAACTTGGTTGTAGAAAAGGATATCCTCAAATTAGAGAACCATCTTTTATCAAAACATAACAATGAGTTAAAGAAGCTAGAATGCTATCAATAGAGGATTCATTTGTTGGAGAAACGCATCAAATCTTATCAATGAAAGCAAACTATTTTAGGACTTTGAAATTGAAAAAAGGCTCTTAGAAATATTGAGAGTCTCAGACGATGAGGAGGTGGTTGTAGTAAAAGAATCCAAGTAGCAAGGTACATTTTTGTTCCACTTTAAAATATGAAATATGATTTTGTTTATAATTAATTGTATTGATTTGTGATGTTGATTTTGTTTAGGTCTCTTCTTCAGCCAAATGCAAGTGAAAGAGATTCTTTCAAAGCATCACTACAAGGATTTGAGCTAGTAGCGATGCCGATTAGCAACGACGGATAGCGGCGTCACTATTGGCGTCGCTATTGGCGTCGCAACTGGCGTCGCTATTTGTGACGCAAATAGCGACGCCGTAGGGAAAAAAAGCGCGGCCGAAACCAGAGCGCCGTTTTCATTTTCTTTTCTTCGCCTTTTGAGAGCGAGAGCGAGGGAGAGAGCGAAGGCTTTGTGAGAGAAGAAGAGGAAGAGACTTGCTGCCACCACCGCCGCCGCCGCCACCGCCGTTGTTCGCGAAGGAGAGGAGGAGCCCTCGTTGCAAAGAGAAGCCGCCCACGCTCGCCATATCTCATTGGTGAGTCTCCCTCTCTCTTTCTTTTGTTTGTTGAAGGTTTAAATCGTTCTCTTTTGCTTGTTTAGGAGAGGAAATGAAAGAGAAGGAGAGGGAGAGGGAGAGAGAGGGAGAGAAAGAGAAGGAGAGGGAGAGGGAGAGGGAGAGAAAGAGAGGGAGAGTGCATTCTCTCTCTCTCTCTCCCTTTTGCTTGTTTAATGTTTAAATTACTTTCTTTTTTGCTTGTTGAAGAGAGGAAACGAGAGAGTAAGAGAGAAAGAGAGGGAGAGGGAGAGGGAGAGGGAGAGGGAGAGGGAAAGAAAGAGAAAGAGAAAGAGAAAGAGAAATAGAGGGAGAGGGAGAGGGAGGGGAAGGAAATAAGAGAGGGAGAGAAAGAGAAAGAGAGGGAGAAGGAGGGGGAGAGTGCATTCTCTCTCTCCCTCTCCCTTTTGCTTGTTTAATATTTGAATCACTTTATTTTTTGCTTGTTTAGGAGAGGAAATGAGAGAGAAAGAGAGCGAGAGGGAGAGGAAGGGGAAGGAAATGAGAGAGGGATAGAAAGAGAAAGAGAGGGAGAGTGCATTGTATCTCTCCCTCTCCCTTTTGCTTGGAGGATGTTTAAATCACTTTATTTTTTGCTTGTTTAGGAAATGAGAAAGAAAGAGAGATAGAGAGGGAGAGGGAGAAAAAGAGAAAGAGAGGGAGAGGGAGAAAAAGAGAAAGAGAGGGAGAGGGAGAGGGAGAGGGAGGGGAAGGAAATGAGAGAGGGAGAGAAAGAGAACGAGAGGGAGAGGGAGGGGAAGGAAAAGAGAGATAGAGAGGGAGAGGGAGAAAGAGAGAAAGAGAGAGGGAGGGGGGAGGGAGAGGGAGGGGAAGGAAATGAGAGAGGGAGAGAAAGAGAACGAGAGGGAGAGGGAGAGGGTGAGAGAAAGAGAGAAAGAGAGGGAGAGGGAGAGGGAGAGGGAGGGGAAGGAAAAGAGAGATAGAGAGGGAGAGTGAGAAAAAGAGAAAGAGAGGGAGAGGGAGAGGGAGAGGGAGGGGAAGGAAATGAGAGAGGGAGAGAAAGAGAACGAGAGGGAGAGAAAGGGAAGGAAATGAGAGAGGGAGAGAAAGAGAACGAGAGGGAGAGGGAGAGGGTGAGAGAAAGAGAGGGAGAGGGAGAGGAAGAGGGAGGGGAAGGAAATGAGAGAGGGAGAGAAAGAGAACGAGAGGGAGAGGGAGAGGGTGAGAGAAAGAGAGAAAGAGAGGGAGAGGGAGAGAAAGAGAGGGAGAGGGAGGGGAAGGAAATTTAAGATAATAGACTTATTGATAATGGTATGCAATGTGCTTTGCCATGGGCCACGTACTTCATCAAAATGAGCCCAAAATTATTGTTATAGAAGAAGAAACCCTTAAATTGAGTATAGGATAATTTTTCTCAGGTCTTATGACTATGAGTAGAATTGATTGAAATAAATTTTATTACTATAGTTATAAAATTTCATAGATGGCGCGCATTAATTTTAAAATGGATTACTTATACTCAAAGCCGAGATATAACAAATAATTATCTACCGGGACAAACAAATCGTTGAGCATGATACAAGGTCGAGATATAACATCGGAAAATCTCTCGACTACTATATACAATGCAAGGTTTATGGTCAACTTGCAACTTGACGTACATCTCCTACATCTCCATAAAGCTATCCATTTAAGCCTTGTTTGCTGTAATGTAGATAAGATGGCAAACGAAGGTCTTATTGTTCAAGACCGCGAGACGTATCTTAATCAGCGTATCCCATGTCCTTGCTCTCAATGCAAGTTGGCAATTAGACGAAAACGCCGATTATCTATAGAACACATACGACGATTTGGCGAGTTTCAATATGAGATCATTGATCAGGCGATTGCGGATTTTCAGCAAACGGTAATTTGAAGTTAGCATTTTTCATGCATTGTACTCTCAAGCTAATTGAAAACCATACACAAAAAGATTGGGTCTTGTTGGCAAATTTTGTATCCAGGGGGGTGATGTCTCGACCCAAGGGGGAGTGCACCCTTTGCGGCCAATTAGAAGAGTTCGTGGATGTGCGATGGATGGATTGCAGGAGCCAATCGACCACTCGCAAGGCCCATCTATACCGTCAATGCCAGAGGAGACAGACAACCTTCCCGACTTACCTACAATCTTGGAGCCTGAGATGGAGGCAATGATCGATGCATTGATTCCCATGGATGTTGAGACATCTGACCCGCTTAGAGAGGAAGCATCCATACCATTATATGATGGGTGCCGAGTATCTCGGTTGAAGACATTGCTTGCACTCTTAAGTGTGCAAGCAAAATACGGTTGGAGCGATACGAGTGTGACTGAGTTATTCAGGTACCTTGCACATAGACTTCATTGTTTTTTTAAAAAACAGTATTATTGCAAACATTTGTGTTTTTTCAAGGTGTTTTATGCTTTTTTTCAGGTTATTGAAATATCATATATTGCCACCTGCAAACACCATGCCTGAGTCTCGTGATGATGCACGATATGTTTTACGCAAGCTTGGCATAGACTACAATAACATCCATACATGTATCAATGACTGCATATTGTTTCGAGATGAATACAAGACTATGGAGACATGTCCAAAGTGTGGTGCTCACAGGTATCGACAGGACTTGCAAGGGCAGACCATCCCTCAAAAAGTTCTCAGACACTTTTGTCAAGAATCGCATGGTGGAGGGGGTTGCTCAAGATGCTGCGCCGAACACACACAGAATGCACAAGGAGAAGCTCACTCAAGAGACAAGAAGAGAGATGGAGGCCAAAACGTTTTCTTGCTGGTTTCTTCTTCTTCTTCCACACTCTTTACAATGTACTCAAAGTATAGATAAGATACAACATAAAAGGAAAGTGGCCTACTAAGTCAAACAATGCATAACCGACTACACTAGTCGACTGGCGCTATAACTATGCCAGCTGTAAATAGGTGTAACAACCTGAATATAATAAGTAATGAGTCAGTGGCCATGTGAGAGTCATAATGACCACCGACGTGCTAAGTGTAGACGTGTGGACCCATCTAACCAAGCGGTCCATCATCCATGTCCACATGTGTTGAGCTTGCCATCTCAACACTCCCCCTCAAGCTCAACTGCATCTCTGCAACTCCAAGTAAGCTTCGAAACTTTTGAAGCTTCTCTATACCCAATGCCTTCGTGAAGATATCAGCTATCTGATCCTATGTGCGGGCATACACCAAGTCAATCTCACCTGCTAGTACCTTCTCTCTCACAAAGTGGTACTGTACCTCAATATGTTTTGTTCTGGCATGGAACACAGGTTTCCTAGCCAACTGTATACTGTTCATGTTGTCACAATAAATGACAACTAGACCTTCCACCTGCACATCCAAATCAGCCAATAACTTTTGCAGCCATACTACCTCACATGCTGCAACAGCAGCACCTCTATACTCAGCCTCTGTACTTGACAAAGCAACTGTAGATTGCTTTTTGCTGCTCCAAGCAACTGCTACACTACCAAGAGAGAACATGTATCCGCTGGTAGATCTTCTATCAGACATACTACCAGCCCAATCTGCATCTGTGTATCCAAACACCTGTACATCTGTACCTGCCTCATAGAAAAGTCCATAATGTAATGTGGACTTCACATATCTCAAAATGCGTCTGACTGCATCCAAATGTGGCTTTCTAGGTACTTGCATAAACTGACTCACAAGACCAACAGCATAGCTCAAGTCTGGCCTTGTAATGGTCATGTAGATCAAACTCCCCACTATCCTCCTGAACATAGTAGGGTCTTCTATCTCATTCCCAACATCAGCACTCAGCTTTACATTCTGCTCCAACGGGACTGAAAGTGGTTTGCATGCAGTCATACCATACTTGGACAACATATCCAAGCCATACTGTCTTTGGAACAGCCATATACCATCATCACATCTGATCACCTCAATGCCAAGGAAGTACCTTAGTTCACCTAAATCCTTCATCTCAAACTTCATCTTCAAACAGCCCTTGACTTCAGCAATCCCACTATCACTATCACCTGTAATAATCAAGTCATCCACATAGATGACTATGATGACCAAACCTGCATCTCCCTTTCTCACATAAAGTGAGTGATCAGCATCAGAAACATAAAAGCCAATATTGACAAGATACTCTCTAATCTTGTCAGACCATGCTCTAGGTGCTTGCTTGAGCCCATAGAGTGCCTTCTTCAACCTGCACACATACGTGGGATGCTCTAAATCTTCATAACCTGCTGGCTGATCCATATACACTTCTTCCTGCAAATCACCATGCAAGAAGGCATTCTTCACATCCATTTGCTACAACCTCCAACCTTTGGCTGCTGCCAAAGCAATCACACATCTGACAGTTGTCATCCTAGCAACTAGACTGAAGGTTTCATCATAATCTATGCCATATGTCTGAGCATAGCCTTTTGCAACCAGCCTAGCTTTGTACCTGCTAATAGAACCATCTGCATTGTGCTTAATCTTATAAACCCACTTACATCCAATAGCTTTCTTTCCCTTTGGCAATGATACTAGATCCCAAGTCTTATTGGCCTCTAATGCAACCATCTCCTCATCCATTGCTGCATCCCAATGAGCATGACCAACAGTCTCCTCAAAACATGTAGGCTCAACATCCTCAACTAGTTTCACCATATAAGCATAATGGTGAGCTGCATAACCTTCAAAACCAAATCTTTTAACAGGGTATCTCGCCCTGCTAGACCTGCGTACCACTGGATCACTCAATGGAGTCTTTGCATTAACGCGTGCTCTCTGCACACCTAGAGTCCTCAGTGACGGAATGCCAAGCTCATCATCCAAGCTCTCTAAGCCACTGGAGTCTCCATCAAGAACTGCATCAATGCCTTCTGACACTTTACTCTTTCCTTTGTCTTTACCTGTAGTGCTACTAGATGCACCTGAAGATGTAGAGCTACTCCTTAGTCTCCCAGACCAAGGACTACCAGATGATGTCTCTAGTCCACTGAGAGTTCGTGATTCTTGCTTTTCAGCCTGCACATGAGTGTCATGATCATCATCATCATCCAATGCATCACCACTAGATGCATACCAACTGCTCATTTCATCAAAGATGACATCCCTGCTCACTCTGAACTTACATGTGACAGGGTTGTAACAGCGATACCCTTTCTGCTCTAAAGAGTATCCAATAAAGACACACTTTTCAGCCTTTGGATCTAGTTTCTTCCGCAACTCATCTGGCACATGAACATACGCAATGCAGCCAAACACTTTCAAGTGTGAAACATCAGGCTTCTTACCTGTAAAACATTCTTCGGGGGTCATACCATGAACTGCAGCTGTAGGAGTTCTGTTCATAATATAAACAGCAGTATGAACAGCCTTAGACCAAAAATGCTTAGGCATATTCTTTTCAGCCCCATCAAGGCACGTGCAACTTTTGCAATATGCCTGTTTTTCCTTTCTGCAACCCCATTTTGCTGTGGGGTGTGAACTGTCTCTTTATCCCATGAGCCCTTAGAAAATCACTAAACTCATTTGAGAGGTACTCTCCCCCTCCAGCTGACCTCAAGCACTTTACTTTCAAGCCTGTTTCTCTTTCAACTGCAGCCTTGAAAGTTCTAAAGTGCTCAAAAGCTTCACTCTTTTCCTTCATAAAATATACCCACAACTTTCTAGAACAATCATCAATGAATGTGACAAAGTATGAACTACCTCCAAGAGATACATTTTGTGTAGGCCCCCAAATGTCTGTATGCACAACATCAAGGATATTTCTGCTTACATCTCTGTCATGTGAAAAGGGTTGTCTTGCCTGCTTACCAAACTGACATGCTTCACATACCTTCTAAAATTCTGCAACTCTAAATGTAGGCAAACCTGTAACCAAGCCTTTGGACTGCATTAATTTCAGCCTCTGTACATTTGCATGTCCAATGCGTTTGTGCCAAATTTCAATGTCTGCACCAACACCTTTTCCTTTGGCATACATGGCAGCATTCATAGTAGGAATTCCAGCATCTAGAGTAAACATACGTCCAACTCTACTTCCCTTTGCTACCAACCTGCACTTGTCATTGAAGTCTTCTACAAAGCAGCCCTTTGCATTAAATCTGACTTGCAGCCCTTGCTCTACCATTTGACCGACTGACACCAAGTTCTTTGTAATAGATGGCACATGTAATACATTTGAAAGACTCTTTGTCTTACCATCATGCAAGGACAAGGGAACTTTTCCAATGTGTGAAATTGGGTGGCATGAGTCATCACCCGTCTGCACATAACTTGCATTCTGCAAATCTTGCATCTCTCCAAACCATTCTGCATGGCTGGTCATATGATTGGATGCACCTGAATCAACATACCAAACATCTTCATGTGTTCCCTTTCCTGTAACAGTATTTAGCATATGCTGCATAACGAACAAACGTTCATTTTTGTCTTCATTCTGTCGTGAAGACGATGCATAGTTTCCTTGCTGCAACTTACCACTGCGGATATCATCTCTCTTAGCATAACATTGGGCTACAATATGACCTGTTTTGCCACAGTAGTGGCACACAATACCAGAGTTGTTAGAACCTCTATTCTGCCATCCACCTCTTCCTCTAAAGCTTCCCCTGCCTCTAAAGTTACCACGACCTCCTGAAACCTGCATATCGCCAAATTGCTAATTCAATCTATTTTGCTGGTTGTCACTACCACGGCCTGTACCACGGCCTCTTGAAGAGAACCTGCCACGTCCCCTTCCTGAACTGGAGTAGAAAGCTTGGACCTGTTCACCACTTCTTTCAGATGTCTCACTCTACATGTTGATCTCTTCAGTGATCATAAGGGAGACCAATTCATCGAAATCTGGAAATGGCTTTCTGACATATACAGAAGTTACAAAAGACTTCCAAGCCTTTTCATTGTTAAGTCCACCCAAGGTAGACGACACCAAATCATCATCATCGGGCATTGCATCAATCGCTGCCAATGCATCTGCAATGCTTCTTACCTTCAGTGCATACTCATTGATAGACATCTTCCCTTTCTTTAATGTATTCAACTCTTGCTTGAGTTGAATCTTTCGTGCCTTTGTATTTACAGAAAACATACTTTCAAGTATGGTCCAAGTTGCATATGAATTCTCTGCATTTCTAATGTGTCCCAGCATATTATTGTCAATTACTGCAGACAACCAATACATGACCTTTTTATCCTTTGCATTCCATTCCTTCCGTGCCTTTGTCTCTTCTGCAGTTGGAGGATCACTCATCTCCGGTTCCTTTTCTTCACCTGAAACAAACTCGTGGAGGCCTTTTCCAATAAGAAAGTTCGTGACACGGAACTTCCATGAAGGGTAGTTGTTCTTGTCGAGCTTCTCAATGATAGGGCTTCCACTGTTCTCTGCCATTATCACAAAATTAATACCAACAGTAAGTAAATCTTCTGCAACCCTGGACCTGTAGTGCACAGCAATACACCAGACAGCCTTTTTAACTGTCAGCTCAACAATACATGCAATCTGTAACCTTTTTGCAGATAAACCTTGTGTTTACTCACTGGTAAACACCTTTGAACTTACAAATCTGAAATCTGTAACCTGCGCACCCACTTTCAGTCAATACAGTCGAAGTCACAACGTACCCTGAAACTGTTGTCCATAACCTTGCGACTCTAAAACGGGCCCTGAAACGGCCTTAGATGCCCAAAATAGCTGCAGATAAGGGCTTATCTGCAGAATACACAGTGCTCTTCGCGCACACCAAATCTCACTGCAATCTGAGATTTTTGCTCTGCCCTGCTTCCAGTGCCTCCACAGGCACTATTCAAGAGAAGAAGTGGAAGAATGGGAGAGATTCTTACCCGTAGCTTGCTTGCTCGAACCTTGCTTCTTCTCCTTCACTTCAGCCTTCGAAATCAGCCTCTCTCAATGGCGCAGCTCTGATACCATGTCAAGAATCGTGTGGTGGAGGGGGTTGCTCAAGATGCTGCGCCGAACACACACAGAATGCACAAGGAGAAGCTCACTCAAGAGACAAGAAGAGAGATGGAGGCCAAAACGTTTTCTTGCTGGTTTCTTCTTCTTCTTCCACACTCTTTACAATGTACTCAAAGTATAGATAAGATACAACATAAAAGGAAAGTGGCCTAATAAGTCAAACAATGCATAATCGACTATACTAGTCGACTGGCGCTATAACTATGCCAGCTGTAAATAGGTGTAACAACCTGAATATAATAAGTAATGAGTCAGTGGCCATGTGAGAGTCATAATGACCACCGACGTGCTAAGTGTAGACGTGTGGACCCATCTAACCAGGCGGTCCATCATCCATGTCCACATGTGTTGAGCTTGCCATCTCAACAACTTTCCGCTCATCCCCCGCATAAACCACATGTTTCGCACGTCTGCCATGGCAAGCTTGACAATGTGGCATGTGCAGAATAGGTCCACGGATGGAGTTCAACGAATATCAGCAGATTCGCGCGTATGGAGCCACATTGACTCTACCTTCCCAAGCTTTGCGCGAGAGCCAAGGAATCTTCGGCTCGGTCTCGCCATGGATGGTGTGAACCCATTCGGTTTGCGGTCGACTTCTTACAGTGTGTGGCCTATAGTGCTTGTCAACTACAACATTCCTCCATGGCTTTCTACGAAGAAAGGACATCTCATCCTTAGCTTGCTCGTCCCGGGCCGCTACAAAGTAAAAAATATGGACGTGTATCTTCGTCCATTAGTCGATGAGCTTAAGATTTTGTGGGAGGAGGGGGTCACGGTGCAAGATATGAGCAAGCGCGATGGTCGGCGGTCAGCCAACATTCGAGCCATTCTCATGTGGACGCTGCATGACTTTCCGGGATTGGGAGAGTGCTCAGGTGAGCAGACCTTTGTACTCGCTGGTAATATCTATATTTTCTTTCATTAAATGAAGTATTCACTAGGTCGTGGATCGCCTTGCAGGTCTCGTTACCTCAGGTTATCATGCATGTCCATTGTGTGGGCCACAGTTAGACTCCCGAAGGTCACGAACCATGAAGAAGATGGTATATCAAGGACACGCCGCTTTCTTGCCGGAGGATCATGAACTCAAGGAAGGTTTTCTTGGACGACCTCCAGCACGTATGAACGCTGCAAGCTGGTACGAGCTGAAAATGGTAAACCCAGAATCACATCCAAATGGAATGCGACGGTTCTCAGTTTTCTACGAGTTGCCATATTGGACCCACTTACAGGTCAACCACTTGTTGGATCCCAAGCATATTTTCAAAAATGTGGGCAACTTGCTATGGGACCACATCACAGGAAAGAGAGACACTATAGGGTCACGAATGGATTTAAAGGAGGTAGGTAAGATGGAGGCGCTTTGGCCGCAGTCGAGTGCTGAAGGGGGAGTGCAGCTTCCTCGCGCTCCCTGGGTTTTGTCTACCAAAGAATAGCGCATTGTGAAGCAAGTAATCAAGTCTATTCGCACTCCGACGGGTATGATGCGTTCTCTCAGGTCCGCATTTTCTAAAGATGACCAAATGTCTAGGCTAAAATCCCATGATTGGCATAAGATGTGTCAAGTTTGTGAACAAAATGGATTTTAATTAGCGTGGAAATTTTGAAATTTGAAAAGGGACCATTATTCTCAATGCTTTCTCATTTGTGGCAGTTTGTCCTACCGATCGCGATCGCGGGATGCCTAACTCCAAAAATTCGCGGGGCCATTTACAAGTTGTCGACTTTGGTGCAATGGATCTCATAGAAAGAGATTAAGACGTCCTCTATTGAATCCGCAAGGCAGGGAGCAGTTGAGACGGTCTGTCTCTTTGAGAAATACCTGCCCACTAGCATGCTCACGATACAAGTTCACCTTCTTGTGCATCTTGTGGACGAAGTGGAGATTGCTGGACCTGTCCATACATGATGGATGTTCTTCTTGGAGCGCTTCATGAAAACCCTGAAAGGCTTTGTGCAACAACGAGCTCGTCCGGAAGGTAGCATGGCGGAAGGTTGGTTGGTATCAGAGGCGTTAGTGCATATCTCACAATGGCTACCAACGGTGGAACCAGACAATGAAATGCTATGGACGCTGAAGGACGATGATAGGCTGACTGGAGATGTGGTGGTTGAAAATGGGGTAGAAAAAAGAATGGATGACTCAATGGAAGAGAAGGTGAATCACTTTTGTATGTTGCACCATGCGTCCATGGAGACGTGGCTCGCCAAGTACCAGATTGTAAGGCAAGATTGAGAGGAAGCGCGAGCTGAATTTCGACGCAGTACATGTCACCGACCGATTCGATATCCCGAAGGCATGGAGGAGATGCCGCGGTTTATGTCAACACGATGGTTGCATGGAGCCTTGACCGCAGCATCCAGCGAAGGGACAGAGGTCTCAATGGAGTGGGAGTTCTCGAGGGGATGTAGTCCAAAGGTAAAGAGGGGTTTAGAATGTGTCGTATCTAAATTTGCTTGCTACATCTAATTTGAGTGTTTCAATATGAATTACAAAATATATAGTGCAGCGTGGTCGTGCGGACGGCATTTTCGGGTGGAGCGTATTGACCAAATGCGCTCCACAATGGACTGTGGTGTCATGGCAAGGTTTGTGCAAGAGAGCCGGCGACGAGCAACGGATCCGAACACGGTTGTGGATGAGATGGAGTATTTTGGAAACTTGCAAAGTATTATTACGGTGGATTACCGTAGCTTCTCCATGATACTATTCGATGTGCAGTGGTTCAAAGTGGTACTTGGAGGAGCTGGAGCAACAGCTCGACGAGGTCCATATGGATTTCTCGAAATAGATTCCGAAAAAAAATAGATGGATTTGCGCGACACCTTTGTGTTGCCGGCCCATTGTGAACAGGTACAAATAGTCATTTGCTTGCTAATTGTAATACGACATGGTTTATGTCACAATGGTTTGAAGTTGCTTTGTAAGTGTTTGTGAACAGGTAATCTTCTATCCAAACCCCCGACAACCTCGATGGTGGTATGTTATACCTTCAACTCCTCGAGGTGCGAGAGTATATGATCAAAGCGACGTTCCAGGCATAGATGAAGAAAATATGTAAATAGAGGGATCGATATTACAAGGGGTGGAGGCCACTGCAAGCTTGGAGCCTGCATCGGCTAACAATGATGGAAATACAGAAGTCGTAGAATTTTTTGAGAACGAGGCAGACTCGTTCTTTTGTAGTGACATGTCTATCGACCTTCCAGTGTATGCAGAGTTGTGTCAGGAGATTAACATGGGACCATAGAATACTTCATTCTTGGAGAATTGTATTACTCAATTCGTTGTTTAGATCTTCCATAAAGGTAGATAAGATACGCATTTTAAGAGGGATTTTTCAAAAATGATTTATATTAATGTGCTTTGTATAGTTTAAATTGATTATTCTAACATCATTTTTTATCTGTGTAGGTATCGACATTTTTAGGATGAGTCGAGGGATGAGCGATGAGGAGTTTTAGGACATGATGACACGCATGTCTCCAGATCAGCTCGCGAGATTCACAGAGATGGCAGATCAGGAGCTGTCTCGTTCTTCTTCAGGGTGCTCTGCTAGATCAGCTTCAGCGCGATCAGATGCTTCAGCTTCGAGCAGACGATCTCGACGCTCGTGACTTGGGCTAGAGGGAGGGACTGCGACTGCAGGAGAATCAGGGGGGTGCTGCTGTGGAGACACGGACGTGGTGTCTCCGTCTCGTCGTTCAGCTGGAGCTGCGTCACCTCCAGGATTTGTCACACCTGTGGGGACGTCCACTCCAGTTACTCCGGCTTTTGCGCAGCCGTCGGCAGATGGCACACCTTTTGGTGGCACTCCTTTTGGTGGCACCCCCTTTGGTGACACCCCTTTGAGTGGCACTCCGGGAGAGGGTATCCCCGTCGGTACACCGGATGTGCAGGGGTCTCCTGGATATGCCCAGGAGCGTGGACGGAGATGGGAGAGGGCCCATCTTAGGCATACTCCTAGGGGTTATGGATACCTAGTGGATGGCAGGTCAGGAGCCATCATCATGAATGATGAGGGGAGGAGGGTGATGGCTTGCATGAGGGAGTTGTGCCAACAAGTTTTTCGGCACAACGTCCTGGATCATTGGAGGAACATACCGGAGGGGAGCAAGGACTACATAGTAGCATCCTTGCACGAGGAGTTCCCGGTGCCAGCCGCAGTGGATAGATTCTTTACGGGCTGGATGATGGATTGCATGCGTGCATACATGTCACATAGACGATCCGACGCACGCAAGGCAATCAAGAGTGGGGCTCCAAAGCCCGAGTGGTTAGATGCAGACGACTGGCGCCCACTGAGGGAGGAGGCTACAAATTCGCCAGGACGTTGGAGTCAGCAGCGGGAGGTGGTGAGGGTACGAATCGAGGCCGGATCGGTACATCATCTTGGGAGTGGCGGCCACAGGACATATTTGGAGGACTTTGTAAGTTTCTCTTTTGTTTTGCTTTTTTTTTTTTGAGATATTCTCTGTACTGACAATCATGTTTCTAACAATTAGCATTTTGTTTTCTTTGCAGCACTCCGTTACAAATCGCGATCCGCAAGGCCTTGAGACTCGATATGCAGAGAGGCACGGTTTCAGGGCATTGATCGACCGATTGTATAGACGCGGCGGCCCTGTAAGTCACTCATCTTTCTTGTCCGTAGTTACCATGAGATATTTGAATGCATTATTGTATGGTGGATTGATATGTTGTTTCTTTTTTTGCAGAATCCGTTTGATGCTCCTTTGCAGCGGGACGAGCTTTCGAGGGACGAGGATTTGTAGCTCGCCCTTGGATCCTTAGAGCTCACACAGTTTTAGTTTTTAGTCGCCCGATCTATGTAGACATTTTCTATGTATTAGTGATATCGTTTCATGATTGTACCAATCGCATTTTATGTAATATCATGTATTTATTTCGTATATCAGTTTTATGATTTCAGTATACATTCTTTTTGTTTGCAAACGCTTTGTATGCAGCAGTGCAGAAACTATTTTGTATGGCTCTCATACAGCACACAGTGCTATATGTGGCAGGGTAGCTTGCCGCCCTGCCACAAAATTTTTTTTTCTCTGTTACCGTCGCTATTTGCGTCGCAAATTTACTGCACGCGTCGCTATTGGCGTCGCTATGAGCGTCGCAAATGCTCTGCAACCGTCGCTATTTGCCCCCGTCGTCGCAAAAAGCGTCGTTATTGACGACGCCATAGAATCGTCGCTATAACCGTCGCTATATGCGTCGCTATACGCATTGACGACGCCATAGAATCGTCGCTATAACCGTCGCTATATGTGTCGCTATATGCGTATAGCGACGCATATAGCGACGGTTATAGCGACGATTCTATGGCGTCGTCAATAACGACGCTTTTTGCGACAACGGGGGCAAATTTTGTTGTTTGTATTTTCGTCGCTTTAAACGTCGCTATAAGGTCTATATCTTGTAGTGCATCTCAATTTTATTATCATCTTCTTCCTTCAGTATTTTCAAAATATATTTTAGAGAAGAAGAAATTTAAAAAGGCAAAGAAACAATGCTTTGAGTCATTTATCAGGATCTCTCTTTGGATACTAAGTTAGTGCGAAAGACAGTACATAATATTGGTATCATTCGAGATGCTTATATACAACTTTTTTAGTTTTTATAGTCAAATATGAAGTAAGGACAAGTACATAATTGCATATTTCCAAGACCATCTATGATTAAAACTATTAGACAGAGAGTGAATAACAAGGTAATGGAGATTCTCAGTGAGCCTTTCCATATCAAGGATAGCTTCAAGGGCAAGATAAAGGAAGTTGTATTCAATGAATTTAACAATATTTTCCTTGACTTGCCCACCCTACAATGCTTAATGATTACATTCTATGACTTGTCACTAGAAGAGGCACAAGAAGTGGCTAGATTTGTGGTTAAACTTGATGAAAGTGAGATTCTAAAATGTACAAAACTAGAGAGGGTCTCTATTACCTTGATGAATAGAGCACTTTTATAAGATCATTACAATCACTCAATGTCATTCAGTCTTCATTCAGAACACAACATTTGGTGACTAGGAGCATTCGAAATAGATACCGAGGATTTTGATATATTGTATTGGGTTTTTCATCGAACACCAATATCTGATGTTATTAAGAGACAACAAGTAGGAGAATAGCTATTTGTTGAAGGATTTGGGAACTATAAGATTGAGTGGCATATAGCTGGTGACTTCAAGACACTTAAATGTATGTACAATGTATCAAAAGGAGCTAACTCTAGATCTCCTTGCCTATATTCCATGTCCCCAACCAGGGAGTTGAACTCAAGCAATTGGAATAGAGCTTCCTCTAGGCACAACAAGGATCCATAGTTTAAGCCAGTCCTAGATATTCCTTTAGTGAATTCCCATATCTATACACTTTATGCGCTTTGTAGGATAATTGAAAAGCTTGTTAATCTTTATATAGGATTTGCATGGAAGTTGAAGCCATTATCAGCTAGAACAGATGTTATAACAAAGATTAAAAAAGTCTTATCTACAATTGGTTTGCATGGTGGTAATGTTGTTATTGAACTAGATCTTCAAAAGTCTAAGGATAGCAATTGTGTCCCCAAAAAGCCACCTATTGGTGGAGTGAAGGCTATAAGGTTCCTAGACTTTCATGGGAGACTTGGTAAGATAAAATCTAGGAATGGTGGTTGAACTATTAGATACAATCAATGGAAGTGCCTACATAATACAGTTAAGGATCATGCTGATAATGGACAAGCTCAAAATAGAAAAGCTAATGTTTGGGAAATACTAGATAAAGTATTCTTTTATTGTGATAAAATAGAGTGGAATGATGATGATTCCAAAGACTTCAAAAACCAATTGAACCTTTTTAAAAATGCAATGAGAGAAGCTTGCAGTAATCAACACTTCACTCACTATATGGTAAGAAGTTTGCATATGTATGTCTCTTTATTGTCTGGCTCACATAGGATTTTCTAATTGAATTTCTTTATTTGTTAAATATGTAGTATATTTTATACAACCATGCTCCATATTTTATTAATAAATATGGATCTCTATCTAGTTGATCAACCCAAGGTATGGAAAAATCACATTATCAAGCAATAATAAAATACTTTAGACACACAAGACATGGAGGTGGAAGATACAAAGAAAACAGTTTATTGGAGGTCTCTCAATGGTTCTACAGACAAATTTGGCACAAATTCAAGCTCAAAGACACAATCGCATCATGTAATACATAATCTTTACTAAGGACTATATCCACTATTATCGAAAGAAGAAAATAAGGATATTTAAACTCTTGTGCAAATCAAAGATATTCTGAATGGTTACAAACTAGACAAAGAGATGGGTTTCAAGAAACTCTTAACATCTTTTAGTTTGACTTTGTTGCAGAAGAGTCTTTAGTTTCAAGGAATTCAATGGGCCCTCTAAGGGATTCTTTTGTTTCATCCTAGTCAGTGAGAACTCTACATTTAAGGAACTCTAGTTTCCTATAGCTTGGAAGGAGCTTCAAATTCTTGGCATCTCCTACATGGGAGAGCAAATAAGAGACAAGAACTCCAAAGTATCGTGCCCTAGACCCACTATATCCAAGCATGAAACCAAAAAATCTTACAACTTCTTCCTTCCCCACCCAAATTATCTTGTCTAAACCTCTATTGAAAGCTTGGGATCCAATCACCTTGGAGATAGCTTTCAAATACATTAATGGTAAGCTTGGAGAGCTTGACAACCTGCTATGATAAATTGCAATTGTTTGATTATTTAAGCTTCAAATATAAGGACCAAGGCGTTGACTTTTGCCAAGCTTCAATGGCCTTGAGCCCTTGGCTCTTCCAAGAAAGTTGTCTACATCTTCAATTTCTATGTGCACAAAAAACCACAATAGTATAAGATGTCAGTAGATAAATATCCAAAAATATGTGCATAATGCATACCATACTCTAATATAAATCACAATGGATATCTTAGAATTATCTTTTATACCTTAGGGTTTTCATATTCTTCAAGAAGACTATCATCATCTAGATTTATTGAACTTTTTAGTTTCTCCTCTAATGGAGACTTCACTTTCTCTTCATACCCCATGTTATGAATACCATGTCTCTAATGAATTTATAGGTACTCTTCCTTTGAAGGTATCCCCTCCTTTTCATATTCCACGTTCTGATTAATACAATAATGCAAGGCTACACAACTGTCTTGAAAATTCTCTCCCTCAACATCAAGAGTTGCTAGCAATTCCTTTTCATAACCAATAAATTCTTATCATTTTGACCCCATGCAGCAAGGATTGCCAAGCAATAATCTTCTCTAAGATAAAAAAAGTTGTTGATTATCATTTAGCAATACATATCTCTTTTTGTTGATGAGATAACTGGGAAATGTTGGGAGACATTTAAGAGGACCTGTTTCAATCTCTGCACTCAACTCCATCTCCTTTTCTTCCACTTTTGTAATGTTCTCACTTTTAAACAAAGCAACATCAAATCCCTACTCTAACTGGTTCTCAATATCCTCCTGAAACATTTCACCCTTCTCTTCAACTTCTTTGTCTTTGCATGCAATATCCTCCATCTTCTTCTCTTATATTGTATCTGAAGAACAACTATCCATATATTGAAGATATACAAGAAGACACTGTTGCTGATTTTGATGAAAAGGGCAATCTGCTTTCCACTTCTTGAATTCTTCATCAATAAGGCTAAACCGTATTTGCAAAGTTGTTCTATTAGCATTAGAAGCTTCAATTACATCGCTATAATGGACAAATCCCTCAATCTCTAGGCCTTCCACATGTCTATCACAAAATACCTTAAAATCCTTCAGTTTATCTTCAATATCCTTCAAAAGCTCTTGCAAATCAAGGGGAACATTGAGCATATCTATGATGCAAACAAATCTAGATGAATTTTAAGTTTCATGGAGAAAATCAAATAGCTTTTCATCACAGGTGACCTCTAAATTCTCCTCATCCATTCCCTGTAATGAAAACTTCCTTTTAGTCATCCTGATTACTCACAAAAAAAAAATTCCTTTTAGTGATCCTGATTACTCACAAGAGAAAATCAAGAAAACAAAAATAAGGGTCATAATATACAAATCCATATTTGCTCATATGCAATAGACTAAAGAATGATTAATAAGAAATCTTGGAAAATACCAGATGAAAGAAATGAATTAAATCTTTATGCAGTAGAGAAAGCATGAAATTCCAAGTCTCATCGATCAAACTTTGTTTAATATTTTTAACTCATGAAACACGAAAACAATGATTCAAACCGCCTCACAGTTCACAAAATCGCATTTCACACGTCACTTATAAAAAAAACTTGACCAATTCATGTTTTATACATTCGAAAAATTTGAACAAAACAATGTCTCAAGAACATCAAAACCCCATCGTTTTATATGTTTATCAAACCAATATTGCTAGAAAAACAAAGTAAAAACATTACAAAATTTCTAAGTCCCTGATGTATCTTTCTTCTTTTAAACCAACTAACATCTTTAATGCCTTGAAATTTAGGATTGCAGAGAGAAATATTAAGAAAAGAGTGATACATGATATTTGCAGGACTTCCTCACCAGAGAATAAATGGTTTCTTGTAAACATATGCTTGGTTTGGCTTGTGATTCTTACAAGATAAAACATTGGTTGAAGACAAGACAAAATACGTGAAATAAATAGTAACCAAGACCTGAACCTGAGTGTTCATATATATATGCCAATAGTCACCGCTATCGTGCCGCTACGCACACATCATCTAGAAAACTCTAGAATGTGGCTTCCTTATAGATCTAGAGAGCCAATGCTACTTTAGGCATTAGTGTTAGTATCCATGGTTCAAGAAATTTAGATTTTTGGACAAGTTTTAGCCAATTTTTGATATTTTAGATATTATCTCTTATAAAAATCCATAAAACTATAGACAACAATTAGATTAGAATAACATGTAAAAGAAAGCATGTAGCTTTCAGCTATTTTGAGAGGATTTTATGTAAAAATAAAGATTACCGAAATCGGGCGACGCGCGATCTCTATTTTCAGGTAGTGAACATCACTCTGAAGTGGGAGATGAAGAGAGAGTGATCTGGCAGAATTCTGGTTAGGTGTGCTGGTATTTTGCCCCCCTTTGAGAGCCAATGGAAGCATTAGATTGGTGATCTGAGTAGCATAGAGGAAGGTATTATTTTATACATGTTTTTGTCTATAAGAGTTTTATCCTCTCATAATGCAGAAATAAACTGACAAGCTTCATCTCTGTTAGTATTCTTCTACATTTTCTATTTCTTTCAGTGAGTATTCTTCTACATCTTCTATTTCTTTGAATCCCTTCTCTTCCGTCTACTCCTCTCTCTGAATCTCCCTTCATGCTACCGTCTCTCACCTCCGTGGAAGACTTTGGACACCAAATGCATCGATACCGTGTTAGGGGAAGTTTATGCTATCATTAGAGGTGAATTTGGGAAGACATTTGGGCTGATTTGGGGATAATATCTTCAACCATATTCAGAGAATTAGCTACAACAGTGTTCTTTTAATTCATTTCTTACTCCATAGAAGACATCTTGCCAACATATGCAACTATTATGTGCCCCTATGGTAGGGCAATGTTTATAGACCATTCATAGATGCTTTGCGTTGGATTAAGAGGATCTTTTTCTCTTATTTCTTAGATGTGGTAACTAATCCTTATCAGGAACTCAATTTGAAGCTCTCTTGAAGCAAGTCTCTTTCCCCTACAAGCCTTATAATTGACTCATAAGCTTTTGTCCCTAATTTGTTGTCTACGTTGAATGTAATCATGCAAAGTTGATTCATGCTATGGCATCATGTAATCATGCAAAGTTGATTCATGCTATGGTATCATGTATGAATGATGGGATGCAGAGTTGTTTCTGATACATGACAACATATCGTACTTGATTTATAATTTGTGATTGCTCTTACAGTCAAGAAAAGATGCTTGATTTGAGTTAGAACTTATGAGATAATACTCTTGTGATCTTTGCTACGAATATGCAGTTGGAAGCTCTATTGACATCTTCAAGAAATTCACTTGAAACCTTGAATCCTTCTCTTATGTCTACCAACGCCAGAGTCTAAGCTCTTGAACCCCCCATACATTCTTCTCTCTCAAACCCCTGTGATTGACCATGAGTACCTCTTGAATTTAAACATTCATTGTAATCTACTTATCTCTTGAAGACACATATCCATCTACCTTGTCCAGTTTTCTTACCAAACCCCTGTGGTGACCTTCAATCCTATGCGCAACGACATTGGTGAACCCAACGTGAAGGTTAGTGTAAGAGAATTGCAAGATGGGGGATTCTTCAAGAGATACTCTACAAGAGTTGGTGCACATACTATAATAGACTCAACAACAACAAATCCAAATGTTACAACAACAACAACAAGGGCAAGACAAAGAGAAGATTGATTCCACAGCTATCAAGGCCTTAGAGGAAGTTGGGTGGGAATTAAAACAATTTAATGGTCAAAATGTCTCTGTTTTCATTCGCTTGTATGTTGAGAAAATGCTCTTCTTTGTTGTACCGCAACATGCATGGAGTTGCTATTTTGCCAGACTAGCCAAGCGTGGTCTTCAAGAAAGAATCCATGGTCTTTTTCAGTGAGATGCGTATTGGGTAGCATTCAAAAAAGCCCTATGCAAAGAATTCTTCTTAGAAGACTCCAGCCTAATGATGAAGAGACGTTTGATTGATTGGGTTGAGAAACCCAACAAAGGTTTAGCTGTAACAACTCTATACCATGAGTTTGAAAGTAAATTTGGACAACTTGATGCTAAAGACCAACAAAGTATGGAAGGTCAAAAGATTGAATTATTCCTTAAGGCTGTAGATCTCATTCTGCAAGAGAAGTTTGCTGATCACCTAGAAGATTCTACCTCCGAATCAAGAGTCAAGACTACATGGATAGATGTTACTGATGCAATTAACATGATTACATGAAGAGAGCAGATGCGACTAAAATTGGGCTCTATTTCAACTTCAATAACTCCATTGATGGATCTTGTTCCACCTTCAAAATCCCCTATTTCTTTAACTAATCAACCAATTATTTCTTCTTCTGTTCCTTCTAAAAATTATGTCATGGATGAACTCATTAAAAGCATGCATGACCTTCATTTGAATCTTACAGAAATTAGTTCCAAGGTGGAGAAGCTAGATATCAAAGTTGAAGAACGAGGACGATCATAAACTCAAAGACCCATGAGAGAAGGCTATAAGAGGCATTGTATTTGGTATGATAGCCAACAACATGACAAGAGGGAGTGTTCTACCTTTTGTGAGGCTAAAGCACAAAAGCTCATCTTTTGGAAAGACGAAAAAAATTCATGCGGCTGAAAGTGGTCTTCCATTGGAGCCAAATTTTAGCAGTGGTGGAATGAAGAAAAGATTAGAAGATTTAGTTGTAAAGAATGCCTATGCAACAATTGATGTAGCTACCTATGGGCTGCAAATTGAGCCAACTAAATTAAATTTGAAAGCTTGTAAAGCTAATGTGCAATCTCAAGTATGGATGCAAGAATTAGATCAAATGGAACGCGACAAAGTAGCCAAAGATGATTTGACTAACGCTAGTCAGTGCATTTGAGGAATAACTGGTCGAAAAGAACTGGTAGATTCTTTTTTTGACTTTGCACATTTGGCTGACGTCAATCATAAAGAAGTCTTGATTGAAGAAAAGAGAAGAAGAGAAGATGAACTAGGACCTTCCTCTTCTGGCCCTCCGAAATGGGTAACTAGAAGAATGCTTGAACAACCAAAGCTTGCTGAAAATATAACCCCAGATCAAGAGATGGAAGATGTGCCACAAACAAAGCAGATCGAAGGAAAAAAGAAAGGCAAGTAGCCAAGCTATAAATTGCAGTCTGACATAGAATCTGCAACCGATCTCAAACGATTTCTACAAGAACAAATTTTTGAAAGTAAAATTGATTTCACCTTAGGTGAAATTCTCAGAATTTCTAGACGTGAATTTCATGATATAACTATTAATGTAATCAAAAGAAAAAGACAATATATTGGTGATGGTGTTGAAGAAACAGTGCATGCTTTTTTGCAAGCTCTTCAAGTCTTTGTGCAAGATGAATAGAAGCTGACTGCACAAGGAATTTAGCTTGAAGTAGTTAGAGAGTTAATTGTAGAAATTAAAGTTGAAGATAAATAAAGCATGGATGTAAAAATTAAAGAAGTGAAGGCTGAAAATGTAACGGTTGGCTAGTCAAACTAGTTGGGCAACCTATCTCTCAAAAATAAGGTCGTCTACAACACATGCATGATGAGGATGAAGCCCTATTCATTCCAAGTAGTGACTACTCTCGTACACATTGGGCAAGATAAACAATGGAGACAGTCGTCAAAATTGGAGAAAAAGAAACATCGTGTATTGCACTCTTAGACCATGGTTTTGAGATAAATGGCATGGCAAGGATTCTCTATGAAAGTGGTGGATGGTCCATAGATGTTGATGCAGATTGGCAAATGAGAGCTACAAACAACTCTTCTAGAGAGTTATATGCTACATGTCCTAATGTGCAGGTAACTATTGGAGACATAAAAGACAATTTTTACTTTTTTGTTCAAGACTCTTATAGTTACCCTATCATTCTTGGGCAACCTTACATTTCTGACACCCACTTGGAAACAAAAGCTCTTGATGATGGTTCTTCCTATGCTCGAATCCGAAGCAAGGATAATGAATAAGGTGTCCAATTTCGTACTGTGTGTGTTAACCATCATCAAAACAAAGATCAATTGCATGATTATCATGTGCCTCCTAATGCTTGAGAACTCAAGGGTTTTCAGGCTACAGTGCTATAAAAGGAGGCTATGGCAGTGCGTCATGTAAAAAGATTGAACCTCCTTATGCTATAGAAACTGTGTCTCTAGCAAATTTTTATGCATGTACAACCAATAGTATGGGATGTTATAAGTCTCTTCCAACCATGACTAAAGCTAAAATAAAATATTTATGCCATGTAAAAAGGGTGCTGAAAATTGATGATATGATGGCTGAAAATGAAGATATTTCAGGCGTTTTTTTTGGATTTATTCCTACTGACACATTGGTTGAAATATATGCAGCTACTCATATAAAAAATTAGGCTGAAAATCAGTCCATAGAAGTATGTACATTAGATTTCTATCAAACAATTCAAGAATTTGTTGAGCAGGAAGACATTGGTTTACTCAACAAGGCTGAAGCACAAGTGGAGAAAAAATACAAGACAATGGTAAGAAAGTCAAGCTTGTGGCACATGAAAATCTTTTGCATTTCAGCCAAGTGAAATAGGCTGTGTGGATCCAAATATTGTGGCTCCTATGGTCATTTTTATGGTCCCATATGTGCCTTGGAACCTCAAGCCCATTCCCGTTCCAATGACGCATTTTCTCAAATTATTGGAACTTCTAAATGAGAAGATCAGAATGAAGATTTTAGAACCTTCTTTAGCACCTTACTCAAATTGATGGTTTACCGTGCCCAAGAAAAATGGATCCTTACGATTCATTCAAGATTTATAGCCTGTTAATTGTGTCACAATCAGACATGTTGGTTCGAGTCCAATTGTTGACGAGTTTACTAAAGATTTTGCAAGTAGAGAAATTTATTCTAAGGGCAACCTATATTCAGGATATGACAAATTTCAGTTTTCATTAGAAAGTCGAGACATTACCACAATGAAGACACCTCTTGTATTGTTTTGCATGTGTACTCTACCACAAGGTGCAACAAATTCCGTAGCCTATATGATAAATGCCATGCACAAAGTCTTAAGGGACTTTATTCCACAACTTACTCTTCCGTTTCTTGATGATGTACTTATCAAGGGATGTGATGTCAATGAAAATAATGAGGAGCTTGACGAAGATGGTTGCAGGACATTTGTAGTTAACCATATTCATGATTGTGACAGGATTTTGACAAGGCTAGAAGAGGTACATCTTACCCTTTCAGGAGCTATGTCGATTTTTGAAGTAGAAGAAGTCCAAGTGGTCGGACATCTGTGTGGCCCCTACAGACGTAAACCTTCACCAATCAAGATAGATGCCATCAACAGAATGAAAGAAAAATGCACAAATATTTCAGAGGTGAGAAGATTTCTTGGCGCATGTGTATTCTATCTCATATGGATATTACATTTTGCTCATGTAGCCAAAAATCTCTATCAATTATTAAGAAAAGGGCCAAAGATTCTATTGGGAGAAAGAGCATACTCTCATTGTACCAAACCAAAGAAGTGGTTAATTTTAGCCCCCACTCTCAAAAGGACTGATTATTCAAATGGTCAACCCATCATCCTTACTGTGGATACAAGTCCCATTGGGAGAGGATGGACTATTGGAAAAGAAGACCTTGAAGGTAATAGGTATGCAATTCGTTTTGGAGAAAAGGCTCTCAATGGACGTCAAAGAAGGTATGCACAAGTAAAAAGGCAATTGTGGGGAGTTGTAACAGCATTAAAGTGTGATCATGAATACTTTTGTAATATTCCGCATAAGAAACAAATTGGATAAATGGAAAAAAAATTTAAATTTCCCCCTATCCCTCCACTCGACTGACGAGCTGGAGGGGGAGGGAAATAGTAGGAGCCATTAAGCTCCTTGTTGGAGCCTTATGGAGGGAGGGGGGACATGCGTGTCGACACGTAGGGGAGGGAAGATCCCCCTCCCCCCCTATTTAAATGAGGGGCCGCAGGCTGAAGGGGCCCCGCCGAAGGATGAAGAGGACAACACTGCCGTGAATACGGTTGGGTGGTCGTGAAGAGGAGAGTGCCGCCATAACATCGTGCTGAGAGAGAGAGAGAGGGCCTGAGGGAGGGAGAAGCCATCATGCTGTCAACGCGAGAGAGAGAGAGGGCCTGAGGGAGGGAGAAGCCGAATGACATAGTGCGCGTGCTGGGGAGGATCCGCCACAATTTTCTACCACCTGGACATCACCATCGACAGACGACCCTGAAACCCCTCCCCTCCACCCCCCCACGTGGCCTTCGTAAGCTTCCAGAAGGCCCTTGGAAGATTCCAAGGGGCATTCTTAAGCCCCTTTTCCATAAGGCCCTTGTTTCCCCCCCCCCCCCCCCCAGGTTTTAATCCCCCCCTAAGCCCCTTGTTCCCCACCCCCCAAGGGTTTTATCCCCCCTAAGCCCTTGTTTCTTCCCCCCCCTCTTAGCTCTTTAGGCTATTCGAGTCACACCCATAGGCTACTTTGTCCTTAGGCTACCTTGAAGACTTTCATTCTCTTTCATTGATTCCTTCATTCACTTTTTAGATCTTTTTGTGCATGTGCTCTCTTAGCTGAGCTTTGTTTTCTTAGTTTTATCAAACAAGCCGATGTCCACACACCCCCACGACCTAAAATCCCCCAAGACCCCCTTCCTATACTTTTCCCCCGTGTTTTATTCCACTAAGCCCTTTCACCCTTATAACTCTTTTCTTTTTTTTTCCCACAACTCCCTAAGCTTTCCTCTTTATCCCCCGTATCCCCTTTATTATTTTTCCCCCCCTGAACCTAAAAATCCAAATCATCATCATGGCCTCGGATGATATCCCGTAAGGGAAAAGTAGCCGTGAGATAAAAGATAGGGAGGGAAAGTAGAGGGAGTAAAAAGAAGGAGTGAAGGAGGAAGAGTGGAAAAAAGACAAAAGAAAGGGAAGGAAGGAGAAGACGATGGAATTCCAGAAGAAAGAGGAAAAGGCTATCTCACATTCGAACTACAATGCCGCCGAAGAAAGTCCAAGGTGTAGCTGCGAGAGGATCATCCCCCGGTATCCATGTGGATATCTCACCTCAAAGCCAGGTTTTCTTCTTGGCTTTAATTCGGTTTTAAGTCGATCATGCAAAGAAAAATTGTTCAGGATAGGATATATTTGTTCGAGTTATTTGTAATGAAGGAGTTTAGCTTATGAATGACAATGTATAAAACTTAGTTTTCTTCAAATTGCATCAAGCATTATAAATTACGAGCAAGATTATCCATTTACTATAGTAGTATATTTTAGTTAAATCCTAAGGTGTAGAAATCATATCTTGCACCATTAGCCTTATTCTTTTCGCAACGAATCATTGTAAATGGTTAAATTCATGAAAGGTTTCTTTCGATGCTCAAATTACTAGGAAGTTATCTTGAATATTTGCACATCTTAGCAAGGCAAGTGTTGTTAGTTGGCATGAGCTCATCTTTAAGGAAAACGGAAGTTAAATTAAACTGTATTGATTGGGAAAGTAAATTGTCACAAGGATAGCAAAACCATGACAAGACGACTAATATTACCTTCCAAAAGATAACAGAACCAATCTAAACATAGAAACATTCACACCCTAAACACTTAACTACTTTCCTTACTGTAGGGACAACAAATTCGTAAAGATAAGAAACTAGGGTTTGCCCCTAAGGTTCTTAAAAGAAGAAACCCTAGGCCTGACATACATCAGCTTAAAGAATCTAAACAGATTATTCCATCGCAGGGCTTGCGCAACAAGTATGAAATTATTTAGTCTTGTGATTGATTCACAAGGAGAAAGGGTAAAAACCCTCATCAAGGACGGCAGATCCCTACGCAGGTTATCTTGCAAAAAGACGTATTTTTGGATATCCTTCTAAATAAGGAAAGTTGTAAACCAGAAACTAGCATATCTAAGGCACCTTAGGGTTAACCAAGTTGGGTATGCCCTACACCGGAATGTAAGAGATCTTGCCAAGTTACAAGACACCTTGGGAACGAGTGCTGATACACTCAAAAAGGAAAGAACACTTCCTTAGTAGTTTGCCAAACAACTCGGTTGATTAACGGAAATGTTTGTGCTTGCTAGAGATTTTAGAGCTCTGTTTGAATTATGAATTACAAATTAAATGAGTACCTATACTTCAGGTTAAAGGCCTGAAGGGAGAGGCAGTTTCAGTTACCCCCAACTGCCTGCCTGACCCTAACTAAGGGGGTTGTTGACCGCGCCGGGAACGTGGACCGAACCCACCGCAAGAGGTCTATCTGTTGAGTTCTACTTGGAGTAGGAGGACGCTTGGGTGCCAGGGGGGGCTCTGGCCGTAAATCCCTTGCCTTCCAGGTCCTGCACAAGAGGCTAACGTGACTCGGGATTGGGTCTCGAGGCCCGCATACTAGTTGACGGGCTTGGAATAGTGATCCCTGGAGATTACTGGATAGCCTTCGGGCAGATTATGGACAAGCCTACGGGCAGAACTCCTTGTATTTCAAAGATAAAATGATGAAATATTAAAAGAACTTGCTTGATACTGTTTTTCTATGTCACGTGATAAGATTACGTAAAGGAACCAGTGCTTAACAGGGTTAATTAAAGAAGCTGATTGTTATATGTCAAATTAATGTGTTAGATAATTACATAACTAAAACAAACCGAGGAAAGTGCGGAGGATGGATCATGGGTCCGTCCTACGGTTGGGTGGTCCCAGTTAGCTGGAAACTTTTCTCAAAAATATCGAAGAACAGCGAGATGATCATCATCATCAAAACGAATAACGAGAACAATGACCTAAAGTTACGTCTTACCCGATTTACGCTGTTTTAGGGAAACGGAATGGGACTATGCCTTATGGCAGAGAGGTTGAGCTTTGCATCCCTCTCGTTTCCCATTCTCCTTGAACCAAGTGCAGCGTGAATCCGCTTCGGACCTGGCGTTTCTGCGTAAAGCAGTTCACTCGGGTCTGACGCTAGTTGCTGTTAGCTAATGACCAAATAGGAAAACCCTAATTCCGGTCGATCCTAAGTGGGAAATGGCCAGGATACTTCCACTACGTGGCAGACGCGACCTAGATCGCAAAACCCGTAACATTCCTTGGGAGTGCCGGGTGGAGTTTTCTAGACATCCTTTCCGATGGACTGCTAAGACGTGTCCTGGATGATACAAATGGACACCTTACAAGTTGGTATCACAGCCGACCAACAACGGAATTGTTTTTATGAGATCTCAATAAAATGAAGTAAAGAAATTGTTACTGTCCAAACATTTTCTCATCTTCAATGCTGTCTTGCAGAACTATGAAGCGTGGAACAAGTTTTTGGTGTTTCGGGTCATGTTTATGACTGCAATGCATTCTCCCCTTTATAGACAAAGAATCGGGATGATGAACATCCTGGAGCAGATTTATAATCCATCACCTTTATACATAGAACGAAGATGGACGGGGTCTTCAGGAATCTACTATATAGCCACCCCCGGTTTGCTTATCTACAGACCAACCTAAGAAGGATCAAGTGGTTGGAAGACTTGAAAATCGTGAAGCTGTTCATTTTTGTGGAAGCTCACGTAAATTCAACTTTACATATTCAAGATCGGAGGGTTGAAATGAACTCATATGTATATGAGGAAGTAACCCGTGTAATCCCAGCGGACAGGATTAAAGTGTTAGGCCGCCATGAGAAGTATGGATTCCAACGGAAAGGGTATCCTGAACTTCCAATGAACTATTGATTCCTAAAGATCCATGACCCAAAACCCTACTATTACATAGTTCCTATAGACAAATGCAATACAACATTGTTCTCCCCAAACTGAATGTAATGATTGGATTATCATCACACGGAATGTTGTATAAGGCTATGCCCATGTAAATACAAATAAAGACTTCTTTTTATCAATATCTCGCTGTGCATAAGAATTGTTAAAAAGTTAAGTAGCTTCATTATTTACAAGATAGCTGAACAAAAAAATGAAAGATAGGCCATCATCGATTATCATATAATAACGTTAAGAAAACTTTTATCCAGGCACAACCCTAGGTACAGGTTCCAAATTCACCTCCTACATCAAGTACTGCTGTGACCCAGGAGAAGAAGTTCCTCCTCAAGCAGATAAAGCCACCCGAGTTTGACGGGAGAGGCACATTCGTCCAGGCTGATGCTAAAATTTGGATTGAATCCATGGAGGATTACTTTGAAGCAGCTGGTACTGCACCTACAAATCAGGCCATGCTCGCCAAGTTAAAACTCACCGGCGAAGCCAGACTTTGGTGGAAGCAATGGTGCAGGGATCAAGGGACTTCAGAGGGGTCCGTTACCTGGGAGAAGCTGAAGAAAGCCGTGCAGGGAAGATATTTGCCACCTACATATCGTACGCAGAAGATGAATGAGTTCTATGAGCTAAAATAGCTAGGACTCACTCTTAACGCATACTACTCTAAATTCGTCTCACTTTTAAAGTATGCACCACAGATGGACATGACGTAGCAGGTGTCCAAATTTTGCGCGGGCTTAAATCCACCCGTAAATACCCGTCCCGAATCTATGCGTCCATCAGATCTTCAGGATACACTCATTCGAGCTGTGCCTATAATTCAGGAGGTGCAAGCTAGACCAAGGGGTAACAAAACTTGGTTCTATAGTGACCCGAACAGAGGAGCATTCAGAACTCAAATGAAGAGAGTTCAAGGTCACAATCAGGGACAAAGGAAGAAAGCAAGGACAAATAACGTCAACAACTTTGTTCCGACTCAAAGTAATGGCTGAAACCTCCGATGTTTCCACTGCAACGAACCCGGTCACTTCAAGAGGCAATGTCCCAAGCTCAGCAGGGGACATCGTCAAATGCCTTTCCAAGGTGCAGGCCGTGGTCAAGGAGCCGCCACCCATGGAAGAGGAAGAATTGCCTGCATTCCCAATAGGCAAAGATGCGAAGAAGAAGATGAGAAAGATCCGACTATGGAAGCAGAATTCGAAAGAGCGACAGTTCATGCCGCTTTACACAAGAAAGGGCCGAATCGCCAGTTCTCGGTGATTCAGACACCGTCGGACTATCAAGGTAAAGGTTTCAAAACCTTGATTGATTGTGGCAGTACACATTCCTTTATCTCACCAGCATGTGCAAAAAGATTAGGAATAGCCACAGTTGAAGCACCTACCCTGCTTGTGGAATTGACAAACGGTGGTGAAGCAACTTGTACTAGGCAAACTGCTAAGGTGGAATTCTTTCTGGGAGGAAAGAAAACCTCAGTCAAATTCAGAGTCATGAATTTAGGTATCCATGAGTGTCTAATCGGGATGGATTGGCTTAAGCCTAATGACGCCCACATCCACTGTGGAAAGGGTCAAGTTTCCTTTCGAAACTCTGAAAGGGAATTTGTCACAACTCACGGTGAGGCAGGAGTGCCAAAAATCCAATTAGCCAAATTATCTCGGATCATAAAAGGTGTCAGAAAAGGATTACCCGTTTACCTGATCAAACTCAACAAGTTAGATCAAAAGCAAGAGTCTCAGGAAGGACCTTCTTGGCTAAAGGAATACGCTGATGTATTCCCTGAGGAATTGATTGAACTTCCGCCTCCAAGAGAAGTAGATCATGAGATTAGGCTAGTGCCTGGAGCTGCACCAATTGCAAAGAGACCTTATAGAATGTCCATACCAGAAGCAATTCAGTTGAAGGAACAGCTCAAGCAACTGTTATATCAGGGTTACATCTGACCTAGCAACTCACCGTGGGGAGCCCAGTATTATTCCAGAAAAAGAAAGATGGGACACTTCGACTATGTATTGATTACCGAGGGTTGAATCAATCAACAGTCAAGAACAAGTATCCTATTCCTAGAATAGATGAGCTTCTTGATCGTCTTCAAGGTGCAAAGATCTTCTCCAAGATTGATCTCAGGTCAGGTTACTATCAGATAAGGATCAAGGAAGAAGATATTCCAAAGACGGCCTTCAATACAAGATATGGGCACTTTGAGTTCTTGGATGGAGCCCCAAGAGGAACACCAAGGAAAAGGGAATTCCCTTGCAAGAAAATCTATCTTGTAACATCAACAAGCTTGTTTATCATGTTTCATATGATCACAATGAATAAAAGAACACCAGGCACAACAAATCTTCATACAGCATCATGTAGATCTCCCACGGTTTTGATAGAATCAACCATATTCTTCAATATCTTCACAAAACCCATCAATAGAACAAAGAAAGCAAAGTAATACACCATCTTTGAATGGAAATACATCACATAGTATTCATCTTTAATATCTTCATAGTCTTCTCTCTCAATCTCTCATATACAATCACTCTGTTTCAGTAAAATTGGCTATCTCTGACTCTCTCTCTCTCTCAATCAATAATACATCATATCCTCACTACAATCTCTCAAAAATCACTCTCAATAATCCCTCTTAGGTCGTGGATACCCCTCCCAAGAGGTATGTCTGATATGAAGAGTCACCAGAGCCACTACAGTGTCCTTTCATAGCTCACTACTGTCACTTCACTCTAGTCTTCACTTGAGTCTTCAGCAGCTACTTCTTCCACTTCTTTCAGCTCTTTTGCACTTGTATTCACCTCTTTCCAAGGCTAGAAAACTTTCCCAAGCTACACTCTCATCCACCAGAACACATACAGAACAATCACAGAACAGTACCAGAACAGCTACAGTACAGAACAGAACAGAACAGAACAGAGACAGAAGCTCTACAGAAGACCTACAGAAGGTTACAAAAGGTCATCAAAACCACATAACTTACTCTCAAATCATTCCAAACTCTCAAAAACCATTCAATAAACTTTCACAATATCTCAATCTTCATCAATCAATACTCCATCCCTCCTTACAGAAGATAATCAGTTCAAAACAGAGCAAAACAGAGCAAAACAGAAGGTATACAGAACCTATCAGAACATCACAAAACCACTAACAAACATCATGAACTTCCAAAACCCAATCATTATCATCCAAAACACTCTCAAACCACTTCTAAACCAATCAATCATCTCATAAAATCAACCATTCAGCTCTCAAAAACAACAAAAATCAGCCAAAAAACAAGTCATTTCAACACTCAACATATCCCCACACTTAATAAGGAAGCGTCCTCGCGACCCAGGAAAAAGGGAATACAAGTTCATTAACAAGCTCAACTTTGATCTTCAATATCTTTTCACAATGAATCCATCCACCACGACCCCAACTTATAACCTGTTTCTAATATAAAAATACAAAGAAAGGAAAACCCTTTATACATTAACACTTCTTATCAAACTAAAAATCTCAACAAATTTATAAAGGATATAAGAGTTTGCTTCGTCTTCATCAGCATCAACTTCAATTCTCCATCCACGACCCCATCACCACAAATCTCCAAAATGTAGCTCGTACACGAAATCCAATAGGAAACCACCACGTTCGTATTACATAAATGAACTTACAACACAAACACTAATACACAACACAACCATCTGAATGACTCCTTCAAAAAGAGATTTTCATTTAAAAAGCATCCATTATACATTGGAAAGGTATCAATGAAGATGATCCCTCTTGAAAGATTGATGTTGTCGGAAACGATCCATAGATAAGGATTCATCTACAAAGTTTTTGGGAGGATTTTGAAAAAATTGGAAACAGCACATCCTTTCCAACAGGACCAGGTATCTGCTAGGCAAACAGAGGGCATGAAAATACAATATATCCAGCTGCTGGGAATCAATGCTTACATTGACATTCATGCACAACTTTGGAATAGGCTTGGAATCATTATGAGAGTGCCTATGCATATACGCCAGGTACCAAGCAAAGTGAGCAGTTAATCTCACTGAGGGATCTGCAGACTGTGAATACTGCTGGGAAAAATGAACATAGTTCTGATAAGCTTGACTGGAAGCTGTCCATTCTCCTGGAATTACTGGCCAATTGATCTGCGGTCCTGTAAGGCAATCATCCGAACTCCATCCCCTTCTTTTGGAAATCTGATTATCAAACCCGTCACAGTCACTAACCAACTGAGGTGGTTGAGATATAGAAGTGTTAGGAGAAGGTAATGGAATAAGAAAGAGTGGATGTAGGGAGGGATAGGAAAAATCATAAAAAGAAGAAAAAGTTAAAAAAGGAGTGGCAGAAATTTGGAGGGAATCACTAAGGAAGGGTGTTAACTGATAAATAGGAAAGGTAGAGGGTACATTAATGGAGGGAGAAGGACAGGGTGGAGAAGGGGAAAATACCCTATCCTCAATAAAGGAACAGTATGTAAAAATGGAAATTTGAGGGAAAGATGAAGGTTGGAAAAGAAGGGATAAAATAATTGTGGAATTAGATTGACAAAAGGAAAGATATATAGCATAGCGGTGAGCTATTTGTTGGTAATAGAGGAGGGTAGGAACAGAAGGTCCTAAGAGAGATCGTCGATGATAGGCATCAAAGAAGGTAGCATCAAATGGATTTTGCTTTGAAAGATAGGCTAAGAGATCCATCCTCAGTTGATTAGTACTCTGGGCAAAGGTACGAGCTGTGTTTTGTCTTTGATTTAGGACCACCGAATCAATCATGGGATGCCACGAATTATCATCACAATCAGCTACTTTGGAGGAATAACTCAGAAACATGTTAGCTATGCGCAACTCCAAATGATTGATATACAAAACAGCCTATAAGACCACATCCCCCACATACCATGCCATATCCACCTCATCTGGAATTAACAAGTCTCCTCGTAGATACATGTAGGACATCAACATGATATTTGGTGTGACAGAATCTTCAAAGACCATTCTGACTACCTCTGTCAACAACTTAGCAGACCAAGCCCCACTCCAGCCATCCTCTGGAAAAGGTAAATCCATCGTGGAAAGCTTCATGTAGAAGACCAACTTCTGTAAGTGGTAGTGGACAAAGAAAGAATGATCGGGTAGAACATATTCCTGAAACTGCTCAAAGGTAGACCATAACAAGTCCATTCTGGACTGTAATCTTTCCACTTTATCTTGGAATAGAGGGCACAAAGTAGCCTGTCTCTGAAGAGTAGCCAAGTCCTGCTGTGAAAGAGAAGGAATCAATGGAACATTAGGGCTTGGAGGAACAGAGCGAGACTTTGCAAGTTGATCGTGCAACTGCTAGATTTGGGAGGCTTGGTGGGCCACTGTGTCATTAGCAGTCTGTAAAGCTGAAAGTTTTTCATCTAAGATAGCTTGGAACTCCTTCGCTTCTCTGGACATCCTCTCCTTCTCTTCTGAAAGGCTAGTAACCTGTGATTTAGCCTCTAGTAACTGGATCTTCAAAGAAGAAATCTCATCGCTTTGGGTGGCAACCAGTTGGGTTTGTTGTTCCATTTGCTTAAATAAATCTGCTAGGGTATCCTTAGCAGAAGCTAACTCAGATGTTGCCTTATGCAACTGGTCCTTAGACTGCATGAGCTCTTCATAAAAAGACGCGTACAACTGTTGAACACAGGCTGTCACGAACAATTCAATGGAACTTTGAATATCTTTACAGAGAAAAGGAATGGCATCTCCTGAAACTAGACTGTTTAGGGAGGGAATTGATATGTCCAATGATCCTTCTCGATGTGCTCTGAACAGGTTATTGCAAGTGAGATACCCAGGGAGTTCACTGCCAGAGGTAGTAGGGATAGGTACTGAAGGAAGTACTGAAGGATCTTTATCCGCTACCCTCTTCAAGCGTTTGCGCTGTATGACCAGGGGAGGCGGAGAATCATCATCCTCTATGTCAATGGGTTCTGACTCATCTGAAGGTGGAGGAGGAGGTACGGGATCTGATGGAGGAGGTGGAGGCACAGTCTTCTGTAAACTTGAATAGGTCAAGAAGGCAGACAAATATGATCCATATGTGACATTGGTAGCATTACCCCTGGTGACTTTGACGAAATGCTGATCCATTTTAGTGAGGAGGTAAGTGCTCCAATCAATAGCAACTCCTTTCAACACCATCCTAGAAGCTGTGAAAAGCTCTTTGGACAAGTACTGGGATGGCGTTTTAGCAGGCATAAACCTATCCTGAAGAAACTAACAGATCGTCTTCCATACGGGATCAGTGATCATAGAAAAGGAAACTCCTGAAGAGTTTATCACCTTCTTAACATCGAGGATTTCCCTTGTCTGCTTTTGCAAGAGCTTTAGAATCTCTTCATTAGAGAAAAGCTGACGAGTGGTCACAAAAGGTTCACCTTTGGAGGATAGAGACAGAGCCTTCCCTAAGCCTCGAGGTGTCAAAGTCATAGAAAGTCCTTGGACTAGTCCTGTCTTCTTGCTGTAAGAGGCCAGAAACTCATCACATAACGACGGATCCTCTGGAAGCAGGGGAAAAGGAGTAGCCACAAAAGCAGCAAGTCCCGCCTTCGTGAGAGGCTCAAAAGTAAGTAGGGAAGAGTAATCCCTACTGACTAATGGGACGTACTGGATAGGGGGAGAAGCATGAGAAGGCGCCATTCAGATGGTTACACACACACCACAAACACAGACAATCAAGGAGAATGCCTGCAAAGCAACAGACAAAAAACCAAGGATAAGAGAACAACCAATAAAACGTGACTCGACCAACTAACCCCAAGCAAACCACATCCTAGAAAAAATTTGACATGACCTTGAGACAAATGCAACCGAAAGTTTCATGCGATGTATCAGACAAACACCCAGAACCCCATATCAGGCAATAAAAGAAAAAAACTGCATACCGTACCCGTAACCGTAACAAAGACAGTAAACCAAAACAATACCATATCTGACACATATCAATACTACATCGGTGATAAACCAAGACTGGACCAAGAAAATAACTCTAATGACTGCGCATACCCATCCCACGAAACGGTTCATTAAAAAGGGGAATTAAGTGCAGTGAGGGGGAATTAATTTAATGAAGGGTTGATTTTAATAAATTATTAAGAATGGGTGAATTTTTATTAGGTGATAAACCTTAGCAAGAAAACGGCGGTTCCTTATTAGAAATTAAATTACCAATTATTAGGTTAAAACGGTGCTTTTATCCGAATCCCGACTTCGATACCCGACTGGGTCTCTAAATGCAAGTTCATTGATTACAAATTAAGGTGATGTGGAGCGCTTTTTTGCCAGTGCGTGCTCTTGTGACGGCTGGTTCATTTTAATTAAAAATTAAAGTGCATGTTTAGCGCACGTAGCACGTGCTAAGTGAACGGTGGGTTTATTTTAATTAAAAAGTATGTGTGTGTTAAGCGCGAATGCGCGTGGAAACTGTGGGTGAATAAAGAGTTCATTTTAACAATTAATTTGTGATTAAGGGGGAAATGAAAATAAATAAAGCACATAAAATAAATACTTGGAAGGGGTGTGTATGTAATGCAGAAATGCGCACGGAAGAGTCCCCCAAAAGAAGTAAATCCAGTAAAGGAAAAGTAAAGATCACTGATGAAACAACAAACACAACACCTTAGTAGGTGGGTTGATTTGGTTGTTGTTGGTTTTTTAATTTTTGTAATTTGGGATTATGTATGGTTGGTTATTTTGTTTGTGTGGTTATTATGGGTTGTGGATGTGTTTTATTGTTTTTGGTTTTTGTAGTTTGTTTTTTTTTTGTTTTTGTGTTTTTGTTTTTTTTTAATAAGAATAAAAATAATAATAGGAAAATCAAGATAGATAACACATGAATATGTGATGAAGGGAAATAAATAAAAATGCAGCCATGGAGAAAATATCCACAATGGAATCTAGGCAAATAAAATAGAAAGTGGTAAGGGAAATTTCCGTTTGTTGGGTTGGTAGTGTGTTGTTCTCTTTTTTTTTTAAACAATAGGGATACCATGTATGATAATTTTTTTAAAAGTGAAAAATAAATGAAAAATGATCAAGGGAGGTGAGGGAAATTTTTTAGAAATTTTTAGATTTTTTTTTTGAAATTTTTTACTATTGTTAAATGAATTTTCTACATTTATTGGCAATTTGGGGGTTAAATTGGGAAATGTGTAATTTTCAGAAATTTTAGGGTGGGTAATTTCCAGCGGACAAACTCCCAAAAATTGGCAAAAAACAAAGGGAATTTTTAGAAATTTTTTTGAATTATTTTGATGGGAAAATTAATTTAGAAATTAATTAAATCATATAAATCATGTTAATCAGATAAATCAATTAGAAGTAAGTCAGTTAAGTCTGGTTAGTCTGGGTAAGTCATGGTAGTCTGCCCAAGTCAAGTCAGGTTAGTCAGGGTTGATTAGGTTAGTCTAGGTTAGTCAAAGTCAGGTAGATAGACTAAGGCAAGGCAAGTCAAGTTAGTTTGGGGTAGGCTAAGTGAGGTTAGTAGACTAAGTTAGGTCTGTGGGGACTATCCTAAGGGGGGTTAGTTAACCTAGGGGGGTTAATGTAACCAGGGGGGTTAGTCTAACTAGATTAGGGTTAGGTGACTAGGGGGCGGGGTTAATGAACCTAATTAGGGTTAGTTTAACCTAACTAGGGTTAGGTGAAGCCAATTAGGGTTAGGTTTAGTTAATGATGGTTAGGTTAACTTAATTATGGTTAGTTAATGCTAATGATGGTTAGGTTAACTTAATTATGGTTAGTTAATGAGGGTTAGGTTAAATTAATCCACCTGTGGTGACAGGGAGGAAGGAGGAGGAGGGAGAGAAAGGTGGAGGGGGGGGCGGCGGGTGGAGGAGGAGATGGAGGCGGCGCGCGATCCAGGCGGCGACGTCGGGCGGCGAGGGCAGGTCGGCGGCGCGACGGCGGCGGCGACGTCCGACGAGAGGCGGGAGGCAGCGGCCTGGCGGGAGACACGGTGGCTGTTAGCGGGCAGTACGGTGGGCAAAGCGGGCACTAGCGGCGGCAGTATGGCGGCTAGAGTGGGTAGAGCGCGGATGAGGGAACGACGTCGCGACCGCCACGGCTGCAGCACAGGCGGGGACGACGGCCACGGCCGCAGTTGCACGTAGCAGGCACGTAGGCGACGTGAGGGGCGCCACCAACGTCACGCTGGCGGTGCGACGGCACTACAGAGGGCGGCGTCGGCGGCAGAGGACGCTGTCAGCGGTGAGGGTTCCCAGAGGGCGACGGCGGGGCAGTCCCAGAGGGCGACGAGGGAGGAATGAGGAAGGGGGGAGGAGGAAGGAAGGAGGAGAGAAGGGGAGTGTGGGAGGAGAGGAGAGGGAGGAAGAAGGGGAAGGTGGAAGGAGGCGGGAGGGAGGAAGAAGGGGAGGGTGGGAGGAGAGGAGAGGGGCAAAGAAGGAGAAGAAGAAGGGGAAGGAGGAGTAGGAGGAGGGGGGGAATGCAGGAGGAGGAGGGGAGAGGGAGGAAGAAGGAGGAAGTAGGGAGATGGAGAGAGAAGGAAGGGAGAGGGAGGGAGGGACGCAGGGAGAAGAGGGAGAGGGAGGTGGTTGGGGGGAAGGGGTCGGGTGGTTGGGGGAAGGGGTGGGCAGGGCGCAAGGGGGGTGGGGGGTAGGGCGTGGGCAGGGCCCAAAGGGGGTGGGGGGTGCCCTAGGGAAGGGTAAGGGTGGGAAGGCATGGGCGCGTACCCCCGTCCCGCGCACGTGCGCGGGGCGGGGTAAAAAAATTTGCCATGACGGGATTGAAATGGCACCAGGATGATGGTCCGGGTCATGCGGACACGACCAGGGCGCGTGGGGACGCGTAAAATCGAAAAAGGGCGCGTTCACGCGCAAAACGGGCGCGCGAATACACGTAAAAATAAAGAAAAATTAATAACTCCCAATCCGGACGTCAAAATGAAATAGCGTAAAAACAAAAAGTGGGCAGGACGGCAGGCGGAAGAGAAGAAAAATATACGACGGAGATTCCGGGAGGGGTAAAGGGCGGTCACGTGCAAAAAACACAAAAAATGAACCCAAAAACGCAATTAAAAATTAATAGCGAGAAATCCGTGCATCGGAATGAGGTGCAAAAAAAAGGAAAACTATGCAGAAAGATGTGCCCGACAATCCTATCTCATCAAAACATAATTCCGACGGAGATAAGACGCGTTCACATGGGAAAAACCCAAAAAACAAACCCAAAAATGGGATCGGAAATTAACATCGAACGAACCGTGCGCTGGAATGACACGCAGTAAGAAAGAAAAATGTCCGCAGGAAGGAGTGGCACAGGGTTATCACGTTAAAGCGCAGTTCCGGTGGAAGTAGGAAGGGTTCACATGTGAAAAACACCAAAAATACTCCCGAAAACGTAATTAAAAATTAATAAGTAAAAATCCGAAAGTCGAAAGAGGGAGGAGGTAAAAGGAAAAAGGTAGGGGAAGAAACGGAGGACACGACTGTCAAATCAAATGGGAATTCCGATGCAAACAGGGCAGGTTCACATGGAAAAATAGCAAAAAGACGCATGAAAAAGTCGAAAAAAAACCGGAAAATTAATAGTGGACAAACCGTGTATCGGAATGATGCGGAGGAAAAAGGAAAAATGTCAGGGGAAAAGTGGTTGGCAGGGCTATGACATCAGATCAGGGTTCCGAAGCAAGTAAATCACACTCACATGCAAAACCGGCTAAGTAGCGCAAAATGCATCAAAAATTGATAACGCGAAAACCGTACATCGGAATAGGGGTAGGTAAAAAGGAAAAATGGGCCGTTCAAAGGAAGGAACAGGGCTATAAGGTTGGATTTGGACTTCGGTGAACGTAGGGTGCATTCACATGGCAGGACCACAAAAGTAGGGAATGAAGGAAAACTGCAAGGGAACAGCCCCAAGGGGGGGTGGAACATAACCGGGTGGGTGGGAAGGGACCCCATCAAGGTAACAGCAAGGGAAGGCATTCATGCATGAGCAGGTTAAGGCATATGCAGAAGGATATGCAATGTAGACGCGCAGGGACGCGTCCCCACACTTAAGACCTTAACCGAGCAACAGGGACCTAGGACCACGCCACAGACCATCCACTAACATCCCCACACTTAAAACATGACTGTCACGAAGAAACAGAAGGTGTAGGGTTAGAAAAACTTGGCCCGTTTTGTCAAGAAGCAAGGGTGAGTGTCGATGGCACGTCTAGTGTTGTTGTCGGCGTTGGAGGTACCAAGGCATCTTTACAACACACGTTCGTCATGGCAGGGACCACGCGGCAGCACCCAGGGAGGTAGCTGGTTGAAGGAATCACAGGAAATCCGTCGATGATGAGGGATACTACACTCAACTCGCAGTTACTCAATTGGAATGAAAGAACAGTCACTCGCCCCATGACTAATATCACTCGAAGAAGAATGATGGAAACCCATATCTCATGCCCGGTTGAGGAATCAACAAGGGGGGGAATGATGCAGAAGGAGTATGCCAGGGTGCACATTTGATGGTGCATTAGTGCGTCCAACCCGTCTGGCATAAGTGCAAGGAGGAAGGCAAGGGAGCCTTACAGTGCAGTGTACAGAACAGGGTGGCGTGTCTTGTGATGACGGCAAAGACCCATTCCATGGGTGCACAGGGAAAGTGGAACATACCTGACTCCAAGTGTCGTAACATCCCTCAATCTCACCTCTCGGTAATTGATTGAAGAAACTCCAGTCACACTCATCCCACCCCCTATGTCTCACGCTCTGTTGAGAGATACAAGAGGGTAGCCTTTCCTGAAACCCGTTGATGTAATCCTCACGGTCACTTGTACAAAGGTTGTATGCCTTGTGTGCATTTGATGGTGCAACTGTGCATCCCGCCCTGTGCCAGCATACGGTGTGAGAAGGAAGGCCAGGGAGCCTTATAGTGCAGTGTACAGAACAAATTGTGCTTTGTGCATTGAGAGGCCCATCCCGTGGGTGCAACACTTCATTCACACTTCTCACCTCTCATTTGATTTGAAGGGAAAAGACTGGTCACTCGCCCCACCCTCCGTCTCACTCTCTGTTGATAGTTACAGAGGGCAACCCATACGCACTTTCCCATCCGGTTAGGATGAAAGCTCACATCGCTCAAGGGGTTTGTCGATGAAGATCGCGTCGTCCGTTGTTGAAGAGGCGTACCCAGGGAGGTAGCCATCAAATCGAACGTTGTGTTGAATAGGACATGTCATCTGCTAGAGGACAAGTAGTCACTTTGCAAAGAGACCCAGGACACAGCCTACCAAGGGAGGTAGCGTCGGAATTGGATCCGAGGGATATCAATCAATGAATCCACTTTCTGGACTGCTAGGTGTCACCACCTTTTCCATAGCCAGCTTCCCGCCCAAGGGTGTTTACCATCTTTGCTTGGAACGAGGCCTGCTATGACAGGGAATTGCTTCCTTTTCTCTCATAACAAATTTTATTTTTTTCTTTTCTTTTCTTCTTTTTTTTCTCTCTTTTTTTTTTCCCCTATTCCCGAGGGTGTTTCCACCTTTTCTCGAAGAATAGGTCGGCATGACAGGGACCTAAGTCCTTTTCTCCCATGACCGATATGTATATTTTTCTTCTCTTTCTTTTCTTTTTCTTTTTTTTTTCTTTCGAATTGAACAAGGGAATGGTAGAAAGACCATTTGTCAGAACCAACCTCGCCACTGATGCTGGTGGAAAATAGAGGATAAGAGATCAAGGCTGGAAGGGGGGTTTGAGGGGACAAAGGGTTGCATCCATTTCATCAGGACTGATTGAAGAAAGGCTATCAGAAGTAGCATCATAAGAAGTACAGTGCCGCGCCAACGAGGGAAAGGATCAAGTGTCCGTAATTGTCAAGATTCCCAAGGAGGGAAGTACTTCTTCAGGCGATATCCATTGATCAGAAAGGGATCATCAGAGGCATCAACGATCTGCACTTGGACAGAGCCATTAGGGTTAACTGCAAGTATCTTATAGGGGCCCATCCATCGCTGTTGGAGCTTGCCAGGAAACTTGCCAAATCGTGAATCATAGGCTAGGACCAAATCACCTTCTTTGAACTCCTTGTGCTTGATGAAGCTGTCATGGTAAGCCTTACGTCGAGCTTGCGTGGCTTCCATGCACTGTAAAGCCATCCTACGAATTTCGTCCAAACACTCCATGTGCAAGAGACGGCGTTGCAGTGAATCATCGTCCCCCAAACGCTCTTTGATGGCCACTCTCAAAGAGGGTAGTTCCAATTCAACAGGAAAAACAGCTTCTGTACCATACACCAGCTGGAAGGGTGTCTGTCCTGTTGCTGCTTTATGGGAGGTTCTGTACGCCCAGAGGGCCTCTATAAGTCGATCGTCCCAATCACGACGATGTGCGGCTATTGTTCTTGTCAGAATCGAACAGAGGATGCAATTCGTGACTTTGACTTGGCCGTTGGCTCTGGGGTAATAGGGAGTGGACTTGCGATGGCGGATCTTATACAACTCTGTCAACTCCTCCATGACTTTGTTAAGGAAATGAGTGCCTCCGTCACTTACCAGCTCTAAGGGACTACCAAAACGGGTGATGATATTCTCGTACATGAACAGGGCCACGCTGTTACCATCGTCCCGCTTTAGGGCTTTAGCTTCACACCACTTTGTAATATAATCCGTACATACGAGGATGTATCGGTTATGTTTCCTTCTGGTGGGAGGATCGATCGGTCCTACGAAGTCGATGCCCCACTTCTCAAAAGGCTTCAACGGAAGGATAGGTTGCAGTGGCATGGCACTTGTCTTCGTGGGTTTCCCCATTCTTTGACAAGCATCACATCTTTTACAGTAATCATAGGCATCCTTATGAATGGTAGGCCACCAGTATCCTGCTAGCAGAGCCTTCCTGGCTGTAGCTTCTCCTGCAAAGTGACCTCCACATGGCTCATCATGGCAAGCCTTTAGAACAATCCTAATCTCATCTCCTGCAACACATCTTCTGAGCACTTCATCTTTGCCTTTCTTGTACAGTGCACCACCTAGCAGGGTGTATGGGGCTGATTCTAGCATAAGCTTCTTCCTCTCCCGACTAGAAATACCAGGAGGGTACTGTTGAGTTGCCAGCAGATTGGCAATGTCTGCATACCAGGGAGTTACAGTTTCTACCAAAAATAGGGAAGCATCAGGGAGGTCTGGATCATCCTGCTCCTCGTCTGCAGTTTGTGGGATATGCGACGGATGATCAGCCAGAACATGGGAACGACCAGGCTTAGTAATCACCTCAAAGTCGAACTCCTGAAATAGAAGGAGCCATCTCATCATTCGTCCTTTCACATCTGCTTTGTTCATCAGGAAGGACAGGGCCTCATGATCCACATAAAATTTAAAGTGGGTGGATAGGAGGTAGTGGCGGAACTTCTCCAGGGCAAACACCATTGCCAAGCATTCCAGCTCTGTCACTGTATAGTTCCGTTCCCTATCAGTGACTTTTCAGCTTGCGTAATAGATCGGTTGATCCAACTTCGAGGAGCCCTTTTGGTAGAGGATAGTACCTAAGCCTTCAATGGATGCATCCGTGTGTACATGAAACTCTTTCGTCCAATCAGGAGGTTGCAGAATGGGTGCCTCTATCAGACACTGCTTCAGAGTGTGAAAGGCTTTGTCACATTCTTCCGTCCAAGTAAACTCTGCATCTTTCCTCAGAAGCTTGTGCAAGGAGGTTGCCTTTGTCGCAAAATGGGCTATAAACCTTCTGTAGTAACCCACATGGCCTAGGAATCCCCTCAACTGTTTGAGGTTGGTGGGTGCTGTCAGAGCTGCAATCTTTTCAATCTTTGCAGGGTCTGTTGATATCCCTTGTGCAGAGACAATGTGGCCCAACAGAACTCCAGAAGAGACCCCAAAGATGCATTTGTCGGGGTTGAGGAAATCCCATACTCCCGGCATCGGTCAAAGCATTGTTCCAGGTGTTCCCAATGTTCACGAATCAAGCTATAGACACAGAAGTCATCCAAATATACCTCAATAAAGTCGTGCAGATGATTTTGAAATGCAGCCATCATGACTCGTTGGAAAGTAGCAGGGGCATTGCAGAGCCCAAATGGCATCACTCGGTAAGCGTAGGTCCCCCATTCTGTGGTGAAGGTTGTTTTGGATTGGTCTTCTTCTGCGATTTGGACTTGGTTATATCCGCTGAATCCATCCAAAAGGGAATAAAGCTCATGTCCTGCCACTGTGTCCAACAGTTGGTCTGTGAAAGGGATAGGAAAATGATCCTTCTTTGTCTTGGAATTAAGCTTTCGGAAATCCACACATATTCGCAATTTTCCATTCTTCTTGGGTACAACCACGATGGGTGAAACCCATTCACTATTTGCCACTGGATAAATGAACTCGGCTTCCAGAAGCTTCAGCAGCTCCGCTTTCACCAATGTGGAATAATTCGGGTTCATTCGCCTCTGTCGTTGCCATACTGGCTTGGCATCAGGCTCCAAGTCAATATGATGTTGACATATTGTGGGATCAATCCCCTTTAGGTCTTTGTAGGACCATGCAAACACGTCCAAATTTTCTTTCAACAAGTTGTACAAGGTTGACAACTCCTCTTCTGGGAGACTTCTACCCACCTTCAAGTGGCGTTCAGTGCCTTCTGCATCCACAAAGGTTAACTGCCGTTCACCTTCTACTTCACGGATGAAGGTCCCGCGGACCGCTTCTGGGTACAGATCCAACTCCTTCAAGGGAATGGTGTCCTCTTCTGATGTCCCACTAGAACCAACTTCTTCTTTTGGTGGAGACTTAGGTTGCTCCTTGAGATGTTGAAATGGGATTAGAGCTGTTTCGGGTTTGGTTTCAAAACTAATTACCTCTTGGCTTGAAGACTCCTCTTTTGAAGATGACACATCCAAGAACGTCACATAACAGGGACCCTCTGATGCCTGTTGGGTTAGTTGGATTGGTGCTTGTTGGCACGGTGCATCATCATCATCTTTTTTTGGCAAGGATTGGTTAGGATGGCAGGAGCCACTACTAAAAGATGGCTTGTTCTTCTCAACCCACGTCTTATAAGAATTTTGCATATAAGAAAATCCATTTACCAGACTAAATGGTACCATCACCATTCTGTCCCATAGCATGAGCTCGTCTGCTTCTGATGCTTCTGGAACTTCTTCTCCATACATATCCTCTTTAGGTGGGATAGACTCTTCCGTCTCACTTTCATAATCTTCTTCGTCCATATCATATCCATCCTCTTCTGTTTCTGCTTCTGCTTCTGTCTCTGTCTCTGATTCTGCTTCTGTTTCTGTAGGTGCTCTGTAACAGAAGAACAGATTCTCTGTTTCATCTTCTACCTCTGTCTCTGGCTCTGCTATGGCCATGTAACAGGGAGAGCAATACATCCATGCTTCTATCTCACTGTCAGAAGTGATTTCAGAAGTCATTCCTGGTTCAGGCAGGAAGTATTCACCCATTGATAATGGCTTTGCATCTTTTGGAAGTCGGCTTACAGTATCCACTGTTAAGGAATGTGCCACTGTTTTCTCGGGAAGGATCTGTTTGACAGCATCTTCCTCTGCTGATGTTCCATCTGTAGCCTCATTAGGGGAGTCAGAAGATAATTCCAAGGAGGTGGATCCATGTCCTTTTTGAGAACCATACAGTTTCAGCACCACTTTGTTGGGTCCTCTACCCAAGGTCAAGGTTCCTTTGAACCAATCCGTCCTTGCTCGGGCTTCAAAAAGCCATGGTCTGCCCAGTAACAGAGGATAGGATGTACCATAAGAGTTTGGCTTCACCACCAAATAGGTTAGCCAATAATCTTTTCCAGCCACTCTAGTCTTCACATATGGGAGAATGCCCAAAGGCTTGATTCTACTCTGATCCGCCAGTCTGATGAGCCATTGGGTTGGTTGCACACCTTGTAAGCCTAGATCCTTCATTGTAACATCCGTCATAATGTTTACTGATGAACCACCATCAATCAGTACATTTGAAATAAAGCAACCTTCTATCCATACGCCAGTCTCTGGAGTACCTGGATCTAGGAAAGCGTTAGCCACATCCACTTCTTTTACAGGCTCTGAAGCCTTGTTGGACTTTGTTGCTATTGAGGGAGCAATCCTTAAACCACGTCTTCTTGTCAGTATACTTTTGAACCTTTTCCGGCAACTGGGAGACAATATCAATAATTGTCGAAATGTGAGGTTTGGTCTAAAGGTATCTAGATCTCTAACTAGATCGTATTCCTTAATAGGATCCACTGGCTTCTCTAACCGGTTAGGGAATGGGACAACACCCATTTTCATTTTCCCTCTTTCTTCCAACAGAGGAATTACAGGAACTTCTTCTGCCACTTGTGGCACTTCCTCTTCTTCTCTCTCCTGGACCTCTGGTCCTGTCTCTGTAACTCTCTGTGGCACTGTAGTGCTCTATACGGCACTATTAGGCTCTGTTCTGTTCTGTTCTTCTGGTGGAAGATTGAACTTCACTGTTCTGGCAGGAGGGTTATTTTCTTTCTGGATAGGTGGTTCGTTTTGCTTTGCACGCGTGATGGCAGCAACTTCCAATTCTACTAAATTGGAGGTAGGCTCTTGGGCCTTGGTCGGACTATCAGTAGCACTGTTTTTCACTGGGACTGGGCTTGGACAGTCTTTTGCAGTGTGGCCTTCTCCTTTGCATCGACTGCATAAGGGCTTGTAATCCACTGACCTTCGAGGATTTGGACAATTTGGTGAAATGTGTCACTTTTCTCCGCATCTGTAACATTCCACTTCTGATCTCTGACCACCGCCAGACTGTCTTCCTCTGTAACTTTGAGAGGGAAATTTTCTGGGTCCGAAATTAGGACCAAACTCTCTAGGCTTGGGTCCAATATCTTGTGTTGTCATTTTGGATTCCAACAAGTTGAATCTTGCGTCTTCTTCCTTCCTTCTCCTATCATGCATCTCCTTCAGAGAGCAAATGTCCTCTGTATGGTTCTTCCGCAAATAGTAGGAATAGAAGGCCCCAGGAATAGTTGGTTTTCGTGTACATTCGGTGGCTAAATGGCCTGCTTGATGACACTTACCACACCAAGTATTTGACCGCATCACATCTCTTCTTGCTCCTGCAACGTTGGATATGCTAGCGGTATTCACTTTCAACGTCTGTAGTTACTCTGTAATCACATCCATCAACTCCTTTTTGATGTTTGCAACTGAGTTGGATAAATAATCCTTCAAGCTTTCTCCTCCGGACGTACTGGCAGGAGGGTTTTGAGGAGTCTCTGTAATCACTACATAAACCGGTTGGGCTGGGACAGAGGGGTCTCTGTTCTGGTTCTGATTCAGAGCTCCTGTTTGAACTGTTGGCTGTTGGCTCCAGTTGGTAGGATTCCACTGTTGCTGCTGATTTGGCATTGAGGAAATTGGTTGGGACCATTGTTGTTGTGGTTGAACCACCATTTGAGGCATGGATTGTGGCCACTGTGGATTTGGTGCACTGTACTGTGATACCGGGGACATCTGTTGGTAAGGGTAGGGAACAGTCCCTGGAACTGCATTTGGTGGGTACATCATTCCTGGCATCAGAGGAGGTAGGACTCCTCTTCCTGAATTCATCGCCAATCTAGCTTCCACTTCATCGTACAGTCTTGCACCTTTTGTTGCAGCTTGCAGGGTGGCTGGTCTTTGTAGCTCCACAAACTTACGGACTTCTGGTTGTAATCCTCTGAGAAACACCCCCTTCTGAATGCTATCATCTAAATTATGGTTAGTCCATCTCTTCAGGATGGATTCCATTCGTGAGACATAAGCTTCCACTCTTTCTCCAGAAGATTGACTTAGGTTCATAAATTCCTCTCTCATCCGCTCTTCAAAACCTTCACGCCTGAATTTAGTGAGGAAGGCCAACTTCAGGTCGTCCCATGTGCCAAAAGTTCCTGCTGCTTGTCTCTCATACCATTGAAACGCCGCGCCCTTGAAAGTGGCGGGGAATATTGCTAACCAATGCTCAGGGGTTCTGGCATTGTTAGCCACACATGCTACCATAAACTCTGCTATATGAAGATCGGGGTCTTCATTGTACTCTCCCTTAAAAACTGGCAATGGAACTACATTCGCTGGCCTGTCATCAATATTTCCAGGACGGATCTGGCTTGGAAGTGGACCTCCAGCAGGAGGAGGAAGGGCTTGATGTGCCATTGGGACTTCTGTAAAGAGTTTCGCAAGGGCGTCAAAGGCGGCTTCTGCTGCGAGCTCGCTCTCGGCTCTGATTCTTGCTTTCTCTCTTCTCACGTACCTCTGGACTTGTTCTAACGCTTGCCTCTTTATTGCGTCATTCATTAGGGGGTTGGCTCCACTATGTTGTTAGTGCTCCACAGAGGGTTAACAGAAGGCTTCAGTCTCTGGACGACTCTCTTGCCAACATTTCTTCTACTTCTTTCTTTTCAACGTCCCTGAATTCTGCTTTCATGCCACTGCACAGAGGAAGGTATTCGGTTCTGAAGGTGTCAAAATGCATACATCTGAGCATTGTGGTGGTGCCATCATCATAGTAATGCCAGCTTCTGATGGTTTCAACAGTGTATGTTGTGAAAAACACTCTGTCTACCAACTTCCAGTGGGTTGCTAATTGAACAAACAAAAGATTATCAGTACACCAAGCATCCCATGTATCTTGCTGTTGAGCGTCCACGAACAAATTCCAACTTTTTTCCTTCTTGTCTTTGTGAACCTCTACAGACCAAGACTCCTGAAGCTTCTTCACAATCTCCCACTTGATGTTGTCTGGAAACTTCTCAATGAATGCCAAATCTTCCATGGATGGTAATTCTCTCTGTTTCTGCTCTTCAGTTTGTTCCCAAACAGTTTGCCACCAAGATGCAAGTTTCTGTTGCTTCAACAGGAAGAGGAAACTGTCCACCACATAAAGCATGCGTCATGATGGTAATGTGTTTCCGCCATTGTGGGATGAACTTCTTGTGGAAAGTGGCTTTGATTATGAGGAATTCCAACTCTTCAGTGGAAGAAGGAACTTTACAAACATCCATTGAATTCTTCTCTTCTTGGCAATGCCATTTCCTTCATTTTCAGCCTCTTCTGGTGCTTGTTGATGGCAAGATTCCCCGGCTGCGCACCAAAAACATGGAGCCCCAAGAGGAACACCAAGGAAAAGGGAATTCTCTTGCAAGAAAATCTATCTTGTAACATCAACAAGCTTTTTTATCATGTTTCATATGATCACAATGAAGAAAAGAACACCAGGCACAACAAATCTTCATATAGCATCATGTAGATCTCCCACGGTTTTGATAGAATCAACCATATTCTTCAATATCTTCACAAAACCCATCAATAGAACAAAGAAAGCAAAGTAATACACCATCTTTGAATGGAAATACATCACATAGTATTCATCTTTAATATCTTCATAGTCTTCTCTCTCAATCTCTCATATACAATCACTCTGTTTCAGTAAAATTGGCTATCTCTGACTCTCTCTCTCTCTCAATCAATAATACATCATATCCTCACTAAAATCTCTCAAAAATCACTCTCAATAATCCCTCTTAGGTCGTGGATACCCCTCCCAAGAGGTATGTCTGATATGAAGAGTCACCAGAGCCACTACAGTGTCCTTTCATAGCTCACTACTGTCACTTCACTCTAGTCTTCACTTGAGTCTTCAGCAGCTACTTCTTCCACTTCTTTCAGCTCTTTTGCACTTGTATTCACCTCTTTCCAAGGCTAGAAAACTTTCCCAAGCTACACTCTCATCCACCAGAACACATACAGAAGCATACAGAACAGTCACAGAACAGTACCAGAACAGCTACAGTAAAGAACATAACAGAGACAGAAGCTCTACAGAAGACCTACAGAAGGTTACAAAAGGTCATCAAAACCACATAACTTACTCTCAAATCATTCCAAACTCTCAAAAACCATTCAATAAACTTTCACAATATCTCAATCTTCATCAATCAATACTCCATCCCTCCTTACAGAAGACAATCAGATCAAAACAGACCAAAACAGAGCAAAACAGAAGGTATACAGAACCTATCAGAACCTATCAGAACATCACAGAACCACTAACAAACATCATGAACTTCCAAAATCCAATCATTATCATCCAAAACACTCTCAAACCACTTCTAAACCAATCAATCATCTCATAAAATCAATCATTCAGCTCTCAAAAACAACAAAAATCAGCCAAAAAACAAGTCATTTCAACACTCAACATTGGTTATGTCATTCGGGCTTACAAATGCACCTGCCCCCTTTCAATAGATTAATGCAAGATATTTTTAGACCATATCTCAATGATTTCGTGCTTGTCTTCTTCGAAGACACTTTAGTCTACTCCAAACAGGAAGAAGATCATGAACCTCAACTTCGGATTGTCCTTGAGACAATGAGGTCTCATAAGCTGTGTGCAAAAATGAAGAAGTGTGCATTCTTCAAGCATCAGATTGAATATCTGGGATTCATAGTATCATCAGAAGGAATATCAGTAGACCCAGCCAAAATCAGAGATGTGCTTGAATGGCCAATACCAGTATCCGTCAAAGAGATACGTAGCTTTCTTGGATTGACAGGATGGTATAGGGTCTTCATAAAAAACTACGCTTTGATTGCAGCACCTCTTACGGACTTAGTAAAGAAGCAGACTTCTATTACATGGTCAACTTTCGAACAAAATAGCTTCGACAAATTGAAGCAAAGTTTGGTATCAGCACCTATTCTAAAACTTCCTGACCTCAATAAGGAGTTCGAGGTAGTAAACTGATGCTAGCATTCTTGCCTTGGGATGTGTACTTATGCAGGAAGGTCACCCAGTAGCATACTCTTCAAGGAAATTGAAGTCATGAAAAGAATTATGCCACGCATGATCTGGAATTACTAGCTATCATCCATGCTCTAAAGCCTTGGAGACACTACCTGTTGGGTAACAAGTTTACTCTAGTAACTGATCATAAGAGTCTCAAATGGATTTTTACCCAGAACGAGCTCAACATGAGGCAACGTCGGTGGATTGAAGTATTGGAGGAATATGATTTTGAAATCAAGTACCGACCAGGGAAAGAGAATGTAGTTGCTGATGCCCTCAGTCGTCGCAAGGCATGATTTTCCATTGAGGTTCATGATCTACCAAGGATTGATAAAGGAGATATCTACCAAGAGAGGAAGCATGCCATGATTTGGCCTACCAAACAATGATAAAGGAGATATCTACCAAGGAGCAGAATCAAAAGTTGCAAGCTAAGTATCAGAAATTTTCCATTGATAATGGACTTGTCTACTACAGAACAAGGCTATGTATACCAGCAAGCCAGTCACTTAAGCAAAATATACTATGGGAAGCTCATGATTCTCCTTTCGCAGGACATCCTGGCTATGCTAAGACTCTTAATGCAGTTAGGAAGAGCTACCATTGGGAGAGGCTTAAAGGTGACGTTCTCAAGTATGTCACTGAGTGTTTGTCTTGCCAACGTATCAAGGCCGAACATGTCATGATGCCAGGGAAACTGCAATCGCTTGACATTCCCCAAATGAAATGGGAATTCATCAGTATGGATTTTGTTGTGGGCTTACCCCAAGTCCAAGGAGGATACAATTCCATTATGGTTGTGGTTGACATGCTTACCAAGGTTGCACACCTAATTCCAGTAAAGACAAACTATAAAGCCTCCGACATTGCAAGATTGTTTATCAAGGAGATATTCAAGCTACATGGGTTACCTAGAAGAATCATTAGTGATCGAGATTCTCTCTTCACATCACACTTCTGGAGAGCTATCTTTGAAGTTATTGGGACTCAACTCTGTTTTAGCACCGCCTACCATCCCCAAACGGATGGCCAAACAGAGCGAGTAAATCAAGTAATCGAGGATATGCTTAGGGCATACTGCTGTCGAGAGCTGAAGAGGTGGATTCAATTCTTGCCTTTGGTTGAATTTGCCTACAATGCTTCTTACCAGTAGAGCATTCAAATGACCCCTTTCCAGGCATTGTATGGTCATCATTGTCGAAGTCCCCTAAACTTTTCTGATCCAACCTTAAGAGTTGAAGCTTCAAGACAAATGTTGGAAGACATGGATGATCAAATAAGGTCAATAAGACAAGACATACAAGCGGCCAAGGATAGGCAAAAGGCGTACACAGATTTGAAACGTCAAGATAGAGTCTTCGAAGAAGGAGACATAGTCTTCATTCGTGTACACCCTAAAAAGATTTCTCTATCCCTAGGAGAATGCAAGAAGCTAAGTCCAAGGTATTGTGGGCCGTACAAAATCCTCAAATGCCTAGGACCCAACGCTTATAGATTGCAACTCCTTGAGAACCTAAAGGTTCACAATGTATTCCATATCAGCCTATTGAAGAAATATATACCCAACCCTAATCATGTACTTGATGACCAACAAATTGTAATGCCTAGTCAAGGAGTCCTTGAACTAAGGCCAGATAGGATCTTAGATGTTAGGGAGAGAGAATTAAGATCCAGAACCTTGAGAGAATGCCTCGTCCAGTGGAAAGATTATCCCGAAGAGGATGCTACTTGGATAGATGAAAGCTCTCTCAACCATCAATATCCCTAGTTTATCTCGAGATGAGGACATCTCGATTCCTCCAAGGGGGAGAGAATGTAATATTCCGCGTAAGAAACAAATTGGATAAATGGATTTTTTAAATAAATTTCCCCCTATCCCTCCACCCGACTGACGAGCTGGAGGGGGAGGGAAATAGTAGGAGCCATTAAGCTCCTTGTTGGAGCCTTATGGAGGGAGGGGGGACATGCGTGTCGACACACAGGGGAGGGAAGATCCCCCTCCCCCCCCATTTAAATGAGGGGCCGCAGGCTGAAGGGGCCCCGCCGAAGGATGAAGAGGACAACACTGCTGTGAATACGGTTGGGTGGTCGTGAAGAGGAGAGTGCCGCCATAACATCGTGCTGAGAGAGAGAGAGAGGGCCTGAGGGAGGGAGAAGCCGTCATGCTGTCAACGCGAGAGAGAGAGAGGGCCTAAGGGAGGGAGAAGCCGAATGACATAGTGCGCGTGCTGGGGAGGATCCGCCACAATTTTCTACCACCTGGACATCACCGTCGACAGACGACCCTGAAACCCCTCCCCTCCACCCCCCCACATGGCCTTCGTATGCTTCCAGAAGGCCCTTGGAAGATTCCAAGGGGCATTCTTAAGCCCCTTTTCCATAAGGCCCTTGTTTCTCCCCTCCCCCCCCCCTCCCAGGTTTTAATCCCCCCCTAAGCCCCTTGTTCCCCACCCCCCAAGGGTTTTATCCCCCCTAAGCCCTTGTTTCTTCCCCCCCCTCTTAGCTCTTTAGGCTATTCGAGTCACACCCATAGGCTACTTTGTCCTTAGGCTACCTTGAAGACTTTCATTCTCTTTCATTGATTCCTTCATTCACTTTTTAGATCTTTTTGTGCATGTGCTCTCTTAGCTGAGCTTTGTTTTCTTAGTTTTATCAAACAAGCCGGTGTCCACACACCCCCATGACCTAAAATCCCCCAAGACCCCCTTCCTATACTTTTCCCCCGTGTTTTATTCCACTAAGCCCTTTCACCCTCATAACTCTTTTCTTTTTTGTTCCCACAACTCCCTAAGCTTTCCTCTTAATCCCCCGTATCCCCTTTATTATTTTCCCCCCCCCTGAACCTAAAAATCCAAATCATCATCATGGCCTCGGATGATATCCCGTAAGGGAAAAGTAGCCGTGAGATAAAAGATAGGGAGGGAAAGTAGAGGGAGTAAAAAGAAGGAGTGAAGGAGGAAGAGTGGGAAAAAGACAAAAGAAAGGGAAGGAAGGAGAAGACGGTGGAATTCCAGAAGAAAGAGAAAAAGGCTATCTCACATTCGAACTACGATGCCGCCGAAGAAAGTCCAAGGTGTAGCTGCGGGAGGATCATCCCCCGGTATCCATGTGGATATCTCACCTCAAAGCCAGGTTTTTCTTCTTGGCTTTAATTCGGTTTTAAGTCGATCATACAAAGAAAAATTGTTAAGGATAGGATATATTTGTTCGAGTTATTTGTAACAAAGGAGTTTAGCTTATGAATGACAATGTATAAAACTTAGTTTTCTTCAAATTGCATCAAGCATTATAAATTACGAGCAAGATTATCCATTTACTATAGTAGTATATTTTATTAAATCCTAAGGTGTAGAAATCATATCTTGCACCATTAGCCTTATTCTTTTCGCAACGAATCATTGTAAATGGTTAAATTCATGAAAGGTTTCTTTCGATGCTCAAATTACTAGGAAGTTATCTTGAATATTTGCACATCTTAGCAAGGTAAGTGTTGTTAGTTGGCATGAGCTCATCTTTAAGGAAAACGGAAGTTAAATTAAACTGTATTGATTGGGAAAGTAAATTGTCACAAGGATAGCAAAACCATGACAAGACGATTAATATTACCTTCCAAAAGATAACTAAACCAATCTAAACATAGAAACATTCACACCCTAAACACTTGACTACTTTCCTTACTGTAGGGAGAACAAATTCGTAAAGATAAGAAACTAGGGTTTGCCTCTAAGGTTCTTAAAAGAAGAAACCCTAGGCCTGACATACGTCAGCTTAAAGAATCTAAACAGATTATTCCATCACAGGACTTGCGCAAGAAGTATGAAATTATTTAGTCTTGTGATTGATTCACAAGGAGAAAGGGTAAAAACCCTCATCAAGGATGGCAGATCCCTACGCAGGTTATCTTGCAAAAAGACGTATTTCTGGATATCCTTCTAAATAAGGAAAGTTGTAAACTAGAAACTAGCATATCTAAGGCACCTTAGGCTTAACCAAGTTGGGTATGCCCTACACCGCAATGTAAGAGATCTTGCCAAGTTACAAGACACCTTGGGAACGAGTGCTGATACACTCAAAAAGGAAATAACACTTCCTTAGCAGTTTGCCAAACAACTCGGTTGATTAACGGAAATGTTTGTGCTTGCTAGAGATTTTAGAGCTCTGTTTGAATTATGAATTACAAATTAAATGAGTACCTATACTTCAGGTTAAAGGCCTGAAGGGAGAGGCAGCTTCAGTTACCCCCGACTGCCTGCCTGACCCTAACCAAGGGGGTTGTTGACCGCGCCAGAAACGTGGACCGAACCCACCACAAGAGGTCTCTCCGTTGAGTTCCACTTGGAGCAGGAGGACGCTTGGGTGCCAGGGGGGGCTCTGGCCGTAAATCCCTCGCCTTCCGGGTCCTGCACAAGAGGCTAACATGACTCGGGATTGGATCTCGAGGCCTGCATACTAGTTGACGGGCGAAAGCTTGGAATAGTGATCCCTGGAGATTACTGGATAGCCTTCGGGCAGATTATGGACAAGCCTACGGGCGGAACTCCTTGTATTTCAAAGATAAAATGATGAAATGTTAAAAGAACTTGCTTGATACTGTTTTTCTATGTCACGTGATAAGATTACGTGAAGGAACCAGTGCTTAACAGGGTTAATTAAAGAAGCTGATTGTTATATGTCAAATTAATGTGTTAGATAATTACATAACTAAAACAAACCGAGGAAAGTGCGGAGGATGGATCATGGGTCCATCCTACGGTTAGGTGGTCCCGGTTAGCTGGGAACTTTTCTCAAAAATCTCAAAGAACAGCGGGATGATCATCATCATCAAAACGAATAATGAGAACAATGACCTAAAGTTACGTCTTACCCGATTTATGTTGTTTTAGGGGAACGGAATGGGACTATGCCTTATGGCAGAGAGGTTGAGCTTTGCATCCCTCTCGTTTCCCATTCTCCTTGAACCAAGTGTAGCGTGAATCCGCTTCGGACCTGGCGTTTCTGTGTAAAGTAGTTCGCTTGGGTCTGACGCTAGTTGCTGTTAGCTAATGACCAAACAGGAAAACCCTAATTCCGGTTGATCCTAAGTGGGAAACGGCCAGGATACTTCCGCTACGTGGCAGACGCGGGAAGACCTAGATCACAAAACCTGTAACATTCCTTGGGAGTGCCGGGCGGAGTTTTCTAGACATCCTTTCCGATGGACTGCTAAGACGTGTCCTGGATGATACAAATGGATACGTTACAACTTTATACGTGCTTCCGTAGTGGTAGAAATTGATTGTCTTCCACTCTTGGGAATGATTGCCAACTGCTCTACACCCGACATTGCTATGCTAAGATGGATTGTATATGTTAAATCTTGCAACCCCGAATCAAAGCATATTGCAGGAAAGGAAAATCCAGTTGTTGGCATGCTATCACGTGCAAGATATGACAATGAAGAAGAGCTAATGGAAGAAGATGAAGCTAAAGAATCTATACTTTCTAAATTTCATTCCATGGCTGCTAAAAGTATCTTTTCAGTTGTTGCATATACAAACCCAAAGCTAAATCTTGTAGGTGAAGCTGAACTTTTTAATGGTATAGCATTAAGTATAGTAAAAACAGGAAAATGTACTGCTATAAATCAACATAAAACAACAAAGATGAAATATTTATCTATGGAAGAAGGGTGGTCAATTAGAAGCCATCATGCTGATTGCATTGCTCAAGTTCTAGTTCATTTCCTTGAAGAAGATTGGTTTAAGATCGATCAATATTTGAGCACAATGAAGAAGAAAGAGACTTGGACTGATGACGCTCAAGCATATTAAGAGGAAAGCTTATGGCTTCTTTCTTAAAAATGGGCATCTATGGAAGAATGCAAAGAAGAAGAAAGGAGCATCTGTCGGAGTTTTAGGTAATAAAAGGTTGCGACTACAGGTAATGAAGGAATTTCATGAAAGCTTTTGGGCTCGCCATAGAGATATATGGGGAACCTTTATTAAAGTGAAAGAAAAATAATGGTGGGAGAACATGTATCGAGATATAAATAATTTTTTTGAAACCTATTATGTGTGTTCGATGTATTCTATGGTCAAGCATCGAGATGGGTTACAACCGACTTATCCCTTGTCTATACATTATAGATGGGTTATTGATCTTGTAACCATGCCTACAAGGATATGGAATATGCGATATTTGGTGCTTGTAAGAGAAGATCTAACCAATCAAGTTGAAGGTAAAAATTTAACAACCAAGACCACTCAAGCTGTTTGTCGCTTTTTGCTTGAAGAAGTATTTTCCAGATATGGCTATGTTGGCAGAGTAACCACAGATAGAGGAGAATTGGATGCCGATGAGGCACGCAACTTCTTTGCTCAATTGGGTATCAAGTTGGCTTTAACATCAGCCTACAATCCTGAAGGAAATGGAAAGATTGAGAGAGGACATTAACCTATTCTCAAATCTCTAGCAATTTCTTGTAGATGAAAGATCAAAGAATGGCCTAAAATGCTACCTTTTGCATTATGGACTAACTAGACTACTCACAGTACAGTGACTGGCTATATGCTAGCTAAACTTATGCATGGGAAACAACCAATTATGCTAATTGAAGAATCTATTCTCACTTGGATCTTCTACCTTGGGAGGAACGCATCAGCAGAGAAGACTTGTTGACTTTGCATATATGGCAGCTAGAAAGAAGGCCTTAAGATGTTCAAGCAGCTATTAAGAAGTTAAAAGTAGAAATACTAAAAAACAAAAGAACATTTGATAGGCAACATCGACTTCGGCCAAGAGCTATCTATGAAAATGACTAGGTGCTTGTCTATGATAGCAGCCTAGATAATCAATACAATGCTTTTAGGAAGATAATAAAGCATTGGTTTGGCCCATATGTGGTAAAGGTCATTCATGAAAATGCCACATATTCATTGGCTGAATTGGATGGGACAAGCATGAAGATACCCGTAGGTGAAAAAAGAATCAAGCTCTTCAAACAAAGAGAAAGTTCGAAATATAAATTAGAAGACTTGGATATAACTCAAGAGCATGAAGACATAGAGGCAGAAGATGAAGACATTGACATGGCAGAAGATACTTCTTCTGCCACTACAGATTCGTAAGACTTTGGCACATGCCAGAGGATGTGCAAGTTAGGAGGGGCTGGATGTCGTGCCGCTACATGCACATCGTGTAAAAAAACTCTAGAATGCGGCTTCCTTATAGATTTAGAGAGTCAATGCCACTTTAGGAATTAGTGTTAGTATCCATGGTTCAAAAATATTAGATTTTTGGACAAGTTTTAGCCAATTTTTGATATTTTAGATATTATCTCTTACAAAAATCCATAAAAATGTAGACAACTTCTAGATTAGGATAACATGTAAAAGAAAGCATGTATCTTTCAGCTATTTTGAGAGGATTTTATGTAAAAAGAAAGATTAGCGAAATCGTATGACACGCGATCACTATTTTTAGGTAGTGAATATCACTCTGAAGAAGTGGAAGATGAAGAGGGAGCGATCTTGCAGAATTTTGGCTAGGTGTGTTGGTATTTTACTCCCCTTTCAAAGCCAATAGTAGATATTTCAAGCATTTTTAAATTGTCTTTATTCATGTGATTTTTGGCATTTATGACTGGTTGACTTGATGCAATATTATTGCAACAACTACTACATTTTCTACATTTAATGCATGTGCAAGCTAGGCAATGGTGGTTTCACTCCATGATAGTGTATTTGACTATTTTTATCTTGATCATCTTAATAGAGTTTGGAGTTGTTTATGGATTCACTCCTATTATCATCGCATGTAAACTCATACTTTGTGCACTCTATGTTGTGTTTCATTGTAATCTCTCTCTCTATTCTTTGCTTTCAAAATTAGGGCGCTTCATATGCCTGTTTGGAGCTTTCTTGGAGTACCTCTTATTGATTACGTTTGTGGAGCTCATACAATATAAATTTGGAAATTTAGAAATTTGGAATTGACACCCTTTTTAACATGTTGTACATATAGTTCAAGGCCTTCAGATCCCTTGCCACACACCATAGCATGTCATGATATTCTTGTGTAGCATTGCACATATTTGAGCACACCTTTTTAAATGATGGATTGCTTGCCATATATCATTCCTATCCTCTCTAGATGGCTTTTCCTTGCTGTCCCTCTGCTAATGAAAAAATTCATGGTCATGATTACTTAACATGGAGTGTTGGTATAAAACGTGATTGTGATACATGGTTTCTAGAGCTATTGTGCATCCTAAGCCTCCCACTTCTCTTTCAAATGATTGGGAATAGGATAACCATGAGGAAGTTGTGCTTACATGGGACTCTGATAATGCTTTTGAGTGTTCTTCTTTTGTTAGGTATGTATCTTTAAAGAAGTTCCACTCACATTTATATCTTGGAGGATATCTTCAGTGGTATGGGAGAAGCTTTAGATATTGTATGAGGCTCCCTCAATAATGCATATAGTGACCCTCTATGGACAACTCTAGTAGATGAAGTTTGCATCTAAGGATACTATCCAATCCTTCTTACTTTGTGTTTTACAAGTATGAGATTATCTTTGGCACATGCAACTTGCACCTCAAGAGGCTCATCTAGTTGGGATTGTGCTTTTTAAGCTCCCTCGAGAGTTTGATGGAGTAGAGAATGCTTTGTAGGTCTAGACATCATCAAGGTGAGTGAGCTTCACTTATATGTCCTCAATGTTGCTTGAGTATGATGCATCTTTTTGATTACATGGGATACTTCCATCTCAATATGATGGTTGCAATGAGACTTTTGCAGCTTTAGAGAGGGTTAACAAGAAGAATACGTCAAAGGCTTAGTGTTATCACTATGGTAAGAAGGAACATTTACTCAAGGATTATAAGGACTTAGTGGTTTTAAGGAAGAAGAAGGAAGATACATTTGGACCAAGAATGTAGGTCACCTGTGGGTGGACATTGAAAAGGTATTTAAATATGCTAAATGCCCCACCCTCGTAAGGTGCCACTAATGATCCTCTCATAATGCAAAAATAAACTAACAGGCTTCATCTCTGTTAGTATTCTTCTACATTTTCTATTTCTTTCTGTGAGTATTCTTCTACGTCTTCTATTTCTTTGAACCCCTTCTCTTCCATCTACTCCTCTCCCTAAATCTCCCTTCACCCTGCTGTCTCTTACCCATGTGGAAGACTTTCGACACACCAAACACTTCAACACTATTGTTGGAGGGGTTTTTTTCGAAAGGCCGAATCCACTAGGGATCGGAGGTAGAAGGAAGTAGAAATAGGAGATGGAAGAGAAGAACGAGAATAGACAAGAGGTAAACACGACAAAGGCAAAGCACAATGAATTGAATCAATATGTATTGAAAGAACCTAAAATCCTTTGTCTTGCACTATTCATAAGCACTCTCCAGGCATTAGATCTCCTGGAGCTCCCTCGTAGAACAAAAACATGGATTAGAAATAGCAGCTCCTTCTCTGCTACTCGGAACCCAAATCTGATGACTCCATTGGCTCCGAAAGGGGGGTAAAACTGTAGGACATCTGCTCACAGATCTCCCAGATCACTCCTTCTTCCTCTTCTAGTTCAAATTGCACTTTTTAGCCTCAACAGTGATCGCGACGCACGCAATTTTACCAATCTATCATTTTTTATGAAAAATCTCATAATTGGCTGAAAAAGCAACTTGCTTTTTGCATGCTATCCTAATGTAGAAGCTTTTCTAAAATTTTTAGATTTTTACAATGAATAATATAAAAAATAGACTAAAATTATACAAAAATCTAGTATTTTTGGATAATCCATGCAAGTCACACTAGTACTAATGACTCAAATCACATTGACTCTCTAGATCAACAAAGAAGTCATATGATTATGCATTCCATGCTTTTTCACACTGTGTCCACATAGCATCACGATATCCACCCCCTCTAAACCTGCACATCCTCCAGTATGTGCCAAAATCCTAGTTGTCACCAGGTTCTAAGTCCTCCCTTTCCATGTCTCATTTTCAATCCTAGGGTTGTATACCCCTCAGCCATGGCAGCACACCAGTTATCATCTGTAACTGCATCATCAAACTTTGTAGATTCTTTGTAACCTGTCACACTAGCCATATATGCATAATGGCAGGCTGAATAACCAGTGTATATAAACCTATCAACTGGTATTTAACTCTCTTAGATCTCCATAACTGTGGCTCACTCTGAGCTTTCCTCTCATGAGGTGATACATAACGACTCTACCTTGCTCCAGGCATCATAACAGACGAAATGCCCAACTGTCACATCCTGCTATAAGTGATCAACATGTGTGTGTGTGTGTGTGTGTGTGTGTGTTCTCTTTCTTACTATTTGTACAATTGGATTTTATGTCAATTTAAAATTTTATAATCAATTGTTATTGTAGTGATCAACATAACATAGAGCAAATATTGTTTGCTCTTTTCCACAAAAGAAGTTACAGGTAAAATTTCCCTCTTAAGCATTGCCAAAATTCATATGGCTAATTACACATGTTTGGTTATGAGGAGATTTATATTTTCTAATATCTATCATTTCCAATAGGTTTTGATGATCACAACTGCATAATCAAGTGTTCTTGAAGTGATCAACATAGGGTAGATCAAAGATCCCATATTGTCTTTTACAAATTTCTTTATAGGTAAAATTTTCCCTACATTTGTGTTGCCATAATTCATGTGATTGAGTAGTTATTTTTCATTTTTATTGAGATATATGTTCTGCCGATATGCAACTACAATATAGGGTTTAGGTGAAGCACATAACTCTCAATCCACTTTGTTGTGGTGAGTTATCATTTTGTGCCAATGGATTGGGTGATTTGGAGGTCAAGGTTCAACAATTATTTGATGTGTTAACCCCTTGTGCCTATTTGGTTCTACGTGCCATTGGTTTCCAACCCTATAACTCCTATATTGTACTACCAATATATCACACAATGTATTGATTTATAAAACATCTCACTTGCCAATCAAAGGTGTACATTTGAATCTATATGCCATTTGGCTACATCCTTGTAACTATCATTATGCATGATACATGTATTCATGCATTGTATTAAGTTATAGATATGCTTTTTTATAGAGAAGTTGAAGATAGTGTTGAGGATTGGATCCTCCTAGTTGAGAAGGAAATGGATAAATTAGAAATTGGGGTTGCAGTAAAAGCAACATATGCTAGCCAAGGTCTAAGAGGAGAAATATGGGATTTATTTTGTGGGTTGTCTAAGGATGTTCAAAATATTTGGAGTTTGTTCAAAGAAGCATTTGAGATAGCCTATTTTAGGTAAGGAGCCGAGGAAGAATAATCTCCCGTAGAAGGTCATCAAATTATGTTAGAACGAGACTACTAGTATATTGAAAATCTTTTGACCTATGGAAGTAGTTGTTAAGAGGACTTAGTTAAAGAAGAGATACAAGAGTGATGCATAGAAAATAGGTTCTAATTAGGTAGAAACATATTCTATTACTGGAGTTCTAGAGTTGTGGATAGAAGAGGAAGATGTATCAGGAGTGTCAAAGCCATTAGAGTACCTCAAATGTTTGGGAATCCTAAAAGTGAAAGGGGTCACTTTGAGGTACAAGGATGATAAGTTGGGAGTCAATATGGATAAGAGAGAATTAGTGGACCTAGATTGATTTGATGTCCCATGTGGGGAGTTTTCTTTGTAAGAGATGTGGTGCCATAGAGAAACTACTAATTTTGTTGATGAGGGGAAGTTCCAAAGTCAGTCAAAAACTACAAGAGAAACCTACATTGTCCCTAAAATAGATAATTTTGGTGGTGATGTTGTGTTATAATATGGCATGTTATAATTTATTTGGTCAATGTCTATGGCTACAAAGACAAATGTTGTATTCCAACATGGAAATGCTAAACTTTTGTGGTTAATGGGTATGGTTGTAAAGACATACCTAGTTTATTTGAAAGTCTTGATTGGGGAGAAAATGTTCTAGAACATTATGAGATCATAGATGGACCTATTAGTTTTGATGACCTAGACAATAACATTAGTGTTGATGCAAGGGAAGTTATTAGTAGTAAAGAGAAACCAAAATCTAGTATTATGAGAACTAAAATTGCAAGGGAAGTTGTTAGAAGTGAAGAGAAATCAAAGTCCAATCTTATGAGAAGTTGTTAGTAGTGAAGAGAAATCAAAGTCTTGTCTTATAGGAACTAAACTTGCACTTATTGGCCAAGAGGCATTTTAACTTGCTCAATGCTTGTGAAAAGGACAATTATAGGTGGCTATTAGCCACAAATTAAGAGATTGAACACATATTTTCTAAGTCTATAAGATGCTACAATGTTACTTGTCCTATGGAAAGCTATCATGTACTAGAGTATATTTTCCATTTAGGTGCACAATGATTGTGAAGGAGTTCATATAGTGGGCACTAGTAGCAAGAGAAATTGAGCTTCAATTTTTCATGAAAAGAGTTGTGAGGATGGAGGTCAGAGTATATATTTTTCCATCAAGGAGAGGTGAGGTTGAAAGGTCCAAAAGTGTTGGGGTATGTACTAATGGCCCGTAGCTTGAGGAAATATTATTCGTAAAAACTATATTTGTTTTTATCATAGTAGATATGCTTGGACCTAATATAGAAAAGTACCTTATATAAGAGTGAGAATTAATATATGATATGTAAATCATATAATACAGAACCTATAGATGTGAAGGTATAAAATTGCAAAATGAAATAACCATAAGCTTATAACTTCGAGTACAAGATAATCCAGAAGGCTTAGAAGAAGCTGAAGAGTCCAACGTTGGTGGATGATCAATGTTTACAAAAATCTAGATTGAGTAAAAAGTTAGAAGTTCGTGTCACAACACATGTGGGAAGAAAAATATAGATAGAAAATTTGATCAAATTTCAAAAGGAGACAATGGTGAGAAAAGAGAAGAAGAAAGCAACTAACTTCACCAGAGAGAGGACTATAGGGGAGAGCTTCTCCTATTCTTGAGGGCACAACTACCCAATTATAGAATATCATAAGAAAGGATGTCATGGACTACAACAAAGAAGTCTACTAGGAGCTGCAACTAAGTTTATGCCTATTGGATATGGTATCAAGAAGAAGACAACCTACAGGATCCATAAAAGATAAAGACTATGATCTAGAAGTCTACAATACCATGTGAATACTAAGAAAGAAGGTTGCCTATTTGAGTTCAAGGGAGAAATTTGAAGATCTTGAGAGATGGGGGTGGCAAATATCTTCATATGCTTGTAATGGTTGTGATAATGTAGTTGAATCAGTATGCTTCCATAGAAATCTTCTTCAGATTGATCATGAGGAAAACTTGTAAGGTGCTACATAATATCACAAGGTGAAAATTTCAAACACCCTTCCTTTTTTTAATATAGATTAATTAGCATTTTATTTAGTTTCTACTATCTACATAAGGAGATAAGCTTCAAATAGTCTACTATGTAGCAGTTTTAGTAGCATTTCTCTTTCATCATACTAATAATACCACTATCAACCTATTCAAATTTTGTCCCATCGTATCCATGAAAATTAGCATCAATGCAAGGAATTACTATATGTACATGGTGGAGTATTCAACCTACCCTCTTCTTCATAAGTAGTAGGTGATTGAAAAGTTTATAATGAAGTGTAGGCCATACTACAAGGATATAGGGGAATAGCGACAGGCAGTTCGGACACATATTAGCGATGAATAGTGACGGTACTTAGAAAAAAAAACGGCTAGAAACCCAACGCCGCATTTTTCTGTAAAGAGTGAATAAGAGAGAAAAATAGATGGTGTGTTTGGGACAGGAGGGAGAGAAAGAGAGAAAGAGAGAATGAGAGAGAATGAGAGCTTCACCGCCGCACCGTTGCCATTCGCGAAGAAGAGGAGGAAGTGCACAAAGGGCAAAGCTGCTGTCACGAAGAGGAGACAAAGATGCCATTCTCAGGCCTTTGCGATGAGTGTATTGCTCCCTCTTAGTTTGTTTTTGTTCTTTTTCCTTTTCTTTTGTTTGTTTTTTTATAGAATGAGGTGCATTGAGGGAGAAAGAGAGGAAATGAGAGAGGCAGAAGAAGAAAGAAAAAGGAAGAAAGAACGAGAGAGAGAGGGAATAAACATGAAACATAATAAAGAAAGAGAGATTTAGAGAGAGAGGAGAATGAATGAGAAAACACGAGGGGTTAGAGAAAAACAAAGAGAGGGTTTGTTGTTATTCTTTAATTTTTTCTTTTGTTGTTTGTTTTTTTTTCACAATGATGTGCATTGAGGAAGAAAGAGAGGAAATGAGATAAGAAATAAGAGAGGGCAGAGAATGTGACGCATTGAGAGAGAATGATACGAAATGAGAGAGGGAGAAGAAGAAAGGAAAAGGGGGGAGAGAGAGAGAGAGAGAGAGAGAGAGAGAGAGAGAGAGAGAGAGAGAGAGAGAGAGAGAAAGAGAGAGAAAATATACATGAAAGATAACAAAGAAATGGGAAAAGAGAGATAGAGGAGGGAGGAGAATGAGTGAGAAAACATAAGGGGGTGGAGAGAAAAAAAGAGAGGGGCAACAAAGAAGTAGAGAGAGAGAGAGAGAGAAAGATAGGAAACAAGCGAGGGGCAACAAAGAAATAGAGAGAGAGAGAGAAAGATAGGAAACAAGAGAGGGGCAAGAAATAGAGAGAGAGAGAGAAAGATAGGAAAAAAGAGAGGGAGAAGAAGAAAGAAATAGGAAGAGAGAAGGAGAAAGAGAGAATAAACATGAAAGACGAAGAAAATACGAAAGAGAAAGAGAAGAGAACATAAAACGAAGAGCACAAAGAAATGTGCAAAGAAAGGGGGAGAAAACCAAGACTTTAGTTGATGTTAATTTTATTGAGTTACAAGAAAAGAAATCCCTTCTCAAATAATTTAAAACAAATGAAAAGAGAATGAGAACAAAAACAATTTGTTTGTCGTAACATAGACTAAATCGAAAATTATGAAGGTCATGATGTTCAAGATTACGAGGCGTATCTTAATCAGTGTGTCATGTGTCCTTGCTCTTAATGCAAGCTAGCAATTAGAAAAAAACATCGATTGTTTATAGAACATGTACCACACTCCAACGAGTTTCAATCGGAGATGCACAAATGGAGTCCAATGAAATTCAATAGATTTATGTGATGTTGTGATGTTATTATAGTGTGAAAAAGTATGGAATGCATCATCATCCGACCTCTCTATTGATCTAGAGAGTCAATATGATTTGAGCCATTACTACTAGTGTGAGTTGCATGGATTATCCAAAAATACTAGATTTTTGGATAATTTTAGTCTTATTTTGATATTATTTATTGTAAAAATCTAAAAAAGTTAGAAAAAGCTTCTAGATTAGGATGGCATGCAAAAAGCTAGTTGCTTTTTCAGCCAATTAGGAGATTTTTCATAAAAAAGACAGATTGACGAAATTGTGCGCGTCGTGATCGCTGTAAACAAGCTGAAAACTGCAGATTGAACTTAAGAAAGAAGAAGGAGTGACCTGGGAGATCTGTGATCAGGTGTCTTGCAGTTTTACCCCCCTTTTGGAGCCAATGGAGTCATTAGATTTGGGTTTCGGATAGCAGAGAAAAAGCTCATTTTTCTGATCCACGTTTTTGGTCTACGAAGGAGCTTAAGGAGAACTAAAGCTTGGAGATTGCTTCTGAGTAGTGCAAAGATTCCAGGTTCTTTCAATACATATTGATTCAATTCATTGTGATTTGTTTTTGTCGTGTTTACCACTTGGGTATTCTCTATCTTTTCTTCCATCTCCTATCTCTACTTCCTTCTATTTCTGATCCCTGGTGGATTCGACCTTTCGACAAAAACCCCTCCGACATTGGTGAACCCGACATGAAAGGTCATGAGAAGAAGGAAAGACAAGATGGAAGAATCTTTGAATACATTCTCCAGTGATGTTTTGCAATAGTTGGTGCAAAATATGAATATGCTTATGCAGGTACAACAACAACAACAGGTGATGCAAGCTTCAGCTCAAACAGAAAGTGTTGTGACGAATGCTTTGCAAGTAGTTGAGCGTGAGGTGAAGTTATTCAATGGCAGGAATGTATCTGCATATATACATACCTATGCTTAGAAGATGGAATTCTTTGGAGTGGCTCAATCTACATGGAGCCAGTATTTTGTATGTGTCACTGTTCATGAACTGAAAGCATGGATTACTAAATTATACTTGTAGGATGCAGACTGGGTAGCCTTCAAGAAGACACTCATGGAAGAATTTTACATTGAGGACACCAGTTTGATTACACGCAAGACTTTTCAGGAGTGGGCTATACAACCCAATAAGGGTCTTGTGGCTACAGAATTGTTAAGAGAATTTGAAAGTAGATTTGAGCAGTTGGATCTTGCAGAACAACAAGCTCTTGCAAGTCAGAAAATTGAATTGTTTTTGTAGGCAGTTGATCCTAAGCTTCAAGAGAAGCTTGATGATTTGCTGGAGGGTTTGACTACAGAGACAAGTTTGAAAACAAAGTGGAGACATGTTAAGGAAGCTGTTACTGCGCTTGTGAAGAAGCATAGAAGAAGAGAAAGATTGCATGTCTCTAGCTTGCCCACTATTACGAGTAAGACAGTTGAAGTATCCTGTAAGCCACCTGCTTCTGTGGCTAACCCTATGGCTGTACTTGCTATTGTTCACTCTGTTAGGGAAGACGTCTTAGATGAATTGGTCAAAGGGATACGGGATCTTCAATTGAAGGTTGCAAAATTGGATGAAAAAGGACAAGAGGAAAGGGGACGTGCGGTGGCCCCTAGGCCTGGAAAAAGATGTATGTGGTGTGACAGTTTGCAGCACGAGAGAAAGGATTGTGCTGTCTATCAAGAGGCCTTGGCACGACAGCTTATCTTTTGGAAAGATGGCAAGATCCATGCACAAGAAATGGGATTGCCTCTTGCTTTCAATTTTGGAAAGGGAGGTATGTAGAAGTTGTTAGAAGACTTGGCTGTCTGAAATGCTTATGCGGTGATATATGCTTCTACTTTTGGTCTACAATTGGATAGAATACATGGCCAAGTGATGGTTGGTCCAAAGACTGAAATATGGACACATGCTTTACATGCACCTGAAAAGAGAAAGGTCACTGATAGTGAAATGTCTCATGCAGGGCAAGACATTCGTGACATAATTGGTTGGAAATCACCGGTAGATGCATATTCAGTGTATGCATATTTAGCGAAGGTAGAAAACACGGATGTACTTGTGGAAGAAAAATAAAAAAGAGATGAAGATATTGTAGGGACATCTAAAAGAATGACAAGAAGAAGAGTGGATCAGCCTAAAGCTGCAAATTAACCACCTCTCGAGCATGTTATGGAAGAGGTCAGTCAGAAGCAAAAACACAATAACAAACAAGAGGGCAAAAAGAACGGCAAGCAGCTAGGATATAAGCTGCAATCTGACATTAAGATAGACACAGATCTTAAGAAGGTTCTTAAAGAACGGACCTTAAACAGTCAGGTGGAATTTACCTTGGGAGAGTGCTTGGCATTGCCAAGTGAGAATTTCATGATGAGATCATTGACATAATTAAAAGGAAGCGTTAGTTTCTTAGTGATACCACTAGTGCATTATTGTAATTTGAAGAGGAAACTGGTTTGTTGGGTATTCAGGCTGAATATGAGCATGAAGTTAGTACTGGATTATCTATGTAGGATGCTACTAATCAGTGGGGACAACATGTGGAAAAGAGAAGAAAGTGGCTGAAAATACATTGTCTTGTAGCAATATGCATGGTGAAGTAAGGCAAATGCAACAATATGGAGAAGAAACTCTAGGATTTATGCCTTGAAGTCACTACACAAGAAATCATTGGGCTAGAGCTATCACTGAAACGGTAGTGAAAATAGGGGAGTATGAAACTCCTTGTGTTGCTTTACTTGATCATGGGTCTGAGATAAATGTCATTGAGTGGAGATGATATGAAAATTGTGTATGGCCTATGGACACTGATCATGGTTGGCGTATGAGGGCTGCAAATAATTCTTCAAAGGAGCTCTATGCTGCATGTCCTAATGTAAAAGTGACGATTGGTGATGTATAAGAAGAGCAACACTTCTTTGTGCAAGATAATTCCTCTTATGCAGTGATTTTGGGAAAACCCTATATTATAGGAGTGCATATGGAAACAAAAGTACTTGATGATGGTTATGCTTATGCAAGAGTCAAAAGCAAAGATAGGAGGAAAGTAGTCCAATTTTTTACTATTTGTGTTAATCATCCTAGAGATCGTGATACGCTTCGAGAGTCTCCTTTGGTTCCAAATGCAAGGGAATTCAAAGACCTGGAATTTCATCAAGCACTAATGTAATGCGGGGCTACAATAGTGCTTTTCAAAGGGTGTACTCGCCTCTTGATGAAATGAAGCATGTATTTACTATTGGTAATTCTCAGTTTATAGCAAACAATTCATGTTGGTTTAAGCCTATGGAAGCAATGTATAGGGCTGAACGCATATTTATGAAATGGGATATTAAGAAACTAAGAGCATTGGGGTTGTTAGCTGAAAATGATGGAATTTCAGGCATCTTTTATGGGCTGAATATTACTGGCACTATGGCTGAAATTTCAGCAACTATACATGCAGAAAATGAGGCTGAAAACAGAGTGTTGTGAGTATGTTCTTTGGATATGTATGATGTTATAGTATTGTTTGTTCAGCAGGAAGGATTACAATGGGCTGAAGCACTTGTGGAGACAAAGTATAAGATAGTTGACAAAAAGTGAAACTAATTGCTTTTCCACTTCCAAAAGAGAGTGAGGGTATGCATGAAAAAGTGTCAAGGCAGTGCCAAGCTTATGGGATCCTAAAGATATAGGTCATCAGTTTACATCTGAAACATTACAAGAATTGAAAGTTGGTGCAGAAGGGTTTCTTTTGCCTGTTGAGAGAAATTGTTTTATGCACATGTTGGCTAGACATGGGAAGGCATTTGCATGTCAACCAAGTGAAATAGGTTGTGTGGATCCAAATGTTATCTCTCCTATGGTCATATTTACTGTGCCACATGTACCATGGAACTTGAGGCCTATTCCAGTTCCTAAAGCTTACTTTCCAAAGCTGATGGATTTGATAAATGAAAAGATTCACATGAATATTTGGAGCCTTCTTCAGCCCCATACTCAAATCGTTGGTTTACTGTGCCCAAAAAGAATGGGGCTTTGAGATTTATTCAAGACATGCAATCGGTCAATAAAGTGACCATAAGAAATGTGGGTGTAGGTCCTGTTATTGATGAGTTTATAGAGGCTTTTGCAGGCACAGCGATCTATTCTTTGGGTGATCTTTACTCGGGGTATGATCAGTTTCAATTTGCAATTGAAAGCGGGGATATCACAACCATGAATACTCCTTTGGGGTTAGTATGGATGTGTACTCTCCCAAAGGGTGCAACAAACTCAGTGGCACACATGACAAATGCTATGAATAGGGTACTCAAGGATTTTATACCACAATTGACTATGCCCTTCTTGGATGATGTTCCAATCAAAGGGTGTGCAGTGGATGAAAAGAATGAAGAGATGGATGCTCATGGATGCAGAAAGTTTGTTGCAGATCACATTGTGGATTGTAAGAGGATTTTGACACGTCTAGAAGAGGTGCATTTAACTCTTTCTAGACATAAGTCTGTCTTTGGAGTTGAAGAGATTTTGATTGTTGGGCATATGTGTGGGCCTTATGGGCGAAGGCCATCACCATAAAAAATAGATGGGATTGATAGAAAGCAAGATGTATGCACGAATGTATCAGAGGTGCGTAGATTCTTGGGTGCATGTGTGTTCTATTTGATATGGATTCCTCACTTTGCACATGTAGTAGATGTTCTTTATCAGCTTCTAAGGAAAGGTCAAAATTTTCATTAGGAAAGGAAGCATCAGAAAGCAATGAAGAAATTGAAGCAACTCTTAAAATCTTCTCCTACGTTGAGAAAGGCTGACTATTCACATGGAAAGCCTATCGTTATTACTGTTGATACAAGCCCAATCGGGATTGGATGGGCAACTGGGAAAGATGATGAGGAAGGACAAATATATGCAATTTGCTTTGGTGCTAAAGTATTGACTGAACGACAAAGAAGATATCCACAAGTTAAAAGAGAATTATGGGGAATTGTGACAATCCTTAAATGTGATAAGGAGTATTTTATGGGTGCTCATGTAGTCATTGAGACTAATTGTTTGCTGTGCTGGTGTTGGGTATGATTACTAGTTGTGCTACTCCGGACATTGCTATACTTTGGTAGATTGCATACATTAAATCTTTGAACGCTCAATTTCAGCATATTGCAAGAAGAGATAACCTAGTGGCAGACATGTTATCTCAAGCACGTTATGAGAATGAAGATGGGATGATGGATGAGGAGGAAGAAGATGACTTTCTTATGGCTGAAAATGATGTTGTAAGAGTGAATTTAGTAACGCAAGGTGTTGCTATAGCATTAACAGAAGCTTGGACAACAAAGAGAAGACACTTTAGATGTTTTGTATCTTGTGTAGAAGTGTTTCTGAAAGACAAATATGCAGGAGAGTGGCTGAGAATTGGTCAATATCTCAGTACATTAACAAAGAGAGATGAATGTTCAGATGAGGAGTTTAAGAAGATCAAGAGGAAAGCCTATGGATTTTTCTTAAAAGATGGATACTTATGGAAACATGCTAAAAAGAAACAAGGTATGCCATTGCGATTTTTGGGTGATAGAGCTTCACAAGTAAAAGTAATGCAAGAATTTCATGAAAGCTTGTGGGTTGGTCATAGAGGTGTTTAGGGTACTTTTACAAAAATCAAAGAAAGATATTGGTGGCAGGGTATGTATAAGGATGTTGCTCACTTTGTGGAAACATGTACGACATGTCAAATGTATTCAATTGTGAGACATCGGGATGGATTGCAACCCACATATCCATTGTCTCTTCATTTTAAGTGGGTGGTGGATTTGGTCATAATGCCTACAGGCCTTTGGCAAATGAGGTATCTTGTGCTTGCTCATGAAGACTTGACTAATCAAGTGGAAGGGAGAACTCTACGTACTAAGATGACAAATGCATTATGTACTTTTCTCTTAGAAGAGATCTTTTGTCGATATGGCTGTGTGGGAAAAATTACAGCAAATAGGGGTGAGTTGGATGTAGATGAAGCTCATGATTTCTTTGCACAGTTGGGGATAAAGCTTGCTTTAACTTCAGCCTATAACCCTGAAGGAAATGGTAAAAGTGAAAGAGGTCATCTACCTATTGTGAAGGCATTGGCAAAAGCATGTGGAGAGAATATAAAAGAGTGGCCACGATTGCTCCCTTATGCTTTGTGGACTGACATAACAACTCATAGTAACACAATATTAGTGAGTTTGGGAATCTCCCAATTTCCATTTTTTGAATACTAAAAAGGTGGCATCCGGATAGCATGCCTAAAACTTTCTCAAAACCATATGATGTGACCTATCATTGGAAAGCGCTTGAAAAATTGAATCTATTGAGCTATAGAGCACTTGATTTGGAGTTATAATGTTCAAGTTATGACAAATCCAAAGATTTAACCACGTGTCCCAAACTTATGGAAATTTCCCATATTCCCCAATATGGTGTTTAGTGCTGTTACAAGATATATGCCTGCAAAATTGATGTATGGTCAAAAACCTATCATGTCGATAGAAGAGATGACAGTCACATGGAGTGTGTTACCTTGGGAGGAGGAGTTGAATTGAGAGGAGTTGTTGGCCTTACACATTAGACAGTTGGAATGAAAGTTAGAAGATATAGAGGCATCAACTACAAAGTTAAGGGCAACAAGGATACAGAACACGAAATAGTTTGACAAAAGACATAGACTGAGACCAAGAACCATACAAGATGGGGATTGGGTATTGGTTTATGATAGCAATTTAGATAACCAACATAGTGCCTTGCGTAAAGTTTCCAAAAGATGGTTTGGACCCTATGTGGTAAGACAAGTTTTTGATAATGCTACTTATGCATTAAATGAGCTGGATGGGATAGCCATAAAACTTTTGGTAGCAGGGAAAAGAATCAAATTATTCAAAAGGAGGGAATCTACTGCCTATGAGTTGCCAGAATTGGAAGAAAATAGTGGCCATGATATAGGGGCTAGCCAGGAAGATATGGAAGATGAATAAGAAAAGGATATGGTTTCAGAGGATGATGAGGCCTCAGAATCCAGTGACAACTAGGATTTTGGCACATACCGAAGGAGGTGTAGGTTCAAAGGGGGTGGATGTCGTGATGTTATGAGGACACAGTGTGAAAAAGTATTGAATGCATCATCATCTGACTTCTCTATTGATCTAGAGAGTCAATGTGATCTGAGCCATTAGTACTAGTGCGAGTTGCATGGATTATCCAAAAATACTAGATTTTTGGATAATATTAGTCTATTTTTTATATTATTTATTGTAAAATTTTGAAAAAGTTAAAAACAGCTTCTAGATTAGGATGGCATGCAAAAAGCTAGTTGCTTTTTCAGCTAGTTAGGAGATTTTTCATAAAAAAGAAAGATTGACGAAATCGCGTGCATCGCGATCGCTGTAAACAGGCTGAAAACTGCAGATTAAATTGAAGAAAGAAGGAGTGATCTGGGAGATCCGTGAATAGGTGTCCTGTGGTTTTATCCCCCTTTCGGAGCCAACAGAGCCATCAGATTTGGGTTCCGGATAGTAGAGAAAGAGTTGATTTTTCTGATCCACGTTATTGGTCTACGAAGAAGCTCCAAGAGAACTAATGCTTGGAGATTGCTTCTGAGTAGTACAAAGATTCCAGGTTCTTTCAATACATATTGATTCAATTCATTGTGATTTTGTTTTGTCGTGTTTACCACTTGGGTATTCTCTATCTTCTCTTCCATCTCCTATCTCTACTTCCTTCTACTTTTGATCCCTGGTGGATTCGACCTTTTGACAAAAACCCCTCCGACAGCGCATGGAGCCACATTGACTCACAGGCCAAGGAAACTTCAGCTTGGTCTTTCTATGGATGGCATGAACCCATTCACTCTCCACTCAACTTCTTATAGTGTGTGGCATGTAGTCCTTGTTAACTACAATATCCCACCATGGTCTACAAAGAAAGGACATTGATCCTTAGCTTGCTCGTTCATGGCCGCTACAAAGGTAAGAATATGGACCTTTAGATCCTTGAAGTGCGAGAGTATGTGATGAAAAAAATGTTCCCAGTAAAGATGAGGACAATATGCAGATAGAGAGGTCGATATTGCAAGGGGCGGAGGCTGCCCAAAGCTTAGAGCATGTAGAGGAGGCAAAATTGGATAACAATGATGGGAAGACAACTGTAACTAAAATCATATCTTAGTGAGGGAGCAAGTTGGCGGAGTTGCAAAAGGATGAAGGGTATTGTGAAAAGAAATTGATCACGTGCTCGCATGAACAGAGTAGTGAGGAGCATGTTGAAGGTTCAGTTCAGGTGTTTAGAGAAAGATAGAGAGAAAAAGAGAGAGCTCGAACAATGTGCCTATTCTTCATCTCTAGAATCTGTGTATATGATTCACGAACAGAGAAATGGCCATCGTGTGTGTTGTACTCTCGTATTCTAAAACTGTTAAGCAATATATGAAAGGTGGGATGGTGGCTATAGTAGTAGTAGTAGCAGTAGCAGTAGTAGTAGCAGTAGCAGTAGCAGTAGCAGTAGCAGTAGCAGTAGCAGTAGCAGTAGCAGTAGCAGTAGCAGTTAGCAGTAGCAGTTAGCAGTAGCAGTTAGCAGTTAGCAGTTAGCAGTTAGTAATTAGCAATTAGCAGTAGTAGTAGCAGTAGCAATAGCAGTAGCAGTAGCACTAGTAGAAGAAAGTGAGAGAGAGAGAGAGAGAGAGAGAGAAAGAGAGAGAGAGAGAGAGAGAGAGATTTTATTAAAGGTGCACCTTGGGTGTGTTCGACGCTTCGGGAAGGCACAGAAGACTTGTGTCTCCAAGCCTAGTAAAGCGAAAGAGAGATTGGACTTGGAGGTGAATGGATGGTTTTCTTGACATGCTTTGTGCTACCTCCTTCTACGCTTTGCATATCGAGTCACACAGAAAGGAAAAAGATGGTGAGGTCTAATGCAATACTACATTGATGGTAAACACTCCGATGTAGGGTAGCTAGTCCCTCGCCCCCATGCATAGCATATTGGACTTTACATACTGTAGGACCGCTTGTAAGGGGGTGGAGAGAAACAAAGAGAGGGGTAACAAAGAAAGACAGAGAGAGGAAGAAAGATAGAAAATGAGAGAGAGAGAGAGAGAGAGAGAGAGAAAAGAAGAGGAAGAGAGAACAAGAAAGAGAGAATAAACATGAAAGACAAAGAAAACATGAAAGAGAAAGGGGAGCGAACATAAAACAAAGAGTGCAAAGAAAGATGCAAAGAAAGGGGGAGAAAATCAAGACTTTAGTTTATATTAATTTTGTTGAGTTATAAGAGAAGAAATCCCTTATAAAAATTTTTAAGAAAGAAAAAGAGAATGATAATAAAAACAAATTATTTGTCACAACCTAGACCAAATGGAAAACAATGAAGGTCGTGATGTTCAACCACTACAACATATAGAACCAATAGCGACGTTTAAAGTGACAGAATTATTCATAGAAAAATTTACCCCCGTCATCGCTATTCGCGTCGCTATTAGCGACGCGATCGATTTGTCGCTATTTCCGTCGCTAGTAGTGTCGCTAATTGGGCGACACAAATAGCAACGAAAATAGCGACGCTAATAGTGACGCTAATAGCAATGCAAATAGCAATGGTTGCAGAGTAAATTTACAACGCAAATAGCGACGGTTACAGAGGGGAAAAAAAATAGGTGGTAGGGCATGCAGCCCTACCACCCTTCTAGCTATATGCACTAAATATTCTTGCATAATTCATTTGCCAATGTCAGCTACATCTAATGTCTAAAAATTTTGTATCAGATTATTTTAAAAAAAACTGAATCCTTTGATTGCAAAAGCAAGATATAATTAATTCAAAAAGGTATTTCGCAAGGATATTTTTCATCACTTGCTTAGGCCGGAGAAGAAAAAGAGATTGTGATTACAAAAGCTTGATATAATCAATTCAAAAAAGTATTACTCAAGGAGATTTTTTATCACTTGTTAGGCCCAAGAAGAAGAGCTTCACTTCAAGCTTTCATTATAGTCACGACCCTGAGGTATGAATAAGTCCCATTGATCTTCTGCTCACTCCAGCTTATTCCAAAATTGTTCAAGTCTTTTTGGGGGAGCATTTGGACATCTGTAAGAGTTATACGATGGTGTTGGAGCTAGAAACCCTTATATAGGGAGTGGTAGTGTCTCTAAGCTCTACTTCTTTCTTTTTGTTTTTACCTATGTCTAAGTCATCTTCTATCTCTTCTTTCTTGTCTTCACCCTCAATCTCAATGGGTGGAGGTGTTTTAAGATCAAAAGAATCAAGCTCATTCTCCCCCTTCTCAAACTCCATTTCTTAAGCTCAGATTAGTTACTGTACTCCAAGTAGATCCATGAAACAAACAAATTTCTCTTTATCAAGTGATTTGGTAAAGATATCGGCTACATGGTCTTGTGTCTTCACATGAAGTAGATCAATCTATCCTGCAAGTATCATTTCTCTGATGAAATCGTAATGAATCTCTATGTGTTTGGATCTAGTGTGATAGATGGGGTTGCTAGCTAACATCCATATACACCTCAGGTTGTATACATAACCCTCAAGCTACTCCATATATACATCTTCAAGCAAGTCACCATTCATGAATGCATTTTTGACATCCACTTTTCATAATTTTCATCCCTTAGAAGCCACTAATGCAATGACTATTCTCACCATTTCCATCTTGGCAACCGAGCTGAAAGTCTCCTCATAATCTAGGCCGTATTGCTGTGCATATCCCTTTGCAATGAGCCAGGCTTTATACCTTTTCAACAAACCATCTGACTTGCATTTCTCTTTATAAACCCATTTTCTTAAATACATCGAGTACCTCATCCTTGTACTTCCGAATGTATAGCCATGTGTATCAGTTGAAATCATATATCCAACCGACACTAGATTCTTGAAAATTTCGTTTCGCCATCTGTCCAATCGACAATAGATTCTTGTTAATAGAAGGTACATGTAGTACATGATGTAGGCTCTTCTTTCTATCGCCATAGCTACAGCAGTCTACCTTCCTACTGGTGGGCTGTCTCACACTCGTACCCAAAATCTTTCCATCCCTTTTAGCTCCAAGTCTTGCATGACTTCTCGAACAATGTCCTTATGAAAAGATCTTTTCGGGATGAGAAGCTTGTATCCGCACTGCATTCTCCTTATCTCTTCAACGGCAATAGTGCCCGGTTTCCATCTCCTCTTCTTCTCTGGTGGTCGTTGTGCTCTATGGGAAGCACCTGTTGCTGCACTAGAGGAGGCTCCACCTTGTACTCCAGGTGGCAGGCTTTGGCATGAGGCCTCTTCATGGCCGAGGAAACGGGGACATGCTTGCTTGGTTCCTACCATGCAAGCTCGAGGAGGGCAAGATGGAGAAGAGACAGAGGTTGGGGGTTCCCTCCTTCTCCTTTATAGTTGTCCTCTCTCTTTTAGTGGATGTGGTGGCAATGGTAGTGTCAATGGCAGCTTCTCTCTCTCTCTCTCCCTCTCTCTCAATCTCCCTTGTGTTGATCTGTCTCCCTTCTTCTCTCTATACATCTCTTCATCAACAAAAAGAAAAAGAGAAATAAATAAAAGAGAAAAACAAAGAGAGAAGATATAATATATTTACCTCAAAGCTTGAAGAAGAATCCTTTCGCGCTTCTCTCCTCCTTCTTCTTCTCCTTCACGGGTTCTCTCATTCTTCTTTGCAGTTGTCCCCTCTATTTTTGTGGTGGATTGGCGGTGGCAGTGACCTCTCTCTCTCTCTCTCTCTCTCTCTCTCTCTCTCTCTCTCAATCTCCCTTGCACACATTGATCTCTCTCACTTCTTCTCTCTATACACTCTTCATCAACAAAAAGAAAGAGAGAAGTAAAGAAAAGAGAAAAACAAAGAGAGAAGAGATCATGCACTTACCTCAAAGCTTGAAGAAGAATCCCTTCGCGCTTCTCTACTTCTTCTTCCCTTCCTTCACGGGTTCCCTCCTTCTTATTTGCAGTTGTCCCCTCTCTTTTTGTGGTGGATTGGCGGTGGCAGCGACCTCTCTATGTCTCTCTCTCTCTATCTCCCTTGCACATGTTGATCTCTCTCACTTCTCTCAATACACTCTTCATCAACAAAAAGAAAGAGAGAAGTAAAGAAAAGAGAAAAACAAAGAGAGAAGAGATAATGCACTTACCTCAAAGCTTGAAGAAGAATCCCTTCGTACTTCTCTCATTTTTTTCTCCTTCGGGAGTTCCTTCCTTCTCCTTTACACTTGTCTCCTCCCTCTTCGTGGATGACGGAAGTGGCGATGGCCTCTCTCTCTCTCTCTTGCTTGTTTACAAACCTGTAAAATGCCATGCTTGGGTTTTGACAAATTTTTATAAAGCCCCTCTCTCTCTTGTTTTTTATTTCTCTCCATCTCTCTCTTCCTTCCCCTCCCTTCTTCTCTCTATTTCTCTCCCTCCTTCCCTCCCTACTCTCACTCAACTCATCTCATTGCAAAGACAATCAAAGATAGAAAATAAGAAGCTTAAGAAACAAAGATATTGAAAGAAATGTCACCCCACCTCTCTTCATCTCTCTCTCCCCCCTCTCCCTTTACTTTTCTTTATTAACCTTCTCTCTCATTCTCTCATTTTTTTCCTATTTCTCTCTCCCTCTCTCTCGCTCTCTATTTTTTCTCTCTATCTCTCTTTCTACCTCTCTCTCTCTCTTCTTTTTACTCTCCTTTCTCTCTTTACCTCACCCTTCTTTTCTATGTCCTCCTCCTCTCTTCCTTCCCTCTCCCTCTCTCTATTTCTCTCCCCCTCTCCCCCTCTCTTTATCTCTCTATTTCCCTTTCTTTGTTTCCTCTCTCTTTGTTTTCCCCCCCCTCTCTCTTGTTGTTTCTCTCACTCATCCTCTCTCCCTCCCTTCATCTCTCATTTCTCTCTTCCTCTTTCTCTCTATTTTCCTTCTCTCCCTTTTTCTCTCTTTCTCTCCCTTCATTCTTCTCCCTTCTTTCCTCCCTTCCTCTCTTTCCATGTATCTCTTTGCAAAGAAAAAAAAAAAGAGATCACAAAAATAAAGCAAGAAGAGGCAATGTACCTACCTCAAAGGCCTGAAGATGAAACTCTTTGTACCTTCTTTTCGCACCTTCCCGCCCTTCTCCGTTGCACACTTCTCTTTCTACTTCATGTATAGCAGCGGCGGCGGTGACAATGGTGATGAGCTCTCTCTCTCTCTCTCTCTCTCTCTCTCTCTCTCTCCCCCTCTCAAAGCTTTAAGCTCTCTCGCTCTCTCTTTCATTCTTCTCGCAAATGTTTTCTCGGCAAATGTTACACTCAGGTTTTCGAAACTTTTTCCCCTGACCGGTGTCGCTATATGCGTCGCTATATGCGTCGCTAAAATCGTTTCTATTTGCATCGCTATTAAAATTAGCGACGCATATAGCGACGCTTTTAGCGACACCGCTTTCTTGCGTCGTAAATGGCCGTTGCTATTGCCCCATTCCCTTGTAGTGAAGATTGTGAGGTGTATCTTAATCAGCATGTCCTGTGTCCTTGCTCTCAATGCAAGCTTGTAATTAGACAAAAATGCTAATTATCTATAAAACACGTACGACGCTTTGGTAAGTTTCAATCAAAGATCATTAATCAAGAGATCTTAGACTTTGAGCAACCGGTAAGAAAAGTGTATATCAATCATGCATCGTATTTGCAAACTAATTGAATATCATATACAAAAACATTGGATGTAGTCGTAAAATTTATTATAGAGAGGTGATGTCTCATCCCAAGAAGGAGTGCACCTATTGTAGCCAGTTACAAGAGTTTATGAGTATCCGATGGATGGAGTACCTGAGCCAATCCATCGCTTGTAAGGCACTACCCAGTCTATACTGTCAATACCAAAGGAGATAGGTAGCCTTTCAGACTTTCCTACAATCTTGGAACTTGAGAGGGAGGCAATGATCGATGCATTGATGCCCATGGATGTTGAGACATCTAATCTGCTTAGAGAGGAAGCATACGTACCATTATATGATGGATGTTGAGTATTTTACCTACAGACCCTACTTGCACTCCTAAGTGTACAAGTAAAATATGAGTGGAGCGATGCAAGAGCGATACGAGTGTGACTGAGTTGTTTAGGTATCTTATACGTACACTTTGTTGATATGCCTGAGTCGCGTGATGATGCACGACATGTTTTACGAAAGCTTCGCACAAAGTGTGGTGCTTACAAGTATCGACAAGACTTATAAAGGCAAACCATTCCTCATAATGTTCTTAAACACTTTTCACTTATCCAGCATATACGTCACATGTTTCATACGTTGGACATGGCGAGCTTGACAACGTGGCATCATGTATAGAATAGATCCACAGATGGAGTCCAACGAATATCAGCGGATTCACACGTATGGAACCACATTGACTCTACCTTTCTAGGCTTTGCACAAGAGCCCAGGAATCTTCGGCTTGGTCTTTTTCATATCTTCCACATTGACTCTACCTTTTCAGTCCTTGTTAACTACAACATCCCACCATGGCTTTCTATGAAGAAATGACACCTAATCCTTAGCTTGCTCATTCTTGGAAGCTACAAAGTCAAGAATATGGACGTCTATCTTTATCCATTAGTTGATGAGCTTAAGATTTTGTGGGAGGAGGGGGTTGTCGTGGAAGATATAAGCAAGTGCAATGGTCGATGGTCCCCGGCAATATACGAGCCATTCTTATGTAGACCATGCATGACTTTGCGGGATTCAGGGAGTGCTTAGGTAAGTAGGCTTTGGTTCTCATTGGTGATATCTAACATAGCTCATTCAAGTTTTTGTTGACTAAATAGGGGTGTTGAGACCTCGGGAAAGTTACTATATATATATCCTCTACATCACATGCATTCAAGGCCTATTTATAAATATCATTATTTGTGAATTCACCCTTTTTTATTCAATCTATAAATAACCTCTCTATATTACACCCTTCTGTATGTAAAAAATGTATGAAAATGGTATTTTAAAAATACATTACTTTGAACCCACGTGATGCACACATACATTCATGAGCAACTTACCCGAGGTTGAGATAGGCTTGGTTACCTCAAGTTATCGTGCATGTCCATTGTGTGGGTCACAATTAGACTCCCGAAGGTCACGAACCATGAAGAAGATGGTATATCAATCTTTGCTTGCAATGATTTAAGGGATGTAAGTTGATGATAAAGATCTTTGGGCTTTGGTTGATGGATACCTTGATGAGGAGCCGATCACCATAGGTTGTCTCATGATAGACTTTGGGTGCATCATATAGATAGATGATGCATTTCAATTGGAGCTTGATAGTTGTGGAGTAAAATAATAGTGAGAACATATTTGTAGATGGAAATATGATCCCAATGTCATTAGATACCATAGTAAGATAGAGATTGATAAGGTGCTTGTGACATGATCTTTGGGAAAGTTGTTGATGAATACGGAAGTGTAAAATAACAAGTGATTGATGATCAATGTTAAGCATATTGTCTATGAGAGGACTCCAAGGGTTGAGTATCATGTCTTTAATAATAGCATACTTAGTGTCAATGTGCTCTTTTATCCATACAAAGTAGTTTGTGAAAATGTGCACAAGTATTTCTTTTTACTTTATCCATACTTTTCTCCTTCTTTGGAAGGCCAAAATAGTTGGCCAATTTGAGAAAGATACAATTTATAGATGGTGATTTGGGTAAGGCAAGAGATAGAGCATTTCATAATGATACTAAGAGAAAATTGGAAGAGAGAGTACTTGTGATTGTTGATGAGGTTGTTGCCATTTAACATACACTACAAGATATAGACCTTATAGCGACGTTTAAAGCGACGAAAATACAAACAACAAAATTTGCCCCTGTCATCGCAAAAAGCGTCGTTATTGACGACGCCATAGAATCATCGCTATATGCGTCGCATATAGCGACGGTTGCAGACAATTTGTGACGCTCATAGCGACGCCAATAGCGACGCGTGCAGTAAATTTGCGACGCAAATAACGATGGTAACAGAGAAAAAAAAAATTGTGGCAGGGCAGCAAGCTGCCTTGCCACATATAGCACTGTGTGCTGTATGAGAGCCATACAAAATAGTTTCTGCACTGCTGCATACAAAGCGTTTGCAAACAAAAAGAATGTATATTGAAATCATAAAACTGATACATGAAATAAATACATGATCGCATAAAATGCGATTGGTACAATCATGAAACGATATCACTAATACATAGAAAATGTCTACATAGATCGGGCGACTAAAAACTAAAGGTGTGTGAGCTCTAAGGATCCAAGGGCGAGCTACAAATCCTCGTTCCTTGAAAGCTCGTCCCACCGCAAAGGAGCATCAAACAGATTCTGCATAAAAAGAAACAACATATCAATCCACCATACAATAATGCATTCAAATATCTCATGGTAACTACGGACAAGAAAGATGAGTGACTTACAGGGCCGCCGCGTCTATACAATCGGTCGATCAATGCCCTGAAACCGTGCCTCTCTGCATATCGAGTCTCAAGGCCTTGCGGATCGCGATTTGTAATGGAGTGCTGCAAAGAAAACAAAATGCTAACTGTTAGAAACATGATTGTCAGTACAAAGAATATCTCAAAAAAACAAATAAGTAAAACAAAAGAGAAACTTACAAAGTCCTCCAAATATGTCCTGTGGCCGCCACTCCCAAGATGATGTACCGATCCGGCCTCGATTCGTGCCCTCGTCGCCTCCCGCTGCTGACTCCAACGTCCTGGCAAATTTGTAGCCTCCTCCCTCAGTCGGTGCCAGTCGTCTGCATCTAATCACTCGGGCTTTGGAGCCCCACTCTTGATTGCCTTGTGGGCGTTGGATCGTCTATGTGACATGTATGCACGCATGCAATCCATCATCCAGCCCGTAGAGAATCTATTCACTGCAGCTGGCACCGGGAACTCCTCGTGCAAGGATGCTACTATGTAGTCCTTGCTCCCCTCCGGTATGTTCCTCCAATGATCAAGGACGTTGTGCCGAAAAACTTGTTGGCACAACTCCCTCATGCGAGCCATCACCTATCAAGAAACCCAATGTGGGGTTGATCATAGTGTGTACAAAATGATTGATACATTATCACAGAGGATTGTAATAGACAAGGAACTCCATGGCTACAAAGAGAAGGCAAACAATATGCACACTCAACAAATGTTCTCTTCTTATTTCATTGCATACACAGGTTACATATATAAAGGAGGAGATACTCCATCAATGATCCCTCACACTTTCCATGTGTGTTTCCATGTGACACCATACAACCCACACTTTACATGTGTGCCCTATGTGGCACACTTTACTCCACATCTCTCATCCATATTCATGCACCATACAATCTTAAGCACATAAGAGTGCTTTCACATAATACACACCCGCAAATACCGAAGCTTACATTCTCAACACCCCCTCTTAAGCGAGGTGTTTACTTTACCTTATCACCCATCCAATGTAGCATTGCATGACCACAGTTGCTACTTCTTAACACTCCCCCTCAATGCTATATTGGAGTGTTTATATGACTAGACACTTCTAGTCCACCATATGCATGTTTTATGTGCGTGTACAATGTTCGTTTGAGCACCACTTGCTCGGGTGAACCTACCCCATCCTTTTTGAACAATTCTAGATGTTCGGGAAAGGTATGACAAACCTCAAGGTGCAACAATCATGTGCACACACCACGCACTCGCAAAATTCTTTTTGAGATCTCAATCTCGGGCAGAGAACCCCTCACACAAGCCCATTCTTGTGCAAACTTATTTTGAATACATGTCGAGATTTATATGTATGAAACCAACCACTTTTGAGCTCTATGCGGCTCGGGTAGGAGTACCCTCATGCGATGGGTGAATATAAAATCTCGTGTACAATTGCCTTTGACACAAATGTGAATCATGAAGACATTTACAACTTTTATAGTTTCACTTTTGTTATGTGAATTAGAAGCTTTATACATCCAATCTTAAAAGGTTTGGATAATAGGTATATGCCACATGTGGTCATGACTCGTCTTCTTTTTCCTTCTTCTTATCTTCGTCAGAGAATCTTTTAATTGGATGGAGATTCATTGGTCATGAAGACACGTCCATCCATGTTCATGCTAAGAGTGGGACAAGAAGCTCCTCCGCATCTTCTTCTTCATCTTCTCCTTTTCAAAAACTGACGTACCCATTTTGTGGTGGGTCTTTCCGATTGTGAAAGAAGATTGCTTCTCCTTCTATTTCACGTCAAGTGTTATCTTTGGCTCAACAGCTTCTCTTATATGGATATTTCCGGATGCATTGCACTTACCTGTTCAGTGTAGCAGTAGAGCTATTGCGGTATAAACTGGTTATGCAGGACGTTCAACCTGCAGGCCACAGTCCGGTGCTCATGAACAGTCCGGGGGGGCTTCCCAACAAGGAGCTTCACTTCATCTGACGCTCCTGCAAAGGCTTCTTAACCTTCCATTTAACAGTCGATACAGTAGGCCGGCCTTCCTTTCTGTGTCCATGCTAGTGGCTGAGACATGGCTGGCAGCCTGACTGCCTGCGCTAATTCCTGCTATGGCCTTCCATCATAATCAATGTCTTCATCCTCGTGGTATTAGTTTGGCATGTTGCGTCGCATCCTGTGGCTCTACCTAGTCATGTTGTTCCTCCTTTTGGCGCTCTCTTCCCAATGCATCGTCACGGGCTTCAGCTTCTGGTAGCTTTCTCTCTGCAACACCATGTTTGCGAGCAGCTTCTGCTTGCAATGCCTAAAGTCTTCATCCAATTTGAGATCGAAGCAATGTTTGCCTTTTGAACAAGGCTTCTGAGTTCCTGTTGCACTTGAGCAATCCTTGCCTCAGGTGTCGGTAGCTTGTGCTGGCTTTCTTCATACATACTTTCTTTCGCTGGATCAATAGGATTTGACATTCATGCTCTACTTCAATGGACTATGGTGATAATATCACATCATATCATGCTGCGTCAATGGCCTCTTTTAGATGCCGTTCTTTTTTTTTTTTTTTTTTTGCATCTTCGATAATGGACGCCAGCCGGCATATATGACCTCGGATTCTTTGGGCCAATGCACTTCTTTCGTAGCGGTTGCATGCATCTCGTATAAGCTTTAGTGCTATTACCTCTTTGCAGGGCTACAAGAGCCTTTTCACAATCACCTTTGACAATTGAAAGTTTTTCTCCTCTCCCTTTCCAGGACTCTAACCCTCCAAACCTACATGGTCTTTTTAGCATGCACCTTCAAGGGTGCTTATCACATGCTTCTAGTTTTGAGAAGTTTATAAGGTGCCAAGTATGTGAAAGCCTTTCTTGCTTCCACTCCACATGCTCATACTTGAGCATACACATGAGACATGCCTCAACCAACGTGCTCCATCTTGGATTGTAGCCAACCAAAAACCACTTGCCATTCCAATGACAGCAAGCATATGCACCTTTACATGCTCCTTGCTCAATAGCAAGAGCCAATAGGACAACAATGTCCACAAAGAGAAATCCTTTTATTCTTTGAGCATTGTTCCATGCTCAACAACAATAATCAAGAGGAAAAATGGCCAAATACCTTTGACTTCTATTAGTAGCTTCTTTGTTGACAATGGCTCCATGACTTGTGTGAAAAACTCCGTTTTCAGTCTCCATAATACACAGCTCCTTCATTTGATGTTGATGGCCTCTTTGTAATCCTAAAAATTTTCAGCTCCCTCATTTGCAATCATAATAATAATGAGTGTGCAAGATTTTTAAGGAAAGAATGGCTAAAACATACTAAGGGCATACAATGATATAGGCTACATACATTTTAAAAAATCACCATGATCAAGAGCCCTAACCACGGATTTGATACCATGTCAAGAAACCCAATGTGGGGTTGATCATGGTGTGTACAAAATGATTGATACATTATCACGGAGGATTGTAATAGACAAGGAACTCCATGGCTACAAAGAGAAGGCAAACAATATGCACACTCAACAAATGTTCTCTTCTTATTTCATTGCATACACAGGTTACATATATAAAGGAGGAGATACTCCATCAATGATCCCTCACACTTTCCATGTGTGTTCCCATGTGACACCATATAACCCACACTTTACATGTGTGCCCTATGTGGCACACTTTACTCCACATCTCTCATCCATATTCATGCACCATACAATCTTAAGCACACAAGAGTGCTTTCACATAATACACACCCGCAAATACTGAAGCTTACATTCTCAACACACCCTCCTCCCCTCATCATTCATGATGATGGCTCCTGACCTGCTATCCACTAGGTATCCATAACCCCTAGGAGTCTGCCTAAGATGGGCCCTCTCCCATCTCCGTCCACGCTCTTGGGCTCTTATTGTGTATGGTTTTCAATTAGCTTGAGAGTACAATGCATAAAAAATGCTAACTTCAAATTACCGTTTGTTGAAAATCCGCAATCGCCTGATCAATGATCTCAGATTGAAACTCGCCAAATTGTCGTACGTGTTCTATAGACAATTGGCGTTTTCGTCTAATTGCCAACTTTCATTGAGAGCAAGGATATGGGACACGCTGATTAAGATACGTCTCGCGGTCTTGAATAATAAGACCTTCTTCGTTTGCCATCTTATCTACATTACAGCAAACGAGACTTAAATGGATAGCTTTATGGAGATGTACGTCAAGTTGCAAGTTGACCATAAATCTTGCATTGTATATAGTAGTTGAGAGATTTACCGATGTTATATCTCGGCCTTGTATCATGCTCAACGATTTGTTTGTCCCGGTAGATAATTATTTGTTATATCTCGGCTTTGAGTATAAGTAATTTATTTTAAAATTAATGCGCGCCATCTATGAAATTTTATAACTATAGTAATAAAATTTATTTCAATCAATTCTACTCATAGTCATAAGACCTGAGAGAAATTATCCTATACTCAATTTAAGGGTTTCTTCTTCTATAACAGTACTTTTGGGTTCATTTTGATGAACTACGTGGCCCATGGCAAAGCACATTGCATACCATTATCAATAAGTCTATTATCTTAAATTTCCTTCCCCTCCCTCTCCCTCTCTTTCTCTCCCTCTCCCTCTCCCTCTCTTTCTCTTTTTCTCCCTCTCCCTCTCTATCTCTCTTTCTCTCTCATTTCCTAAACAAGCAAAAAATAAAGTGATTTAAACATCCTCCAAGAAAAAGGGAGAGGGAGAGATACAATGCACTCTCCCTCTCTTTCTCTTTCTATCCCTCTCTCATTTTCTTCCCCTCCCTCTCCCTCTCGCTCTCTTTCTCTCTCATTTCCTCTCCTAAACAAGCAAAAAATAAAGTGATTCAAACATTAAACAAGCAAAAGGAAGAGGGAGAGAGAGAATGCACTCTCCCTCCTTCTCCCTCTCTTTCTCTTTCTCTCCCTCTCTCATTTCCTCCCCCTCCCTCTCCCTCTCCCTCTATTTCTCTTTCTCTTTCTCTTTCTCTTTCTCTTTCTTTCCCTCTCCCTCTCTTTCTCTCTTACTCTCTCGTTTCCTCTCCTAAACAAGCAAAAAAGAAAGTAATTTAAACATTAAACAAGCAAAAGGGAGAGAGAGAGAGAGAATGCACTCTCCCTCTCTTTCTCTCCCTCTCCCTCTCCCTCTCCCTCTCTTTCTCTCCCTCTCTCTCCCTCTCCCTCTCCTTCTCTTTCATTTCCTCTCCTAAACAAGCAAAAGAGAAAAATTTAAACCTTCAACAAGCAAAAGAAAGAGAGAGGGAGACTCACCAATGAGATATGGCGAGAGTGGGCGGCTTCTCTTTGCAATGAGGGCTCCTCCTCTCCTTCGCGAATAACGGCGGCGGCGGCGACGGCGGCAGCAAGTCTCTTCCTCTTCTTCTCTCACAAAGCCTTCGCTCTCTCCCTCGCTCTCGCTCTCAAAACGCGAAACAAAAGAAATGAAAACGGCGCTCGGGTTTGGGCCACGTTTTTTTTCCTACGGCGTCGCTATTTGCGTCGCATTTAGCGACGCCAATAGCGACGCCGATATCCGCCGCCGCTAATCAGCATCGCTAATTGCCCAATTCCTTGTATTGATAGAATAATAACTAGGATTTGGGTATACAATAAGAGCATGATGATTGCAAGAGGAAGGTAGGATAGGATAGGATAGGATAGAAAGAAATGATGATTTGATAGATTGGGATTGATGGGACATGAATGAATATAGTGTGGATGGAATGTGATGGTAGGATAACATCATGTGTAGGGATTTAGGATTGCACATTGAGAAATAGTGATGTGAAAATGAGAAACTCAAGGAAATAGGATTTTTATGTGCACTTGGAAACATTTTGAGAATTCTAAATGTGTAGGAGGAAGCCTAGAGTGTGTGCAATTGCATTTGTTCAAGAGATAGTGGCACACAGGTGAAGTGGAATGTGTGGGTGACCATTAGAATATGAGGATATTGAGCCCATAGATAGAGTGTAAGATAAGGACCAGGATCTAATCTTGAGATTGAGGCAAGGTTTAGATAAAGACTAGATGTTGAGTGACAAAAGTAAGGAAATAGGATAGAACATAGAGATGTAAGAGAAGTGGAACCAATGTACCTCATGAGGGAGTGACCTTGAAGGTTGGTAGAAATATCTAATAAGAGTTGAGGAGGAATAGTATGCATATCCACATTGTTAACTGACAAAGTGACAAGGTTTTTTCATCTTCTTGCCACTAAAGTATGATCCAAATGTATTGAAGAATACAATTCAATAGAGAGGCCACGGTCAATGCCTTCTTGGGCCTCGAGATGTAGAGTACGAAGGGTGTCCCCTTCTTCAATTGTTGTTCTAATTGAGGTAGAGTCCTCCATTTCAGGATGTAAGAGAAGAGCCTAATAGGGAAGACAAACATTGTAGTATTGAGAGTGTCCGAGAAACCAAGAACATGCTAGGATGGATGAGTTGGGATCATGAGAGCACAAAATGGAAGAGCCATGAGAGAGATGTGAATATGAGGGGCCTTTGTTTGGTAGAGGATTGGGGTTGTCTATCAAAGAATTTTCTATATATTCCACTAGTTTATAAGAGAGAGTGAACAATGGACTTAATTAGGATACAAGCAAGGAACATATGTGTTGCATGATGTGATAGAAATATATTGTGATAAATAGTTTGGATAATGAAGAACATTTAAAGTTTAACAAAAGAGGTGAGAATAAACATGTGGCAAGGGCAAGGAGCTAGGAAACTATGTGAAGCATATGCATGTTGGCACAAAGTAATAAGGTAATCTATGTAAGTGAGGATAAGACTTGGGAAAGTTACTATATGTGTATCCTTTACATCATGTTGTCGTATTGCTATGCATCCGAGGTGTGGAATCCACCAAAAAGTTGTGTGTCTGACATTTGTTACTTTGTACATACTTAGTCGTTGTGTTTGCATTTTTGTTTTGCGTGGGTAGTATAGTGGAGAGGGCAGGTGTACATCCGGATGACTTTACATTACTATCTTTTCTCTCTGTTTGCAGTCGTTCTTGCCTTGTTGACAAAGGTGTTGAACTGTTTGAGCTAATGAGTAAAGCTTATGCTATAAGTCCCAACCTAAAGCATCATGCTACTATCATAGACCTCCTCGGACATGCAAGTGAGTTCAAGAGAATAGAAAGCATTCTATCAAAAATTTCAATGCAGGCTAACTAGGCAATCTGGATGTGTGTTCTTGGTGCATGCGGCACGTTTGGCAACTTGGAGCTGGGTAAGCAGTCATTTGACAATGCCATAAGGCTTAATCCTAAGGAGGCTGTTGCTTATGTGATGATGTCAAGCATCTATAAGGATTCCGGTCTTCAACATTTGGCACTTGAGATGGAAATCCTGAGAGTCAAAGAATGCAGGTTGAGACAAGTCAATGACAGCTCGGTTGAATGTAAGCAGGGATCCTATCTGTTAGAAGTGTACAGTAGGTGACAATTAACATAGTAAGAGAAGCTATGATTGTGAAAGCTAGGACAGAAAAATAGGCATGGAGAATTTCCCATAGCATTGTTAAAAGTATCAAATACGTTACAGGTCAGGAGTCGCCGCAAAGATGAGTTTGAAAGGCTGAAGAGGGAGCGTGATGAAAGAGTGGCTGAGCTAAGATTGATTCGGCGTCAAGAATGGGAGTGGCTGGGCCGCTTTTGTGATAAAAAAGAAGGCCGCTTTTGTGGTAAAAGAGGAGGCTGAAGAAAAAGCAATGAAAAAAAGGAGTGAGGGGGCCGCTTTTCTGAAAAACAGAGGATTGGGGAAGAAAAGCATCACGGAAGAGATTTAGAAGGAGATCGAGAAGCTTTTGGAGATTACTGTGGAAGGGAGCAGCTCGAAATTGCTGCAAAATGAAGAGAAGAGTCATGGCATCAAAAATCAGAAGTTGATTATCAGTGGCATAAAGATGACGAAGCGACAAATAATGACAGAGACGAAGAGAAACTAACGAGAGGAAGAAGGAGAAAGTCGACGATTAGCATGAAGCCCATGAGAAGATTCTCCTACACTATCACGTGTGTCACATTGGCCTTAACAATTGCTTCAGGCTGAGTAGCATTTCCACGTCGTACTCATCTTTGAGCTCCACAGCGACCACACTGGCCAATTCGTTCAAGTTAAGATCGGCGGCAGTAGCAGGCCTTCATTCCTCAACATTGCCTCGTCTCCCAAGATTGCTGCAGCATGATCTCTCAAGTTCTTGTTTAAGTATGCCAAGGGAGCCACGGCAGGGTTGGTGTATAGTCTCAGCAAAGGTGATAAGGTTGAGCAAGCCAAGCTCATTCGTAAGGATGGTCATTTAGCTCATACTCGCCGTCAACGAGAATCTCGTAAGGGGCCATATTGAAGACAGAGCTACCCTATCTTGACGAATGTGGCTGGTGCTCCCAGATACACCCACAGTATGCCCGCAGCATCCCCAATAGCAACACTAGCAGTATGAACACCCTGATCACTATCACCGGGTACTGCAGTCCGCGTCTCGTGTGCCTTTGTCGTCGGCAATATCTTTGGTCCTATGATTGGAATTGACAGCAGTGCTGTTAGGAAATTTATTATGCCTGAACTTTTCTTTGATTATCTGAGTGATGGTGGCTCCGATTTTGTGTAACGTGAAGTCCTCCCTGCAACTCGCATGTTGAAGGGTGATAATACTCTCAATATCATCTTCGAAGGAAGAAGATTGGTAAATCACTCCCAACTTCTGAGGTGGGGACCAAGCGCGTTACTGAAATAGTTAAAGCCACCACAAGGAGATTATCTCAAGCTGTGAGGAATAGTCTATTTACCACATTCAAGAGACCAAAAGGCTTGAACAAGTTGATTATAAGGCCATTATCCGAAATTGAGGTAACCTTTCAAATTGAATCATGATATTGCTTGATTGATCTTCTATCTTGAAATTTGTCAAGGTCTTCTGAAGACACGACTTTGCTTTCGAAAAACTCTTCAACATCTTTGGTGAACCCGACGTGAAAGCGTCGCTTTTAAATTTCAGGATGGGAGATACTTCAGCATCAATTTCAGCCTCTTCTACAATTCTTTCTTTGTCCTCTACTTCAACTCCATCATTGATTGCTCCTTCAAGTACTTCAACGGTTGATTTAAAGAAGATTTTGCAAAATATGTCTATGTATATGCAGCTTCAAAATCAGCACACACAATTGTAAATGCAGCCAGTAGCAGTTGCATCAACAATAGTTGTCTTAGCAAAGGTAACTATATTCGGAGCAAGAGAATGCAATCAGCGCGACTAAGGCGATTGAAGCAGTTGAAAATGAGAAGAAGCTATTTGATGGCCGTAATGTATCGGCTTATTTGAAGACGTATGAGATCAAGATGGGATTTTTTGGAGTACCAACAGGACTTATGAGTAAATATTTTCTTCACCTTGTCACACCCGCCTTGAGGGTAAAAGTGACTGATCTTTTCCTTCAAAATTTGCATTGGCAAGATTTCAAGAAGGCCCTGAAAGAGGAGTATTTTCTTGAGGACTTTGGGATGGCTACACGGCGATCATTCAGAGAGTGGGTCTACATGCCAAACAAAGGTATAGCTGCTTCAGAATTGATACGAGAATTTGAAGAGAGGTATATTCAGCTTGATGCCATTGAACAAAAGCATTGGATGTTGAGAAAGTTGAGCTTTTCTTGCAAGCTGCAGGTCCTGCTCTTTAGGAAGAATTAGGAGAGCTTCTTGAGGATCGCACGAAGCCTATGGGTCTTAAAACGGATTGGCAAGATGCCCAAGATGTGGTCTCGACTTTGACCAAGAGGAGGATATGGAAGACCCGCTTACAAAATGGATCCATGACACCGACACTGTCTTGTGCTCCTATGCTTGCTTCTATCCCTGTTATTTCCTCTCGTCCTCAGCCAGTTTCTTGGCCTATGCCAGTGCCTACTATTTCTAATCCTCCTGTTCCTCCTCTGTTCCAAGACCGACTCCGCCTCCTTCTACTCCAAAACCATCCGCTTCATCGGCTCCTTCCTCTCTTGATGACATAATCAAAGGCATAACGGATTTAACACTGGAGTCAATTAAAGTAGAATTGGTGGGAAATTTGAAAGAGCAGTTTGCTTCGACTATGCCTATTATTCCTTCTAGTGCTCCTACTACACCTAGGAGTGCCCCTAGTGCACCTAGGAGAGATCGAAGTTGTATTTGGTGTGATAGTATGGACCATCAGCGTTGCAGGGATTGTGAATCTTTTCAAGATGCAAGGAGGAAGATTTTGGTATTTTGGGGACAAGATGGCAAGATCTGGTTGACTGAAACAGGAGCTCCGCTTGCTACCAATTTTGGAAAAGGCAGAATGAAGAAATTAGTAGATGATATGGTTGCACATACTTCTTATGTGGCAGCTACAGGAGATGCTTCTGCATATGGAGTCCGGATTGAGAAAGGATCAGAGAATCAGTTAGCATTATGGACCTATGCTATGGAGACGGCAAACAAGGGGAAAATTCAGCAGACTGTTTTGACTAGTGCAGGTTCTAGCATCAGATCTGAGACAGGTTGGGATTCGCCTGTTGATAGGTATACTATTTATGCCTATTTGGCTAAGTCTCAGGGAGCAAATGTACTTGTTGAGGAGAAGTGTAAGAGGGATGAAGAGAATCCAAATGCAGCTAAAAAGACTAGAGGGGGTGAGTTTGTTACTCCACCTACTGCAGGGCCGTCTTTGAGACCAGGGCCAAAACGATAGATGGAAGATGCTCAAAAGAAAGAAAAGAGGAAAGAGCCTAGAGAGAGAAAGCAGCCAGGGTTTAGATTGATGTCCGATATTGAGACATCTACGGACATGAATAAAATCTTTAATGACAAGATACTTGGTAGTGAGATGACTTTTACTATTTGTGACGTTTTGGGCATCTCAAAAAGAGAGTTTCAAGATCAGTTCCAAGAAGTCCTGAAGAGGAAAAGACATACATTGACTACTACTGATACATAGGGAGTTTTGATTGGGGAGTTGGATGAGGATGAGGATGAGGTTATGGTTGAGAATGCTTCTGTTTTTCCGCAGATAGAGAAGAGGGTTCAGCCTATGCATTATGCTGAAACTGGTGAGCCTATCTTGGTACCGCGTAGTCATTTTTCGCGGAGTCATTGGGCTAGGGAAGCTACAGAAATAATGGTAAAAATTAGAGAGAAACAGGTGCCTTATGTTGCTTTAGTGGATCATGGTTCAGAGATTAATCTCATAGTTCGTGGAGTTTATGAAAGTAATAGATGGCCTATGGATACAGAGCATGGGTGGTGTATGAGAGCCGCCAATAATATTGTAGGTGATTGTATGCTGCCTGCCCCAGTGTCAGGATTTCTATTGGAGATGTAGAGGAGGATTTCCATTTCTTTGTGTAGGATTCATGCTCTTATCCCATAATCCTTGGATAGCCATTCATCATAGAGATGCGTATGGAGACGAAAATAATGGATGATGGATCTGCTTATGCACGGATTCGCAGTAAAGATGGTATGAGAGCAGTCCAATTTATGACTCTGTGTATAAACCATGGTAGAAACAGGGATACTCTTCGAGATGCACCTTTGTCCACTGTGAGGGATTTGGGTTTTCATTAGGTACCATTGTTCCACGACACGAAGGTGGTACAGAGCAGAGGAGATTGGAGTTCTCGCCTCTTGGCAACAGTGTTTTCTCCTGCAGTTTTGTTGGAATTTCAACAAACAGTTCAATGAGTTATTAGAAGATTTCTAAGTTGCTTAGAGCTGCCAGGCAGTACATATGTAGGAAGGAGAAAGATTTGAAAAATGCAGGTATTTTAGAGGATGATGAGCATATAGATGGGATGTATGATAGTATGGTTTGTGCAGATACGATGACAGAGATGGAAAATATGCTGAAAACTGATATGCAGAGTTGTCACAGTAATGTATCAGTGTTGTCCCTAGATATGTTTCATGAAATTTCAGATTTTGTGTCACAGATAGAGTCAGAGGCTGAGGTGGCTCAGCAAAAAGTGTTGAGTGCTAAAGAAATTCAGCAAATAGAGTTTCCGACTGATTATGATTAGCCTACTACAAAGACACAGAGGGCTGAAAACTTTCAGCCAACAAAGTTTACTGTTGAAATATTTCAGCATCCAGAGTTTAGGGTTGTTCCTATGCAGTCCATAGAGCAGAGGGCTGAGGATATTCAGCAACCAGAGTACAGAATTGCTAATTTACAGCAAGATTTGAGTAATGCAAAGGATTATAATGAAGCCAGGGTTGACACGAAATACAAGACTGTGGATAAGAAGATGAAGCCGGTAGCTGGACCGCTTCCACCTCTCACAGTGATCAGCAAATAGAGAGGGCTGCCAAACAGCCAATTTTGAGGAATCCAAAGCATATAGGCCATAAATTTTCAGCAGAGACTCTTGCTGAATTAAAAATTGAAAATTGTAATTTCTTGCTACCTCCAAACACTACAACAAAAAGGGTTCATAAACACGCTTGTAGACGCAATATTTGAATTGTGAAAAAAAATATCGGGCGCATTTATTGACGCGTCTACAAATTCGTGTCTAAAAGCGCGCTTATGATCAGAGTTACACGTACATGTAGATGCGCGTATAAACGCGCTACCTAAATATATAGTCATATTTATAAAAAAGTGGATATATTCATATTATGCATCTATACACGCGTGTATCTACGCGTCTAAAATTGTGTTTACTCTAAAAGTTTTTGACGAGAATAGACGTGCATTTACCCTACAATTTAGACGCGTTGATAGACGCGCAAAACAGAGATATGAAAAAAAAACCAGAGAGCATGTGGCTTTGCGCCCCCATCAACATCAAATTGTATGCTTAGGGAAAACAGAGAAAGATTATTTCGAAGATTGGATACTGAAAACAAACAATGTATGTAGCACATGAAATTTCATATATATAGATGAAACGTTTTTACATTATGAGTTCTAGTGCTTGTGACATCATGGTCGCAAGCACTAGCTGAAAGTAATACATATCAAAAATGAAAATTATAAGCCAAGGGGAGGCATGCATGAATGGGGCTCCTCTATATCTCCTCAGAAGAGGCATCATCATCGCTACCACCACCGATGCCTATGCCGCCACCGCTACTGCTAGTCCCCCCTTCGCTATCCTCAACTGCATCAAGGTTTGCCTATACAAAGGATTAAGGTATATAAATACCATTACAAACAATAAATTCGAGTTATCTATACTTTTCATGTAAAAAATAAAGCATACCTCTTCTCGTGGTGGAATCCTCATGGTGCGATTATATTGCTCCTTTGTGATGAGTCCCTCCTCATAGAAATGCTGCCAAGTGGACGCCCGGTTATGACCTCGATGGTAGCCTACCTCTCTAGGAGTAGGCATCCTACCAACGATATGGAACTACAAAACAATTTGAACATACAACATATTAAAACACACTACATAATGAAGTGAAACAAATTACAAAATTTAATTTAAAAAAAGAAATCAAATAATACTTACAAACTCAACCTCCCATGACTCCCTGCCACCCGATCCATAATGCGACGATCCCATGGTTGCCATCTGGATACGTCGCGCCTCTGCATACTAGCAACTTGTCATTTTCTCCGTTGCTCTCTTCTTGGCCTCTTTCCACTCCTTGCGGTGGCAATTGGGTGGTTGGCCATATCCAAGGCGCCCCTGCTTTTGCCTCCGCAATGACTCCTTGGCACGCGTCATAAGGTGAGACCTCTTGTTATGAAGCGCGTCTCTCACCTTTGACCGTCCCCAATCATCTGAGAATCGTGAATTCTCGAGATTAGGGTACCTTTTATGTACTGCCCGCAGCACCTCTTGCCACAAACCATTTTTTTGGTGCTTGAAGGGAATCATGCAATCTTTGTATGTGGCACGCACAACACTCCTCAAGTAGGCTATCACTTCCCTCCCCTCAAAGTCATGCAAGATACCACCAACATCAATGATAGAGTAGTACATTTGTGGAGGCTCACCTCTCTCATTTTCCGGTGAGGGTGATCGAGAGCCACCACCTAGGCGACCCCCACAAAGCCCTCGACCTCCTCATCCTCCTACACCACTCTTCCTCCTCCCTCGATGTGCACTACCCTCTACCTCACTCGATACACGTGCCTCTGCAGCTATACGTGCTTCGGCCAATCCATGTACCTCAATTGATCCCTGTGTAGGCAAAGATGTAATAGGTGTCCGAGACATCACACTGAAAACCTCATCTGCAGTGGGAGGGCGACGAAGATAATTGGTCATCTCCCCCATGAATTGCTCCTTGTTGAATGGGGTGCTGGAGGATCCAGGATTCCACATCTACACAAGAAAAATCATATTATCCTATGTAGATAAAACATATTATATACAACGTCTATACCTGCGTCTCTGTGGGCGTCTGTCAGCGCGTGTATCCTCGCGTGTACACTACAGAGCACACGCACTCGCACACATGCTCAAAGACGCACCCTAGAGAAACATTTTTCGCATCTATATCTGCGTCTACACTAAGATGTAGACGTGCTATCAGATACGCTCGGTCGGCTGATTTTCGTAGACGACCGCCATTATTGAATTACAAAATGCAACACAGACATAACAGAGAGAGAAAGAGAGAAACAAAGAGAGAGAGAGAGAGAGAGAGAGAGAGAGAGAGAGAGAGTCACATTGGGTGTTTCGTGTGGTAGGTGGTGGCGCTTCTTCCTTCTTCTTCTTCCTCTCCTTGGTAAGTTACCCTCCCTTGATGCTTGCTTACTTGCTTGCTGCTTCTTCTTGTTCTCCTCTCTCTTGTTCTCTCTTTCTTCCTCTCCTTGGCTTTCCTTTTTCCCTTCTTATGTGTTTGAAATGAAAGAAGAGGTGAGTCATGAGGAGGTGAGGCATGAAGAGACTGCATGTCGGCTAAACTCAAGCTTCAGAACTGCAAAAAACGTAGGAAAGGAAAGGCGTAGTTTGAAAAGAAATGATTTAAGTATGATTTTAATTTTGACGTGTGCATCTATTTTTGCGTGTATAAGCACGTCTATTTGCGCGGATATATAGACGCAAAGTGCGTGTCTATTTACATGCACGTTTATACACGCTTATAGACACTCTGATAGACGTGCCCGACTTTGTGCATCTAACATGCGCGTCTATGCCTCGTTTCTGTTGTAGTGAAAGAAGAAATGCTTTCAAGATATGCTTGAGCAACATGGAAGGGGGTTTGCTTTTTTCTCTCATGGAGTTGGATGTGTGAATCCAGATATTGTTGCCCCTATGGTGATCTTTACTAGGAAACCTTCACCTGAGAAGGTGGATGCTATAGGCAAGATTACGAAGTATTGTTCTACCACTTCAGAGGTACGGAGATTCATTGGAGCTTGTGTGTTTTATATGATTTGGATACCCCATTTTGCACACATAGCAAATTGTTTATATCAGTTGCTTCGAAAGGGGCAGAATTTTTTTTGGGATGAGAGCCACACTAGAGCCATGCAGGAATTGAAGAAGTTATTGCAGATACTTCGAAAGATGGTGAAAAGATAATTTGGGCCGTACAGACATGTCTTTAACAATGCAACATATGAGCTAGCAGAATTGGATGGGACAGTGCTTAGAGTGCCTATTGTAGGAAAAAGAATCAAGATTTTCAAGAAAAGAGATGATGAGGATTATGCATTGGAAGAATTTGCAAGAGAAGAGCAATGAGAAGAAACTCTAGTAGAGGAGACATATGATATGACAGATAATCTTGCTGATATACTGGAAATACACAATGAAGAGATTGATCTGTTTGTGGATCTTGATGACAATGATCATGGGTAGTTCGCCCATCCGGAGAATGCACAGAATCAGAGGGGGTGGATGTCGTACTGCTGCACATCCGAGGTGTGGAATCCACCAAAAAGTTATGTGTGTGACATTTGTTACTTTGTACATACTTAGTCGTTGTCTCGGGGGATTCACTATATATATATTCTCTATATAACATGCGTTCATGGCCTATTTATAAATATCCTAATCTATGAATTTTTCTTGAATAAAACACAACCCTTTTCTATTCAATCTGTAAGTAACCCCATTATATGACACCCTTTTGTATGTAAAAAATGTAAAAAAATGGTATTTTAAAAACCCTTATTTTAAACTCATGTTATATATACATATATTCATGAGTAACCCCCCCGAGGTCGTTGTGTTTGCATTTCTGTTCTGCGTGGGCAGTATAGTGGAAAGGGCAGGTGTACATCTAGATGACTTTACATTATTATCTTTTCTCTTTGTTTGCAGTCGTTCTTGCCTTGTTGACAAAGGTGTTGAATTGTTTGAGCTAATGAGTAAAGCTTATACTATAAGTCCCAACCTGAAGCATCATGCTACTATCATAGACCTCCTAGGACACACAGGTGAGTTCAAGAGAATAGAAAGCATTCTATCGGAAATGTCAATGCACGCTAACTGGGCAATCTGGATGTGTGTTCTTGGTGCATGCTGCACATTTGGCAACTTGGAGCTGGGTAAGCAGGCATTTGACAATGCCATAAGGCTTAATCCTAAGGAGGCTGCTGCTTATGTGATGATGTCAAGCATTTATAGGGATGTCGGCCTTCAACATTTAGCACTTGAGATGGAAATCCTGAGAGTCAAAGAATGCAAGTTGAGACAGGTCAATGACAGCTCGGTTGAATGTAAGCAAGGATCCTATCTGTCAGAAGTGTATAGTAGGTGACAATTAATGTAGCAAGAGAAGCTATGATTGTGAAAGCTAGGACAGAAAAATAGGCATGGAGAATTTCCCATAGCATTGTTAAAAGTATCAAATATGCTACAGGTTAGGAGTCGCCGCAAAGATGAGTTTGAAAGGCTGAAGAGGGAGCGGGATGAAAGAGTGGCTGAGCTAAGATTGATTCGGCATCAAGAATGGGAGTGGCTGGGCCGCTTTTGTGATAAAAACAAAGGCCGCTTTTCTAGTAAAAAAGGAGGCTGAAGAAAAAGCAATGAATGAAAGGAGTGAGGGGGCCACTTTTCTGAAAAATTGAGGATTGGGGAAGAAAAGCATCGGGGAAGAGATTTAGAAGGAGATCGAGAAGCTTTTGGAGATTACAGTGGAAGGCAGCAGCTCGAAATTGCTGCAAAGCAAAGAGAAGAGTCATGGCGTCAAAAATCAAAAGCTGATTATCAGCGGCATAAAGATGACAAAGCGGCAGATGATGACAGAGACGAAGAGAAACTGATGGGAGGAAGAAGGACGAAGTCCACGGTTGGCATGCAGCCCATGAGAAGATTCTCCTACACTATCACATGTGTCACATTGGCCTTCACAATTGCTTCAAGCTGAGTAGCATTTCCACGTCGTGCTCATCCGTGAGCTCCGCAGCGACCACACCGGCCAATTCGTTCACATCAAGTTCAGCGGCAGCAGGCCTGCATTCCTCAATATTGCCTCATCTCCCAAGATTGCTACAGCATGATCTCTCAAGTTCTTGTTTAAGTATGCCAAGGGAGCCACGGCAGGGTTGGTGTATAGTCTCAGCAAAGGTGATAAGGTTGAGTAAGCTGAGCTCATCCGTAAGGATGGTCATTTAGCTCATACTCGCCGTCAATGAGAATATCGCAAGGGGACATATTGAAGACAGAGCTACCCTATCTTGACGGATGTGGCTGGTGCTGCCAGATACACCCACAGTATGCCCCCAGCATCCCCAATAGCAACATTAGCAGTATGAACACCCCGATCACTATCACCGAGTACTGCAGTCCGCGTCTCGTGTGCCTTTATCGTCGGCAATATTTCTGGTCCTATGATCGGAATTGACAGTAGTGTTGTCAGGAAATTTATTATGCCCGAACTTTTCTCTGATTATGTGAGTGATGGTGGCTCCAATTTTGTGTAACGTGAACTCCTCCCTGCAACTCGTACGTCAAAGGGTGATAATACTCTGAATATCATCTTCGAAGGAAGAAGATTGGCAAATCACTTCCAGCTTCTGAGGTGGGGACCAAGCGCGTTACTGAAATAGTTAAAGCCACCACAAGGAGATTATCTCAAGCTGTGAGGAATAGTCTATTTACCACATTCAAGAGACCAAAAGGCTTGAACAAGTTGATTATAAGGCCATTATCCGAAATTGAGGTAACCTTCTTTCAAATTGAATCATGATCTTGCTTGATTGATCTTCTATCTTGAAATTTGTCAAGGTCTTCTGAAGACGCGACTTTGCTTTCGAAAAACCCTTGGACAACGTGCAACTGTTTCAGTAACGCACTTGGTCCCCACCTCAGAAGCTGGGAGTGATTTGCCAATCTTCTTCCTTCAAAGATGATATTGAGAGTATTACCACAAGGAGATTATCTCAAGCTGTGAGGAATAGTCTATTTACCACATTCAAGAGACCAAAAGGCTTGAACAAGTTGATTATAAGGCCATTATCCGAAATTGCGGTAACCTTGTTTCAAATTGAATCATGACCTTGCTTGATTGATCTTCTATCTTGAAATTTGTCAAGGTCTTCTGAAGACACAACTTTGCTTTCAAAAAACCCTTCGACAACGTGCGTTCAAGGCCAATTTATAAATATCCTTATCTGTGAATTTTTCCTAAATAAAACATAACCCTTTTCTATTCAATTGTGTAAATAACCCCTTTTCATTGCATCCTTCTGTATGTAAAAAATGTATAAAAAAGATATTATAAAAATATCTTATTTTAATCCACGTGATGCACACATATATTCATGAGTAACTTACCCAAGGGATAAGATTACATATAAGGTTTGTGGATAAGGATCAATAAAAGTGGAGAAAAATGGAAGGTGATGTAAAGGCTTGAGCTAGATTAGAAATGAGTGAAGCATATGTTGCATGGGTAGCTCAATGTCTCAAGGCAAAGAGGATGATGTTGGTTTGAGAAAAGATAGAAAATATTTGTGGCTAGGAAAAAGATTCTTTGAGGATAAGGTTGGGTGAGAATTAAATGGGTTGTGTGTGGGAGATCACTTTAATGGGTAATGGATGGGTGGGCCACAAATGATGTTGAGAGAGAAGAGGTTTAGACCTTAATATGGCAAAGGACCAAAGGGGTAGGTAGGTGGAGAGAGGAGATAAGGATGATAATAATGATAAAGATGACAAATATATATATATATATATATATATATATATATGTATATGTATATATATATATATATGTATATGTATATATATATATATATATATATGTATATGTATATATATATATATATATATATATCTTAAGGAGAGGTGATAATGAAGAAGGTAAGAGTAGGTGGAGATGATACGAATAGATAAAAAGTAGGTGGACAGGATTAAATAAGTTCAAGATAATGAGGATAAGGTGCATGTGGATAAGGTTAATTTACCTTGACGTGAATTCAAATTCTACTATCTACACATAAAGCAATTGATTTGGATTGCATGTAAGAAATGAATTTAAGGATTCACCAAAGTAGAAAAAAGCCAAAAGCCAATAACCTAGGCTCTCAAAAACTTGGTGTGCTCTGATACCATGTAGTGAAATTTCTTACAAAGGTGCATTGCAATAGGTGAGAGTACACACATATATATAATAAAGGTGTGGATATGGTAGGTTCTCTTATCCACAGGCTCTAGATCCATCTTATCTAGTTCTCCTAAATATCTAGATATTGTCTTCCTAGATATTCTCTAAGTACATGTTCATATGAGTACATTCTAATATTCTAACACTACTAAGCTGTGGTATCTAGATTTTATATGTGACAACTACCCATCTTAATGTACAGTACAAGATATACAATGTGGCATGGTCACACGGGCGATATTTTTGTGTCGAGCACATTGACAAAATGCGCTCCACAATGGATTGTGGTGTCATGGCAAAGTTTGAGCAAGAGAGCCGATGGCGAGCCACGGATTCAAATACCATTATAGATAAGATAGAGTATTTTGGGAACTAGTAAAGTGTTATCTCACTGGATTATCGTAGCTTCTCCATGATCATATTCGATGTGCAGTGGTTCAAAGTGATATTGGAAGGAGTCGGGGCAATTGTTCGGTGAGGTCCATCTAGATTTCTTGAAATAGATTCCAAGAAAAGATGGACGGATTTGTGCGACACATTTTTCTTGCTGGCCCATTGTAAACAGGTGCATGAACTGTTGTTTTATTTTTTTCACAACACAGATATGTCACAAATGTTAAATCTCTCTTATATATGATTTTGAACATGTGATTTTCTATCTAAATCCCTGACAACCTCGATGGTGGTATGTTGTGCCTTCAGCTCATGGGAGTGCAAGAGTGTATGATGAAAGCAATGTTCCTAGCGTAGATGAGGAGAGTATGCAAGTGGAGGGGTCGATATTACAAGGGGTGGAGGTTAAAGATGGCTTGGGAGCGTGTAGAGGAGGCAGAATCGGGTAACAATGATGGAAAGGCTAGAGGCCAAGAATTCTTTGAGAATGAGGTAGACTCATCCTTTTGTAGTGACTTGTCTATCGACCTTCCAATGTATGTGGAGTTGTGCGAGAAGATTGACATGGAACCATAGGCTACCTCACACTTGTAGCATCTTCCTACTCAATTTGTTGATGAATTGCTTATAAGGGTACTCTAGATTATGCATTTTAAGTAACATCATTTTTTTCAGAGTTATATTATTGTTCTTTGCTTGAATCTTTATATTGATTCTGCTGACATCATTTTATGTCTATGCAAGTGACCTTTGATGATATTTGGAGAGCAGGATGAGTCAAGGGATGAGTGACGAGGAGTTGTAAGAGATATTCACACGTATATCTCCAAATTAGATGGCCCAATTCAGAGATATGACAGACGAGGAGCTGTCGTGGATACCATCAAGCCATTCCATTAAATCTATTTCGACACGTACATGTCACACAAATGATCAAATGCATGCAAGGCACTCAAGAGTGGCTCCTCAAAGCCCAAGTAGCTAGATACATATGATTGGTGGAGGAGGCTAGAAATTATCTAGGATGTTGGCTACAGCAATGGGAGGCAATGAGGGCCTGACTCTAGGCAGGGGTGGTCCATCATCTTGGGAGTGGCGGGCCAGAGGACTTATCTGGAGGACTTTGTAAGTTTTTATTTTGTTATTCTCGCTTTCTTATTTGCAATATCACGTATACTGACAATCGTGTTTCTAACAATTGTATTCTATTTTCTTTGTAGCACTCCATTACAAACCGCGATTCCACTGGCCTAGAGACTCGATATGCAAAGAGACACGATCTCACTACATTGATCGATAGTCTATATGCATGTGGCGGCCCAGTAAGTCAATGATCTTTCTTTTCTATAGTTACTATTTTTATTAAAATTCATTATGTATGGTGGATTGATGTGTAGTTGTTCATTTTTCAAAGTCCATTCCATGCTTCTTTACGTGGGGATGAGCTTTCGGATGGCGAGGATCTATAGCTCACTCTTAGATTCTTGCAACAGACATCCTCTTCTGTTTTGGTCCTGTGATTTATGCTGGCATCTTCTATGTACTATATTATTATTATCCTTTGTATCTTACTATAATTCCATGATTTTTCATTAGCAATCTTGTACTTATTCTATGTATCAGTCTTGTGGATTCAAGTAATTTTCACTCAACTTGACGACCATTGCACACTTTATATGTAATCCATTTGTAGAATATAAATACAACCAAAAAAATATTTGTAACCATCCCTATTTGCGTTCCTATTAACGTCACAGAGTTTACAAAAATTACGATGCAAATGCCGACACAGATAGCGACAGTTTTATGGAGACACTAATACTGACGTGTTTAGCAACCATAGGGGCCTTTGTTATGAACAATCTCATCGCTTTGAACGTTGGTATGCGGCCTATATCTTGTAGTGTCCCCTTTACTATTGATCTTATTGTACACATGAGCTCCCTTTATCTCATGTGATGGACTACCTTATTATCCTTTTGATTCACCTATTGTAGATATAAGTGAAGCTCTGAATAATTAAATCTTCCACATAAAAAATAATTCACTTATGTTTGCTAAGTTAAAATGCAAAGGCCTCTTTATCACTAGAATCTATATACTAGATGCCATCAAGCTTTTCTCTTTGCTGCTTACCCTTGTTCCATACATAAGTCGTAGAAAACAATCTTTCACTAGTCTTATGCTCTACATGACTAGATGATGCATAGTGACCTTGTTATCTACCCTTTTGATCAACCAGATTCTTCTAGCACTCTTTTGCAATGTGGCCATGATTACCACAATAATGGTGATCTTTATCCTCGTTTGCACATTCATGAGTAGATTGAGTGTGCCATGATCCTCTGCCCCTAGGCTGTGATCCTTCGCTCGCACGGGAGTATCCACCACATCTACTATCAAATCCTTGTTTGCTGACTTTGGTCATGCTGAGATGTACGCTACTAGATTCTGCTACAGCAGGTAGAACCTTTGCCATTTATAAATTAGTTTAGTTAGACCTCTCTTTGAAAATGCACTCATATACATACTACGTTTTGGGTGGATGAAAATTGAGTGAATAGACTATATGCATACACAAGGAAGTTAGAGATGTGTTCACTAGATTACCATGTCTTGCTGAATTAGATGGAAATATATAAAGGGAGGAATCCTAAAGTAAGAGAGAGAGATAGAGACAAACATACAGACAGAGGTTGAGGATATAAGAAACTCAAAAGCAAATGAATCTTAATGACATTAGATTATTTGGAAGAACGAACATAAGTAAACCAATATTGGATCATAGAGATTATTCCTTCACAAAAGATGAAGCTTAAAGAGATGATGGATATTCCATGATCACTAAGAAGCATTCACTTTTAAGTTCAAAGACATTTTTGCGCTCGCATTGTTGGGTTGGGTTTACTAATCTCGAGTATTGGACACTAGCAGTTGATATATAGTGTCAATGACATCATTGACCTCTAAGATCCTTAGCCTAATCTTTTCTAGGTGGTATCTGGGGTGGAAACTAGATGAAGAGAAAAATCCCAAAATTTCAAAAGAAATGTAATAATAAAACACACAATTCAAAAAATGTTATCTAAAAGTTGTTAAATTATATATTCATGATGTTACATGTAGTTTGAAGCCAAATTTTCCCTAGCTTTAAAAAATGTTCATACAAATATTTCAAAATAGGGGTACAAGGTACATTTCAACCTAGATCTAATTTAGCTTACCAAAAGAGATATAAGAAAACCTAAAACTATGTATGCGACATCCTTAATGTACATGCCTTGCTAGTATGTAGCAAGGGCTTACTCTCCCAAAAGCGCATGCTATGGAGGAAGATTAGGACCTCCTCATGATGACATTTGCCACCATGGCTAGAACCTTTGCCATTTGGAAATTAGTTTAGTTAGAGCTCTCTTTGAAAATACATTCATATACACACTAGGTTTTGGGTGGATAAGAATTGAGTGAATAGACTATATGCATACACAAGGAAGTTAGAGATGTGTTCACTAGATTACTGTGTCTTGTTGAATTAGATGGAATCATACAAAGGGAGGAATCCTAAAGTGAGAGAGACAGATAGAGACAAACAGACAGAGAGAGCGTAAGAATATAAGAAACTCAAAAGCAAATGAATCTTAATGACATTAGATTATTTGGAAGAACGAATATAAGTAAACCAAGTTTGGATTGTAGAGATTATTCCTTCACAAAATGTGAAGCTTAAAGAGATGAGGGATATTCCATGATCACTAAGAAGCATTCAATTTTATGTTAAAAGACATTTTTGTGCTCACATTGTTGGGTTGGGTTTACTAATATCAAGTACTAGACACTAGGAGTTGATATATAGTGTCAATGACATCATTGAGCTCTTAGATACTTAGCCTAATCTTTTTTAGGTTGTATTTGGGGTGGAACCTAGATGAAGAGAAGAAGCCCAAAATTTCAAAAGAAATGTAATAATAAAACTCACAATTCAAAAAATGTTATCTAAAAGTTGTTAAATTATATATTCATGATGTTACATGTAGTTTGAAGCTAAATTTGCCCTAGCTTTAAAAAATGTTTGTACAAATATTTAAAAATAGGGGTACAAGGTACATTCCAACCTAGATCTAATTTAGCTTACCAAAAGAGATATAAAGAAACCTAAAACTATGCATGAGACATCCTTAATGCGCATGCCTTGCTAGTATGTATCAAGGGCTTACTCCCCCAAAAGCGCATGCTATGGAGGAAGATTAGGACCTCCTCATGATGACATGTGCTACCACGGGTAGAACCTTTGCCATTTGCAAATTAGTTTAGTTAGAGCTCTTTTTGAAAATGCATTCATATACACACTAGGTTTTGAGTGGATAAAAATTGAGCGAATAGACTATATGCATACACAAGGAAGTTAGAGATGTGTTCACTCGATTACCATGTCTTGTTGAATTAGATGGAAAGATACAAAGGGAGGAATCCTAAAGTGAGAAAGACAGATTGAGACAAACAGACAAAGAGAGTGTGAGAATATAAGAAACTCAAAAGCAAATGAATCTTAATGACATTAGATTATTTCGAAGAACGAATATAAGTAAACCAAGTTTGGATCATAGAGATTATTCCTTCACAAAAGATGAAGCTTAAAGAGATGAGGGATATTCCATGATCACTAAGAAGCATTCAATTTTATGTTAAAAGACATTTTTGCGCTCGCATTGTTGGGTTGGGTTTACTAATCTTGAGTATTGGACACTAGGAGTTGATATATAGTGTCAATGACATGATTGAGCTCTAAGATCCTTAGCCTAATCTTTTCTTGGTTGTATCTGGGGTGAAACCTAGATGAAGAGAAGAAGCCCAAAATTTCAAAAGAAATGTAATAATAAAACCCACAATGAAGGGGATGCAATGGCAGTGGAGAAGGAGAAGAGGAAGATGCGGGAGAGGAGCATACACAATGTAGGTGCTTTCCAACTGAACTGACAACCTTATTGCACTATCATATTATATATGAATAAAGAATGGGTGGTCATAGTATACACGGGTAGGCCCAGAGGCCTTTTACCCCAACAACCTCCCACTAAAAGGTCAATGTGGCTGGGGAGTGAAAACAATGAAAAGAAAAGAAAAAAGACAAGGTGCGGAATCATAACATCTCACCCACGCCAATCGGAAAGCGAGCTGTGCAAGAAGTGTCGGGAACCTCTGCAAAAGAAGAGTCAAACATCCCCGAGTTGCAAAAGAAGAGTCAAGCATCCCCGAGTCCATGGCATCTAGGAGATAAGCGATCCCACAGCTCCATACAACAGAGCAATCCAAGAATGCTTCTCATGAAGCAAGCACAACTCATTAGTTCACGGCTGTAAAGAATTAGAGTCGGGCATGGCATCAGCGTGGCACATATAAGACAAAAGAGAGCACTCAAACTCTCCAAAGTCAATCATTGAAAGAGGGTCAATTTCTCGGACACTCATCCAACAGGGTCTCAAGACTACATGTGGCCTCAACGAAGAGGAAGACTGGCATATGGCTGGTTGTCTAGCCTACAAAACTACAAGAAAACGGCTCTCATGAGCCTACAAGGGGTCTAGCAACTGACCACCAACATCATGACCCTGACTGCTATACATAGCTACGTCATTTGGGCCAATAAGTGCCTCATTTTCAGCATAAACAGCTTGCTGTAATGGCACTATAGCTGCTGTAAATTCAACCATAAATCATACTGAATGGTCATCAAGAGGGCTAAGAGGTGTTTGTGTCTCATAGAAGACAGCATGACAGCTGCATATGACTTGCTAGGCATCCAAATTCCATAATCTGTAAAGCATTAGAGTCGGGCATGGCATCAGCGTGGCACATATAAGACAACAGAGAGCAGTCAAACTCTCCAGAGTCAATCACTGAAAGAGGGCCAATTTCCCGGACACTCTTCCAACAGGGTCTCAAGACTACATGTGGCCTCAGCGAAGAGGAAGACTGGCATATGGCTGGCTGTCTAGCCTGTAAAACTACAAGAAAATGGCTCTCATGAGCCTACAAGGGGTCTAGCAACTGACCACCAACATCATGACCCTGACTGCTATACATAGCTACGTCATTTGGGCCAATAAGTGCCTCATTTTCAACATAAACAGCTTGTTGTAATGGCACTATAGCTGCTGTAAATTCAGCCATAAATCATACTGAATGGTCATCAAGAGGGCTAAGAGGTGTTTGTGTCTCATAGAAGACAGCATGACAGCTGCATATGACTTGCTGGGCATCCAAATTCCATAATCTGTAGGCCTTAAAGTCACCATCTCCATAACCAAGGAGGATACATCTACGTGACATAGGCTCATGTGGCATACGTACAGATGCTTGGCAGACAAACATCCTCAAGTAATGATAGGAGGGTTGCATGCCACTCCATGCCTCATGGGGTGTAATACCATCCAAAGTCAAGCACGGTGTCCTATTAACCAAATAGACTATTGTCATAAGGGCCTCAGCCCAAAAGCCATAAGACAAACCCAGCTGTGGTAAGCATAGAAGCAACCTTTGCCTGTAAGGTCAGACACATGCCATGAGCAATCCCATAATACCGCGGGCACAAGAAATCAATGCCATAGTGCTGACAAGAGGTCTGAAAGCTAGGAGAGAGAGCATGACTCTCATAATCCATCTACAAGCACCTAGGCCTGCTACCAGCAGAATCCATAAACCTGTCAAGCATAACTGCAACATCCTCAATCTGCACCAAGGGAAAAGCTCAAACACAATGGGTAGCATGATCAACAAAGGTCACAAAGTACGACGCTCCACCAAGTGATTGGGAAGGCATAGGTGCATATATTACACAATTGACAAGATCTAGAGGAGCATGCCTCATACGATCAGCATAAGCCAAGGGGGCTTTGCAAGGACCAAGAGTACAATCAAGGCAAGCATCAAGATCTCTAAGTGACATAGCAGGCAGCAATGAGTATGAACGAGACAAGATCTCCATCTCTCTCTGGTGCATATGGCCTAGGCGATAATGCCATAATAATACATGTGGTATCCGGATAACTGCAGTCATAAAATCTCCCACATGAGAGACATGCACTGGGTAATGAGAACCAACTCGAGAACCTCTAGCGAAAACCAAGCAATCATGACAGATCTTCCATGACCTATCCTGAAGAGAAACAAAGTAACCTGCATCATGCAACTAATTGACAGAAAGCATGATCTTACTAAGCATGGGAACATGTAGAACATCCTTGAGCATAAGAGAAGTTCCATTAGGCAAATCAAGGTGTATGTTCCCTGTGTCAACAATAGCATAAGTCTGCTCAAGAAATAGATCAATACATCCATCAACCTCCCTGTAAGAAGAGAACCATGTTCTATGAGGGGTAACATGACAAGATGCCATAGATTCGAAAAGCCAATCAAAGGCATGGGCCTGATCATTGAGCAAGTAAGCTATAGGGAAACTAGATGACAGGAGGACATGCTCAACTGCATCATCATGGGTAACTGCATGTACCTCACCACTAGAAAGAGTGGTAATACCTACTGCAT